>NC_143563.1:87160625-87792916 GCF_054136105.1 Typopeltis vanoorti
TTCCGGAAGAAAAACCCCGCTTTCCCGTGCTAGCGATTGAATAACTTGGGAACCAGTCAAAGAAAGGACGATAAAAAGTTCCTCTAGTCGGCGTCTAGATTAAAACGTAAGTCTTAAGAAGACTTAAGTTCTAATTCAGAGGATGCAAATACCACTTCCGCTGAGCTACACATAATTTTTTATTCTTGATAAATTATCCTTGCATGAGAGGCTACAAAACCTATAGCACAACAGCACTATGTATGGGAAAGTGATTAGGAAGAAAAAACGAACCTGTTTCTTGGACAGCTAGAGGATTCTGGTCTTGGGGGGGGGGGAGAGTGGTATGAGAAAGGCTATCAAAGAATAGAGGTGAATGTAATGAAAGAGGTTAAGTTCTGAAGTTTAATTGTGCATGGGTTGAGTAGCAGCTGCTTATGTTTTTGCATGTTCAGATGAAATTGGAGAAATGGTGCTGGACAGTTCGGTGGATCATTGCTCGTGAAAATACCAATAGAAAACATACAGAAACAGAATCTATAGGAAAGATCGACCTGTGCAACTCTTTAAACACACGCCGAAGAGAATATTGATTTTTCTTTCCGTTAATAGAGTTTCAGTTGAATCTGTTAACTTTCCAAACAGCGTGATATCTATCCAACTCTCACTAGAGTGCAGGCTACTGTTGAGCTGCACTCCAGAGAATTTGTTTCAAAATTTTCTTAAAGTTGAAATGCCATCAAAGGTGTTGTTATTTATACATAGTTGTCGATGTAACTATAAGCATAATGATTTTTAGTATACCCCCCCTCTTCATCCAAGTGTTTTTTCTGACTGAACAACTTTTGCACAAAATGAGGATCCACTTTAGCGCTCACTTGCTTTGGACTATAAGCCACTTTGGGACAAAGGCAAACGGGGAAATATTGCACCTAGATCAGCTTGTCATTTATTATATATCAGATTAGAGATGAATGAAACTGTGGCAGGTCTAGTCTGTTGTTGGACCATAAAGAGCAAATTATTCATACTCGACTTTGCATTCATCGTAAGGGTGATGAGACACCGATCTGCGTTATTAACGTTAAATTAACGTTATAAGTGTAATTACTTATAATATTAATTTGTTATATTTTCGCAGACTGCTCTCATTTCTATTTACTCATTCTTCATTTACTGGATTGTTAAAACAATCATTCTGAATCTTATACACACTGTCAGATTTTTTTCCAGACACTTAATGTCTTTTGTTTTTAACTTTTCTGGAAATAAAGGTATATCTTTTATGAAGTAGGGTTTATTTTAATTTTTCATTAATTATTTATAATTAAAGGTTTCAGAGTATAATTTTTCGGTTATTATTATTTTTTTATCATAGATTTGGTGCGTGCCTTGGTTACAAATGTGCCATTAAAACCCAACATCCCTCAGTTTGGTCTTAACGTAACATCTCATGAGCCCAATAGAGAGTAATGATCACTTAGGCTATTCCACCCGAAAATTTTATTCAAGAAAGAAACGCAAGGAATCTTTTCATTAACCCCCTTTATTTCCTTTTCTTGCATAAGTTTCCATTGCTGGTTGCTACATACTAAACAATTCAAAATAAATGAAGAAATAGCAATAGGAATAAAAATTGCGACCAACATTTTTTTACATAAAGCTTTGTTTTGTTCGTAGGCATTTATCCGAAGATTTAGGATGGTTTCATCTCCAGTTTAAAAATTATAACTAAAAAATCTACGCACTATTTTATTTGCCATTTTTTAAGCAAACTGTTTCTGGGGAATTTAGTTTCATTTTGAAATGATATGATTGCATATTTGTTAGAAAATGATAAATAAACTACGTTAAATTTTCTTCTCTTTTCACCCAAAACCATTTTGTAGAAGTTCTACTGCATTTATCATCTCATTTAAGCCGATAAATTAATAGCCAAAATTCAAAACTGAATGCCAAAATTACCAAATGAACTACACAGTTTTTTTTTTTATATATATATTGCCGGCATATTTTAAAGTCTTAATATACTTTAGTTTATTTTTAAAATGAATTTGTTTTTTAAAGTGAGAAAACCTGACAGTATTCAAAACTGACTTCTTCAGGATATTGCCCCCCCCCCCCCCTCATACATGTTATTTGCATCTAACGGTCTCATGATATTGCTCCGCTTTCCTACTTAATGCGATCCTCAAGATTAGTGGTTATCGTAACCAATAAAAACGCCTTAAAGTTATCTGTTAAAATTTAATAAATTAAACATGAGGCATTTTTTATCCGATGAGATTCCGATCCCATGCGCTAATTTCTGTTGATCGAATTACCGTTTTAGAATTATGATCACTTTAGGCAGTCGCATTTAATTCGAATCCACATTGAATGATCTAATACGCTTGTGACGTTATCAGAATATTCTACCAAAATATTAAAATTCCCAGGAGAATATCTTAACAGTCTATAAGTAGACTGGCATAAAAATATTTGAGTGCACTGCCACTTCCACTCTGAAGCATTCATGTATCTTAACTTCCTAAATCAAATAATAGAACTTTTTTCATTCGATAAAATTACTGATTTATGAAATTTTGCAAATAAGCAAAAGTTCCTACGTTTCAGAAACTACCGTTACAAAAAATATCATCTTTTAATTACACATATATATTTGCAGTTTTCGAAATATTAACCAGTCAATAAATAACTAAAAATATCAATCTTATTATGCTGTTGTGGTTTATTTATTTATTTTTTTATTATTATAAAAGTCTAAGTCGTTTTCCTGTTATTGAAATGGTGACCTAACGAAAATCTCTACGAAGATTTTTCCATCTATTAATTATAAAGCTTACGTTCCTTTGATGCCGGGTAAAAAACAAATCTTTCATAATTTGTATAAAAGCACAGAAACGCGTTTTTCAAATATTGGAATTGTAACCTAACAAAAAAAAAAAAAACATACTCAAAGATGTTCAAGGTATATATGACGTCGATGCTTCCCTGATCTTTTGGAAAATAAAATTTCACGAAAATTTTCATAATTTGCATAGGGAAAAAAAAAAATAATAATTGACGATTATATGACAGGCCATTTTAGAACTTACCCGTATTCACATGATAGCAGTAGCTCCTGCCTTAACGATCAAAACCTCGTAAGACATTCGACTTGTCAGTTCTGTGCAGTAACTTTATAACTTATGCAGCTATGAAGAATTATGTTGATATAAAAGCTCAGTAGAACGAAATGAACAGACTGAATTATGCGGGAAGAAGAGTTTAACATGATAATATGTAAAGGTATGCAATTTGGAACTCGGAAATATATTGTACTGAGCCATGCTGGCAGTGTTGTGCTCCAGGAGCAGGAGATAAGGATCTTGGGAAGGTGACCGATAAGTAGCTGAAGATCAAAGGATATATTGCAAAAGTCGTGAACCAGCATAACGAAGTGTTGCTATAATGAGCACATAGAGAAATAAGAAACAGGTACATCACATCTGGACCATTTGCACAGATATGACCTGAATTTTGACGATATCAGAAATCTTTGGAAAACGGTTGAGAGACGGATAATAAGGGCCATATTGGGTCGGTGAATTTTTGATTATGAGGACAGGTTGAAGGAATGTAATTTGTACAGATTAGTAAATAATAAGAAAGAGAAGAGATTATTATTCAGACATAAATTGTTGCGAGGAGCTTACTAAATAGATACTCGAAATATTTTGAAAAAGATTGAGAAATAAGGACTTTAGA
Source organism: Typopeltis vanoorti (assembly GCF_054136105.1). Taxonomy (NCBI): domain Eukaryota; kingdom Metazoa; phylum Arthropoda; class Arachnida; order Uropygi; family Thelyphonidae; genus Typopeltis; species Typopeltis vanoorti. Next base: position 87,164,355 of record NC_143563.1, read on the forward strand.
TTTTTTGAATGAAGAGGGATGGGTGAGTGGAATGCATTGCCAAATGAAGGGATAGGTGTGTTGACAATGAATTCGTTTACGGTAATACATGACAATTATTGTGCCCATTATTAATTTCACCTCTCGTAACTCGTACGATGTTCTTTGATTCCAGCTTTTATAATAGATAGTTACTTTATAACAGATTTATAATAATCTGTTATAAACTAAATTGTGATTTAAGCAAATAAACCCAGTTATTCTCCAGATTTTGCCAAAATCTCGGAGTTTACTCTCGGAGAATTGTGACATTATCCAACGTTATAAAAGTATAGGTGAAAAATGTATCGTTTTCGTGAGGAGAACTTCAGATCACCTAATTTCCAGTGTTGTCTTGAAATCAATTTCATAATAATTCTCAGAACTAAATTTAGGAGTCTATCTCTGTTTTTTATCAACGGACAGCTACACTCACGAGCCAAAACATCGTGACCATACTCACATGTTTCAGGCCACTCAGACTGTACTGTTAACTGGAAAGAGGCCGGTGGCAGCATTCTGATATACGAGGAATGCGTTTATTGAGATTCCTGCGTCCTTTCAATTCCATTGAACACACTTCGATCTCTTATTCTTACCTGGTGCTTCAGACACCAGGTATTGTCCTGCACGGGTTACAGTGCGGCCCGATGGATCTGACTCTTCCATAGTCAAAAGAATATATTCCAACATTCCGTGTGCTGCCCTGGCCACCTAATTCTTTTGATTTGAATCCCATGAAGCATTTGTGGGATTATGTCGAACGCAGAGTCTAGCCGGTGACAGTGCCTCGCTCAGTCGCTGACCTCCGTGACGTCAGCCTGTCGAGTTGGCCCAGAATACTTCAGGACACCTTCCGTGGTCTAGCAGAATCAAATCCAAGATGGATAGAAGTGACCAGAGGAGGCAGAACACTCTAGTAGGTAGGTCATAAAGTTTTGCAGGTCATAATACACTAGTTGGACATAATGTTTTGGCTCTTTTGCTTCCAGTAGAAGCCTTGCATAGACCCGAAAATGTTTTGTACACGCATACACAAAAACGAATCTTTTTCATGTTAAAGTGTCTTTAGAATAAAACCATAAGAATATACTGCTTTTACACACACACTTCTCGGGATATATTATCATTCTGGGTCATCATTTTATAATTATTAACATACCATTGATTTTCAGTCAAGCATAATTACGGCAGCATTCTGTAAAGCTCTGGTTAAATAAGAATAGGTTAATCGTAAATAAAGAACAGAGCGATGTGCGTATACCCATATATTGACTTTCACCGTCAGCCAGAAATTAAGCAACGGACAGCTGGTCCTCAGATCAATACTTAAAATAATGGCTTAAAGAAATCAGACCTCTGTAGGTTTAACGAAAACCGAATTTTTCAATCGAAGATTGCTGTCTGATTGCTCAGTGAGCAGTCTCTATGTACGTAGTATATCGAGAAAAATATCCTCAAGACTTGCCTCCAGTAACTTAGAAATCCGTTTTTTTCACTAGAATTAAGAAGAAAAAGCTATGGCTAATATTATGGTATTAATTATCAAAAAAAAAAAAAAAACTGATTTGCGTAAGTATTTATCACTAATAATATCAACACGATGTGACACTCTTCAGAAAAAAAAATAAGTAAATTAAATATATATATAAACATTAACTATTATTTGTGCATCATTTTGAATACTAATCCATGTAAATCTGTATTGTAATAACATTCTAGGCGTCAACTTTGGGTTTAATGACTGTACTTATCTGCTATATGGAGTAGGTTCATATAATACTAGGATTTTATTTTCATAAAATCATTCATTGTTCATTTTTCTCAGAATGATTTTTAACGAACCAATGTATGAGTATAAAAAGTTTTAAAAGAGGTAAACCGTGAGTAGACATAACTATACATAAAAATATAACGGAAAAACTCACGTAGAAAAATTATTTAATGGTATAATTTTCGCCCGTGTGTCACAGGCATCTTCAGTACAATTAGGCACAAAAATTAAACATTAACTGACAATTCCAAAAAGCGCCACCTAAGTAGCTGGTGTAAGATAACTAAAAAGGTCAATAACTTTCCTAAAAAAAAAAAAAAAAAAAAAAAAAAAAAAAAAAAAAAAAAAAAAATTAATACAATAAAAAGTTAGGAAAGATTAGCTGATTTGTAAAGTACTATCTCCCATAAAGGGGACAGACGTAAGCCGTCGGATCTGTTTAAGTTAGGAGAATGAAGTAGAGTTTCACATGCTTCTTTATAAAGGCGTTCCATGAGAAACTGACTTTTGTGAAGAACTCTTGTCTTTTTCCAATGAACTCTGTGTCTAGTGAAGATGGCATGTTCTGCAAGTCCAGACTTTTCAGGTTTAAAGTATTCAATATAAGATTGGTGTTCTTCTAGCCGAATGGAGGCAGATCTTCCCGTTTGTCCGAAATAACATAATCCACAAGAGCACGGAATCTGGTAGACACCTGGATGATTAAGATGTGGAAGCTTGTCCTTTGGAGAAGCGAGAAAGGTGGAGATTTTTCTAAAAGGTCGAAAGGCAACAAAAATATTCAGTGGTTTTAAAATTTTTGCTATACGTTCACTGATGCCTTGTATATAAGGGATGGTAATGCGCGTTATTTCCTCTGTGTTTGAAGAGGGAGACATATTAAATCTACTCAAAGTTCTTTTAATGGAGCAATTCTTATAGCCATTAGATAGAAAGGAAGAAGTTATATATCGTTGCCTTTCGACCTTTTAGAAAAATCTCCACCTTTCTCGCTTCTCCAAAGGACAAGCTTCCACATCTTAATCATCCAGGTGTCTACCAGATTCCGTGCTCTTGTGGATTATGTTATTTCGGACAAACGGGAAGATCTGCCTCCATTCGGCTAGAAGAACACCAATCTTATATTGAATACTTTAAACCTGAAAAGTCTGGACTTGCAGAACATGCCATCTTCACTAGACACAGAGTTCATTGGAAAAAGACAAGAGTTCTTCACAAAAGTCAGTTTCTCATGGAACGCCTTTATAAAGAAGCATGTGAAACTCTACTTCATTCTCCTAACTTAAACAGATCCGACGGCTTACGTCTGTCCCCTTTATGGGAGATAGTACTTTACAAATCAGCTAATCTTTCCTAACTTTTTATTGTATTAATTTTTTTTTTTTTTTTTTTTTTTTTTTTTTTTTTTAGGAAAGTTATTGACCTTTTTAGTTATCTTACACCAGCTACTTAGGTGGCGCTTTTTGGAATTGTCAGTTAATGTTTAATTTTTGTGCCTAATTGTACTGAAGATGCCTGTGACACACGGGCGAAAATTATACCATTAAATAATTTTTCTACGTGAGTTTTTCCGTTATATTTTTATGTATAGTAATGAGTATAAAAAGGCTTCATTTGGCCTCAAAAAAACTTTAAAATAAATCATAATAAATAATAAATATTGTTCATAGTCGAGAAGTAAAAAAATTCGCTTTTGAGTTTCGAAGGTGATCCATTAGTCACGAGAATACAATCTTATGAAAAATACAGTTTTTGTTCAACATTTGATTCAATGATGCTGAAGCATATTTTTGTTCGCATAAGATTTTTATTATTGTCTGATACGAACCAACAATTTTTAGACATTATATACCGCGATATCTCATAGCATCCTCATCACTTTGTTACTCGGCTATAAGATAATATGAAAAAATTGATATTTTCTAACCATTATTATTTATTATTTCATACCCAATTTTTTCAGTCCCTATTTTTACTTATATTTGTGTGCATTATGACTACACGCACACATCAGCAATATTATTAACGATATTAACATGGGAAATCATCTTGATGGAAAACTTATCCTCATTCTCGATAACAGGTATTGCTGAATTCAGGTGAGATTAAGAAACTAATTGTTATCATATAATCGAAGTATACGATTTTAGGAAAATACAACTGTGTATTGCTTCGATTTTTCAATCCCTTCTCCAGAACAGAACTTTTGTAATTTTGCTTCTATCGGGTGCTCCGCTTTTCCCCCATACATTATGGATTTCGTGTTATAGTACTTACTATTAATTAATGAAAACTTATTGCACAGAATTGACTAACACTCAGTATAAATAAATCTCCTGAAATTGAATATGCTAATATGGAACTTTAATTAAAAATAATAAATTTGAAATTGACAAGAATTTAATGGAGCAAATGCTTTCGCTTACAAATATTTCACTGGAAGTAATTATCATTCTTCGTCTAAAATTTATATCCTTCTTTGTTGTTGAATTTCGTACGGTACCTATCCAATATCCTTTCATTGAACTTCACGCTCTCCATGTTAACTTTTCATCTTCCCAGAAAAATATTCATCTCCGAAAATTCGCCTTCAAAAATTCAAATAGCTCTCTCCAGCCTATTGAATGAATATCATTATTTTGAGTAAGACTCTAAAACTCTTTCCTCAAAATAAGGAATCCTCAGTGCAGTGATGGAACATATATTCTCGAGAAATAATCAACCTGCAGGTCATGCGGCTCTGGTACCTTGACTGCTGAATTGCGGGTCAATTTCATTAACGATTAACGAAAATTAAACCTCTTAAACTAAAAACACCCCCCCCCACACACACACCAAATTAAATATATTAATTCCATAAGATTTGAATTAAAAAAATAGAACTAGGGTTTGCAAAACGATCTGTAATGTTTATAAAAAACGGGTCCTATCCTATTCCCTTATTATAGTTACCATATAGCTACTTTCCCCACCACGGCTGGTGGTGGGGGAAGGTAGCTATATGCTACCATACAATGGAGATGATTATGAGCAACGTGGTTTTCAGTTGCCTTCCTTACCGTAGTATATTTTATAACTAGCCGTGTGTGTTCACTGGACCGGTTTCCTGTTCTGAGGGATAAAAAACTCCAGTTACCCGGGGAATCCCTCTACCGCCGTATGAGACTTGTTAACTCATCTTTACTCGAAAGAGACCAGATAAAGGTTCCTCACCTCACTGACGGGAATCAAATCCAGGTCTTTCCGACCAAAGGGATTCGTCTATGCTGACTGAGCTACTGAGGCTCCAAAGAACGGGTAATGTAGCGTTTATCTTGTATTTGTGGCAATACGGTATACAGTACCGTCGACAGGGCGGCTTAATAAGGGCGCTTGTTCAGCCATATTGCGGTAGGAGCCGTCGCTACGCTAACAATTCCTGTCAGCGGAATTGTTAGCGTAGTGCGGAAAGAAGTTTTTCCAAGCATAAACTGATTAAAAATTATTTGCGAACAGCAATAACCCAAGAAAGATTGGTTGGTCTAGCAACTATATCGAGAGAGAGGCGGACATAGCTTATAATTTAAATTTAGAAGAGCTCATAAATAGTTTTATTGTGCAATATCCCTGTAGAACAAACATTTAATTAATATTATTATGTAATCGCTTTGCCTTAATGTTTCTCTTGTAATAAAAACAAAATAGCAATTTGAGATTTTCTTATATTTTTGTCTTATAATCCATCAGGAGCGATATTTAATTATTTGCCTCAGGACGCGATCTTATTTGGCGACGGCCCTGCCGGTATGCCAGAGAGAGAGGGAGAGAAAGCAAATCAGTAATCCACAAGTACAATTGAATTTGAAATTAAAAAAAAAAAAAAACTTCTCGAGCGAGATTGCAGAATTTAGATATGGGAATGACCTTTATTATGCAAAATGTTGTTATTTCACGTTATGGAAATTGAATTATGAGAGAATGTTTGAACGCTGATTTTAAACTGTAAATCGAACTGCTTCTGAATATAAATAGAAAGTACACCCCAGTTTAAAAAATGAAAGCCACCTTGCAGGGAATTAAATCATCTCATTTAACGAAATGGTTGGCAAAATAGATGCATTTGACAAGATTTATTTATATAAATTGCAACGTCAGTTAAAGAGTAATATAGACATCTCTCCCAACGAACAGAAAATCCAACCACTCTTAGAAGTATGCGCAAGAAATTCAGGTTCTTCAATACTAGAGAAAATTGTACAAACAAGATTCAGAACTCGTAAAATTTTTCGGAAGTATGAGGATACGTTTCAGTACTAATTAACATCAATGTTGATATAACCAAATTTGATTGGCACCTAATGTTACGCTGTTTTTAGGGGGGAGAAGGACCGCCCAACCCGAGGGTGTAAAGGGTGCACCGCACCCGTGCGGCAACATTGATAGGACGGCAAGAAACAAATATTAAATATTTATTTTATGTAGCTAATATCTCATTTGGATTATACAATGCAGTATAATCATTAATAGTAATAATATTCATTTCTTGGTATATCCTACATCGTAAAATTTAACTAATATAATATTAAGGGGCGGCAGATAAAAGTTTGGTGCGTTCCTGAGGGGTGGGGGGAGTTTGATTGCAATTTTAGGGATCTGAAGATGGATTTTTTATATAATTAAAATATAATTCTTTTGAAACATCAATAAGCCATCTTATTTACTTGAGTCATGCCAAAACGTTTTGTAGTTCACAGTTTGCTAGACCAGATCTACACTAAAGTTTAAGGGGAAAGGGACAGATATACATTCGTTTCTTAACATTTTTAAAATGTGATTTGCTACAAATTTTTACTCCGTCATAATCTTTATCTTAAATTCTCACTTTGTATTACATTTCAGAAATATATACAGATCAAGTTTATTTGTTATTTACTAAAATACATAATATATTTATTGTGTATATTATGTATATATATACATAATATATTTAAAATACATTAATATATTTTTAGGGAAGGTGAGGGATGAATGCCCCTTCGCCTGTCTCCTGGTTTGGTTACAACTGCTCTGCAGTGGAATATCATAGAGTAGTTGTAGCTAAATTTGCAGTGGAAACCCTGAAAAATGTATGTTACAGTAATTATTATATGAATCATCTGTGGAGTTCCAGGACTTACCGCAAGAAGACAATACACTACGCTACACACTTCGACCCAAATGTATTTTTGTCTGTAAATTGCATTTGTTCTGTTTGCAAGTTTGCCTGTTGTAGGAGAGATGTGGAAGGGAGCCCACTTTTCAGGAGAGAAAATCTTATCTGCTACTTTGTCCCATGAGACAGTTAACTCACCGTCAATTAAAAACACACACACACACATATATATATATATATATATATATATATATATATATATATATATATATATATATATATGATTACTAGCAGTAATTATAATAAATGATTAAGATTATACTGTCAAATTAAGATTTCATTGAGAATTTTTGCAAACAGTATCTGAGCGCCTTCATAGCGCAGTCGCAAGGACATTTGTCCTGCGAATTAGCCATTGTCATATGGTGGTAGCAGGTTCCCCCCCCCCTCAAAATAGACTAACTGGCCACAGAGCACACACAGAAGACCTCTACTGTCATTTATTAAAACATCAAAAACAGCGTTTCCCAGGAGTAAGTTATAGATTTCGTTTGCATATTTCAATACACTTGAACGTACTACATGCAGTAAAGAGAACTTTTGTGAATGCAGTGATTTCGAGTGTTTCACGCTGTGAAGACGTCTCTCTCTCGCTCCCTCTCACACACACACACACACACAGCTTGTAAAAGAATCGATAATACATGACCGTCATTCTGCAGGAGACCTGAAATAACCGACTACTTGCATACAACTTCGTTGCTATGCATTTGAATCTAGTTTAATGGAATTGAAAACCTTATCTGCAAACTTTTTTTCAGATAATTGATGTTACCGGCTTAACAGTTTATCAAGTAGTATGTGTGTGTATGAAATAATTGATGTTACCGGCTTAACAGTTTATCAAGTAGTATGTGTGTGTATGAAATGGAAACATTTAAACTGCTGTCTTCTAATACGTACATACACAATAACGTTATTAGTGAACATTTATAGAGCGGTTTGCAGAAATACTCTAATCAAAAGATATCTTATTTTCATCCTGCAACCTAGATGCTGAATGTTTCATAATTCTTATCGTTATTCAGAATTTTAAAAGTAATTATCGCTTTGCAGTTGGTGTTGTTGTCGAGCGTTAGTATTAGGATGTACCTTGATTCGGCCGAAGCCACAAAGGCTATGAGGCTACTATAGTTATGTTTGTTAACTGTGTGTGTTCTTCTAGCTAGTTTGCTTGCTTAGAATAAATAGAGAATGGCATAAATTCTTAATTGATATATTTGCAGAAAATAATTCGAACCTGTCATTGCATGCACATTGAAACTATAGAACAATTATTTTGCATTGCACTATTTACAGAGTATTTGGGATATAATTCGATGGGTTTTTATTTTTTACTTACTTAGGGTGATATCCAGCAGTTCAGAAATCAGTTTTTTCTTCGGATATCTGTGCTGTATTTCCCATTGAGCATTATGCAGGGGAGCTGTTCGTCCAACTGAGTTTTATTGATTCATGTCTGATGGGAAGCACTTCGAAATACGTATGTCCTGAGCGGTTCACTAAACACAAGATTCATATTTCGTAGATAATTTGATCAGACAGCAAGAGAGAGGAATATAATGATGGAAGATACTTGTACAGTGTTCTTCTGCTCTTTCGTCAATCGAGAGAAGGAAGCAGATCGATTTCCTGTTAAACACAGTTCTCGTGGCGCCATCGGGTGAGCTTTGTTTAAGTTCCTCGAGTTTTTCCACTTTTTTTTTTTTGCTTTTGTTTTCTTTTACATTCCTGATATTTTCAGTAGACTGTTTGTGGTATTTTACACCTAACTTTTATATTGCACTTGAGAACAAACGCTACAGTTGTACGGAAAATAAAATAAAAATTACACTACTCCGATCCATATTTGGATCGGAGTAGTGTAATTGTCATCGACTTTTTCCATGTGACTGGTTCAGTGTTAGTATTAAGATAAAGCATTGCATTCTTGGTTAATGCACATTAACTGGCATTAAATAATTATATTCTGTTATTGTAAACATAATGCAGAATTATTATATTATTTGCAGCCTTTCAGGATGTTCAAAGAAACTAAAACTAAAAGTGTTGAGTACATGTAAAGATGACTCATAAGAGGCTGTGTAGACAATATGGGACACTCCCTAGATTTGTCAAACTCTTCTCTCTGAATTGTGTTAATACATACTTGCACTGTTTCCTTCTAAACAGAAAAATGAACTTTTGGAATTTTAATAATTTGCATTAAAGAAATAATATAATAAAAAAAATGCAGACTTTTGAGTCATATCTTATTTTCATTCTGCAACCTAGATGCTGAATGTTTCATAATTCTTATCGTTATTCAGAATTTTAAAAGATTAAAATATATTGATATCGGCAATATATTCACAAAGGAATATATTCAAAATTTATACACAGGTATATGTGACACAGTCAACTGTTTAGTGTTTCAAAAATATTGTAATAGAGAGGTACCAGTCAGAAATAAATTTTAATATATTAAGTTGTATTTAAGTATGCTTCATGAAACATAGTATATAACATGATTTAGCGAGTACCTAAAATTTGAATGTAAAACGTTAGCCGCCTAATTAAGCTAATCCATGTGCAATTCAATTAATCCTCGATCTTCATTCAGATATATATGTTTACCTCCATTTCTTTACACTGATCTTGGACAAAAATCAAAGATCAGTTAATTAAAATTTTATTCTTTGCATTGATCATCAGCTTCAGGCTAAAGGTAATTTTAGAATAAATACATAAAAAATTCAAGACAAAGAACAAGAGCAAAGCAGATGATGAAAAGTGTCGATGAAATAGGCGGACAATTTAAATTAATTATTTATGGATTAAATGGTTGTTTTATTTTCCCAGTAATTGCTGAGGGAGATTTGTTATGCTTTACAAAGCGTAGTTTGTATCGAATAGCAATTTGCTGTACTACACATGATTAATAGTAATGCAGATTTTCCATAATTTGTATGTACTAAATGACGTCGTTTCAGTTTCAAAGAAACAGAAACGACGTTATTATTCTATACATGTTATTATTCAATACATTTTAGAGTGATACTTCCACTCTAACATATCCATCATTGAGTGGTTTTACCATGTCTCATGTGAAAAATTATTTGTGTTGACATCGTATATTTGATTAAAATAATTTGCCAGTTTCTTTCTTTTTTTTTCGGTAGTTAGCCAGTATTAGAACGAGGTTCAGAAATTTCCCTCCTATAAAAGAGCCTGTCTAAGAACGCACATAAATGAGAAATATTATACATTAACTGCTTAGCTCTTTAGAAATAATTCGAAATAACCTCGACGAAGTCGTGGCCAGGGCATCGACACTCGCTTTAGGCAAACAGTTTTTCTGAAACGCACCCATCTTACTTACAATACTTCGATAATATTTAAGTAGCACATAAAGAATAACAACTTAAATTTTTATTATTGGCGCTACCGTAGCGCATTTGGAAGAACGGAAAAATCTATTCACTTTGAAAAGTCTACATTTAGATTCTCGTCATTACAAGAGCAACCTTATTATAGACTTCATGGAATTTTTCCCTCCCGGAAACTAGAGTTTCTCATCCTGCATACAGGTATAAAAATAAGAGAACACATGCATATACAATTTGGTGGGCGGTAGATCGCATATGTATGTGGGATGGGGGTCAAGATCCAAGTAATCTATGGCTATTCCTTTAGAGGAGCTGGAGGTTCTAATCCTTGGAGATCTGCCCATTTGTCATAATAGTGCCAAAATACAGGAAGTTTTGAATGCCTGACGTTCCATTAGAGATAAAACTTAGACGAGATTGTGATCTGAATTACCAAGGGAGCAGTGACATCGGCAATGTACTTGGAAGGGGAAAATGGTCAAGAAAAGATGCAGAGTGTGAGTGAAGATGGTAGTAATAACGAAATTAATGATTTGTTTAGGTCATTGCAAATAGCTCCATTTTTTCTATTTTGCTATGTGGAATTAAAAGAATTAGTGAGAGTTGTGGACATTAAAGTCACCAAATAAGATGACTCCATTGAATGTGAATTTGGAATGCAGGACATCAATCTTCAAGGATAAAAAATCAATGATTTTCAAAATTGGGAGAAAGGTAAAGACAGTAGATGAATGATACATATTCTTCTTCTCTCCCCTATTACTAAATGGACCGTTGGGTCACTCATGGCTGGTAGGTGATACTCTTTGCTAGCCTCCTCCAGTCGTTTCGGTCTCTTGTTCTTGATGTCAGTTGAGAAAGGGAGGAATTTGTCCATTTTTTGATGTTATCAGTCCATTTTAATCGAGGTCGGCCCCTAACCCTTGATCCTGGAACGATTCCTTCTAGGGTTTGCTTTGGAATGCCATTAGCCCTCTCCACATGTCCGAACCATTTCATCTGTCTTCTTCTGATGACTGTCAGAATATTTTCCCTTTTTCTCCCATCTATTGAGTCAATCAGTTTTCGGACATTTTCATTGGTTTCGTGAGCGGTATAGGGAATTCTCATAAGTCTTCTGTAAGTTTTCATTTCGAAAGACAGGAATCTCCTCTCATCTTCCTTTAATAAAGTCTAGGCCTCACAACCATACAAAAGGACAAAATTCACCAAGGTGTCAATTAGTCTTAGTCTGGTTGTGATTGCTATTCTGTTATCTCCCCACAATGGTTTTAACTTCTGTAGGGCCACGGTTGCCTTAGCAATTCGGTATTTAATGTCGGTTTTTGAACGACCATCTTGACTCAACGTGCTCCCTAGATAAGTGAACTTCTTTACATTCTCAATTTGCTTATTGCCAATTTGTATCTTTCAGAATTCAATGTCTGATTTTGAGGTTATTATTGTTTTTGTTTTTTGTAGGTTTATGTATAATCCATATTTTTTTAATGTTCCGAAAACACGGCTGGTTATCTCTTGTAATTCTTCTTCACTTTCTACCAGAAAATCGATATCGTCAGCGAAACGTAAGTTATTTATTCTTAATCCGCCAACTACTGTTCCAGTGTCATATTCATAAAGAGCTTCATCTATGACATATTCCAGAAAACAATTAAAAAGAAGAGGGGACAAGATGCATCCCTGTCTTACCCCCCGTTCTGCCCGGAACGGTTCACTGCTGTAATTTTTAATTTCAATTCTCATATCAGATGAGGAATAAAGAGATTTAATAATCCTAATGATTTTATTGTCAATACCATAATGTTCTAAAATTTTCCGTAATGTCTCGTCTCGTGCCATATTGAGTCAAAAGCTTTTTGAAGGTCTAAGAAGTTGTTACAGATTATTTTGTTATGTTCTGTGTATTTTTCGCCTAGTATGTGTATTGTAAAAATATGGTCGATTGTACTTCTGGACTTCCGGAAACCTGTTTGTTCATCTGATAGTCTGCTTTCTATTTTCTTTTCGATTCTTGATATTTTTCAATAATATTTTTAACAGGATTTTGCTTGGATGACTAATAAGGCTTATTGTTCTATAGTTGCTACATTTATTGCTGTTTCCCTTTTTAGGGATAGGTACAAGGACAAAAATCGACCAATCAGAAGGCCAAGTCTCTGTGTTCCATATGCCCTGGAATAAATTTAGCAAGGTGTCTATGATGATGTCACCTCCTTCGCATATCAGTTCCATTGTAACACCGTCAATTACCGGTGATTTTCCAATTTTTGAGGAGCTAACTGCTGCAATGACTTCTTCTTTTAATATCGGGTAATCTCCTTCCTCCGAACCTCCTGGCAAAATTCAGTCCAGAATATCGTCAGTGAGTTGGGGGTCCTTTTGAAAAAGCTTGGTTGCTTAACATTTCCATCTATCAATTATTTTCTGGTTATCCGTGATAGGAGTTCCATCTTCATCTTCTATGCTCCAATTAATTGCGGTAAAAGGTTTGGTTAGCTTATTGATAATTTGAAAAGCACTTTTAGAATTATTTTTATTTAAGTCCTCTTCTATATTTTTGCATTCATCCAATATCCATAATTTTCTAGCATGTTTGATTTCTTTTTTAATAATCTTAGTAATATTTTTATGCTGTTCTCTATTATCACCACTATTAATATGCGATTTCAAATATCTTCTTTCGTCGCATAGGCCCAAAATATTGTTGGTTATCCATGGTTTATTTATTTTCCTTTTGTATCCAAGAATTTCGTCAGCTGTTTCAGTTATCTTTTGTAAGAAGTATTTGGTTTTAGATTCGATATTATTATATTTTTTGATGCTTGTATAAAAATGTGTTTTAATTTGTATTTATATAATGTATTTATTTGGGGATCTTCTAATTTTTCAATATTATATCGTCTACGAGTTGATTTTGTAGGTAATATTTCCCTCATTTTCATATTCACAGTTGTGATGACCATATTGTGGCCGCTGCCAATTTTGGCTCCAGGAAATGATCTGGTTCTTGTGAGGTTGATGGAGTTTTAAAAGTTTGTGCTTATAAGGATAAAGTAGATTTGGTTGCGTGTTTTACCATCAGGAAAAGTCCATGTCCATCTTCTGGGAGGTTGACGAGGAAATAGTGTTAGTAATGGTGAGTTCATTTTGTGAAGCAAAAGTAATCAATTCCTAACCTCTTTCGTTTGTCTCCCCATAGCCATATAGTCCGACAAATGGGAGATAATCCTTGCCGATGTCTGTTCCAATTTTGGCATTCCAATCGCCCTGTACAATCAAAAGGTCTTTTCTATTCACTCTGGTGATTGTTGCATTAAGTTGACCATAAAACTCCTCTACTTCGGAATCCTCGTGATCTGTGGTTGGGGCATAGACCTGTATGATGGTGATATTCTCAGTTCGCCTAAGAGTGGGTTTCCTCTCAGGCGGACTAGAGCAATTTTGCTATTGATAAGGTTGAATTCCATGACAGAATGTCGTGATGATTTGTGTATCTATCAAATCTATCAAAAACCCGACACCTTCCTTTCTGCTGCAGTCACATCCAAAGTAAAAAAGCAAATGTCCTTCATCTGTTGTTAGCTCTACTGTTTTGGGCCATCGAATTTCACATCACAAAGTCCCATAACAGTCCATTTATATCTTTTTAGTTCGTGCTGTAGTAATTTGAGTTGACCTGATTGTAGTAGAGTCCTGATATTCCAAGTTCCAGTCATTAAATGGTTGCGGAGTCTGAATCTGGATCCAGTTTTTCCATTATTTTTAACAGTGACAGTGGTGGTGGTAGCGCCAGTCGCTAACTTCGCATTGCCACCCCTGGAGCTGCTACCAAATGGCAACGCGGACCTTGTTGAGCCGGGCGACGTCCGAGCCAGCATGGTGTGCTGTGTTAATCCTTCGCCATGAATGTTTAATGGGCAGTAAATTAAGATAGATGGTGCCAATCTTCTCTTCTGTCTTCTTACACTTCTGTCTTGATACATATTAGTAGGTAAATATTAAACCATGGAATATGAAAAAGTGGAGATTCAAGATTTAGGCATCCTCTGGCAAGGTATTGCATTGTATTGCACAAAAGCACAAGATCCACTTGTGGAGAAATAGAATCATGTAAGATGTAGTTTGGACAGATAAGATAGGGCTGTGGTTGCTATGCAGAGATTTGAGGTTCTCACAAAAAAAAGTAGAACATCAGGTTGGGATGTGTGTGTGTAGGCGGTGGTGCACATGACATAAGTTTATATTTTTACCACGAATGTTGCTAAATTTAATGTGGAAGGTTTTTTTTTTTTTTTTTTTTTTTTTTTGGAAAGACCTGAGTAGCTTGCGGAAATAGCGTTATAAATCCATAGTGTTAGGCTGCCGAGGCACCAAAAAGATTGTAAGTTCTAGTCTTCGACTACAGGAATTGTTTCTAAACCTTTCTATGTATGGGTACCGAGTTGGTCTATCTTTGACACTAAAAATCATATTTATTTTTCCTCCCGAAAACTTGTTTTTAATTCTATAACTCACAATTATTTGCATGATTTTTTTGACACCTCCATGTTGTCAAGTAAATAATAATATTTGAAATTTCAATTTTTAAGTGGAGGTAACAAACGATGTCCTTAGGCTTTTCTGTAGGCGGAATCTCCCTACTTGTTTATTCCAGAGATCGACTAACTCCGAAATCGGCGGAAACTGGAATCGAAACTAAAGCTATCTTTCTTCTGGTGTCTAACGCTATGGTTCGAAAAACATTGCCATAGAATATGCATCTCAAATGTAATATACAAGTTCTGAATATAAAAATTGCAATTTTCGCGTGACGTAACTGTTAAAATAATTATTACATATTTTAAATAGTTACGTCTTTCCATTCAAAGGAAACAGGGTTAGTTAGTCAATCTCATGCGGATATAGAAGACTTTCCTCCTGGAAACTCGAGATTTTCATCCTACAAGACAGGTCGCAAAACACACACACTATTGACAGACCTCTGCACTGTTAGGCTCGGTCCTAACATTGCAGAGGGAAAATGATGAATAACGATTCTTTAGGTAACTTATAATTATTATATTATATTCATAACTGATAAAGTATTCTGATTGATGCCAAAAACGTTCCAGGCTCATTAGGAAAATTAGTTTGAACGTGGCGGTAGCATATTTTTCTATTCCCAACCCGTTTTGATTCCCATACATCTGTTCCAATTGCGTGCACATCACTTGGTTTGCAACTCAATTTAAATTACATTATTGATTAACTACCCCCTCCTCACCAGTAGAGAACTATGTCACCTTAGTTCTCTACCGGTTGCGTCGACCCTGGGTATATGCATAAATTTTTATGTAGATACGAAAATATTGCTTGGTCATGGGCTACAATCGAATTAATTTAAGGTAGTTAAAATCATCAGAAAAAAATAGAATTATGGATTCTTGGCACATTCATCATCCTCATTTCGAGTGCATTCGCAGAGGCGGTCGAAAAACAACGTTCCTAATTCTAGTCAACTCTGTATGTGTTCCACTGTCGCTTTTAATTGAGTTGCAGGATTAAAATCCTAATTCTTTTAAGCAAAAAGAGTACCAGCGCCAATGGTTAGTTGAAAGGAAGTCTTGAAAACCTTTCTCCAGTCCCGGGAGATAGAATCGGACTTAAGAAGTTTTTCTTCTTCTGTATATCTAATCATAAAAGTTACTACATGATTAAGAAGACTCCTTCCTGTATAAATCTTAAAAAAATAATTATACAAATTATAAACTATCAGAGTGATATTGGGATGAAATACATATACATATGCTGTGTAATTAAAATTACGAGCTCTGAAATGATTTGCAGTAGAAGGATCCCATTCCAGAGAGTGTAGCTGTAGCCTGAATAAGACTAAAAATGAAGGTGAAATGATTCGTTGATTTTAGAGTAGCATAAATAGTGTGGTAAACAATTTTTGGAAGATTGAAAAGGCGTTCACTCTTTAAACTTTACTGATTATGAAGTGAGAAATTTTTAGTCAAAGATGATCTGTGTTTAAATAAATGAGATTGAGCAATTCGGAAATTTGTCATTTAATGAGAACTTGCGGTTTCCGCTTCAGGGGAATTAGGGTTAGCGGTATGGAAGAAATAAAGATGAAATTTGCATGAATATATGAAGATTAGAGGCGAACAAAATGTAAGGTAAAAACATACTCCTTTTTTGGTTTTTTAGCAATGCAAGAAGGCTTAGAAGCAAACGTACACGAGGTGAGAGTTTTGGTTGTTACAATACTAGTAAAAATATTTAGGATAAACTGAAACATTGATAATGGTAACTTGACTAGTATGGGTTTTTTTTTAAATAAAAAAAAAAAAAAAAAAGGAAATGAGGCGCCCGGAGTTGATAGTTGTGTTGCTTACTAAAATTTGAGAACTTGGTATGAAGGCGAGTTATTAGGGGAAAATATTTAGTTGTGAGTTTATTACAGATGAGGAACATTAGGCAGACGCATTTATCTATTGCAGAAATGATTATTATAATGAGGGCCTTTTAACTGCGAAAATGTATAAAAAAGGAAGATTGGCATATGGGAGTAAAGAGAGAGAGTTTCTCCAGTTTTAGAGATTACATATGACTTGTGAAGGAGGAAATATTCAGGACGGTTTGTTGTAATATGAATGGGACATTAGTCCTGATGTGCTACTCACAGTTCTAAGTTCCCTTTCCTACTTAAGGTTCCGATAGTTTGATCCCTACAGATTCTTGGGATATCTACCTCTTAATCTATCTTAAATCGTCATCTAATATGCACTTAAACTCTTGAAGGCCTATTGCACAGACTGATGTTATCGACTGAATTCCATTACATGTTCTCAGACTGGTTTGTCTGTGGGAGGGAAAACCTTGTCACTTCCGTATGAAACTAGCTAACTTGCTTTGAGTTAAATCAGTTTATTTCAGAGAAATATTCCTCTTGTCAATGATGGGAATCATATGGCATGTATTTGACAACTAAAAGATGCATGTCGCGTCATCCTAAATTCGCTACGGTGACGTTCTTGAGAATTAAAGTATGTTGCTTGTAATAGCGATGGACTATATGATTGTAGAGAGGGTGTCATTTTACCATTTTTGGACATTGTTTCCACAACCGTATTTTAATTCATATATGGCAGGTAACTCAAACGCAGCAAAGGGCCAGTCAATTAGATGTATATCAGGCGCGGGCCGTATTCAATATTATTCTGTGAACCAAAACATAAACTAAAAAAGAAAGGCTCTAACAAAAGCCCTTTTGCTGTTGCCGGGCCTTTACGACTTGCGTAAACAGTTACACCATCATTTAAATTTTACATTTATAACTATTTTTATTTTAAAATTTTAAAAATATAACAAGTTTAGAAAATATAAGTTAAATTACATTTTATTCATACTTTAAGAAAATTATTTAAATACATAATTTTGACTTACAAAAATAGAGATTTTTTATCTACGAGTCCTTTTGTAATTTGATCCTGAAACCTGACATCTTTTTTCCTCTGTAACTAACATGTCAGTATCTGCTTTTTCGTTTCGTGTTGCAATATGAAGTATTGTATTTAATCTAGAATCTTTTATTTGTGAGCGGAACTTTGAGTTATTAAGTTTCATAATTGAAAATAATTGCTCACATACATAGGTGCTTCCAAAGATTGACAACATTTTTGCACAATAAATTTTATGTTTGAAATATTCACTGCCGAGGTATTTATAAAAATTTGGTATGCCAACTTCGTTATATTTATTTTTTAGTTCAGTATTGCACTGGAGTTCAATTGCTTCCATTTGTAATTCTTCGTCAACATTTTCAATATTAATTTAAAATGGTGAACTGAATAATAATAATTCATTTTCAAACTGGTTGAAATCAGAAAATCTTTTTTTTTTTTCAAATTCAATTTTCAACTCTTCAATTTGAGGAATGTACTTTTCAACATCATTATTATTTCGAGAAATCGATTTAAGTGTAGGAAAATGGGCTATATTATTCTTTGCCAACTGGGTTTGCCAAAGATAGAGTTTTGCCAGAAATGACTTAATTGAATCATACATATAATATATTAACTGTTCACATCCTTGCTGAGCAGTTCAAAGTGTTTAAGTGGCTTGGTATGTCAACTAAAAAGGCCAAGTCTTTGTACCAGTCTTCATCGATGAAGTAAACATATCAATTTCTTTTAAGAGTTCAAAAAATATTTTTAAAACGACGACACGACTAAGCCACCTAACCTCCGTATAATTTACAAACTGCTGTATCGTGAATCCATTTCATCCAACAAAGCATTGAATTGTCGATGATTCAAGGCGTGAGAGCGTATCCAGTTTAATGTTTTAATTGCTACACTCATGACGTGTCCATCTTTAGTTTTTTAGCACAAAGTGACCCCTGGTGTATCATGCAATGAAACGATTTACGTTTGTCTTTGCACAACATTTCCTTTTTCATTTGAAGTTTTGTAACAAGTCCGATGTTAACACCGACCACAGGAGTCCCATCTGTAGTCACACTTACTAATTTGGACCAGTCCACGTGAGCATTTTCAATACTTTTCTCGATACGCAAATATAAGTCATTTCCTGTCGTCGTTCCTGACCTAGGCACTATATCCAATACTTCTTCAATCACATTCATATCGTCATCAACGCCAAGAATAAATATTGCTAACTGGGAAGTATTAATAATGTTTGTACCTTCGTAAACTGCAATGGAAAACTCTACAGATGGGACTCCTTATATCTTCCGCAACTGTATTTCCTGATAGGCACATGCTTTGAAATGCTTGCTTTTTTTCCAGCCATATGATTTCGACTGCACTTAAAATACAATTTTTAATAAATTTTCCATCAGTAAAAGGTTTCGAAGTCCGAGCAATTTTTTTCACTTATGACATAACTACATTTAACAGCAACATCACTTGTTGTGATAACATTCGAAAATATCCTCTGTTGAAACTTCAGTTCATTTTTTAAATCTTTAAGTTTGTCATCACGCATCTTTTCTGTATATTTATCACAGTTCTTATGGTTTGTTTCATAATTGCGTTTTAGGTTATATTCTTTCACCACGGCGACCATTTGTCTACGTATCAAACATGTTGGAATATTTACTTCCACAAAGAAATATGCCTTCTCCCATTTTTCTTGAAAAGTTCTGTCTTCATGATCTATTTTTCATTTTTAACTTTAAATTCAGACATTGCTATGGGCAAAAAAAAAAGTTATTAAGGTAACTTTTTATTAACACGCTATCGTATTACAATGGTATGTAACTTATTGACATTGTATCATGTGGCTTAAAATGGCTACGTGACAAGTAACTTCCATTCAGTGTTGCCAACATTTGATGATAGAAACATGGTACAAATAATTATAGTAATAAGTTTTACTTTTGTTTAAAGCTGGCATAAAACATTTAGAAGTTTGAATTTTTTCTGTTTTAATCCCCACAGGATGTTAGAAACATTGATTTTTAGAAAAGAAAGCATTAAGGTCGCGGGCAGCCATTTGGTGACCCCTGATATATAGGGTTAGTTTGGGTTCCTCTAACTGTAAGGTGCCATTTATTGGAATGATGAAGGATAAATTCAGAGTATGAAACGAGACTAGAAGAACAGGTTAAGGGAAATCCCAGAGAGAGTGCTCTGTGTTGCTAGTAACAGGGAAAAAAGGTATTGTGGGATTACTTTGTTGGATGCAGTAGAGTGTAGGGTAGGGTGTCCATAATTTAAAGCATGAAAAACAGGACATAATATGTCAGAGTATGTATGTGTGTGTGTGTGCGCGCGCGCGCGGGGGATGGAGATTTCCACCGAAATATATAAAGATTTTTTTTTCTTCAACCTAAAATTTACTGTATTGTCTACAAAAATCGTTTATCTAAATCGGAAATCGCCTTTACGACATTTTAATGCATTTGGAGCAGCTAATTAAGTGCCAAAGTAATAATATGCAAATAGAGAATAAATAATAAATAAAGCAAAATTAAATTGGCATTGTTTTTAATAATAAAAAAAGTGAAATTTAAAGTAAAATAAGTACCTTAACATGCATCCTTTTGTCCACCTGGAGTACCAGTACTTTGTTTCATGGATTTTTGAAATCATTATGGAAGGAATGTAAACAAAAAAGTGATCGGCATGCTCGTAAGACATACAGAACATAAGCAAGAAGGATAACTAGTATGGTGAAGAAGGCTAAATCAGATTTTGAGAGAAAATTGGATAAGTAAATCTTGAAGAGGTTTTTTCGCTATGTAACAAGTAAGAGAAAAAACGATTATGGAAGAATAACCTTAGTGCTGAAGGTAGGAAAGTAACAGAAGCAGAAGAAAAGTTGAGTTGCTAAGTGATCACTTTGCAAAGTTGCATCATCCAGGTGTAGACTTTGCAGTTACTGATGTGAGAATTGAGGTAGTGAACTGGTGGTACTGAATATATTGAAAAATAGCAGTGGGACTGGAGGTAAGTCAGCTAATGTGCTATGAAAATATCCAAGAGAACGGGCAGTGCCTCTGACGAAGTTGTTCAATCTAAGCCTCAGCTCTTGCAAGGTTGAAGGGAGTGGAAGGAATGTAGGATACAATGCTTGGAAAGAAATGAAAGGACACCCTCACTCCCAACAGACACTTCAGATCATGATATTCCTCCAATTTATACCGGCAACAAACATGTGACCCGTTACATGGCACGAATCACGCTAAACCCTGAACCGAACAGATGGGCAAGTGTGAGTGTGGCAGATGCCTGGTGAACGTCTCATTCTTACCAGAGTGTGTAACCCTGACTGTGAAATCTGAGGAGACGTGTGATGGTATGCTCCTGTTTTTCCTGGTTAGGCCTCGAACTTCTATTTGTGTCACGAACATTGAACTTCGAGAATATGAATATTCTGGACAATGCAATGCTTCCTTCTTTGTGACGTTTCTACATAACTGACCATTGTCTCTTTTAGCAAGACATTGCACCATGTCATAGGGCTGCTGCTATAACTGCGTGATTTGTGGAAATGAAGCTCGTCACAACTGACTGGCCTCCACAGTGCCCTGATGTTAACCTATTGGACATGCGTAGGATGAAGTAGAGCATAGGGTGAACTCAAGGAACGTCCGTCCCATAACAGTCCTGGACCTCACTAAATGTCTAGTCCAAATTTCCCATTGATTGCTATCATACATCATACTCTTGTGTAAATTATGCCCAAGAGGATTGCTGAAGTCATTGCAGCGAAAGGAAGTCCTACATCTTATTAAGGTGAACGCCATGGATGTTTGTTTGTTCCTCACACTATGGTGTCCGTTTACTTGTTTCCAAGCAGCATAGTTTCATTACATAAAGGTGTGTCCAAGGCAGAAGTAGCAAATTACGGATCAATTAGTATTTCTGAGGTGATTAAACTATCGGAAAAGTTGGTTAAAAGTAAAATTCGGAATGGGTCAATAGGGATATGATACTCTATAGGGGTTAGCGCGACTTTGTAAAAGATAGGTCCTACCTTAGTAATTTATTCACATTTTATAATAAGGAGAACGGGGAATTGAATATAGGAAATAGCTACACCATGATTCTAATGAACTTTGCAAAGGCATTGGACAGAATACCGCATGATGAACGATTACATAAATTGCAGCAGATGCGAATGGATATGTGGCTGGTGGCATGGATAGGACGGTGGCTGACTGACAGACATTAGAGTGTAGTGTATGGTGGAGGGGAATATAATAGAATGAAGGTGACTAGTGGAGTGTCCCAGGGCTCTTTACTAGGGCCACTATTTCGTGTTTATATTAATGACATACGGAAGAATTAAAGAGAATATTCAGTTGTTTGCCGGCGATGCAAAAATCTCACATCACATTGATACCGCATTACAGGAAATTGATGAGATAGTGAACTGGGGGTAATGGTGAAGAGAGAGAGAGGGGGAGTTAAAGTTCAGAAGTCATATTACACAAGTCGGTAAATCAGCTCAAACGATTACTTGGATATTGAGAAACATGCTAACAAGTCAAGATAGGGAGATAATTATCCCTCTTTATGACTATGATTCGACCATATCTTGACTACCGTGCACAGATTTCGTCACGGAGGTTTCTTGGAGATAAGGAGGTAGTGGAGAGATTCAGAGACGAGTGACCAACCTGAAGACAGGTCTGCGGAATGCTTCCTATGAGAATGTGTGGATTGCAGAGTTTAGTTAACAGAAGGGGAGGGGATTCTATAATACTGACACAAAATATTTTCAATACATGAATAGTAGCGCGAGAAAAGAGAATCATCCCTGGAAATTATGCAAGAGTGTGGTTAGTAAGGATATTCGGACTAGGTTCTTTGCTTGAAGAGTAGTAGTAGTTGAGTCCCCCGATAGTGAACAAGTTTAAGGAGAGGTATGATAAGTATTGTGTGAATAATAATTAGTATGAGTCTTCTGCGATGAGTCTTTTGACTCCATGGAGATACCCGTTTAATAATAATTTTGTTGTGATCGCTGATCCAGCTGGTGTGTATTTTTCCTATGTAGTTGTCAAAATTATGTTTTTTTTAAATTGTTTTTCACTTCATTCATTTGAAATGGGTATATATAATTATCATTAATTTTACTGTGTCGCCTAATGCAATCGATTCGCCAATAAGGAAATACTCTTTATACTTATGAAGCAATGAAACTAGGCAGTGTCAAAATAAATTCAGCAATGATTCTCGTATACTCAAAACAAGTATTTTCAGTATGAAACCGTTGGAAAGAAGTCTGAGTTCATTAAATTAACTTGTTCTATAATTTGTGCTAATGTGGACTTGATAGATGTCAAGGTACTGACGTTTTTCCACCCTATATTTTTATTTAGTTATGCCCAAGACATACAATGAAATGTCCAAAGGATGAGCTTATTCTTGTATGTATTCTCTTACTGTATTTTAAAATTTCCACCTAAAATTTAAATTGTGAATGCATCAGAAAACGGATGCATTCATTTCATACCTCTGAACTGTAGAAGATAAAAGTTTGACTGAGTAAGAAATGTATTTAATATCATCGAAAGTTACTTTCGATGAAATACTACCTCTTCTAAATATAAGGAATTGTGTTGTGTAATTCTGATGAACCCGATAAATGTTTCTCTAATGTCAGAATTTGCGGCAACATACCTAAATATCATAGCTAGTTGGTCATTATGGGCAATGTCTGGCGTTGAATCGAGTATTGTTGCAAAATAAGCAGCTTCCTTAATTTCTGATATTAATATTTCTCTTGTTTTTTTAGCTATTAACGCTATGAATTCATCACAAGTATGGTAAGAAAGATAATTTGATCTGCTAGAACCACAGTTGGCGTACATTTTCATGTGATGTTTTAAAAAATCACCAAATTCACTTAAATAATGTAAACACGATAAATAATTTCCGCAAGAATCAGAAAAAATATCATTTATATTTCCTCTAAATTCTAGCCCTAGTTTACTCAGTAACTTAATGGTAGCTATTATTCTTTTTAAAACCTCTCTCCAATAATTTTCTTGAGATTGTATTTGTTTGATCAATTCAGAATCAATTCGACTATTTACAGAACTTGATTTTCTTTTGCGATATGTGCACATCGCTCGTATATGCTCAGTAGAATGCTGGTGTTATATTTCCCCAGTCATTAAAACCCTTCAATAAGCTATTATTTGACTTAGAAAATAATCTACAAACAAAACAGTAAATTGCTTTGCTGGTTTCTGAAAAAATTAGCCACTCCCGTTTCTCCTTTGTTCCATTCGCCTTTTTACAGTAAAAAAGTGATTCATTTATATTTCTGACATATATTCTATTGCGTTCTGTGTATTCTTTTTTTTAAATTTTCGATTTTACCAACATTCTGGGGCATATTTATTAAAATATGCTCGATAAACTGTTCATTAATAGTAAGTGGCCACACTGCTATATCGGTAGGATAAGAGATAGCTGGCTTGCTGGTAAGTACAGACTCCGATTGAAAATTTTCTTTAGAATCCTCTTGATTTGTTTCATTTACTTCTTTCTCTCCTATGTTTTCTACATCATTTTGATGGTCTTCATTTTCACTTTCATCTTCTCCTGATAATGATACCAATGTTTCGTTTTCATTCCGAGAACTGTGAAGTACAACTTCAGTTCTACGAAATTCTTCATTTTCAGAACGAAAGAAAGACAAAATTGTCCCCTTTTGACTATTTAGCTGTTTTTCATTTTCTCTAAGTCGTTTTCTTTTACTAGCTCCGGATTCAAATTTTCTTGGCATCCTTACGTGAATTAATCTATCAAAAGCGAAATAAATATTTATTAAATCCAAAATAAACTATAAATAAAATAAATAATTACATTAAAAGCTTAAAAAATACAAAAATAGAAACACTAGTATCTTGGTTTTGTTAAAATAAACGAGTATCAGTAAAATAAAATTAATAATTAATTGAATAATATATTCTTACCTTTATATTAATATATTCTTAAAAATGAACTGAAAAATCAATTTAATTTATAAATAATAATAAACTTGAAATTCAAATACTCTATTTATGTGATATAGAAACTGCTCTTAGCCAAATAATTAATACAAATATCAGCAGCACAAAAAAACCTCTGTTGTCACTGGAACGTGTTTCAAAATGCCTCCCAAAGGGCCAGGAAGTCTAGACGTCCAGCTAAATCTGGATATGATTCAGCCCACCTGCTGAAGGAACCGGGATAAGAAGTGCAATTTGACCGTCATGTCCATTAGAAGGTGTGATTAAACCCTCACGCTGAAGAGAACGGTTAATCGGATTATCTCACTTTCGTAGCTGCCTCTCACTTGCCTATAACAATAAACGCACATTATAACGAATAGAAAAATCATGTCAGAAAAAATATTCACCAAGATTCTAATATCAGCAGACATAACATTTTCTTCTAGATGAGATATCTAAAGTAACTGAACCTTTGCTACTATTTCACACTAAAATGAATGGGTATGTTCCCCAAGTGATTTACGTTTGTAACAGTTGTCTTGCGAACGATTTATGAAATAAATTCTCTGAAATATCCGCAGATTAATTGGGTCTATACCCCCCCCCCAAAAAAAAAAAGATTATGAAACGCTTATGCACCTTTTCTTTGAAAATAATTCACATCCTCTTTTTCAAGATAACTGTATGAAATAATTTCTAATTTTTCGATAATAAAAGTGAAATTGACTATTATAAATTAAGAAATTATTTTGGTATAAATAATGTATAAGCATGTAAACGAAATGTCAGTATTTCTGTTAGGATATCTGTAATCGAAAAGAAAACAAGACATTCTTGATGTATTCTGCACTACAGCTTGATGCAATTTAGTGCGACTTTAGTGTTCTCCCCTTTCTTTCTCAATAGCTGAGAGTAATAATCCTTCAGCTTTTCCTCCAGCTAAGAGGATATTACCAAGTATTTATAAGACGTAGATTATTTCAGAAATAGCTTCCAGCAGCAGAAGAAGTAATATTTAGATTTTTGTAAAGAAAAACAAACAAAAATAATACTACTTTACTTTCTTTTGTGTGGTTGCATATAAGCAATTTTGCATGGTGAAAATATAGCATATTATTTCTAAAATTTCACATAATTTCAGCAGACAATAGAACAGCTGGTTTTAGATTGCAAATAAATAGTACAGAATTAGAAGCTTCACGGTACAATCTGATTGCCGTAGATTTTGAATACTGTCTAGAAAAGCTTACAAACCTGTAGAAATTTACAGTAGTTATGCAAATGAGTTCCAGGAGAGGATAAGGGGGGGGGGGAAGCATTATAAAGTCTTCAAAATGAGCAAAAAATTTGAATCATTCCGTATATGATATTTTTCATATTATATTTTCAACATATCTACGAGGATATGTACTGGATATTATCGTAATATGCATAATACAAATAAATAAAAGACGAAGAATCACTGCTAAAATATCATTGGAGATAAATTTTTGATGCCAAAAAGACTAATAATCGGAAACCGAGTAATGCAATTTAGCATTTTATCATTTTTTTTTTATTTTGTCTTTATGAATAACAAAAAATCGTTTCTAAAACTGAAATGTGGTCGATCCGTATAATGCTATTTGGCTAGAAACGAAAGCAAAAGGACATATTTATTTCAATAAATATTATTTAAAAATATAAATATTTGACATAATATTTTCGATAAACATTAAAGAAGTATAAACAGTTAATTTCCAAGGGGCTATTTAAAAATATCTAATACAAAATATACAGAGACAAACAAGGCTATTTTTTACAACATTCTTATGGGACTTGACCTAAGTAAAAAAAATCGATGTAATGTGCTTTGGAATATTTAAGCTACAATCGAGTTTTTACAATATTGATAAGAATAATAGTCTAAAAATCCAGGTAGTCCAGCGGAAACCATCTGTGACAAAATGAAACTAGTTTATTTATTTAAAACCACAAAAATACAAATTTATTAAGTATATCTTTATAGAGTTCATAATTAAAAGGAATCTAATAATAATAATAATGTTGTGTCCCAATTTATGATTTTTATTCCAATTAGAGAAATTCTGCTTAGCTATGTTCAACTATTATCTACGCACGAGATATCACCAAAAAATTTTACTAATACTTAAGTTATTTCTCCCCTTAGTACCCCTAATATTTGTATTTATACTGCGCCTTTTGGGATATTTAGTTTGAGATATTATATACAAAAACAAGGAGAAAGAACTCAAATATGTCTGAAAGTGAAACAATGTTGCAGTCGTGACACTTTATCTCGTTTCTCAACACATTAATTTCCCGCGTGATTAGGTTCGTATTTTTCAAGTGGTGCATTGGACAGCAATTTCAGACAACTCTTTTATCATTGAACAAAGGTTTATTAAATTCCTTAACATGGTACAATTCAATTTTTGTGATTACTCAATTTAATGCTAAACTAAATACTTACAAACTAACATTAGCTTATTACAAGTAATTAGGCTATGATCCTATAACGGTATTACGATCATGCCGCCATACACTTTCAACACGTAAATTCATTTGACATCGACAAACAAGATTAATTCACACTATTTAACTATTCAAACTTAAGTAGATTAACTAAACCTTTTTCTGCACAAACACACAACTATGACATTTTAACTTTCCTATACATTACAATAGACATGCAAAATTCTCAGGACACTTAATTATTCACATAACATTAACACTAGCCAGCTTACTTTTAATATATTCTGTCAGATACTAAAGTCCTAGTATAAATTTTCCTTGGTCACTTCAACAGTTCCGTATTAGAATAATGATACTTATTACAGACAAATTTTAGTTAACATTAGATATATTTTACAGTACCTTTCTTTCTTGAGTTTTTCATATGGGCCTTTACCTTCTTCTGATTGAACTAGCTTGGTATAACCTCTCCGATAATCTGCCACTCCTACGTTCCTTTTGGAGTTGAACTATGCTTACACGGTCTTAAACTTTAGTAATTCAGGACACATTTTGAATCATCTATATGACGGCTGTGCGACTCGTGACGTGGATATCGATATCTTTATAGCTTTCCCTTTCTCGTGGTTGTCACTGAAGTTGAAACACAAAGAATATGTTTCCTTTTCTTTGACTCTATGGCATTCTTCGCGTCTTACATAGGAAATCCGGAATCGAAATCCCGCTCACTTTTGTTTCCATGTTGTGACGATGGAGATATAACCCCAATCTCCACTCAGGAAAACCGCGTGAAACCTATGCCACGGAGCTCGTAGAGAACTCCTCGGGAACAGAACCAAAACAAAAAGCCCTGGGGGGGGGGGGGGGGTTCCAACCCTTTTATACTTGCTCTCCTAACGGCACCCACTTTAACTTCTTTTCTCCGCCCCCTACTTGTTTTTACTTCACCGACCAATTAGGGTGGCGTTTTTTCTGCCAAACGTCATTTGATCGGAGAGCCTGTAACGAAGTCTCAATCCGGGAATTGACCCTAAGCGATTGTCTGTTGTTTTTCTTGTGCTAGCCTCTAATTTAGTCCCCTTTCCAAAATTTTTCTATGAATTTAATCTCTAGCTGCTCACATACCATTTCTTATGACTAATCCTTTTCTGTCTTACTTAAATAATTTTTCTCTTTTATATCATATTACAACATTAATATATTCTTTCTTTTTGTTAGTTAGTTCAACCAAACACCTTTATATTTTATTGGATGCAAGAATATTTCCTTTTCTTTTAAATAATTCATTTAACTTAGCTATTAGCTTTTCTGCAGGGTTTTTACTTTATTTCTTTTCATGTTACACCATGATAGCTGAGAATTCTACATTCTTAAGATATCAGGTGTAACAATAATAATAGATTTCTACAGATGTGTCTCATCTTGTTTTGGTATTATCAAGTTATTCTGAAGCATTATGAATTTTGCTATTTTATTATTATGCCGCTAATATTTCTCCAAATGCAGCACTTTTTACAACAAAACTGGCTAAGTTATGTTGAATATATCTGTTCGCAAATATACTCAAAATCCCTTTGCCCTTATAAAAAGGAAGAATGCTGATAAAACTTCATCAGCATTCTATCTGTTAAAATGCAATTACCCTCCCCTCCCCGCAGTTAACGGATTATTGTAATTATGTGCACTGTATTTCTTGGATTGATCCTTTTTTTTTGCTGCACAATTTACTTATTGTGTCTCTTCCCAAATAAAAACGAATTTCACATGTGCGAAAATAAATGATCAAAATGTTTGTTTGCATTGGAAATATTATGACAAACATTTATATTTTTTAAATAACATTTATTGAAATAAATATGACATTTTGCTTCCTTTCCTTGCAAAATAAGATTATATGGGTCGCACATTTCAATTTTAGGAACGATTTTTTTTTATGAACAACAAATGGTGTTAAACTGCATTACTATGGGTTTCCGATTGTGAGTCTTTAATTTATATCCAGTGGTATTTTATCAGAGATTCTACGCCTTTGTCTTTTGCTGAAAACTGCAACAGTATACTTAGGAAAAATAACGATTTCAAACAAAAAGAAAGTGCGCACATGTTATCTAGCAGTATTTGTGTGTGTGTGTGTGGTGATAATTTTGGGAGGGGGGAGTTAGCCATTAAAGGCGAATTAATTTTGTTATGAAAATTTTGGAAATAAAATTTCATTTTGATGCTTGGACCTACACATGTTTCAAAAGATAAACTGTAGGGAAAATATCGCTACTTCAAAACTGCTGCATAATATCTAAATTAGCCGAAAATATGTACATAACAGTTGACTTCATCACTGCCGTTTATTTTGATTTGTAGTGAGTGATTAGGGGAGGAACCAAGAAAGTTGAAATGCAAAAACCTACAGATTACTTTATAAAAATTATGCATTACATGATATGATTCAAGATTTACGCATGATAACTAAGATTATGAATAAAATAGAAAACTTAATTTGGAACAGATGGAGGTTGTATTCATTTTTAGATTCGAATTTTCATGAATTTATAAAATAATTGTTTGACAAAAATAATTATCTTCAATCGAGTTATTGGAGAATTTTTAAATGTATTGGCGATTAAAATAATTAGCAACAAAATTCATAGTGACATTGATCTTCCAGAGTGATAAAATATGAAATGAAGAAAGTATGAAAGGATTTCTTATTTTACGCTGGCATTAAAAACTATAATTATACGATAAAAACAAGCAGCAAAATGAATATAACTCATAGGTATTTAGTCTGATAACTTAAGATTCCGGTTACCGAGCAAATGGCAAGCGTTTCTGCTGTAGGCCACAGAACATAGCTACTACGTACGCCAGGTAATGTAGTTAAGTGTTCTTTTCAGCATGAAGGATTATCGCATTCTAATGGACAGGACGGTCAACCTACACTTCTTATCCATGTTCTTTCAGCAGGTGAACAGAATATTATTCAGGTTTGCTGGACGCATATATACGTCCAGCAAAGAAATGGTACTCTTACATACATGAATTTTATGGAATACAGGAGTTCCTGTTAGTTTTATATTCTAAGGAAAGAACAATGTATTTCAAATGGAAGCCTCACAAATTTTTCAGCAGCTTCTAGTTTTTATATTATGAATTTAATATTTAAAAATAAGTATTTTATTTTGCAACTATAACTATGCCGTTTTTTTATTGTTCTTTGTGAGGAGTGAGGTTTTAAAATGAGGCCCCCCTAGAGAGTGAGCCCCCATCTTGCGCCTAATGGTAATTGCGGCCCTGCCAAGAGGCATATGGGGAACTGAGCAAACTTGATGTTAATAAGGTTTTGGAAATTGATAATATATCACCACGTATTCTAAAGGAATGTGCAAGGGAGTTTACATCTGCCTTGACATATTTTATTAATATGGGTCTTGCATTAGGTCGAATTCCAAATAAATAAAAGAGGACAAAATTGTGCCACTTCATAAGGGAGGTGATAGAACTCACGCATCAAATTATAGGCCTATCCGTGTGTCAGGTGTTGTGGTTAAGTTGTTGGAGAAGATGGTGAGAACTTGGATCCAGAATTGGATAGACAACAATGGTATTATTGTATAAGGCTTTGATGGGCAGCATGGATTTGCTAAAGGGAGATCAGGTTTTATAGTCAAACTAGAGCAGATGGGGTTGGATATTAGCTTAGTATATTGGATCAGAGACTGGCTGTCTGATAGGTATCAGCAAGTTGTATATGGGGGAGCAATATCCAGGAAGAGGAAAATCACTAGTGGTGTGCCTCAGGGGTCTGTTTTAGGGCCAATGCTATTTAGCCTGTATGTTAATGATATTGGCGAAGATTTGGATGGGGATATTCATTTGTTTGTTGTAAAAATGATGATGCAAAGTTGGGATGAACTATGAAAAGTAGAGAAGATGTTGTGGCTTTACAAGAAGACTTGAATAAATTGAGTGAATGGGCATCAGCAAGTTGTGTATGGGGGAGCAATATCCAGGAAGAGGAAAATCACTAGTGGTGTGCCTCAGGGGTCTGTTTTAGGGCCAATGCTATTTAACCTGTATGTTAATGATATTGGCGAAGATTTGGATGGGGATATTCATTTGTTTGTTGTAAAAATGATGATGCAAAGTTGGGATGAACTATGAAAAGTAGAGAAGATGTTGTGGCTTTACAAGAAGACTTGAATAAATTGAGATGAGAGTTCAATGTTGCAAAATATATGGTTTTAAAATTTATGAAACAAAGATCTTGGTGTGATAGTGGATAAAGATCTGAAATTTAGGGGACATATTGCCAAAATTGTGAGGACAACAAAAAAAATTCTGGGAATGATGCGGAGGTCACTGAAGTAAGGAGAATCTTGTGCCATTGTATAAGGCTTTGATTAGGCTACACATGGACTACTGTGCACAGATTTGGTCACCTGATTTTCAAAAGGATGAAGAGATGTTGGAAATGGTCCAGAGGTGACTGACTAAGGTAGTTTCTGATCTCTGGAATGTCAAATATCAGGAAAGCTTGAGAAGATGCAATTTACAGAGTCTAGTGGATAGAGACCTACAAATTAGTAATGGATTGTTATAGGATCAATGTTGGAAAGGTTTTACAGAAAATGGTGGGAGATCAGGGGAGAACCAGAGGTCATCCCTGCAAGCTGTATAAAAAGGGTGTGAGCAGGAGAGTGAGAAGCAGGTTTTTTGCATGCAGGGTTGTGAATGATTCGAATGCCTTGCCCGAGAGTGTTGTGTCTGCAGAGAATTTGAGTGTGTTTATGGCACAGTATGATGAACTGTGTATGACAAAAGGACCTCCTAGATGAGTCTTTGACTCCATGAGATCTTGGGATGATGATAATAATAATAAACTTCAACTCCCAAATCCTTGGCCTCAATTTCCTGGAGCAGACTTCTGTTAGTATGGTACACAGCTGGTAATCATTTTACCTCAAAATACTTAAGCTTACACTTGGACATCTGTTCTTCTTTACCCATACTGCCAGTGTATGTAAATCATCCTGTAAAATTTTAACATCTTTATTGAATATTGTCTCCCAGTTTTGCATTACTGGCAAGCAACTGAATATTTTATTTCTCCATAATAGTAGTAGCCCAAGTACTGATTTCTGTATTATGCCATGTCGAGGCCTTCTGTTAGCCTGTACTCCTGAACTTGAATAAATGATTGTGTGGTATCTCTCCATCAATCACCCTCATACTCATATCACTAACTTCATATCTATCCCCATTTGTTGAATTTATTTATCAGAATTCCATGCAGTATCCCGTCAAAAGCCATTGCAAAATCCAGCAGTACCACCATGTAATCTTTATCCACGTCAGCTGTCACTGTATGATAAAATGTGAGTTACTGAGATATGACCAACCCTTTACACAAAACCATGTGGTCCTCCATATAGTATCCCATTTCTGGATTTTTTTCCCCTTAACCAACTTCTCCAATACTTTTCCTACCACTTCTAATATGCTGATAATTTGCAACCTGTTTTGTAGCCTCCTTTGTGCAATGGAACTATTTTCCCCACATTCTGCAGCCTTGGCACCAATTCTGAACTGAGACAACGTGATTCAAAGAATTGCCAATTCCCTAGCATCTTCTTGTAATACTCATGCTGATATACCCTCTAATGCTTTGAGACATTCAAATTACTGAAGGGTTTTTATAAGATTGATCCAGAAGATATTTTTGAAAATATGACTGGTGGTATGAGGACTAGGGGCCATGCATGGAAGCTGGGCAAGAGCGTGGTTGACAAGGGTGTTAGAGCTAGGTTTTTTACTTGGAGAGTGGTGAATGAGTGGAATAAGCTTCCAGAGTCTGTTGTGGGTGCTATGACCGTGAATGAGTTCAAGGCAACATATGATAGATACTGTGTGAATGTTGAATAGTTGTTCCAGACATGATGTTAGGGCCTCCCTCGATGAGTCTGTCAACTCCATGGAGTTTTCCAGAACAATAATAATAATAATAATAATGCTAAAGCTGTATTCCCATCAGCATCCAGTAGTATACTAGGCAACCCCTAGTTCACCATTATCTATTTCTACATTTCACCTGGATGATACATCCTTGCAAAGTGATCACATTCAACTATTTTATCCACTTAAGTTACATCCCCATCAGCATTTGAAATCATTCTTCCTTTTACATGTCATATACAGCCTTCGTTACCATACTGATCACTCTTCTGGCCTACTTTATACTGCTCATGTGCCTGCTGATCATCTCTCTCTCTTTGAATTTCCTCCACAATTTTTTTTTTTTTTTTGTAGCTCCTACTGAACTTTCACTTGATTTATCCTCCTGAGTCTAGGTAGTATGTAGTTGGCTATTACTTCTCTTTACCCTCCTTTACCAGGGAGGTGGTTTCATGCTATGGCATTGTTCCAAGCAATCTCCCAAGTTGCAATACTTACTAGTTCTAATTCCATATATATCCTTTAACTGAAAATTCCACACATTTAGCCACCTCTCAGGTTAAGACCACATGATCACTCTCACCGATTGGCAGATGTCATCTTTGTTACAGAAAAATCCTCTGATGCAGTTACCAAATCTAACACTCAAGCCCTGGTACATTCCATCACATGCTGCCTCAGGTAATTATTGCTTAGTAACTGCATAAATTCCATTTCCATCCTTCCATGCGTCCTTTCCTCCTGTAGTTGAAGTCACCCATAATAATTACTTGCTCTCCACTTCTTCTTTCACTACGTGTTATTCCTGCATCCTATACAGGGTCCGCGTGTTACTTAGATGCGACATTGTTAGTACCACTCCCAACTGACCTGTTGCCTAGTCTTCCGCTGGGGGGGATATATTTTTGACTGTAGAAGCATATGTTCACGGAGCTGGTTTGCCTGCTTGTGGGATGAAAACCGCCAGATAAACTGGCAGAGAAAACTCTACTACCTGCACCCAAGGCTGGCTAACTTGGCTATGCCTGAGGAAGATCCTCAAGTTCCTCATGTCTTCGACGGGAATTGAACCTTGGACACTTCTTCCCCAGGCATATGGTTGTGAAGCGCAAAGCCACTAGGCTAACCGCGGGACAATTACTTGCTCTCCACTCATTGAGCTTATCTGGTGATGCATACCATTTGCATCATCCTTCGTATTCACAGTCTATAAGCAGCAACCAACTGCTTTTGTCCAACAGGGCAAAATATATTTCAGCAGATGGCCTCGAATGATACACTAATTTCACTACCCTGCACTTTTTTTTGGGATATAGTTCATCAGCTATCATCAATAATATTCATTTTCCCATTCTTTTCTCTCTATCCTCCCTGAAAACATCATGCTATCACATTCTATTCCATTAACTATATCATCTTCTGTTAGTGATAGCTCACTAATGGCAATAATTTTTAGCCAAGAGGAATGATTCAATGCCAAAAATTTCCCCTTTCTTGTTCTGAATATTACTAGTATTAGTATGCATAAAGTGCAAAACCTTATTATTACCCCAAAACCTCACTGGTCAAAGACTCATCTGGGAGGTCCTTTTATCACACACACAGCTCATCACACCATGCCTTGAACACATTCAAACTCCCCGCAGACATCACACTCTCAGGCAAGGCATTCCAATCATTCACAACTCTGCACGAAAAAACCTGCCTCTCACTCCCCTACTCACACCCTCTTTATACAGTTTCCAGGGATGACCTCTGGTTCTCCCCTGATCTCCTACTATTTTCTGTAGAACTTCTCCACCATTGATCCTATAACAACCCCTTACCAACTTGTAGGTCTCTATCATATCTCTCCCTCTTCCTCCTGTTCACCAGACTCTGCAAATTACATCTTCTCAGTCTTTCCTCATACTCGACATTCCATAGGCGACTGACTACCTTAGTCAGTCGCCTCTGGACCCTTTCCAACATCTCTTCATCCTTCTGAAAACCCGGTGACCAAATCTGGCCACAATAGTCCATGTGTGGCCTAATCAAAGCCTTATACAACGGAACAAGAATCTCGCTACTTCTTTACATCAGTGTCCTCTGCATCATTCCCAGAAGCCTTTGTGTTGTCTTCACAATTTTGGAGATGTGTTCCCTAAATTTTAGATCCTTATCCACTATCACCCCCAGATCTCTTATTTCCTCTACCTCCAACAATATATTCTCACGAAGCATAAATTCTGCATCCCATCTTTGTTTTCCAAATTTTAAAACCTTACATTTTGCAACATTGAACTCGCATCCTCATTTCCGTGCGCATTCAGGTTATAGGCCAACAGATCCTTATATGCTTTATGTTGTTTTATAACCAGTGGTATTAGCGTGGGCATTTTTCATACATTCTCACACGCATTTGCCTCATTAGTATATGTAGAGTCACTCAATAGCTTTCCCCTAATAGCTCTAGTTTCCTGATTTGGCATCTCCAATCTCACGTTATTCAATGACACTGTTATCCACACTCTGAACACCAGATCCATTGAAGTGCATACTGTCCACCTTGTCCTTTCATCTATCAAACTCATTCCACACATCCACAAACTAAATTATTATTCAGGATCCCATTCATGCTCTCACATCCTGCTTGCACTTCCATTTACATCTTTCAGGACTGGCTTTTGTTTGTGGTCATTTTCTTTATTCTACATACAAAAGATCTCTTCAGTCAATCTTATAAACTATCTCTCAATAGTTTAAATGTCTCAATTATATGACCTTTTCATCTTCTCTCTATCTAACTGCAGTTTATACATGCTCTCAGTATATCCTCATACCTTTGTACAATCCTGATACTATTTTTTTATCCATTTCCATAAACCCTCTCCAAGGTAAATTTATTCCCTTCAAATCGTGGTGACATGATCTAAGCACAGTAATTCAATTGTGGTCTGATCAGAACTTCATACAATGGAATCACCACTCTTTTTATCTCTTCTGGTCATTGTCCTCATTATTGCAGCAATCCTTTGAGTGGTGCCTTCACTACTTTTGTGATATGTCTCCTAGACTTCACATTTGTGTTGATCATCACCCCAGAATTCCTTGTCTCCTGTACTTCCTCTAGTATAGTTCCATCATTAAGTATGCAACTTTCCATCAATGGGTCCATTTTCAAGACTCTGCATTTTGTTGCATTAAGCTGACATCTTGATTTATTCATCTACCTGTCCAGCTTATTAACACGTTCGCTGCCAACTACGAGTATACTCGTAGTTGGTAAACCAGCCACATAAGCCAGCTAAACATACTCGTATGACGCTTACCGCCGGCAACGAGATTATTGTACTGACCTTGAAGAAGTGAAAATGCTTGGCTTGTGGAGCTAGCATCAAAACTGTGTATTCTCATAGATGGTATATGCTCTGCACAAGCCAACTATGAGTATACTCGTATGACGCTTACGCTGGCAACGAGATTACCATACTGACCTTGAAGAAGTGAAATTGCTTGGTGTACGGGAACAGACTATGCCGAAGTAGCGTGGCAGCGAACGTGTTAAAATCCTCATGACGGGCCACAACTTTGGCACTATCACTAATAACTTCACATGATCTGCAAACAACTAAATGTCCCTTTGTAATCCAATACCAGTGTCATCAACATAAATGCTAATCAGTAGAGATCTCAGTACTGAGCACCATGGAATTCTGCTTGTGATTCTCTTCTCCTTATACTACTCCCTTGTACACAACGCTGATATCTATCAGACAGCCAATCTCCAATCCATTTTACTAACTGATATCTAAACTCATATGCAGTAACTTAAAATATCAGCTTATGTCAAATATCTTTGTAAATTCCAGAAAACGACAGTATATGCTTTTCCCTTCGAAGTGCTCTTTACTTTATTACAAAAGGTAATCAAATTAAAGATATCAAGAAATTATATTTTTGGTTTAATCCTTTATTATTATTATTATCCCAAGACCTCATGGAATCAAAGACTCATCTGGGAGGGCCTTTTATCACACACAGCTCATCATACGTGTCTTAAACACATTCAAACTCTTTGCAGACACCATACTCTCAGACAACTCATTCCAATCATTTACAACTCTGCACAAAAAAACCTTCCTCTCACTCCCCTATTCTAATATCTAACCCCATCTGCTCTATTTTGACTGTCAACTTATCATGAGGTACTCTATCAAAAGCCTTTGTGAAATCCAAGTATATTACTGTGTATCCTACTCCTCTGTCCAAGGAAGCAGTCACTTTATTGTAATAAGTAAGTAGATTACTAAAACATGACTTCCCTTTAGCAAATTCATGCTCTCCATCAAAGATAATACCATTGTTGTCAACCTAATTCTGGATCCTAGTTCTCACAAGCTTCTCCAACAACTTAACCACAACACCTGACACACATATAGGCCTATAGTTTGATGCTTGAGTTCGATCACCTCCTTTATGAAGTGGCACAATCTTGCCCTCCTTTCACTCCATATCAGACAATCTTGCCCTCTTTCCACTCCTTATTTATCCATGTGTGAGCAAAGAAAGTTTGTGTGTGAAATATTTTCATGACTAAGCTACTTGTATATAGAAGCTAATGACTTCACATGAACTGTCTTAGTATCCTAATGCAAAGCACACATCCTTATGGCTATATATAATGAAGATGTGGTGAAAACATATGTTTTCACCACATCTGCCTTAATGATATTCAGATGACTGTTTGAAACATTCTCCTCTGCATTTCTAATAAATCTTGTACCCTCCCATCCCTTTAGTAATATAACCTACTTTTCCAGTATGAAATACCCAGGTAAAGCAATAATTTAACAACTCCAATGTCATCTGCCATTTCCATATAACAATGTCATTCTCTACAGCCATTTCTCCTACCACATAATGAAAGAAGTCCTAAGGATTTTCCTTTAATCGCAGAGCTAACGGAAAATTCCACTGAACACTGTACAGAAGAATGCTTTTGCGATATTGAATACCATAGGAGTGAAGCCTCAGCTTTGTCATCAAATGCGCTCTCTCTTAAGCTTACCCAGAAGACACTTTGCAAATGAGACATCTAGAGTTATGGGATAAATTGGAACTATTACACCATTGTTATGATACAATGGAGAGAGAAATCCGAGTCATTGGAAATGGCATTAGATCCTGAACATCTAAATATTAACTTAAGTATCAACATGTCTGAATACATCCTAGCCTTCATTAGTGCATGTCAATGCATGAACACTAAACAGGCACAACGTTCTGAACATTGCAATATACAATTGGAAAATTTTAAAATAACATCAGTCTCTTCTACAACTACATACTGGTTACTACCTCTGTTAGTCCTTACTGTTTTGTCTACTAGTCTATATGTTTACACGTGAAGAAATCCTCTGCAATTAGGATGAAACGTCATATAGTCGATTAAAATAAATGTTATCATCTTAATCTGCCTTATGAACTCTTAATCACATACTCATCAACTAGCAAATTCTACATATATATATATATATATATATATATATATATATATATATGAGGGAGATATGGAAAGTTCTGATAAACACCTAGAACAAAATGATAATATAGCAACTGATATAAACACAAGAAAGAACATACTAGTAGCAGAGTTATGAAGGTAACATATTTTTATTATTATTATGGTGATGATTCAGGCCTCCATGGAGTCAAAAGACTTGTTGTGGGAGGTGCTTCATGCAAAACACAGTCTATCATACCACTCCTTGAACTCATAGACCGTTCGTGCTCTCACCACTCTATGATGCAATGTATCCATGGTTCAACTGCCCTCCATGCAAAGAAACCACTCCTCACTATCTTGCTCACAGCTCCCTTTTGTAATGTAGCAAGGACAAGGGGGGCCATCCCCTTTTGGATGGCCCCCCTTGTCCTTGCTACATTCCCCTGTTCCACCAAGCAAAAGAACTTCCCAGTGTCAACCTTGTAGCTACCTCTCAGCAGTTTAAAAGTCTCAATCATATCACTTCTCCTTCTATCTACCAAACTTTGCAGTCCACATTCCCTCAGCCGATCCTCATAACCAAAATTGTATAGTCCTGAAATCAGTGTGTTATCTGCATCTGTACCCTTTCCACAGTTAATTTATCCCCTTCAAACCCTGGGAACCAAATTTGAGAATCTGGTCCCCAGGATTTGTATCCTCAGGATTCGATAAGGGCTTTATACAATGAAATGATAACTTATCTATGCAGGTCATGGTCCTTCTCAGTATTACAGCAATCCTCTGGGTAACCTTCACCACCATTGTTATATGTTCCCTGAATTTCAGGTTTCTATCAATCATCACCCCCAGATCTCTTCTCTTCCCCTCCCCCAGTACAGCTCCTCCAACAGAGTATGCTGCCTCCCATCGATGTATCCCAAACTTCAAGACTTTACATTTTACTACATTAAATTGACCCCCACCACTAATTTGCACATCTGTCCAGTTTATTCAAATCCTCTTGCAGGGCTGCCACATCTGCACTATTACTAATAACCCTCCTAGCTTCACATCATCTGCAAACAACTGAATATCCCCTGCAATCCACTAACAATGTTATTGATATAAAGGTTAAACAATACAGGTTCCAGTACTGAGTCTTGTAGGACCCCACTTGCAACCTTGTGCCTCCTTGATATTGCCCCACCATACACAACTCTCTGATACCTCAGATAGCCAATCCTGAATCCAACATCTAAACCCATGTGTGCTGCTACTAAAATATCAGCTTATCATGAGGTACTCTGTCAAATGCCTTTGCAAAATCCAAAAAAATGGCAGTATATATTACTGAGGCAAGAGTGCTCCTTAACAAATTCATGTCAACTCTCACAGATAACATTACCCTCATCTGCCCAACGTTGTATATGGTCCCTCACTAATTTCTCCAAGATCTTAACTACTGATGAGACACAAACTGGTTTATATTTTGATCCTCGTATGTTCTTTCTTGTGGTTATATCAGTTGCTTTAATATAATTTTGTTCTAATCATTTATTATTATTACGGGCAACTCCAAGGAGTCGATAGACTCATCAAGGAAGGCCCTAACATCATGTCAAGAACAACTATTCAACATTCACACGGTATCTATCATACCTCGCCTTGAACTCATTCACAGTCATGGCACCAACAACAGACTCTGGCACCTTATTCCACTCATTCACCACTCTCCAAGTAAAAAACCTAGCTCTAACATCCTTGCTAACCACACTCTTGCCCAGCTTCCATGTATGACCTCAGTAACTCAACTATATCAACTGATTCGGTTACCTCCCTACCATCAGCATTCTTTTAAAATCATTCTGCCATATACATTTTTCCTTTTACTTGCAACATATCGAAAAAACTGTTTAGGATTCTCTTTAGCCTGCATGGCCAATGTTCTTTCGTAATCCTTTTTTGCTTTTCTTACCACACTCGTTACCCTTCTGGCCTGCACTTTATACCGTTCATGTGCCTGCCGGTCACCTTTCTCCTTAAATTCTCTCCATAGTTGTTTCTTTTTTTGCAGCTCAAGCTTAATGGTGTTATTCATCCATTTAACCCCTACTTGATTTATTATTCGAACTCGAGGTATACAGTCAGCCATTGCTTCATGCAAACACTTCTTAACTGCCTCCCATGCACTATCGACTTCTAGCCCTTGCAGTTGTACATGCCATGGCACTGAACCAATCAAACTCCTAAGCTTGTCATACTTACCAGCCCGATAATTCCACATGTACCCTGTCTTAATTGTAAATTCCACACCTTTAGCCACCTCCCAATTCAAGACCCTATGATCACACTCACCAATTGGTGGCAATGTGGTCATATTAGTTACAGCCAAATCCTCAGATGCAATTACTAGGTCAAGCACTCTCTGACCCCTAGTATTTTCCATTACATGCTGTCACAGATAGTTATCCCTTAATAACTACATAAAATCGAATTCCTTCCAATCAATGTTACCATAGTTGAAATCTCCCATAATAATTACCCTCCTTCCACTTATTTCTTCTATTTGCTTATGCATACTGTCCCCCACCATCTATTCCATCATATGGTCTATAGCAGCACACAAATGTATATTTTGTTCTGCTAGTCTCATTCTCACACCAAATAGCCTCAAATGTGCTCTTTTCTCTCCTGCAGTTCCACTTCCATTCTCCTTGGCTGCAGCTCATCAGCTATCATCAATAACACTCTCTCCCCATTTTATTCTCCCTGCATTCTCCCAGCAACAGACTCACCATCCTAACTCTCTCACTCTTCTCTTTTGCTTCTTCAAGTAATTTCTTCAAATCCTCTCTCATAGCCATTTTGTCTCCTTTCAAATCATTCCTTCCTGCTACTACTATCAATTCTTTCACCCTCTGCTTTTGCATTCTAATTAACTCGCTTACATTATTATTATTATTATTAAACAAGACCTCATGGAGTCAAAGACTCATCTAGGAGGTCCATCCTTACATCCTTAACGTTCGCACCAGGTTGGTATGATTTTGTCAAACTCTCATCTATCACACCTCTTACTAAAGAATCTCCGTACAACACTTGCGCTTTCATTCTGTTTACACTCGCTATCATACTCTTATTTTTCTTATCACACTTTTGCTGTTTATTAGTTGGTATGTTCGATAACATTTTTGCCAACTCCAGCTGCCAATTTGCTCTATGTATCGCTCTGCGTAACCATGCGATCTCATTCATTGCATCTGTATCATAATTTTTATTATCCGTTAATTCATTCATTCGTTCTGTATTTTTACCTTCATTCTCACTTTCAACGCCACTCTCACAGCTATCTGGTACTACCTCGCAAATATCACTATTTTCTACATTCTCACTTTCAACAACGATATCACTCTCATGACCTGAAACACACTTAAATCTTCACATTCCTTACACTTTTTGCACACATTCACTAAATAATCTGAGGTAAACAATTAAATATCTCCCCTGTTGGATTATAAGAGAAAAATATAAAAAATCTCCAATTGCTAGAGAAAGAAAACTACTGCATAATAATATTAATAAAACGTTTGCTCTACGGGGATATCGCACAATAAAACTGTTTATAAGCTCTTCTAAATTTAAGTTATAAGTTATGTCCGCCTCTATTGATATAGCTGCTAGACCAACCAATCTTTCTTGGGTCATTGCTGTTTGCAAATAATTTTTAATCACTTTAAGCTTGGAAAAACTTCTTTCCGCACTTGCTATGCTAACAGGAATTGTTAGCATAGCGATGTGCCTACCGCAATATGGCTGAACGAGAGCCCTTATTAAGCAGCGCCGTGAGGCAGGCTGCATGTATGCTACACCCTGTCGACGGTACTGATTGTGATGGTATGCAATGATATGGCCTGCCAGCATGTTTATTAACAGTGGCATGTCATACGGATGCAGTACATTTAGAAATTTTTATATGTTTACCTAGCAAGAAAATAAGCTTGGTTATTTAACAAAATTTACATTTTTCATTATGTCTCTATAAAACTTTTTTTTTATATGTGTTATATAAAATTTTTCTTAAAAATGATAGTATATACTTGCACAATACTTTGTTTGCTGGTCTTATTCCAACAACAACATTATATTACAAAGTAAAAATATCAGTAAATATTTTTTTAGTTTTCTTTTCATATCCTTTTAATTTTTTAACTTTCCTACAAGTAAGGAATAAGTAGTGGCACCTATTATGGTTCTCTCTCTCTCTCTCACACACACACACACATACTTTTTTTTTTACCATAATCTTTTACATCTACAGTTCGTGTTTGATTTCATTAATCATCCACTTTAGCTACACCAAAACATGTTATCTGTTTCACTTGAGGTATGCAACTTGCCATTACTGTTGATAAATACTTCTTCACTAGTCCCCATATACTGGTGATATCTCTCTTCCAGTTCTTTCATCATGGTAGAACGTCCACAAACAACATTTTTATTTGTTTATATAAAACTAGTTTAGTTTCATATCAGTGCTTTCATACAAATAATGGATGACTTCACAATTAACCCTAAAAAGAAGTGCATTGCAAGTGGCAAAGCAGCAGTCCTTGTTTTGTTGACAGCATGGACACAAACATTTTAATTAACATAACATTAAATTTTCTTCTGGTAATCACTTGTTAGTATCAGGTATTTGTGCAGAGTGAATAATTTAGTAATTCAACAAATTAAAATTAAAAAACATAAAACAACCACTGATGTCATTACAAATTTTTTATTATAAAATTAATGTGAAAACCTTTCATATAAATCATTTTCTAGCAGAGGAGCTGTACATTCCATCAATTGAACTATCTGTACAAGAACTGTCACCAATTAACTACAGAAAAAAGTTATTTGCAAGCATTGACTATTTTTCAATAAAGAACAATCTAAACTTTTAAACAAACAAACAAACAAACAAAAAAAGTAAATATGAATATTTTGATAACATAACTATGAAAATATTTCCAACAACAATATGCACATTTCACAATGTTTAAAACAATAATATTTCAACAGTAATAAGAGAATAATTTTCTACTCTTCCCTGTATACAACATAATACCAAAATGAAATGATAGCAATAAAATAATGGGTTAGTGGAAGCGATCCACCTCATCATCTCAAACTATTTTCTGCCATTTCTGTTCTGTTGCGGTCTGTAATACTAAAGACAGATCATACTAGACTTTCAAAATTTCTTAATTTAAAAAAAAAAAGAAAAGAAAAAAAAAAGGAGAAGACTTGGTCCCTTTACATTTCATTCGTAGCATTTTTGTTTTTTCTTTAAAGGCTTTCTGTACTGCACTGCTGCTTCTACCTATCAACTAGATTCAGAGTTGAAATATATGTTTTAAATGACTGTATTTTTTTTTGTTTTCAGTCCCTACAACTAGTACATTAACTTTGTTAATCTTTAAAATTTGCCACATTTTAAGTGGGCCTGTCAGCATCGCCTATATACTTTTTAAACACATGTATGTTGAACAGAATTAAAATACTAGCAGAAAAATCATATGGAACAACTTGACAAAAGACACATACAAAAAAGTTCAAACTGAATATTACATTTACTTATTCCCCTTTATTAAATAAATATTTAATATATATCATAAATCAAAATGTAAACAAAAAATTCTAGTTTGATGTTTATTTAGATGGTTGGTTGCATATGGCATATGAAATTTGTACATTATTTTTGTAGACATTTTTTTTTTTATATAACTATGCTAATTTTCTTGTATTTGTTTGTTGTTTACAGAAGATT
This sequence comes from Typopeltis vanoorti, assembly GCF_054136105.1. Taxonomy (NCBI): domain Eukaryota; kingdom Metazoa; phylum Arthropoda; class Arachnida; order Uropygi; family Thelyphonidae; genus Typopeltis; species Typopeltis vanoorti. Next base: position 87,208,879 of record NC_143563.1, read on the forward strand.
TCATGCTCACTGTAGGTATGTTTCTATACACATTACTTATGGGTGCGAAGAAATGAAAATATAAAATTAAAAGAAAGTTTAGGAAAATACAAAATTTAAAGATTAAATTGCATTTGCTTAGTCAAGTAAATGGTGTTTGTAGAGCTTGTAAGAACACATTTAAAATCTAATCTGCTAAATGAATATATTTAAATATTTCTAAATAATAACAGAATGTTTATCCTCAAATTATTACCACCGTTAAGACTTGGTATATGAAAACTGTTTATTTATCAAGAAATAAATTCTTTGAAAGAGTTAAATACAAATTTTTTTGACTAAGAAGAGGAATTATATATATTATCACAAGACAATCTACAGCATTCTACAGGTTTCAGCTACAATAATATATATTATTTATTTCACATGTAATTAATAATTACATGTGAAATAAATAAGATTAATGAGACAGTGGATTGCAACCAATTCTAGACATTGCATGGCACTATAGATAAGGAACTAACTTTTTTGCATTACGAAATCAGAAATTTTGTAATAATTTTCAGTAAGTGCACACTGTGGTTATTCATCAAGCTTGATCATTGTTACTACCACATGGAGAAACTCAAACATCTCAGTTTTGAGTATTGTTTTATTTTACTGAGCAGCAGGATGCTGAATCAAAATATGTATATATTTTGATTAATAACTGTTAAATAAAAAAAGCATTGCATATGATTTGGGAGAAATTTTAGAGTAAAAAAACCTGTGTGTAATATAAAAAATAGCAGCACACAAGAGGTCTTGTGTGCTGCTATTTTTTATATAAATGAAATCAGTTACTGTTTATTTAATGAAATAAAATTAATAAATGCTTACATAAATTTAATTTTTTTTAATGCTACCGTCAGTTAAAACATGTCGGTTTCTACTGAGAATGAATAAGGAAAGTGTGTATGGGAGTGGGCTGGAGTTAGACTTCAGTATTAGGTTTTTTTGAAACATAAGTTTGTATATAGTTTGCAACTTCTTGTGGCAATTCCTTGCTCCTTGAGAATGCTGTTTTGCATAATCATGTCCGTAAATATTTGCTTCAGCAGAATTATGATATAATTCCAGTTCTTGAAGAGAAATAATTTAAAAAAAAGAGAGTACTCTTTCATGGATAGAGATGGTTTAATTAATTTAAGATGAGGTACTTTCTGTAACAGACGTATTTTAAAAAAATAGTTTTCATTAAGCAATAATTTTAAAACAGCTAGTCTAGGTAATTGTGTTTGGATTTGAAACAGTTTTTAACTAACTTGTTGCTTTAGAAAGTTTGTGAGTTTGTTGCTTAGTGCCACAAAAATATAATACACAGTTTTCCTAATAATCATACTGTTTATTTTGCAGAGTAGGCAACCTCTTTTAACAATTCAAGTCAAGAATTATTTTATCTTCTGAGATATTAGTAGAGGAAAGAAAGGTAATTTTTTGTTAAAAAAATTCCACTTTTATCTAAGAGTACTAACTTATTCTTATAAAATAAATATCTTAAAAAAATCCTTTAATACAATGATAGTTTTTAAAAGAGCATTATCATTGTATTAAATGAAGATTCTAAAAAGGCAAATTTGTTCTGGTTTTGGATATTTTTTTTTTTTTTTTTTTTTTTTTTTTTTTTTTTTTTAATGATAGTAATATTATGAAATCCAGAGTAATCTTAAACAGTTTATTTTGTATATATATTCATGTATACACTAACTATAATGCAAATTGTTATGCAGATTACTCCATAAAGTAGCCTAAATATTTCTTAAATACATACTGTGTGTTACTACATGTTTTGAAATAATTTTGCATGATATAAAAATATGAACATCACTACTACAAGGTTTCTCATTAAGTGTAGAGGTCATTCTTTTCATTTACTGTATTATTATATTTATCCAACTCTTAATTAATTTTTTTAAAAATTTATATCACAAGTTGTCATTTTTGATAACTTTATGCATACATCATTTGCAGAATCTTTTACTTTATAAAAGCTACTGTTTTTCACATCATGCAATATCAACTTTTGATAGCGAAGGCATTTTTGGCACTGCCATTGAAGCATGTTGAGAAGATGTTCTCCCAAAAATCTAGATATCTTACCAGATGTTCAGATTTTCTCAGTTCAGTATTTTTGAGACTTAACTTCCATTTTGATAGCATACTCATGTTTTAAGAAAAATGAATTGTCTGATATTTTGACATTCAGCATGTTTGAAGCCAACGAAATTGAAGATACATATTTATGGAGTGCTACATTATGCAGTTATGTGACATACTCTATACTTAATTAAATTTTAATGTTATGTTAACAATGTGTATTATATTAGAAGTGCAAATTTCATACATTTAATGCATATGTGATATTTATAATATGTTGTATATCTTAATAACTAATGCTTTATTATTAAAAAAAGTAATAATAAACCATTAGTTAGTAAGATATACAACTTATTATAAATACCATATAAGCAATAAACACGAAATTTGTGCTTCTAATATAAATTTAACTTTACAAATGTTTTATTATTGCTGATATTTATTTAAAATTTTTTTTCATGAATAAACTGCAAATATGGCAACTAAGGTTGGCCAATTGGAAGAGCCTCTGCTACTAATGGCTCGCAAAAAGTTAAGCAAGTTTGAGCACGATTAGTAGTTGGAAGGGAACAATCGTTCAATGCTGTTGGCACACTCTCCCTCGATGAGTCTTTGGACTCCCTAGAGGTGTTACATAATAATAATAATAATATCAAAATCAAATAGAATTATCTGTTGAATATAATTTCATGTGAAATGCTCTAAGAACTTTGTAGCATTCAGGCTCTTCGGCTGGCAGTGCCAACCGGAGAGCAGAAAGACCCAGATTTAAATCCCATCAAGGACATGATGTTTTTAAAAGGGCATTTTAGTTGAAGGCAGGTCAGCTAGTAGGAAGGTTTTATTCTTTCTGCAAATTTAGGTTTTCATTCCAGCAACTGAATATTTGCAGTCAAGTTTACTTGACTAATGATGGGAAAATGAGATGAGATCAATGTTCTTCCGACTTAATATTTATAAATGTCTAATTTATGCTGGCTGAAACGTGTGAGGAGATGGGAGTACAGTTTGTTAATGTGTGGAATGAGTTTGAGGGACGAAGTATGGGAGCGATGGACTTCATTTGAGTGATTATGGTGTGAGTCGCTTGGAGAGACTACTGTTGGAAGGTAGAGAAGTGAATATAGAGAGAGAGAATGAATCAGATTGAGAGAGGAGTGATGTGGAAGAGCAGGAGAGTAAGACAGGAAAGATTGAAGAGGTGGATATGAATGGGGAAGTGAGTGGTATGAGTATAGAAAATGAGAGAATGGGTTTGCAAGAGGAGCAGGGAAACGGGGAGGCTCAGGGTGGACAGGGGTACACAGCGTGAGAAAGGTGGATGCTAGAAGAGGAGGTGAGAGCATGTGTAGGCAGGAAAGGAATGGGATGACTAGGGATCAAGCGGAAACAGTTGGAATTGAAAAGGGTTCTAAAATGAAGAAACAGAAAGGGAAATGGCCCCAGTCAAGCATGGAGAGATCACATCGAGTGAGTGGTATCAGTGGAAATAGCTGTAGATCCAGAAATGAGCTGTTGTGTTTATATACAAATGCTAGAAGTATAAGAAACAAGGCAGATGAAATGGTTGCACTAATTGCGTCTGTTCACCCAAAGATTGTCGGAATAAGTGAGACATGATTGGAAGATGATGATGACATCCTGACAGGAACAGAGATGGAAGGGTATGATGTGTTTCGTGAGGACAGAGGGGGTAAAAAGTGAGGGGGAGTGCTATTGATGATAGAGAAAGAGTTATGTCCATACAAAGTAGAGATGCAAGACGGAAATAGTGCCAGTGGAATCAAATATTTGGTGGGATGTTGTTATAGACCAGGTAATATGGATGGTGGTGATAGTGAAATGTATATAATAAATTTAGTTTAATCCTTTATCCAAGAGTGAGCAAACAAAGTTTGCGCCTGAAAGTATCTTCAGGACTGGGGTAAGGTGGTACAACACCAGGGCAACTCGTTGCAAAGGTGGAGCAAGCTACCAACACTCCAGTCTCAGTATCTCCTATAATGCAAAACACATCTCCTTGCGGATATGTCTAATGTTATGCATTAAGGGAAGGGCCACTACCCAGACTAGTTTCGACCTTTATTGATTCTCTTCAGTGGGAGCCAGGCCCAAGTTGAGATACCAAGGTCTCTTCAGGCGCTGAAAGTATCTCTTCAGATACTTTCAGGTGCAAACTTTGTTTGCTCACAGTTGGATAAAGGATTAAACTAAATTTATTATACTCTAACCAAGTGAAAAATAAACTTTCAACATTTTTCTCTAAATCCAGAGTAATTTATTAAAAAAGGGTGGCACACCATTTGGCAATTCCTATAGGTAGAGATGACCTGCTAAAGCTTCTACCTGGTATCTCAACTTGGGCCTGGCTCCCACTGAAGAGACCTCAATAAAGGTCGAAACTAGTCTGGGTAGTGGCCCTTCCCTTAATGCATAACATTAGACATATCCGCAAGGAGATGTGTTTTGCATTTTAGGAGATACTGAGACAGGAGTGTTGGTAGCTTGCTCCACCTTTGCAACGAGTTGCCTTGGTGTTGTACCACCTTAAGATACTTTCAGGATTCCTGAAGATACTTTCAGGTGCAAACTTTGTTTGCTCACACTTGGATAAAGGATTAAACTAAATTTATTATACTCTAACCAAGTGAAAAATAAACTTTCAGTGAAATGTATAGTCAATTAGTCAAGCAAATAAGAAAAGGATGATCATTATGGGTGATTTTAATTATGGCAATATAGACTGGAATGATGAGATAGCAACTGGAAGTAAAGAAAATGAGTTTCTTGAGTTTTTGAGGGATAACTACCTTAGACAGTATGTAACAGAGGGCACACTCGGATTAAGGGTCTTGGATTTGGTCATCTCATCAGAGGATCTAATTATAAATGAGGAGTGAAATCATCTACCAATTGGTGAGAGAGTGACTATGAGGTGATTACCTGGGTGGTTGCCAGCAGTTCGAGGACCCCTGTGAGAAAAGGACATATGTGGAACTACAAGGGGGGGGGGTGATTATGAAGAGACAGCTTGTGGGTGTAGAGTGAATGAGGAGTTAGCTGGAAAAGAGATCAATGCAGCTTGGGGGAGTTTCAAAAACTAACTAGTAGATGCAATGTCTAAATGTATTCCAAGGGTGAGAAGGTTAAATAAGCTAGGTGTGAGATGGATGAATAAAGAGATTAAGCATGCAATACAGAGAAAATTGTGGAGGCAGCATAAGAGAAGTGGAAAAAATCAATTTCATGAGGTCTACAAAGACCAGGCAAGGAGGTTTACTTGGTTGGTGAGAGTAGCTAATGAAGCCAAAAAGAATCCTAGGGAGTTCTTTCGATATGTAGACAGCAAAAGAAAGAATGATTATGGAAGGATGACATTGATTGGAGAAAATGGTATAAAGAAAGCTGTTGCAGAATGTGTGGTGGAGATACTTAATGAGCAGTTCATAAAGATCTTTCAATCTTGTGAATGTGACTTCATGGAGAGATTGAGAGGAGAGACTGACTAAGTGAGCAAGAGGTGTTTGGGGAATAGAGTAAACTAGATGTAAATAAGGCTGTGGGACTTGATACCATATCACTGCGTATTCTGAAGGAATGTGCCAGAAGTTGACACCTGCCTTGACATATTTTTTTAATACAAGTCTTGCACTTGGTCGAGTTCCTAAGGAGTGGAAGGAGGGCAAGATTGTGCCACTTCATAAAGGAGGTGATCAAACTCAAGCATCAAACTATAGGCCTATCTCTGTGTCAGGTGTTGTGGTTAAGTTGTTGGAGAAGCTTGTGAGAACTAGGATCCAGAGTTGGGTTGACAACAATGGTATTGTTTTTGATGGACAGCATCGATTTGCTAAAAGGGAGGTAATGTTTTAGTAATCTACTTACTTATTACAATAAAGTGACTGCTTCATTGGACAGAGGAGAAGGATACACAGTAATATACTTGGATTTCGCAAAGGCTTTTGATAGCGTACCTCATGATAAGTTGGCAGTCAAACTAGAGTACATGGGGTTGGATATTAGATTGGTGCATTGGATTGGAGACTGGCTATCTGATAGGTATCAACAAGTTGTGTATGGGGGTGCAATATCCAGGAAAAGGAAAGTCACTAGTGGAGTGCCTCAGGGATCTGTTTTAGGGCCATTACTATATAACTTGTATATAAATGATATTGGCGAAGATTTGGATGGAGATATTCAGTTGTTTGCAGATGATGCAAAGTTGGGACGAACCATAAAGAGTACTGAAGATGTTGTGGCCTTACAAGAAGACTTGAATAAATTGAGTGATTGGGCACGGAAATGGGGATGTGAGTTCAATGTTGCAAAATGTAAGGTTTTAAAATTTGGAAAACAAAGATGGGATGCAGAATTTTATTGTTGCAGGTAGAGGAAATAAGAGATCTGGGGGTGATAGTGGATAAGGATCTAAAATTTAGGGGACACATCGCCAAATTTGTGAATACAACATAAAGGCTTCTGGAAATGATGCGGAGGACACTGACATATAGAAGTATGGAGATTCTTTTTCCATTGTATAAGGCTTTGATTCGGCCAGATTTGGTCACTGGGTTTTCAGAAGGATGAAGAGATTTTGGAAAGGAGTTCAAAGGCAACTGACTAAGGTAGTTTCTGACTGGAATATGAAGTATGAGGAAAGATTAGGAAGATGTAATTTGCAGAGTCTGGTGGACAGGAGGAAAAGGGAGAGATATGATAGAGACCTACAAGTTGGTAAGGGGTTGTTATAGGATCAATGGTGGAGAAGTTCTACAGAGAATAGTAGGAGATCAGGGGAGAACCAGAGGTCATCCCTGGAAACTGTATAAAGAGGGTGTGAGTAGGGGAGTGAGAGGCAGGTTTTTTTGTGCAGAGTTGTGAATGATTGGAATGCCTTGCCTGAGAGTGTGATGTCTGCAAGGAGTTTGAGTGTGTTTAAGACACGGTATGATGAAATGTGTGTGTGTGGTAAAAGGACCTCCCAGATGTGTCTTTGATTCCATGAGGTCTTGGGGTAATAATAATAATATGAAACACGCACACTAATATGTCGTTTAAAAAATCTGGTGATCCTAATGTTTTCTATAATAACTCGCCTTATAGTTCCGTGGATAAGAATGGTTAACAGTGAGATCAATATGATGAGCTGCATTGTGAAGGTTAAATGTTGACAGAGCAGAATTGGTTAATATATTTCAGAGGAAAATATAACGGGGTATACTATAAAAGTCTGGTGGAAAACTATGTCGTAGAACAGAAGTAGAAAAGCATGTTGAAAATTGCAGGTCAGATGCATGAGGAACTACAATGTGTAGGCTAAAGAAGTGAAAAATATCATGATGAAAGAAAAAAGCATTACAAGAGGATTAGCCAATTAGGACAAAGCAAATCCAAGAAAGTACTTTCATTGCATTGGCAAGCAAAAGGAAGAATGATTATAGGAGATCAATACTGGAATAATTTAATGACTACTTTGTTAGTGTATTTCATGTTAGTGAAAATGATGTGGTGCTAATCCCAGAAAGAGAAGTGAATACTAGATGGTTTAGAAGTGTATGAACCAGATATATAACAGTTGAGGTGGCTAGATATTAAGAAGGTTGTACGGTGGGTTGACACACTATCAAATATTTTAGAGAGTGCAAATGCATCGACTGAGAACTTGACCTGGTTGATTAACGTAAGTCTTGCAATAGGGAATATGTGCAAGGAATTGAAGATGAAATTGTGCTACTGCATGAGAATGATACTGAGACAGATGGTTCCACTTATGTACTACACTCTGTAAATCTGGAATTGTGGTTAAGGTATTAGAGAGACTGGTAGGAGATACTGGATGGCTTGAAAGATAGGTCTATGGAAGTGTTCATTTAGTAATTTGCTTGCATATTTTATGAAAAAAAAAAAGATTAATATATTCCGCAGGTATAATAATAAATGCAACATTTGCCTTTCAGTTAGCAAGACCAAAGTTTGAATCCCATCTAGTCATGCAGAACTTTTTAAAAGCACTTTTAACTGAGGATGCACACCTCTTAGAAGTAGTACAATCCCCCCCCCCTCCATGTAAACTTGGATTTCTTATTTTTCAAAATAGGCAAGCTGGCCAGACAACGTATTGTTACTAGCTTCATTCTCCTCTTCTCTGCCTATGCACTCAACTCTACAATTTTCATATCCTTAACCTTTCACCATAGTCAACGTTTTAGAGTCCTGTTATTGCCTTATTCATTTCTGAGCCCTCTCCTTTGAGTTTACTCATCGCAATAAAAACCAGATTTGCATAGAGTAATGCAGTGTGTCTAATCAGGACTCTGTATAGTGGTACAACAGATACTTCCTTATGTTTGTCAGTTTCAATGAAAGTCTTGCTACTAGAAAGGTGCCCAAGGAATGGAAGGAAGGTAAGATAGTGCCATTGCATAAGGGAGGCAGCAGATGGGAAGTGTCAAATTGTAAACCAGTTTGTGTTTCATCAGTAATTGTTAAGATCTTGGAAAAATTAGTGAGGGACCATATACAGCATTGGGAATATGAGGATAATGTTATCTGTGAGAGTCAACATTTATTTGTTAAGGAGTGTTCTTGCTTGAGTAATATGATTGCCATTTATAATAACATGACAAGAGCGATTGATGAGGAAAATGCCATGTACCTTTAAAAACTGGGAAATTGTTTTCCCACCATGGTTGGATAATTGAGGGATCGCTATATATTTCTGGTTGAGTGAAATCTCTTGCAGCAAGTCCACTGACTCCATATGTTAATAATAATTACCTGCGCTATACATGCAACAATAATATAACTAGGAACCTCTGGTCTTTTTGTGGTATAGCACTATCTATACCATTGTTAATGCAATATATAAGAACTAAATGTTGGTGTGTTTATACTTTTTTTAAGAAAACGGGATTATTGTATTAAACATGCATCGATAATAAATTCACTATACTTAAAACTTTGTTTATTCCATGACAGCACTTAGTGTTTGAAACAAAATGAATTCTTTTTTGTGTAAGTTAGATATAGAAGCAGACCTAGATTTACTTTTTTTTTTTTTCATTTATTTTCTTCATTCTTTTTATTTATTTATTTCTTGATAGATAGAGAGAGAGAGATTAATATTTTTTTTAATGTTTACATTTTATTTTTCACCAGTATTTCTTTTGGATTTTTTATTTCATTACATATTAGCTTGTGTAACAGGAGGATGATCAGAATAGTAATAGATATATGGAAGAAGAGAAATATTGGCAGTGCACGGCTGTGTCTCTATACAAACTAAGAGCATTAGAAATAAGGGAGGGAGACAAGTTTGTAACCTGTACTCAAATGCCCCAGATGTTAGTGAAACATGGTTGAGAGAAGGCAATATCTTAAAGGAATAGAAGTTGAAGGGTCGAATATATTTCAGGAGGATGAGAAAGATTTATGTTGTGATAGGAGATGCTATGCCCAACCTGAAGTTGAGAATCAAAAGGGAAATGGTGAGGGCATTACAAAACATTATTCTGGTATTGATATAAGATGGGAAACAACAGATGATAAGTGTAAAATGTTTTGGAAAATTTGATTATGTAGTGCAAAGCAGGTAGCTATTATGTGAGATTTTAATGTTTAGTGCCATATAGGAAAAGAGGATTTGGCTATTAAATAATAATAAAACAAATACTTTGAGGAATTCTTGAGAGACAGTTATCTCAGGCAGTAAATGGTGAAGGAAACACAAGGATCAAGAGATTTGGTTTGATCATAGGATTGGAGGATGTCACTGTGAATAAGATATTATCTCTGCTCTCTTCTGAGCTAGTCTACTCATCTGCTTATTCCACATTAATTCCTCTCTTCTTTGAACTTTCTAATGCCTGCTTGCCAACCAACTCAATACTACATGATCACTCTCAGATGAGAGCATTAAACTATAATGTGGATGAAAGAACTAGAACTGTCAATTTTTAGGGAAAGACAACGTATACTGTTATTTTAATTAAATTAATTAAAAAACTTTAATTAATACTTCCTATATATCGGTAATGTTACATTACCATCTTCAGGGAACATAAAATTAATGATATCTGCACGCAGGCACTAACACTGAACAAATATGGTTGAAGACAACAACTGAAGTCAGTCTTAGAGTCCTAAAAGCTGCCACCTAGTGGGCTAGACTACTATCCAATTTATCCCACTAGGTGGCATCTTAAAGTTCTTTAATTAATATAACAGTATACATTATCTTTCCCTAAAAATTGAAAGTTATGTATCACCAACATTATTATTATTATTACGGGCAACTCCAGGGAGTCCTTAGACTCATCAAGGGAGGCCCTAAACATCATGTCCACACAACTATACGACATTCTATCTATCTTACCTTGTCTTGAACTCGCTCACCGTCATAGCACCCACAACAGACTCTGGCAGCTTATTCCACTCATTTACCACTCTAAAAGTAAAGAACCCAGCTCTAACACCCCTGCTAACAACACTCTTGCCCAGCTTCCATAGGTATCCCCTAGTTATCCCACCACCAGTCCTGATCTCAAAAATATCCTCTGAATTAATCCTATAGAAACCCTTTAGCAATTTGAATGTCTCAATCATATCTCCCCTTTTCCGCCTATCAACTAATTTCTGCAACCCACAAATCTTCAACCTGTTCTCATATGGTTCATTCCATAGACCCACTATCATCTTAGTCACTAGCCTCTGGATCCTCTCCACCTCCTCCCCATCAAGAAGGAACCTAGGTGACCAAATCTGGACACAGTAGTCGAGATGAGGTCTTATCAAGGCTCGGTACATAGGTACAATAACTTGCTTGTCTCTGCGCATCAAGGTATTTTTCAACAACCAAGTGAGTTGATGAGCTGATTTAGCTACTTTTGCAATGTGCCCCCTAAACTTCATCTCCCTATCCATCAACACTCCCAAATCCCTGGCCTCATCAATCTCCTGGAGTACACTTCCACCAATGTGGTATACTGCTGCTAATCTTTTCACCCCAAAATGCATAACCTTACATTTTGGCACATTAAATTGACATCCATTCTCCTTAGCCCAGAACTCCAATCTATCCAAGTTGTCCTGCAAGATTTTGACATCTTCTGCATTCACTATCGCCCTATCCAACTTTGCATCATCAGCGAACAAATGAACTGTTCCTCTTAGATCCTTCCCTATATCGTTAATGAACAAATTAAACAGCAATGGTCCAAGAACAGAACCCTGTGGCACACCACTAGTCACAGGCCATCTTTTGGACTCTACTCCTGAATAAACTACTCTTTGATATCTCTCCATCTCACCAACCCTATATGCATTCCCATATGTTGTAGTTTACGGATTAGAATTCCATGTGGTATCCTGTCAAACGCCTTTGCCAGGTCCAGCAGTATCACTGTAAACCCATTACCCTTATCCAGTTCAGCCGTCACCTTGTTATAAAACTTGAGCAAGTTACTGAGGCATGATCTCCCCTTCACAAAGCCATGCTTTGTGAAGGGTAGAACATGTAAAGGGTAAGGGTAAAGGGTAAACATAAATTAATCTACAAGAAAGAACTAGAAGTAAAAGAAAAGAGACCAGTAGTGCTTGGGAGTTAAGAAATATTTAACAACAGCTGTGAAAAACCGTATACCTAGTATTAGAAGGATGAAGGTTTAGAGTACAATGGGTGACTATGGGATATTATGAGGTATAGGAGAGAAAAAAAAAGTAAGAATATAAAGTTCAAACAGTGGTATACTAAAGAAAGGGAATATGAGAGGATTGTACCAGGAAAATTATTATTATCCTCAGACCTCCATGGAGTAAAAGATTCATTGTGGGAGGTCCCTCTGTCATACACACAGGTTATCATACTGTGCCTTAAATACATTCACAATCTCTGCAGACACCACACCAAGCAATGCATTTCAGCCATTCACCACTCACCAAAAAAACTTTCTTCTTGCTCGTATGACATCTTTTTCTCCCGCATTTTATAAAAAAACACTTCAACATTAATTTGATAATAATCTTTTACCAACTTGTACATCACTATCATATCACCCCTCCTCCTATCCACTAGACTGTAAATTGCATCTTTTCAACCTTTCTTCATACTCAACATTCCAGAGACCAGAAACCAACTTATTGTTAAGACAACTTAGTTGGCTGGACCCTTTCTTTGAAAACTAGGTAACCAAATCTGTGCACAGTAGTTCATATGTGATCTAAAGGCATTATACAATGGAACCAGAATCTTCTTACTTCTACAAGTCAGTGTCCTAGGTATCATTGCCAGAATTCTGTCACTTTCCATATGAAGTGGCTTAATTTTGCCTTCCTTCTACTCCTTTGGATCTTGACCCAGTGTTACATTAAACAACTCTGTCAAGGCAAATCTCAGTGGACTGGTACATTCCCTCAAAATAAGTGGTGGTATATCATCAAGTCTCAGCCTTATTAACATCAAGTTTACTCAACTGCACATATACTTCTTGTTCATTCACACTCCTCCTCTCTTTTTTCACTGCTTTCAAACTCTGCATGCTGTCACATTCACAAGGATGAAATACTTTTATGAACTGCTCATTTAATATCTCAATTATATCCTCTGCAGCAGTTATCCTTATACCATTTTCTTCCATCAGTGTCATCCTACCATAATCATTCTTTTTTTCTGCTGGCTACATATTGAAAGAACTCCATGTGTGTGTGTGTGTGTGTGTGTGTGTGCGCTTTTTATGGTTCATTAGCTAGACTGCTACTCGTACTGCATTTTTGCTACCTTTACCAACTGAGTCACCCTCCTTGCTTGCTCTTTGCATTCTTCTTGTAAATGATTATTAGCACTCATCATATGTTGCCTGCTTCCTCTCTACTGCATGCTCTGAATTCATCTGTTTCACCTATTATATTTAACCTTCTGGCTCTTGGAATACATTTAGACATTGTTGCTACTCGAGTTCTTGAAAGCACTCAAGTAGCATTAATCTTCTTTTCACCCAACTCTTCATTCCATTCTACAGTTACATCTGTCTCCTGAGCTTTTCATAATCACCAGCCTTTTAGTTCTACATATATCCTTTCCTCACAAGTTCTCATATGGCTGATTTAAAAAAAAAATGCAAGTGATCACTTCATGGTACTCTCACCAACCCGAGGAAAAAATTTTGCACCTTATTTATAATGACATCTCCTGTGATGAGATGATAAAATCCAAGATCCTCGATACTTATATGCCCTTTATTATATGCTACTGGAAGCAGTTGTTCCTCAAAAACTCAAGAAATTAAGTTTCCTTACTTCTAGTTGCTATCTTGTCATAGCAATCTATATTGCCATAATAAAATTCATCCACAATGATCACTCTTTTTCATATTTGCATGGATAGTTTGCCTATACATTTCAGGGTCACTGCTCTGCACATTACCAGGTCTATAAGCAACATCTGACTAAGTATTTCTTTCTGTTCACCTCTATCTCAAAACCAATGCCACCATTTTTGCCCTTTCATGGGCATAGTGGAAAGAGTGCAAAATAGTCTGTTATTTTGTCCTCTTTCCACTACATAAAGGAGGCTTCAAGACAGAAGTAGCAAATAATAGTTCAATAAGCATCTCAGTAGTGCTGGTTAAGGTATTGGAGAAAGACATAATTCATGACTAGATGTATAGGAATTTGATACTCTAATGGACAACATGGGTTTTGTTATTGATATATCTTGTCTTAGTAATTTGCTTACTTTTTATAATAAAGTGACAATGGAGTTGGATAAGCAAAATGGTTACTGAGTGATATTGCTATTTGCAAAGGCATTTGACAAGATTCTACACAGAACTCAGTTGCATAAATTGGAGCAAATGGGGATGGATATAAATCCGGTGATGTGAATTAGAGGATGGCTAGCAGATAGATATCAAAGTGGTTTCTGGAAGAGTTGAGTACAGGAGAAGGCAGGTGACCAGTGGTGTACTACAGGACTCAGTACTTGGTCAACCAACTCTGTTGTTGATTTTTATATCAATGATATAGGAAATGATTTGACAGGAAATATTCAGTTGTTTTCTGATGATGCTAAATTGGGAAGAGCAATGATAAATGAAGGTGATGCAGAGATCCTGCAGGAAGACATAAATAGACTAGCAGTATGGGTGAGTATGGGTGAAGGTAAATGGCTATCAGTTTAATATGGCCAAGTGTAAAGTATCCTCTGCAGCATTGCCAAAGTGCATCACCTTTACACTTGGCCATATTAAAAAGTGGAAGGTGATGCACTCTGGGAAGAGATCACAAGTGTATTATATTGATAGAAGTGAGCTGCAGGAAACTGATGAGGTCCAGGACTTAAGGATGATTTTGGACAGGGAGTTGATGTTTAGATTTGATTTTTTTTATGGTGCAAAGACATCCAAGGTCATACTGCACCAGGACACAAGTCACAGCAGTACACATGGTAATTGTTTAGTAGGACAATCAAAAACATCCATGCTCTTGGTGGGATTCAAACCCTGCAGCCTCTGCTGGAGAGCCGTTATGCTAACCACTCAACCAACCAGGCCAACAAAATTTCAGATTTCATGGTTGTTGAAAAATAACAAGTAGGGATAGAGAGGTTATTGTTTCCAAATTATCATGTGGGATGAAGATATGGTGGAAAGGATCCAAAAGTGAGTGACAAAAGATTGTGGCAGGTCTAGGGAATGCTCCACATGAGAATACATTGATGATCTGTAGGCTTCCAAAATTAGCTGATAGACAAAAAAGAAGAGACGTAATAGAAGCACTTAAGTTATTAAACATGTTTTATAAGATTGATACTGAAGACTTTTTTTTTTACATTGCAAGAAAGAAGAGAACAAGGGATCACCAGTGGAAATTGTTTAAGAGTGTGGTTAGCAAGGATGTTTGGACAGGTGGTGAATTGGTTGCCAGAGGTGGCTGTGAGTGCTTCCTCACCCCTCTTTCTTATTCAACCACTCTGCATAAATATCTGCCACTTCTTTCCATGCATATATATTGCACTCACAGCACCGTATGAACCATGCTATTCAATTTATTTGTCTTTTGTGCTGACCTACGGAATGATCTCCCTTTCACTGACATTTTGTTCCAGAGCATTAACAAGCAACGTAGAATTTAAAATAATACTGCCTAAAATTTTAACCCACCACCACCATGTTCCAACCACAAATCTCACACAACACTCAATCTAAAAATTATACAATATTGTCATATAATAAATATAAAATTATCTTATCTTGCTGCAGCCCATACTGTTGTATAATTGTTGTACACTGGCCACCTGGTGAAAATCCTAAATCCCCATGCAGCTCTTTTATTATTATTTGGTCAGTGAGAGGATGGCTGCTTTTTTTTAATGATAATCTCATCCATAACAGGTTGTTCAATCTCTGGTATATGAGCAGGTAGTTAGAAAGAAGAAATATAACACTGAATTTGAAGATCAAGACTATTCAGTATTAAGGAAGAGAAAGGTAGCAATTAGGGCTCACAAGGTCCTATAGTATAGCCATCATTATTCAATCTTTATGTTAATAAAATTATTGTGAATGGATTGAGACGAGGAGATGTGCAGTTGTTTGCAATGATGAGTTAGGGAGAATTATTAGAAATGGTATTGATGTAGTGATTCTTCACGAGAATCTGAATATACTGGAAATGTGGATGAACAAGTGGGAAAATCAATTACTGTTGATATTCATGATTGCATGGTAACCTCCATGAGTCTGAAAACTCATCATGGAAGACTCACAAGATCTACAACTATCACACAACACTCAATCTAAAAATATACAATATTGTCATATAATAAATATAAAATTATCTTATCTTGCTTCAGCCCATACTGTTGTATAATTGTTGTACACTGGCCGCCTGGTGAAAATCCTAAATCCCCATGCAGCTCTTTTATTATTATTATTTGGTCAGTGAGAGGATGGCTGCATGGATTGAGATTGAATGGATGAATGGATTGAGACGAGGAGATGTGCAGTTGTTTGCAATGATGAGTTAGGGAGAATTATTAGAAATGGTATTGATGTAGTGATTCTTCAGGAGAATCTGAATATACTGGAAATGTGGATGAACAAGTGGGAAAATCAATTACTGTTGATATTCATGATTGCATGGTAATCTCCATGAGTCTGAAAACTCATCATGGAAGACTCACAAGATCTACAGTGACTCTCCTTGAATGAATTAACCAATAAATCGTTTACAACAGATTAAGGCAACTCATTCACCACTCTTAAAGCAAAAAAAATCTAGTCCTTGCACTGTTACTAACCACATTCTTACTCAAGTTTCAAGGCTGGTGCCTAGTTTTGCTGCCTGTAGCCAAGTACTGAAATATTTCCTCTGCATCAATTCTGTAAAGCCCTTTTAGTAACGTAAGCATTTCTTTCACATTACCTCTTTTCCACTTATCAACCAACTTTTGCACTCCAAAAATCCTTAACCTATCATTATAGACAGACAGACCACTCACCATCATGGTTACTTATCTCTGGAACCTCTCCACCACTCATCTCATCAAAAAATGCTCTGTCAACATATTTTCTTCACAGTTCATCTAACCAATATATTGATGCTAGTTGACTACAGAGCTTTCCATAATCACACACCTTATACTTCCACATATATCTGTTTTTTGGCAATAACCTTTTCTTGTTTCACCACTTCCTGAACAAGTACCTCACTATCACTCTCACCAACTGGCAGCAGCGTCAACAGCTCATTAACAACTACATCTTGTAAAGTTATCACCAAATCCAGAACACTAAAGCCTCTAGTTGTTTCAGTCACATGTTGCTTAAGAAATTCAACAAACTCACTCTCCTTGTTCCTGTATACTATATATCCTCCTTCATTCTACGTCCCTGTAATTAAAGTCTCTCACTACGATCACTTACTTTTTACATGCCCAACCAATTTGCCTAAACATTTTGCAATCAGTAATCTTTACATTCCCTGGCCTGTAACTGCATCCTATCAGATATTGTCAGGTAGTTATTCTCTTTATCCAACTAAATGTCACTCTAATTATATATTGGGTTTTATCCTTGGTATAAGTTCTCATGAGAACTTTTACCACGAGTTGCTCCAGTCCTGAAAGTACTTCAGGCGTAAACTTTGTTTGCTAACACTTGGATAAAACCCAATATATAATTAATAGCATAGCCAAGTGAAAAAACTTCCATAAATGTCACTCTGTTATAAAATGTTAGTAAATTACTAATGCACAACCTATCCTTCATATTATGTTACCAAGTTTTGCATAATTACCAAACAACTGAATATTTTCCTTCATTTCATTTCCTATATCTTTTATATACAAATTAAACAGTGTGGTCCTCATGAGAACTTATACCACCTTCACCGCAAGTTGTCCCAGTCCTGAAAGTACTTCAGGCGCAAAAAGTGGTTTCTTTACATGGAAGGTGGTTGAACCATGGAATGCATTGTCTGATGGAGTGGTGAGAGCGAGAACGTTTATGAGTTTAAGGAGTGGTATGATAGACTTTGTGTTTCTTAGTGGGGGGGGGGGGACTTCTCCTCGATGAGTCTTGACAGACTTTATGTTCTTAGGAAAGACCTCCCACGATGAGTCTTTTGACTCCATGGAGGCCTGAATAATAATAATAATAAAAAACTTTGTTTGCTAACACTTGGATAAAGGGTAAAACCCAATATATAATTGATAGCATAGCCAAGTGAAAAAACTTCCATAAATGTCACTCTGTTATAAAATGTTATATTATGTTACCAAGCTTTGCATAATTACCAAACAACTGAATATTTTCCTTCATTTCATTTTCTATATCTTTTATATACAAATTAAACAGTGTGGTCCAAGCTCAGAGTCTCACAGTACACCACACATCATGTGCTTTCTCCAAGATTCTTTCTCCTCACTACGCTACTATTTTTACACTTGTCCATTGACTACCTTCATCCAAATCACTAGCTTTATATCACTCTCCATTTGTTTCAGTTTGCATAACAGACTTCCATTTGGTATCCTGTCAAACACCTTCACAAAATCCAGTAGTATTGCCAGGTAGTTATTCCCTTTATCCAACTATAATGAACTTCATGTTCTTCCATCAATTCCTGAATTCTATTAATGACTAATTTTTTCTAATGCATTTACCACTACTCCCAAGATCTTACCACAGTTTTGGAGCTTACATTATTCAATGGAACTATTTTGCCCCCCCCCCCACTCCTTCCACTTTTTTAGGACTTTACCAGAGCTGAGACTTAAAATAAGAAGCTCCATCAGAGGCCACGCCCACTCCTCTGTACATTCTCATAATATGTAAGCTAATATCCTGTTTAATTCCATAACTATATCTGCACTGAGATTCAGCAATATCCTAAATATATTTCCAAGTCATCAACCTCTACTCACGTCCTCACCTGGATGACAGACCCTCGCAAAGTGTGAACTCGCTGACTGAACTATTCTGAACCATTCAAAATGTTGCCAACAGCATTTTGTTTTCTAGTTGGAAAAATTACAATACCAGTTTATTGTTTCAACTATAATAATAGAAATGGAAAATTTAGAGGACACATTGCTAAATTTGTGAGGACAGCACAATGAATTCTGGCAATGATGAGGAGGACATTGACTTGTAGGAGATTCTGGTTCCATTGTATAAGGCCTTGATTAGGCCATATATGAACTATTGCACACAGATATGGTCGTCACTGGTTTTCAAAAGAATGAAGAGATATTGGAAAGGGCCCAAAGGTGATTAATAAGGTGGTCTCTGGTATGTTGAGTATAAAAAAACGTTGAAAAGATGCAGTTTGCAGTCTAGTGGATTAATTTTAAAATACATATATAAAGTTGGTTGAAATACCTAGGTTTGAATCTCATTAAAGGTGTGAAGAACTACTTTTTTTAAGCTTCCCATGCTTACAAAGTTATCCCTCTAACAAAAGTCAATGTATTATGCAGCTGTTGGTGTACTAGTTGGAAAAATGTTTTTTTCCAAGTATTAGGTAAACTAACATTCATAAATCATCCAAATATTTCAGTTTTTATGCATTGGTGCATATTTATTCTGCTACCAAATAAAATTTGTGTGCTGTGAAATGTACTAATTGAAAATTGCTTATATCTGGCTTTATAATATTTGGATATGATAGCATAATAATAATCAGAGGACCTCAATGTATGTAGTTGTTGGTAAAGTGCTCCAAAAATGATAATTGCTATTTGTGAATATGTTACTGAATTTTTGAATCTTGCTGTGAACAGAACACAATGGATGGTGCGAATGAGATCTGTATGCCATGCGTTTGATCTTCTTATTGCAAGGCATACAGATCTCAATCACAAATCAAAAATGATTTGATTTGTGAATGCAACATCTATGTGTAGTGAAATGTGAAAGACGTATATTTAAATTATACATATTTGTACCGGTAGGCAATTTGTAAGAGCTTAAGTACGTTGTAAATATATGGTCTATGTAACAATAAATCTTTATTATGTGAAAGATGTGTTTGTGGAGAGGCTGAACAGGAGATGAGAGCAAGTATGGATTTGTAGAAAGTACAGTATTTTGTTAGGTTACAAGTTGTCAGTGAAGTGAATGCAAAACACACTAAAGGAATTATTATTATTATTATTGTTCCGGGCAACTCCAAGGAGTCGACAGACTCATCGAGGGAGGCCCTAACATCATGTCAAGAACAACTATTTGACATTGACACAGTATCTATCATACCTTGCCTTGAACTCACTCACGGTCGTAGCACCCGCAACAGACCCTGGAAGATTACTTCACTCATTCACCACTCTCCAAGTAAAAAACCTAGCTCTAACACCCTTCTCAACCATGCTCTTGCCCAGCTTCCATGCATGGCCCCTAGTCCTCCCACCACCAGTCATATTTTCAAAAATATCTTCTGGATCAATCTTATAGAAACCCTTCAGTAATTTGAATGTCTCAGTCATATCACCCCCTCCTTCGCCTATCGTCCAATCACTGCAACCCACAAATCTTCAACCTATTCTCATAAGGTTCATTCCACAGACCTGCTATCATCTTGGTCACTCGTCTCTGGATCCTCTTCACTTCCTCCCCATCACTAAGAAACCCTGGTGCCCATAACTGGGCACGGTAGTTCAGATGGGGTCTTATCAAGGCTCGATACAGAGGAACAACAACTTGTTTGTCTCTGCATGTTAAAGTATTTTTCAGAAGCCAGGTGATTTGATGAGCTGATTTAGTTACTTTTGCAATGTGCCCCCTAAACTTCAATTCCCCACCAACATTCCCAAATTCCTGGCCTCATCAATCTCCTGGAGTACGGTTCCACCAATGCGATATACTGCTGCTATTCTTTTCACCCCAAAGTGCATAACCTTACACTTTGCCACATTAAATTGACATCCATTTTTCCCTAGCCCAGTCCTCCAAACTATTCAAATCATCCTGTAAAATTTTGACATCCTGTGCACTCACAATTGCTCTACCCAACTTTGCATCATCAGCAAACAAGTGAACACTTCCTCTCAAATCCTTTCCTATATCATTGATGAACAAATCGAAAAGCAGTGGTCCAAGAACAGAGCCCTGCGGCACACCACTAGTCACAAGCCATCTTTTAGACTCCACTCCTGCATAAACTACTCTCTGGTATCTCTCCTTCAACCACCCTCCTATCCATCTCACCAACCCTGTATCTATCCCCATCTGTTCCAGTTTACTGATTAGGGTTCCATGTGGTATCCTGTTAAAGGCCTTGGCAAGGTCCAGTAGTATCACTGTAAACACATTACCTCTATCCAGTTCAGCCGTCACTGTGTTATAAAGCGTGAGCAAGTTACTGAGGCATGATCTACCCTTCACAAAACCATGTTGTCCCCCATATAATATTTCATTTTCATCTATCCAATCCTGTATTCTTTTCTTGGCTAATTTCTCTAAGACCTTGACAATGATTCCTGATATGCTAATCGGTCGGTAATTTACAACAGCAGTCTTGGAACCACCTTTATGCAGTGGAACTATTTTCCCCTCTTTCCACCCCCTTGGGACTAACCCAGACCTGAGACTCAAATTAAACAAAATGGTCAAGGGTACTGACAATTCTTTAGCTGCTTCTCGTACGACACGAGCTGGTATACCATCCAATCCCACAGATGTATTGACATTGAGGTTTTGCAATAGACTACTCACCTCCACTTAATTCACCACAATTCCCGTGTAATCTACTGGTTTATTCGTTTCTGTAATGTTACCACCTGGATGATATATACTTGCAAAGTGCTCACTCAGTAACTCAACTATATCAACTGATTCAGTTACCTCCCTACCATCGGCATTCTTTAAAATCATTCTGCCATGTACATTTTTTCTTTTACTTGCTACATATCTAAAGATCTGTTTAGGATTCTCTTTAGCCTGCATGGCCAATGTTCTTTTGTAATCCTATTTTGCTTTTCTTACCATACTCATTACCCTTCTGGCCTGCACTTTATACCGTTCATGAGCCTGCCGGTCACCTTTCTCCTTAAATTCCCTCCATAGTTGTTTCTTTTTTTGCAGCTCAAGCTTAATGGTGTTATTCATCCATTTAACCCCTACTTGATTTATTATTCGGACTCTAGGTATACAGTCAGCCATTGCTTCATGCAAACACTTCTTAACTGCCTCCCATGTGCTATCAACTTCTAGTCCTTGCAGTTGTACATGCCATGGCACTGAACCAATCAAACTCCTAAGCTTGTCATACTTTCCAGCCTGATAATTCCACATGTACCCTGTCTTAATTGAAAATTCCACACCTTTAGCCACCTCCCAAGTCAAGACCCTATGATCACTGTCACCAATTGGTGGCAATGAATGAAAGTGTAAATGTGGGAGCAAAAGACCTTGAGATTAATGGAATGAAAGCTATTGGAGACTGAGGGAATGTAAAAACGTAAGAATGAAGAAACAAAAGTGAGTGATATGGAAGTGAGAGAAAGCAAGAATGAGGAAATAGAAGAAAGGTATGGCAGAACAAGAGAGAAACTGCAGAGGCAACAAAGTGAAATTTCTGGAATGCAAGATTTGAAGAAAGAGTTGTTCAAAATGAGAAATAAGGAATATGTGAAGTGATATTAGACATTTATTGGAAACAAAGAGTATAAAAGAGTATTTTTTCGTATCGAATGAAACGAAAAAAGAGGTGATGAATGAATTGAGAATAGCAGTGTATGGATTTTCCATTATTGGTTCATGAAACAGTTCATAAAGTCTGCTTTGCAGGAGGAAGAATGAGCAAGATAATTCATGCTTTGGATGTGAGGAGGAAATAAGCAAGAGTCATTGGTGGTTGTGGGAAAAATTATTTAGTTGGACATAAGGAGAATGTAAGGATGGATATCAGAAGGTTATTGAGGAGTTCAAAAGATAACAGTATAGCAGGAAAAGTTGTCGTGTTCCTGAGGTGTGAGAATCATGAATGGTATGATGGAAGAGCTGTGTGAGGAGAAAGGAGTGCAGTTTGTAGATGTTTGTACAAAAGTGACAGATGGCATTTGAATGGCTTTAGAGTGAGTGAGCAAACTGGAAAAACTGTTGCTAGAAGGAAGTGTGGTGTGTCATGCAAGAGATCAGCAAAAATAAAAGATCAGGATAGACGAGACTTGAAGTACTTGGTAATGGATATAGCAGTGATGTGAGAGACGGGGGGGGGAATGCAAAAGGAAGAGAGAAACAGGGTACGGGAGCTGGGGTGTAGAGGGAGACACAGCATAGGGAGATTGAATGTCGGAAGTAGTAATGTGAATGTATGGGGATAATCAGCATGATGGAAACAGAATGGATTGGGATGTGTGTCGGGGGGGGGGGGATAGTTGAGACTGAGGAGATATACAAGGTAAGCAGTTGTAAAAGTGATTGGGCAAGGCGAGTCGTGGTGGGGAAATCGCAACTAACAGGTGTCTTGTGTCTTATTTCTGCATGTCAGGAGCATCCAAAATACCGAGATGAAATTGTTTCACCTTACCCAAACATTTGTTGAAATAAGTGAAATGTGGTTGAATGAGGGTGATATCCTGATGAGAATAGAAATGGAAGGGTACACACTGTTTTTTGTGAGGAAAGAAAGGGAGAGAGAGTGTTAATGATGATAGCAGGGGAATTATGTCCACATAAGGTAGCCATGAAAGAGGGAAATAGTGGCAATGGTTCTGAGGCAGTGTGGTGTTAGGTGGTGGTTGACAAGAAGATATACTAAGTTAGATAGTGCTATAGGCCAGAGAATGTGGAAAACAGTGATGAAAAATGTGTAAGCAACTTGGCTTAGTAAACAAGAGAAGGGTGATTATTATAGGCGATTTTAATTAGGGCAGTGTAGATTGCAATGAAGAGATAGCATTTGGGAATAAGGAACTATATGTAAGTAGTATGCAAAGGAGGGTACGAGGGGTTTTAGCATGAAATCTGGAAGAAGGTGGCACTTTTGAAGCAGCATAAGATGAATAATGATGATGATCAGTTGCACGTTTAATGGGGAGAATGAAATGAGAGACAACTTACTGTGAGTGAGGAGGTAAGTATACTAGAAAGTGACTTGGTAAGGACAGCAAAAGTGTAGCACGAGCAGTAATTAGCAAATCAGAGAAAAAACCTGGGAGCTTCTTTCGCTATGTGGCAAGCAGAAAGAAGAATGATTATGACAAGATGATGTTAATGAATGAAAATGGTAGATTGGCAACTCTTGCAAAGGACATAGTTAAGGTATTCAGTGAATAATTCATCAGGTATTTCATACGTAGTGTGAAATGAGAAGCTCAATGTGGAGAACGAAATGAGAGACAACTTACTGTAAGCGAGGAGGTAAGTATACTGGATGTCAATAAGGCAATACGACTTGATGACATATCACCACCTGTCTTAAGGGAATATTTCAGGGAGTTAGCATCAGCCTTGGTCTGCCTGTTTAACACGTTCATTGCCAAGCTGAAAATTGGAATTTTGTATGGTGGCCAAATTTTTTTTACTTGTTAGCGACGTCCAGGCGATAACGCGTGATCGGCAATGAACGTGTTAACAAGAGTCTTGCAACAGGACAAGACCCAAATGAGTGGAAGGAAGGTAAAATTGTTCCACTTTGCAAAGGTCTTGATGCGAGTCGATCTCTATGTCGGGAGTTGTAGTTAAGGTATTGGCAAAGTTTGTGAGAGCAAGGATACAAAAGTGGATTGGTGACAGCAGTATTTTCTATACTTGACAGTATGAGTTGGTTAAAGGGAGGCCGTGCTTTACCAACTTACTTATGTACTATAACAAAGTGAAGAATGTATTACACAAGAGAGTTGCATATAAGTGGTATACTTTGATTTTGCAAAAGCTTTTGATATCACACCACAAGTTGGTGACTAAACTGGAACAGATGGGATTGGATGATAGATTAGTGAGTTAGATAGGCAACTGGCTCTCAAATAAGGTGTCAGTATCCTGGTAGTAGAAAGTCACTTATGTTCTGGCACAGAAGTCTGTTTTGTGACCGGTATGATTTAATTTGTATACTAATGATATATTGGGATGAGTTTAATTGGTGATATACAACTGTTTACAGACGATGAAAAACTGGGTAAAGTGATGAGGAAGCAAGTAGATGTTTGTGACCTTACAGAAGGACTTGAATGGATTGTATGAGTTGGCAACAGTATGAAAGTGTCAGTTCAGTGTTGTAAAGTGTACACTTGGTGGGAAAATTCTGGAGGACGTTGAGAAGACAAGTGACTTTGTGGTGGTGGAGGACAAGGATCTGAAGTTCAGAGGTCTCACTGCACAAGATGTGAAGTCATCTAATCAGATTATGGCAATGATGCAGAGGTTCTGGTTCTATTGTGTAAGACCTTAATCAGGATATGGATTATGTTGCACAGATTTGGTATCATGGTGATCATGACATATTGGAAAGGGTCCAGAGAGGACTGATTAAGGCGGTAACTGGTCTTTGGGTTGTGTTATATAAAGACAGATTGAGGGAATGCAGTTTGCAAATCTTTGTGAATAGAGGGGGGGAACAGAGGGTATGTGACTGAGATAGTTACATTGCAGTGCATGTCAGATGTATGCTTTTGAAGGATTTGTGAAAGCTTTATGCAGAGAATGTGACAGATAAGAGAGGCAATACATCAAAAATGTTCTAAAAGTGAGTGCCAGAAGTGTAGGTTATGCATAAAAATGTGATATGGTAAACATCACTGACTAAAGGATTGAAAATGTGACTCAGAATGTTGACTTAAGTGCATTAGTGGAAGGAGCAAAAGTGTGTTTCATGTTAAGATATACATGATAACATGAAAGTGATTGTGGAAGATGAAATGAATAAGAAGATGAAAGGAAAGAAATTTCGTCATTTATGTGGGGACATTTACAGGAGAAACATTTCGTGGTTCAACAGAGCAAAAAAAAAAAAAAGAAAGAGGTGTGAGAGAAGTAGACTATGAATGAACAAAAAGAAAAAATCAAGTGTCATGATTTTGTGAAAAGTGAGGGGCTTGATAAGAGTGTGATGCAATCATGTTTCCTGGGGATTAAGAGGGAAAGTAAGAAATTTTTATGGCAAGTACAAATGATTTGAAAGGTGATTAATATTGTATTGAGGAAAGAGAGAGAGAGAGCAAAGATTGTAAGTGTGCTAATAGGGTATGATAAGAGTGAGCTGAAAATAAGCACCATGTTTGCAGATAAGTCAATGCATATGTTGTGCAAGGTGTGCAGTTTGTAGTTGTACAGAGTGAATTTTAGTTGGAGGGACTTAAATATGTGACTCATGGATTTTATGTTAGGTGTCTGGAGAAGGTATTGTTCAGTGAAAGTTTTGTAGTACAAAGTCAGTGAAATTAAGACCACTCAGGACATGCAGGCTTCTGCATGTGCAAGTAAGCTTGAGGCAAGTGAATGGGAGAATGATAAAAAAAAATGCCTATGCCTATATAGTTATTCAGGTCTCAAATTTGAATGCAACTGTCAGTACGAGATGCAACAGTAGTTATGGGTAGATACTGGAATTTATGTATACTATGACAGAAGCATCCAGAATAAAGGGAGCTTTTTGCATCAGTTAGTTCATCTGGACCTAAGGGTTATAAACATTAACGAGACTTGGTTGACCAAAGATGTAGTTATAGAATGCAAGAGATACAGTATTTTCTGGGAGGACAGAGAGAGAAGAAAATGAGGAATGAGTATTGCTGATGATTGTAGAAATGTTGCAATTAGTTTAGCAGGAAGACAAAAGAGGCCAACAAGACGAAATATATACTTGGTTGCAAGAAGTGCAAAGGACATGCAGAAACCAGTTCAACAAGCACAGGATGTGTAATTCTTATGGAAAGGAGAGGGGTCACATGGGCAGAAGGAATTTATGCAGCTGCTAATAGATTACTTGAAGCAGCATAAGATGAAGGAGAGTTACAGTTTGAGAGTTTTGTTATTGCAGTGCTGAATAGAGAGGGTGCCTAATGGAATTTTTTTTGTTTAAGAAGCATGTGCTAGTATGCAACTACAGAACAACTTAAAGCAATGCCAAACCACGACAGTCTGCAAGGGAAGGATGTTAGCAGTGCATGGAATATGGTCAAGGGGTGTTTCAAAAGAGCGCTATCAGAATGCATACCCAGATTCAGATAGAAGTTAAATGGATAAGTTGTATCATTAAGCAGGAACTGCAAAAAAAGAAAATGTTGTGGATATGTATAAGAATAAAAAAAGTGATCAGCAGACTCATGAATTGTATGAAATACATGCAAGAAGAGTGAAAAGTATGGTAAGGAAGAGAAAATTAGTGAATGAGAGGAAATTAGCTGAGTAAAAAGGAG
Organism: Typopeltis vanoorti; assembly: GCF_054136105.1. Taxonomy (NCBI): domain Eukaryota; kingdom Metazoa; phylum Arthropoda; class Arachnida; order Uropygi; family Thelyphonidae; genus Typopeltis; species Typopeltis vanoorti. Next base: position 87,235,850 of record NC_143563.1, read on the forward strand.
AATTAATTATTATGACTTGAATGAATGCTGATGGTAGGAAAATAACAGAAACACGAAAAATAGTTGAGTTATGGAGGGATAACTTTGTGAGATTGTATTAGCCACACTGACAGATATGACAGAGGCAGATGAAATGGAGATGCTTAAGATATTGTAGAATTTTAACGTGAAGAATGCCAGTGGATTAAATGGGATAGGCACCTGTGTATTACAGAAATGTGTAAGGGAAATGGCTGTTTCTGATCCAGCTGTGTTCAGTTTCAATACTGACAAGATCCCAAGGGAGTAGAAAGAGGGCAAAATAGTTCTGTTGTATAAGGGAAGCTCATGACAAAAGTAACCAATCAGCATCTCAGGGGTGGTGATTAAGGTAGTGAAGATCTGGGGTGATGATGATCAAAGGCAGAATTCAGGTATTGGATGGATAGGAACTACATTGGCGATTGACTCACTTTCTATAATTATATGACAGTTAAGTTTGATAAAAGAAATTACTACATGATGATAATACTAGACTTTGCAAAGTCATTTGACAGGATACCAAGAGAACTCAAGTAAATAAACTGGAGCAAACAGGAATGGATAAGAACCTGGTGACATTCATATGAGGGTAGCTCATGGACAGACATCAAAATGGTAGTAAATGGCAGAGCTGAATCCAAAAGAAGGCAGCTAGTGATGTGCCACAGGGTTCTATACTTGAATCACTGCTACTAAATTTGTATGTTAATCATAGGGAATGATATGAAGGAAAACATACAGTCGCTTCTTGATGATGCAAAAACTGGGAAAGGCAATAATTAATAAATGTGATGTAGAGAACTTGCAAGATGATCTAAATACTAACATTATAAACAGGCAAAGAATACAATGGTTTGGGATGAAAATGTTATAAGCTAGACTACAAGAAAATGAAGAGGTTAGAGGTCTGAGGGTGAACAAGAAGTCAAAGTTTAGAGAACATATTGCAAAAGTTTGGCCAAATGGCTCATAGGATCACTTGGATATTGAACACACTACAGGTACACTTAAGGAGGTTATTATACCTCTTTATAAGGCTGTGATACAGTGACATCTGGACTGCTGTACATGGATCTAACTGCTTTCTTTTGGAGATGATGTGACTGACCAAGATAGTGGACAGTGCTAAGAGAACAGAAGTGCTATATTATATTATAATAATAAATTTCTCTTTCACATTTTGACAAATAGCTTATTTAGTGGATGAGTACATGAAAGAACATAACTTCAGTGGTTAATCCACTGACAGACTGTCAGGGTAGAGCTTCAAACAATTGTGTGTTAAACTTCATTATCTTTCATAATATTTTCATTCAATTTTTATAATTTTTTTTTGATTCTTTATTAATTTTTTACCTTGTCTGGACACAGTTCAAGATACTTCAGGCCTCCAATAAGTGGGGTGATGAAATTCCTTCATGCCTATGGCAGGAATTGAACCTTCAGCATGTTGGTTGGAGAGTGGATATACTAATCACTCAGCCAACTAGGCTGGCAGAAATTACCATAAAAAATATTGTTCTGAGAGATTGGTGTATTTTTTAATGTAATCACATTTAGGGACCACTATTAACAATTTCATTAACTAGTCAAACTGATAATGTCAGTTATGTGCAAAGTCTGTTATTTACAATACAATACAAATGTGTTTGCAGCATGAGCAGTTTTATATCAGTAATGAGATAAAATAGTATTTTTTTGAAAGCATAAAGAGCTTATGCTCTGTACGTCCAGCATTATTTTTCTTGATGTCAAATTAAAACGGATAGCTGCTAATGCTATCTGCTGCAGTTTGTTGAGGTTTGGTGCCTATCTGACACTGTTATAAAAATGGAGAGTGTAGCATTTTCAAAAGAATTTTGTGATCCCCACCTCAAAAGAAAGAAACTACTGTTATATTTCTGCTAATTTCAAAGTGAATGATTAAATACCCACAACATTTTTTGTTTGACGTCACTGAAAACTGCATTTTGACACTTCAGCATACAACTAACAATGTTATCAAATGGGATATGATTTGCGATTAGATTATCTAGAAGGTTTCTTATTTAGCAGATGGGTATTTTAATTGTTGTCTATAATTTTTTTAGATTTACATGTGTACACTTATTTTTATATATATATATATATATATATATATGAAAATTAATTTCCATGTGTGTAAAAATTATTGCACATTCATTTAAAAAAAAGTTTATATTTAAATAACCGGGGGAAAGCTAATTGGATGGGAGGGGGGAATTATACAGATTCTTTTAAACTAAATTTTCCATACTCTTTTTTAAAACACACTTACAGGTGTAAAAGATCAACAGTTTTACATACAAAATTCTAACAATACAATAACAACAAGCATGTGTCATCTCTGAAGATATTAGAACATTTCGATATCACACTATTTTAAATACTAATGTTTGCATATCTTCTTGAAAAATATTTACAAATATTGTACCCTGTGAACAGATGGGTACTGCAGACTGCAGATTATTTTCGTAAGTCCACATACACACATCTGAAATAATAATGAAATAGTAACAGTGGCAGTTTGAGATCTCATCACATATAAAGCAGTTCATTTTGCTAGTAGTGTGAAATGTTTCAAGTCTTAACGATGGTCTTCACGTTTTCTAATTAAATGTTTTTTATATATATATATATATATATATGTATGTACAAAACAGGAGAAAGCAACTACTTCACAGCGTGGTATAAAACTGTGCCTATCTTGCAGAACACATGAGAAATGCTGACAAAAATGTCAGTACTTATAATGAAGATCCTGCTAGAGAATGATCTTCGTTTGAAGAAAATGCTTCAAACTCCAAATGACACAATGATATATTAGATACTTATAGAAACATTACATTGTTGATTGCTGCTCACATAAATGCAGCCTGTAAAACCAGGTGTCTATAGGAATTGTAACCAGTGCATGGAGCTCATCAGTGGAAATAAAGGAATATTTCTAAATACTTAATACAACTTTTTCTGATAAGAAACATACCAAATAGAAACCTAGCTAAATTATGATTATTCAGAATGATGGTGCACAGTGCAGCAATCAGAGAAAAAAAAATTGATTTTTTTTTTTAAACCACTCAGAAAGGTGACATGTTAAACTATGGTTTGAAGGGTTAGTAGAGAAGGACAATCAGGTGTTTCATCTTATCACGTCTGTTTTTCTTTACCCTTTTTTGAAGTTTGAGCACTGTCCCAGAATAAAATATGGCGGTCAGTGAATAATATTACAAATAAATAAGTAATTTTAACATGGTGAACTATGTCACAGGTACTTCACTATAAACAATCCAACCCGCCTTGTTTTTATTTTTACAGATAAAATTCTGTTGAGCAATGGTGCACTTATTAAAATTTCTGCAACTAACCAGGCTGCACGGCACCAGAATAAGGAGTACAGTGTTCATTGGGCACCAACAAAACACATCATGGCAATAATTTCATTTCTTCATTATATACTGCTGATATTTTTCCCTCTGAGTAATTATGAAGGCTGTTTCTTATCATGCAACTGTGGCACCAGTTGTAACACATTTTTCCATTTTTGGCAGCATACTTTTGTCTGGGATGTCATGACTTGGCTGTCTTGGAAGCACTTGTTGCACCCGTGAATTTGCATCCCAGCTGGACCATGGAGCTGCCTCAGCTGATAAATAACTTGGAATTTCTAGAATATTATAATAATCCTCATAATACCACTTCCATTCTGTTACCTTTTCTTGATATCTTTACCTGACCAGGCTGAACTTCTGGAAATCCAGCACACTTAAAAGTCAGTATTACATTCTCCTTTCCAAAATTTGCTTCAAATCTGAAATACAAAACCGTATATATATATATATATATATATACATATAAATGTTTAAGTAACTAAATGATAATGAGTTGTATATTTATAAACTCTTAATTTATTATTACTGATAATAATTTGTCATATTAAAATATGTATGCTGACTTGTGACATGGGTCAGTAAACAAATGCAGCATTAGGTTTGGGATCCACCATACTCACTCGGTGGAGTTATACTGGAAGAAGTGGAGGAAGCAAAGTAACTTGGAGTAACTGTTGATAGAAATTTGAAGTTCAGGGGACATATTGCAAAGGTTGTGAAGATATCTCAGAGAATTGCTGCAGTATTGAAGAGGACCACAAGAATAAAAGGGTGGTGGACCCATTATTTAAATCTTTAATCAGATCACATCTGGTTTCTAGGATTTGAAGGGAATGAAGTAACTTTAGTGGGTGTAGAGACATAACAAAAGTAATATGAGGACTGTACAATGTTGATTATAGACTGAAGGCATGCAGAGTTTGGTAGACAGAAGACAATAGGGGAACATGAATGAGACATTTAAGCTGTTGAAGGTTAACACTAAAATTTTCATATGGTAGAACAAGGGGAAAGAACATAAAAAAGGGGGACCATTCCTGGAAGTTACAAGAGGGAGTAGTGAGTAAAAGGGCATGAAAGAAGTTTTTTGCATGGAGAGTGGTAGGAGCATGGAATGCATTGCTTGAGAGGGTGGTGAAAGTGCAAAGAGTGGTATGATATTTTGTATTGACCAGTGTTGACATTCCACGATGAGTCTTGCAACTTCATTGATGTCAAGAAAATAATAATAATATGGCATTGACAATGTCACAGGAAGACAAAAATCATAGTGCCATTACAACCATGATAGATCATTCCTTATTTATCTGTTGAAAAATGCATTGTGAATGGAATGACACTTGAAAGTGAATGTGTCCTTTTCTTCTCATATTAAATGGGTGATCATTACTTAAATTAAGGGGATATTAAATCCCGCATAGTTTTAAAACCGAATAAGAAACTCAAAGATCGGAATCAGAGAGTTTCTTGCCGAATATAGTAAACTATAAAGTATCGGCGACACTAGCGTTAGCCAATGCAAGTGATTCTAGTACGTAGTACAATACCAGGGCAGCTCGTTGCAAAGGTGGGGAAGTTCAGATCGCTATTCTTAGGTATTTTCCATAATGTAAAAACACATTTCCTAGGAAATGCATGCTGTTGTTACATTATGGAGGGAGGTCACTACCCAGACCGGTTTCAGCCTTTTTTGAGGCTTCATCAGTGAGTAGCTAGACCTAATACCAAAGTGTATAGCGAAAAGAACTTATGTACTCTGCGAACAAGTTTTCCAAACAGGTGCAACCATTAAGTTACTTAAGTATAAAGAGCTAATAAGCTTCATTTCAGCAATGAAAACATTACTTAAATTAAGGGGATATTAAATCCCACATAGGTGATCATTGTTTGATTTTAATGAATGAGGAGAGAGCATCAGAATAAGGAGAATCAATTCCTGATTTCTTAAGCTATATATTTAGTTTAATCCTTTATCCAACTGTAAACAAACAAAGTTTGCGCCTGAAGTATCTTCAAGCCTGGGGTAACTCGTGACAAAGGTGGACTAAGTTCTCATCACTTTCCTTAGTATCCCATAATGCAAAACACATTTCCTTGCAGACATGTATAATGCTATGCATTATGGGAAGGGTCACTACCCAGACCAGTTTTGACCTTTATTGAGGTCTCTTCAGTGGGAGCCAGACCCAGAGGTTATACCAAGGTTAAAGCAATGCGGAACTCATATTTTCATATGCCAGTTGCCAAAAGGTGTCACACCTTATTATTAAATTACTCTGGATTAGAGAAAGATGTTGGACGTTTTTTCCCACATGGTTTGACTATAAGTTATATATTTAGTTTAATTCTTTATCCAAGTGTAAGCAAACAAAGTTTGCGCCTGAAGTATCTTCAGGACTGGGACAACTCGTGCCAAAGGTGGACTAAGTTCTCATCACTTTCCTTAGTATCCCATAATGCAAAACACATCTCCTTGCAGACATGTATAATGCTGTGCATTATGGGAAGGGTCACTACCCAGACTGGAGAGTGGTGGTGATATTAAAAAAGAGATTTATGGATAAGTAAAAACTTGGTGTTAATAAAGCAGGACACGATAGAATATCATCATGTCCTAAAGGAATACTCCAGAGAATTAACAGCATCCTTGGTATGCTTATTTGACATGAAGGTACAATTTATTAGCCAATCTATGTGTTTGAGCTTGTAGTGAGAGATGGGAATTCAGAATCGGGTGGATAATAGCAGTATTCTCTGTGATAAGGAGTAATTATGTTCTAGCAATCTGCTTATGTATTATAACAAGGTGATGAATTCACTAGAGGAGGCAAATGCATATATACAGTGATGGATTTCTCAGTAGCCTTTGACAGATTGTCACATGACAAACTGGTAACTAAACTGAAATGGATGAGATAAAATAGACTAGTGAGTTGGATAGTAATTGGCTGGCAGACAGGTATCACGAGACTGTGTGTGGAGAAATGCTATCCCAAAAGAGGAAATTCACTAGCAGAGTACTACAAGAGTCTGTCTTGGGACTATTATTGCTTAACTCTTGTATGTTTAATGATATTGTGATAAGCTTAACTGCCAGTATGCAGGTGTTTGTCAATGATGCAAAGATGACACAAACTATGAGGAGCAAAGCAGATGTTGTGCCCTTAAAGAACGATCTCAATAGACTATCAGTTTAATTTTAATGTTGCAAAGTGCAAGGTTATGAAATTTGGCAGGCAAGGTTGGAATTCAAAGTATACAATTAATAGGGAAATTTTGAAGGAGGAGTGATCCAGGAGTGATGGTGGACAGAGACTTGAAGTTTTGGGATCACATTAAAATTTTAAGAGCATCACAATAGTAGCAATGATGAGAACCTTGACATGCAGAAGCAAAGAGGTTATAATTCCCTTGTATAAGGCTCAGGCTGCATATGGATTACTGTGCACAGATCTGGTCTCCTGCTTTTGAAGGGGGATGAAGATATCTTAGAGATGGGGCAAGAAAAGATTCACTTCTTTGTGAACAGAAGAAGGAAAGAGGAGATTGACTGAGATGCATAAGTTTCTGATGGACTATTACAAGGTTAATGTGAAGGAGATGTTTCAAAGAGTAGAGGGAGACAAGGCGAAAAGAAGAGAACATCCCTTAATGCCATATATGAAATGCTTGAGCAAGAGAGTGCAAAGATTTTTTTTGTGTGGAGAGTAGTTGCTGAGTAGAATGCATTGCCTGAAAGAGACTTGTCACAGTGAGTCTTTTGATTCCTTGGATGTCTGATGTTAATAAACAAATGTGATTTATAGGATCACATCTTTCTATGCCTAAATTTGTGTATCTTATACACAGTATGTATCAGCATCACAAACATTTCAGAACCTATATTAATACTATGTGTTGGTAATACAGCAATAGTGAGGCAACTGCAATCTGGTGTGAGATTAAGGCCAGTAAGACAAAATATACAGTTGGTTGTTGCTATAGGCCAGGGAGTCCACAGATGATCTGGAAAACATGCATTGCCAAATTAGTCCAATGAGTACAGGTCAAGTGATTATTATGGGGGACTTCAACTATGGAGATATAAACTGGAAAGAAGAAAGATCACATGGCAGGAAGGAAATAGAATTTATACATCTGCTGAGAGATAATTACTTAAGGCAGCATGTGATGGAGGGGAACAGGAGTGGGAGAGTATTGGACCTAGTCATAGGATCAGAAGAGCTATCCAAAACCAAGGTCACAACATTGCCTCCAATTGGTGAAAGTGATCATGTGGTCTTGATTTGGGAGGGTGTAAAACGTGAGGAATATTCTATCAAGAAGGGGTATTTGTGGAACTACAAGGCAGGTGACATGCTTTGGAAGAAGCTTAAATCTGTACTATGGCATAAAACATTGCAGGATAAGGATATTAGTGGTGCATGGGATATAGTTAAGGATCATCTAGAGGAAGAATTATTAAATTGTCTACCCAGGGTAATGAGGGTTCATCCAGGAAGGAGTTAGATGGATGAATAATATCATTAAGCAGGAGCTGCAGAAGAACAAAATGCTGTGGAGGGTATATAAAGAAAAAGGTGACCACCAATGGCATGGAAGACAAAATCAGATTATGAGAAGAATCTAGCTGAGCAGGCCAAAGGAAATCCCAAAGAGTTCTTTCGTTATGTGGCAAGTAAGAGGAAGAATGAGTGATGATGGTCATGAGGAGACAGAAATGGATAAAATAGTTGAGTTACCGAATGACCACTTTGCAAGGGTATATCATCCTAGTGAGGTTACTGCTTTAGCCTATACACCAATGTCGGAACAGAGGTGAATGAATTGGAGGTTCTTAGGATATTGCAGAATCTCAATGCAAATACAACTGTAGAATTAGAATGGGTATCAGCTAAGGTTTTGTGAGAATATGCAAGGGCAATGCCTTTGACGAGGGGTGTTTAATTTTAGTCTCAGCTCTGGTAGAGTTCCAAGGGAGTGGAAAGAGGACAAAATAATTCCTTTGCATAAATGAGGTTCTAAGACTGCAGTAGCAAATTACAGACCAATCAATATCTCTGGCATGGTGGTAAAAGTACTAGAAAAATTGGTGAAAAAGAGAATTCAAGAATGGGTAGATAAAAATATGATACTGTATAATGTTGGTTATGCCTTAGTAATTTACTAACTTTTTGTAACAGAGTAACAGCTGAGTTGGATGAAGGAAATGGCTACACAATGATTTTGCTGGATTTTGCAAAGGCATTTGACAGAATACTGTATGGAACCCTATTACGTAAATTAGAACAAATGGGGATGGATATGACACTGGTTAAGTGGGTGGCTGCTGGGCAGATATCAAAAATTAGTATATGGAGGGGCATAATGGAGGCAAAAACAGTTGACTAGTGGTGTGCCAGAAGGGTCAATGCTGGGACCATTGCTGTTTAATTTGTTCATAAATGGTATAGGAAATTTCAGGGAGGATAGAGAAAAGAGAACAGGGGGAGGAGTACTATTGATGATAGCTGATGTGTTGCAGACAAAGAAAGTAGTATATCAAGATGATAGACATGTGAATGAGAGTTCATTTGAAGCAGTCTGGTGTGAAATAGTGACCAACGCAACCAAATATACAGTTGGTTGCTGCTATAGGCCAGGGGGATACAGGGGGAGATATTGAATTCATGCATCAGCAAATTAGTGCAATGAGTGCAGGTTTAGTGATTATTATGGAGGATTTTAATTATTGTGATATCAATTGGAAGGAGGAAATATCATGTGGCAAAAAGGAAATTGAGTTCATACATCTTCTGAGAGATAATTACTTGAAACAGCACATAACTGAAGGGACATGTGGTGTGAGAGTGTTGGAGCTGGTCATTGGTTCAGAGGATATATGCATAAGTAAGGTGTCCTCGTTACCTCCAATTGGTGAGAGCGATCATGTGGTATTGACTTGGGAGGTTGCAAAATCTGCGGATTTTTCTGTTAAGGGGGGTATATACAGAACTACAGGTTAGGCAATTATAACAAGCTTCAGAGTGAGCTTGTAGCCATCCCATGGCAGGGGAAAGATGTTAGCAGTGCATGGGATAAAATCAGCAGGTATCTGAGGAAAGCGATATCAGATTGTGTCCCCCATGGTCAGGAAGACAAACAAGGTTGGCGTTAGATGGATGAGCAGTAGTATCAAGCTTGATCTGCAAAAAAAAGAAAATGTTATGGAGAATGTACAAGAAGAAAGGCAATCAGTACACCCATGAGCAGTACAAGGCTCAAGCTAGGAAGGTTACCAGCATAGTAAGAAAAGCTAAATCAGATTATGAGAAGACCTTAGCCAATGAGATCAAGGGTAATCCCAAAGAGTTCTTCTCGGCTATGTGGCAAGTAAAAGGAAGAATGACTTCAGAAGGATAACTTTAGTGGGTGCTGATGGTATTGAGGTGACAAATTCAGATGTAATAGTCAAATTACTGAGTGATCACTTTTCAAAAGTCTATCACCCAAGTGAGGATATCTCTGTACCTGTAGCAATAACTAATGTGAGAATTGAAGTTAAGAAATCAGAGATACTAAATATATTGTAAAATTTAAATGCAAATACTGCTGTAGGTTTAGATGGAATATCAGCTCAGGTATTGCGTGAATGTGCAAAGGAATTGTCAACGCCTCTTACTTGGTTATTTAACTTAACTCTGGTATGGTCCCTAGGGAGTGGAAGGAAAGCAAAGTAGTTCCTTTGCATAAAGGAAGCTCTAAAACTGCGGTAGTTTTTTATGGTAGTTAATTACAGACCAATCACCATCTCAGGAGTGGTGGTAAAAGTATTGGAAAAGTTGGTTAAAGACAAAATTCAAGAATGGGTGAATCTGGATATGATACTCTTTAGGGATCAACATGGTTTTGTTAAAGGTAGATCTGACTTAGCAATCTATTAACTTTTTATAATAGAATGACATCTGGGTTGGACAAAGGAAATGGCTACACAGTGGTACTTCTAGAAGACTGTTACGTAAATTGGAGCAGATGGGAATGGATAGGAGAATGGTTCAGGAAGAGATACCAGAAGGTGGTGTATGGTGGAGCAGAGTCCAGGATGAGGCAGGTGACCAGTGGTGTGCCTCAGGGCTCTGTGCTTGGACCATTGTTGTTAAATTTGTACATAAATGATATAGGAAATGACTTGAGGGGAGATATTCAGTTGTTTGCCGATGATGCAAAGTTGGGTAGCGCAATAAAATATCAAGTTGATGTTGAGAGTTTGCAGGATGATTTAAATAAACTGGCAAAGGATTCAGTTGTTTGCCAATGATGCAAAGTTGGGTAGCGCAATCAAAAATCAAGTTGATGTTGAGAGTTTGCAGGATAATTTAAATAAGCTGGCAAAGGGTAATGGATGTCAGTTCAACGTGGAAAAGTGTAAGGTTATGCATTTTGGAATTAAAAGATTACCGGCTGTGTAGTACATTGACAGATCGGTACTCCAAGAGATTGATGAGGCTAGGGACTTAGGGGTGTTAGTGGATAGCGAGATGAAGTTCAGGGGACACATTGATAAGGTGTTCAAGATTACACATAGGATTACATGGTTATTGAGGAACACTCTAACATCCAGAGATAAAGAGGTTATTATTCCCCTTTATAAAGTGTTGATACTTCCACATTTGGATTACTGTGCTCAGGTCTGGTCGCCTGGATTCCTTGGAGATGAGGAGGTTGTGGAGAGGGTTCAGAGGAGAGTGACTAGGTTAGTGAGTGATGTAAAAAATTCTCCCTCCATTGAGAGCTTGTGGATTGCAGAGGTTGGTTGATAGGTGGAGAAGAGGGGATATGATAGAAACATTTAAATTACTAAAAGGTTTTTATAAGATTGATGCAGGGGAAATGTTTCAGCTGTGTGATATTGATGGAAGAACAAGAGGTCATCCCTGGAAATTAAAGAAAAGGGTGTGAGAACGAGGTTTTTCACCTGGAGGGTGGTGAATGGGAGGAATTCATTGCCTGACTCAGTTGTGAGTTCTTCATCTGTAAATGAATTCAAGAAGAGATATGATAGATATTGTTTTGCTAGTTTGTGTCTCCCACGATGAGTCTACTGACCCCATGGAGATACCCGTAATAATAATAAAAATAACCTGAAAGGAAATATTCAGTTGTTTGCTGATGATGTGAAATTAGGTAGAGTAATAGTTAAGGCGATGTGGAGTACTTGCAGGACTATTTAAATAGGCTGTCAGTATGGGAAAAAGTTAATGGGTATCAGTTTAATGTTGAGTAATGTAAAGTTATTAATTAATATATTAATAAATAATATTTAAACTGTTTTTGATGGTTACATAAAATGAGAATCTCCCAAACTTTTCAGGGGGAGAGAGAGACAATCATTCTGATTCAGATTTGGTCAATTTTAAACAGCTTTGCAACTTTCTTTGAAAAGGTGTTCATATTTTAATATTAATTTATTAATTTCTAACATGTGGCAACTGTTTTTAATTGGTAAACTGATTGTTGTATGTACCTTGTATTCCCGTTTCTTTGATTTGCTTGTTCTGTGCATTGATGATGTACTGTTATTTTCAGTATGAAATATCTGTACTTTCATTTCATTAAAGTTAACTACTGTGGTTGTTGTGTAATTTGTTGTTTATAGTGATGCCACAGATACCTTTAAAGATTAGTTCAGCTCTTATTGGCCACCAACAATACTATTTTTGTTTTAATTTATCTGTGAATAATCTTTAGCTTAATTTATCTCTTAGTGATTTCTATTGATGTAGTAAGAGTTTGTTTTTTCTCACTAGAAGTCAGGCTGGTAGTGTTAATAGTTGACCAAATTAGTGTGACTTTGCATACTATGTAGATTGGAATGTAACTTGTTTCTTTGTGTATATGTTATACTCCAGATAATGACCTTGATATGAAAGTAGAAACGTTGGATGATTATTTTGTTTTATATTAATCTAAAGTTTTACTAAAACATAGAAGTTAGAAATCAATGGTTACATGCAGCTTATTCACCTGTCATAAATAATTACTAAAGTATTTATGCAGAAATGTAATGTAAGCATTGTGGATCTAAGTAAGAACAAAGTCATTCACATGGGAATACCTGTTACCAAATTTTATTAAGTATGCTCATCTCTGCCGGCCTGGTTGGCCGAGTGGTTAGCGTATCCGCTCTTGGAATTCGAACTCACTCTCGAATCCCATGTAGGCATGGATGTTTGCGATTGTCTTCCACCTAAGTATAGATACATTCTCCCAATATGGACTGGGTCACCATAGGAGCAGTAGACCCAAACCTCCCTGAATGGGAGAGGCTGAACTTCACCCTGCAGTGGGTAGAAAAAATAGGCTGTTCATCATCATGCTTATCTCTGTTGTGAGGATTTGAAATATTCCAAATTAATATCCAATGTTCCAATTCAGTATACTGTACTGTCAGCTATTACTACTGTAAACTTATATCAGCCAAAGTTTCTTTAGAATACCATTTCTATCATGAAACTTAAAAATTTACTGGAACAGAGCTCAAGTAAATTTTAAAGTCTGTGAAACTTTTTGGTAGTTATGCTATCCAGTCAATTCATCTGGAAATCTCAGATTGTTAATTATCAACCCATGTACTAATATTCCTTTTGCATCTTCCTTCATTTTGTCCATTACTCTTTCCAATATTGTGGGTTCTCCTGTCTAGTACCTCTGCTTGTTCTAAACCATTTCCCCAAATCATTACCTATTCTAACTGCTGCCACTGCATTCTTATAAACATCTTTTAATTTAATATATCTATTAGGTTTTCTGTCAATTCCATAAGATTCTAGCACTGCTAATGTCACTTTCTGGTCGATACTGTCAAATGCCTTCTGAAAATTAACAAAGCAAGTACATATGTTTTTGTTTTTTCTCCTAGCTTTCTCTGCTATTAACCACATTATCAAAATCTGTTGAATTGTACTTCTATCTTTACTAAATCCTGCTTGCTTATCTACAAGCAGAATTTAGGACTGTTTGCAAACAATCGCTTACCAAATCATATATACGTCAATCATACTCTTCCCCCCCCCCCATTCACAAAGCTCTGAAAACTACATTCTCTCAGTCTGTCTTCATACTATATTCCAGAGAACAGATACAAACTTAATCAATCTTCTCTGGATCCTTTCCAATATATGTCCTCATTTCACAAAAATAAGGTGAACAAATCAGCAAACAGTAATCTAATCCACATGAGGCCTGATCAAGGCTTCATATAGGTTACATGCAGGAATAAAGAGGTTACAGTTCCATCAAGGTCTTCTTCATCATTGCCACAAACTAATATGTGTTCAAAATTTTAACAGCATTTTAACAGAAATTTGAGGAAGATTTATCTTCCTCAAATTTCAGAACCTTATGCTTTTCAACACTGAAATGGCAGTTCTGCCCACTTACTCACTCCCAAAAGCCTGTTTGATTCATTGTTTTCCTCTGTTTATTGCATAATCTGCATTGCATGTGTCATATAAATTTGCCCCAACATCACTGTTACAAATTACTGTTCTGAGAGCTCACCTATCCAACTGATTAATCTTAGAATGTAATCCTTGCTGTGTGGTAATCAATGAAAAACCTTTGCAAAATCTGAGTATACCACTATATATGCATCTCCCTTGTCCAATGCATTTTGTCACCTACTGTAGTACATAAGTGAATTAGTAACACTCTCTTTAATGAGTCCATGCAGACCTGAGGGTGAATACTGCTGTTATCGCTTGTGTAAGAGCTCTTATTCATCTCTCAGATACCTAAACCACAACTCCAGATGTGCACAAATTATCCTATAATTTAAAGCCAAGGTCTTAATGCCACCTTTGTGAAGTGGAACAATTTTATTCTATTTTCACTCCTTTGGAAATTATGGTGGTGCAAGGCCCTTGTTAAAATGGTACACCAAGTCTGCTGTTAACTCCTGGAATATTTCCTTAAGACAGAAGGTGATATGTGATCAAGTCCACTTAATTCCTCATATAGTTCTTGCTCATTCACAAGCAATCCATCCTCTCTCTCTCTACATTTCAGCTTCTCATGATGTCACATTGATATTATTATTATTATTGTAAGGGCACTTCTAGTAGTGCACTCAGGATTTAATCTTGGGGAGGGGGAGTTGAGTAGATAATTCGAGAATACACATTATGCATCGTATATGACCTATGACTGAGCATCTGCAATGATCGCTAATTCATAAGTAGTATAGAAATAGAAGTCACGATACAACATGAATAAAAAAAGAAGAATTTTAATCAAGAAAATAACACTAGAAATATTTTGGAAATATTTCTAGTGTTATTTTCCCCTTTTTCTTTGGGAGGAAAGGGCCCCTTGCCTCCCCCCCCTTTGAACCCATTAACAGATAAAGCACTCACAACTGACTCTGGCAACCAATTCCACTCATCCATAATGCTCCAAGCAAAATATATAATCTTCACACCCCTACTAACCACACCTTTCTTCAACATCCAGGAATGATTCCTTGTTATGGTCCCTCTAGCCAAGTGCTAAAACATTTCTCCTACATCAATCCTATAAAACCCTTTAAGCAACTTAAATGTTTCTATCATATCCCCTCTTCTTCTCCTATCAACTAACTTCTGCAATCCTCATAGGGGACATTCCACAGACCACTGACCATCTTGGTCACACACCTCTGAATCCCTTCCACCACTTCCACATTCCCAAGAAACCCAGGCACAGTAATCCAGATGTTGGTGTATCAAGGCCTTATAAAGAGGAATTATAACTTCCTTATTTCTACTTGTTAATGTGCTCTTTAACAGCCAAGTAATCTTATTGGCTACCTTAGCAATATGTCTTCTAAATTTTAACTCTGTATCTACTATCACCCCTAAATCTCTAGTTTCATCTATATCCTGGAGTACAGTGCCATCAATGTGATTCACAGCTTGTAATCTATTTATCCCAAAATGCATAACTTTACATTTCTCGACATTAAACTGACAAAAATAATCTTTTGCCCATATTTGACAGCCTATTTAAATCATCCTGCAAGCTCTCCACATTGTCTTGATTAACTATCACTCTACCTGATTTTGCATCATCAGCAAACAACTGAATATTTCCTTTCAGGTTATTTCTCATATAATTTATGTACAAATTAAACAGCAATGGTCTCACAACTGAACCTTGCAGCACACCACTATTCATCTGTTTTTTGCCTCAATTCTGCCTCTCCCATATACCACTTTTTGATGTCTGTCCAGCAGCCACATTCTTATCAATTTGACCAGTACCATATCCATTTCCATTTGTTCTAATTTGCATAACAGAGTTCCATGTGGTATTCTGTCAAATACCTTTGCAAAATCCAGCAGAATAATCGTGTGGCCATTTCCTTTATCCAACTCTGCTGTTACTCTATTATAAAAAGTTAGTAAATTACTAAGGCATGACTGACTCTTCACAAAGCCATGTTGCCCCTCATACAGCATTATATTTTTATCCACTCATTCTTGAATTCTCTTTTTGACCAATTTTCCAGTACTTTTACCATCATGCCTAAGATACTGATTAATCTATAATTTACTACTGGAGACTTAGGACCTCCCTTATGCAAGGGAATTATTTTGCCCTCTTTACACTCCCTTGGAACTCTACCATAGCAGACTTAAAGAGCCTAGTCAGAGGCATTCCAGTTCCATTGAACATGCTCACAAAACCCAACCTGATATCCTATCTAATTATTATTATTGTTCAGGCCTCTATGGACTCAAAAGAACTCATTGTGGGAGATCGTTTCTAAGAAACACAAGTCTATCAAGACTCATCGAGGGAGGCCCCTCCTGGGAAACACACACAGTCTGTCATACCACTCCTTAAACGCATTGACCATTCTCGCACTCACCACTCTATCAGGCAATGCATTCCATAGTTCAACCACCTTCCATGCAAAGAAACCACTCCTCACCCTCTTTCTCACAGTTTCCTTTCGTAACTTCCAGGGATGGCCCTTTGTCATGAGTTGAACAGCTTGGTTGAACACCCCCAGCTGTTCAACCAAGCGAAAGAACTCCCCATTGTCAACCCTGTAACTACCTCTCAACAGTTTAAAAGTCTCAATCATATCACCTCTCCTTCTTCTATCCACCAAACTCTGCAGTTCACATTCCCTCAGCTGATCCTCATAACTAACATTGTACAGTCCTGACACCATCTTTGTTATCTGCCTTTATACCTTCAAATACTGGGGACCAGATCTGAGAACAATAGTCTAAGTGTGGTCTGATCATAGTTTTATACAACGGAATGATAACCCTTTTTATCTCTGCAGGTCAGTGTCCTTCTCATTATTGCAGCAATCCTCTGTGTTACCTTCACTACCTTTGCAATATGTCCCCTAAATTTCAGGTTTCTATCAATCATCAACCCCAAATCTCTTGTCTTCCCTACTTCCTCCAGTTTAACTCCTCCCATAGAGTATGCAGCGTCCCATCGATGTGTCCCAAACCTCAAGACCTTACATTTTGCTGCATTAAACTGATACCCCATTCATTTGCCCATCTATCTAGCTTATTGAAATCCTCTTGCAGGGCTACCACATCTGCACTATTATTAATAACCCTTCCCAGCTTTGCATCATCCGCAAACAACTGAATATCCCCTTGCAATCCATGGACAATTTCATTGATATTAAGGTTAAACAATATAGGTCCCAGTACTGAGCCCTGTGGAACCCCACTTGTAACCTTCTGCCTCTTTTATATTGCTCCACCATACACAACTCTCTGATACCTATCGGACAGCCAATCCTGAATCCAGTTGACTAATCTGACATCCAGACCCATGTGCTGCAATTTGAATATCAGCTTATCATGTGGCACCCTGTCAAATGCCTTTGCTAAGTCTAGGAAAATGGCAGTATATGCCTTTCCCTCATCTAATGCTCTTGTAACTTTATTATAAAAGGGCGCTCTTGTTTTAGCATATTGCTAAAACAAGAGCGCCCCTTAACAAATCCATGTTGACTCTCACAGATAACATTACCCTCATCTGCCCAATGTTGTATACGGTCCCTCACTACTTTCTCCAAGATCTTACTAACTACTGATGACACACAAACTGGCCTATAATTAGACACTTTTAGTCTACTACCGCCCTTATGCAATGGCACTATCTTACCTTCCTTCCATTCGATGGACACCTTTCCTGCAGCCAGATTTCATTGAAAAGCCAGGTCAAAGGCACTGTCAGTTCCCTAGCACATTCTCTCAAAACTCGTGGTGAAATACCATCCAGTCCCACAGCTTTACTGACATCCAGAGTACTCAGTATTTGGAACACACTCTCCTCCTGCACCTCTAAATCTCGAACCTGCCCTATCCCTCTAGTATTCAAATTGACTCCTCCAGGATGAAATACTCCAATAAAATGTTCATTGAACAATTCCACTATGTCCTCTGCATTAGTCACTCTATTCCCATTTTTATCCCACAGTGTCATTCTTCCTCAGTCATTTCTCCTCCTACTGGTCACATAGCTAAAAAATTCCCTAGGATTTTCCTTGGATCTAAGGGCCAATCTTTTCTCATATTCCAGTTTCACCTTCCTTACCATACTAGTCACTTTCCTGGCCTGTGTCTTACATTCTTCATGCATCTTTTCTTCACCTGTCTCCTTATATCTCTTCCATAGCCTCTTTTTCGCATGCAGTTCCTGTTTAATATTGTTTGTCATCCACTTTACTCCAAATTTTGTCCTCTTCTTCACTCATGGAATACAGCTTACCATTGCTGCTAACAAATATTCCTTCACAATTTCCCAAGCACTAATGATATCCCGGCCTTCCAATTTCTCCCTCCACGAAACTTTCCACAGCTGTATTTACATTGAAATTTTGCAATATCCTAAGAATCTCCAATTCACCCACCTCTTTTCCCTCATTCGTGTCTGTCAAATATGTTAAAGCAGTAACCTCACTTGATGGTATACCCTTGCAAAGTGGTCACTGAGTAACTGAACTGTTTTATCTGCTTCTGTTGCCTTGTGACCATCATCACTCATTAAGGTCAATCTTCTATAGTCATTCTTCCTCTTACTTGCCACATAACAAAATAATTCTTTGGGATTGCCTTTGGCCTGCTTCTTCTTATGCACCTTGTGCTTTTAATACCTGATTAACCCTCCTCACCTTAGGTATGTAATTTAATACTAGATGACCCTTATGGATGAAAACCTTTCATCCATATCCATAAATATATGGATGAAATGCTTACTGAATACTTCAACAATGTCCTCTGCAGCAGTTACTAATCTATCATTTGCATTCATTAACAAACATCAGCTTACTGGAATCATTATTTCTTGAACTTGCTAGGATTTTTCTTGGACTAATTTGCTAATTTCTACCTATTGCACTTTTGCTGTCATTACTGAGTCACCTTCATTGCCTGCTCTTGACATTCATACAATTGAGTATTACCAATATTCATATTGTGTTGTTTCACAGTGTCTTCTTCCACACGTCATGCTAAACATCTTCATTCATTCATTTGACACCTATCTTATTCAAACTTTTAATCTTTGGAATACATTCACACATTGATGCTGTTAAATAACTCTTGAGAAGTGTCAAAGTAGTGTTTATTTCATGCTATATCTCAAATATGCCTTGGCGTTTTGTGATCACTGGCCTTGTAGTTTCACAAATATCCTTTCCACATAGAAGTCTTCATATTACTGGCCAAATGGAGAGAAAAGTGACATCCATTCATAAAAGGATCAGATCTAAGATTCTTGATCCTCATGTACCCTCTGTTACATACTGCCAGAGATAGATGTCCCTCAAGGACTGAAGAAATGCATTCATTATTCTCAGATCTGTTCATTTTAATCACCCATAACCATCATCCTTCCCTTGTTTACTAAGCAAGTTGCCTATGCTTTTCATTTCATTCACTGAATGAAAAGTGCAGCTAACAGTGAGCAGCACTCGTTAGATTCGATTATGGAGTCAACTGTTATTTGAGGTAAAACTTTCAATAATATGTTTTGATTGCTGTTTGAATTCTGGTGTGTAATGGTGAATCCAAGTCTCATGCATAGTAATAAATCGATGCACAAAATCAGTTTTATTCTTATTAAAACGCTCCAAGCAGTGTTCAGGGATTGTCATGCAAGTGCATTTTTGATCTGCTGTGAACAAGCACGGACCATCTTGCTCATAGCTTTTTCATTTGCAATTCTTCATGCAAAATATATCCCACGCCTTATTTTGAAATGCCTATGGTCTCAGCAATTTCTTGCACTTTGATTGCTGGTTATCCAATGCCATATTGTGCATTTGAACGATGATTTCTGGTGTTGTTATGCTTTTTGGACGTTATTCATGTGGATCATCTTCAAGGCTGGTATGGCCACATTTAAATTTGCCAGCCCATTTCTTCTTTGTCAAAAATGAAGGAGAAGAGTGCCCATAAACTTTTATGAATTTCACTTGGCAATAAACCTTCTTTAACAGAATTTTATAACTGCACGATACTTGATTTCATCCATTTCAAGGGATACAGACAACACTTTTGCTTCAGACAGCTGTATAAAACAAACCACTTGATAGAATGACTTGCAATTTCACATGGATGCTTATGATATGATAGTTGTACAACTTATAAAAAATAAAAAATCGTGCCGATAGTGTTGGCATCTATGGTCGAGGCCGAGAACGTTTCAAACCACCCTCATATTTTTGTAAATGTTTATGAAAGATACTAGTAGTGGTAGTGGACAGTAGATAGCTTTGGTGTAGTTGGTGGAGACAGAGAGCTGTTTAGCAGGCGCCCTCCCTCGATGAGTCTTTGGACTCCCTGGAGGTGTCAGTAATAATAATAATAAAAATTCTGTTTTGACCTTTGCATTAAGGTCATTCAGAAATATACATAAGACTACATTACAGTAACTAGCAAAATACATCACATCTGAAACTACTTAACTCACCTGAACTCTTGTGGTAAAATAATTAATTACATCAGCCAATCAATTTCTTATTTATGCCATTTGGTTCTTGCACTTAACTTTTAGTCTTGACACTTCATATTATTGTATTTATTCATTCATTGATTTGACCCATGGCATTTAGCCTTGAGACCTTTTTTATGTGTGTCTACACAGAGAGGGTGGTCATAAAGTTAAATATTAATAGAACTATTTAGTAAAAATTATGCAAAAGGTCAAGTCTTAATATTTTATTGTTAATGCAGTTTTTAATTATTTTAATTAACACCCTTCAACATAACTGCCATTTTTGTGGATACATCTTTTAAATTTATTCTCAGATATTATGAATTACATTGTATAACAGATGTGCTGGTATTGCTTGAATTGCATTTGTTATTTTGACTTTTAATTCATCCAAAGAATGAGATTTTGACAAAATAATAATAATGGGGCTAGATCAGACAATGCAGTGGCTAATCAATTGATCTGCCTCTATGGATCAATTTGTTTGGGAAGGTGTTATTTAAAAACTTTCACACATTCAATGAATAATAACAAGTGCTCTGCCTTGCAGGAAGGTGGTGTTCTTTTCCTTTAGTGTTATACGGTGATCAGCATTCATTTTGGTAAATTATCGAGACTACAAAAGAAGTGAGAAGATACAAATATGCAGGAAGAATTTTGATGGACTCTGAGGTGTTAAATGATAGTTGAGAATGAGAAGTAAATATTAAATCCAAAGTGGAAGGCAGCAAAAAGCATAAGATCAGCCAAAAAGGGGTGAGCTAGAGAATATGATGTATTAGTAATGAAAGGACAAAATGTGAATGTGATGCTGAGAACAGAAGAGAGCATGACTGAAGAAGCAAAAAGGAGTGAGAGCATGAATGACAGAACAAATGCAAGCATGATTATCAATATGAAAGATAACATGACTGCCAGAATGCATGGCTTGGAGAATGAAATAACTTGATGGATATGCAAATTGAGATTAGGTGTTTGGATATGAACAGGATGATGTGAAAAAATTTAATTAATAAGTGGAGAGAGGGAAAAAATAGTGGCAAATGAATCAAGCATGGTCCTATATTCCATTATTAAAGGTTTGGCAGTTGAGAGGAGCATAAATCTATTTTTCAGGAGGGAGGATGAACAAAGTGATTGATGTGAGAGAATTAGTAGTCATTGTGAGAACAAATGATTTGGGCGGGCACAGAGAGAGATAGAGATGTGAGAATGAACACAAGTAAATTATCAGGGAGAGTGAAAGACAACAGTGTTTGGTAGAAAGGGTAGTTAGTATGTTGCCCAAGGTTGGCAAGCAAAAATCATGATGTGCTAGCAGAGCTGTGTGAAGAGAAATGGGCACAGTTTGCTTATGAGTGGACACACATTTGAAGGATGGATGGAATTGTATCAAAGTGGTGGATTGTATTTAAATGGATTTAATGTATGAATTGAATGGAGAAATTGTTAAAATAAGAAAATAAGCTATATGAACAAGGGGATCACAGGCAGTCAGTGTTGATGTGAAAAAGCAGGCGAATGGAATAGATGAGATGGAAGTGCTTGTGAGGAGAGTAGCATGAGAACAGGAATGCATGTTGGAGGTGGATGGGAAGACTGTGAGGAGAGTATATTCTGCAAGCATTTAAAAATGCATGAATATGGATGGGCAGCACAGCAATACATGGGGAGTAACTAAGTTCTGGGACTAATAAATGGGATAAGGCTGGTACAGGAAAGACTGGTTGTTTAGAAATGAATTGTTTTGTTTACCTTTGAATGCCAGAAGTAAGGATATGGATGATATCCTGACAGCAGAAATGGAAGGTATGATGTTTTCCATGAGAATAGGAAGAACAACAATGTGTGATGATAGCAGTGGAATTAAGTCTACACAAGGTTGAAATAGTAACAGTGGTTTTGAGGCAGTATGGTGTGAGGTGTAGGTTGACAGAATAAGATATTTAGTATAGCAGAATGAGTATGGCAATGATGAGGATGACATTAACTTGTAAAAAGAAAGAGTTATAATACCCTTATATCAGGGGTGCACCAGTAGTGTCCGGTGCCTGTGTGCAAAACTTTAGTTGGCACCCCCTATCCCCCCCCATCCAATAAAAAAATCACTTTAAAAAAACGTTTTTTTTTAAAAGTATTTCCTCCTCTTTGGTGCCTGTGTGCGTCGCACACATTGCACATATGGTCGCCATGCCCCTGCCTTGTATAAGGCATAATGCACATTGATCAGATTATTACTGGGGTTACAATGAGCTGATGATATCTTAGATCTTTGGAATATGAAGACAGAGTGAGGCAAAATGCAATTTGCAGAGCTTTGTGAACAGAACACAACCCCCCACCCCCTCACAAACTTAAGTTTTGGGACATAGGTTTGTGTTATCAGATTAATGTCATTGGCTACATAAAGTGCAGAGCAGGGTCTTTAAATCTCCGTCAATGAGTCTTTTAATAATCAAAAATGTGTAGACTTACTGCACACCAGCACTGTGGACTGGATAAGGATTAGATAATCTCGTAATGCTGCTTCTGGAGACCAAACATGAAACTTTTTAAATTCACTCCAGTCTTCCAATAAGCAGGGTGGTGGTCTCGCACCAGGTAATAAAATTCATCTACCACCTATATGGTGGTAGTTCGATTTCAGGTTTAGGATAAAGAAAAATGGACACTTTGTCTGTATTTGTCTTTGTGAACTTGAGCATTGTGTATCATGAATTAGAGTGACAGATTCTTGTATAATCATTGAATTAATGAAAATAACACTTTCTTCATATTCCAAAAACAGTAAGACAGAGTTCATAATGATTTGAATATCTTACTAATGGCTGTTCTGTTTGCCAATGTTTAGAATAGTGTTTTTTGACATCAAGATAAGAGATTTTTCTGGAGGTAGGATAGCATATTCAAATCATTCACTGAATATTGAACATAGTGTGTAGGACTAACATAAGAATTAACAAACACAGTGACATATTTACAGAATTCAATGAATGATTTAAATATGCTATTCCTCCTCACCTAGAAAATTCTCCTTACCATAATGCCATAAAACATCACTGTAGCATCTACATGTGGTCATTATTTTCATTATAGATAATTGAAATTCAAATGTTTTTAGCTTCAAATTAGCATGTTCTTTTTAACGATACAAAACTCCTTGCAAAGGTGGGGCAAGCTACCAACACTCCTATCTCAGTATCTCCCATAATGCAAAACACATCTCCTTGCGGATATGTATAATGCTATGCATTAAGGGAAGGGCCACTACCCAGACTAGTTTTGACCTTTATTGAGGTCTCTTCAGTGGGAGCCAGGCCCGGAGGTGGAGATACAAGGCAGAAGCAATGGCAGGTCATCTTTACCTATAGGAGTTGCCAAACGGTGTGCCACCTTTTTATTAAATTACTCTGGATTTAGATGACCTGCCATTGCTTCTGCCTTGTATCTCCACCTCTGGGCCTGGATCCCACTGAAGAGACCTCAATAAAGGTCGCAACTAGTCTGGGTAGTGGCCCGTCCCTTAATGCATAACATTATACATATCCGAAAGGAGATGTGTTTTGCATTATGGGAGATACTGAGATAAGAGTGTTGGTAGCTTGCTCCACCTTTGCAAGGAGTTGCCCAGTGTGTACCACTTTACCCCAGACCTGAAGATACTTTCAGGCGCAAACTTTGTTTGCACACACTTGGATAAAGGATTAAACTAAATTTATTATAATTTTGTATCGAAAATTATGTTCTTTTTAATTTTTATAATTTTAGTGAAAATGAAAATTAATTTCATGTATGCAAGCATGGAATCATGTGACAAGTTTATGATTCTTCCTACCTTTACTCAAAATATACAGGCAGACTTTGCCAAGATAATAAAGATGTGGCGAAGAAGGGTGTGAGGAGTAGATTTTTTATGTGTTGGTGAGTGGAATGCATTTCCAGAGTGCATTGTCAATGCAGGGAGTGTAGATAACTTCAAAATTCATTATGACAGACATATTGCTGTTGAGTGGGCCTCCCACGATGAGTCTATTAACTCCATGGAGGTTATACCAAAATAATAATAATATACCTGTATAAATTTATTATAATAGACATGAAATTATCTTTGCTTAACCAATGTAGAATTAAAAATGAAACAGAAAAAAAAAAAAAAAAAGATGTAAGCAAACAAACATTGCATGTGAAGTATCTTCAAGAATAGGCTACTTATATATAGAGGCCGATTATTATTTAACAGGAATATAATTTCTTATCTATTACAATTTATAAAAAAAATGACACTGTAGCTAGATATATTTCTTGGCTCTTTCATGAGAAATACAAACATGAAAGATATTTCTTCATGTAACATTTGTTTTCTAAAAATAATATGAAGAAATGTTCGAAATATAATTAGCATTCATAAATGTATGATAAAAATTTACTTACTCTGTAGCAACATTGATATCAGGGGGTTTACCCGTAGCATTCTGTACAACTAGGAACAGTTTTGTTACTATTTCAATAACATGACCAGTCTCGAAGAGAAAATCCCCCTTCTTCTTAGTTGTTTCTGACTAGAGGTGAAGGAGAAGTTAATGTTGAAAGCAGTATTAAAAAAGACTCAAGTTATTATGAATTAACCTATTCATGATAACATCTTGTTATGCATTTTTTTATAACTGCTGTAATTTAATTATACGAGGGTGGTATGAAAAGTTCTCAGCCTCGACCATTTTTTTTTTTTTTTTTTTTTTTAAGTTGGTACATCTGTCATAAGCATCCATGTGAAATTGCAAGCCATTCTATCAAATAGTTTGTTTTATACAGCTGTCTGAAGCAAAAATGTTGTCTGTATAACTTGAAATAGATAAAATTGAGTATCGTGCAGTTGTAAAAGAAGGTTTAACGGCAAAAGAAATTCATTCGAAGTTCAGAAAAGTTTATGGGCATCCTTTTTCTTCATTTTTGACAATTAAGAAATGGGCTGCCGAGTATAAACATGGCCATACCAGCTTGAAGATGATCCACGTGAAGGATGTTCAAAATGTGTAACAACACCAGAAATCATTGATCATGTGCACAATATGGTATTGGATAACCAGTTAGTCAGAGTGCATGAAATTGCTGAGACTATAGGCATTTCAAAAGAACATGTAGGATATATTTTGCTTGAAGAATTGCAAATGAAAAAGCTTTGTGCAAGATGGGTGCCATGCTTGCTCACAGCAGATCAAAAACCCACTTGCATGAAAATCACTGAACAGTGCTTGACAGAGCGTCTTAACAAGAATAAAACTGATTTTGTGCATTGATTTATTACTGTGGATGAGACTTGGATTTACCATTACACACCAGAGTCAAAACAGTGGACAGAAGCTGGTTGTTCAGCGCAAAGAAGACAAAGTCGGTTCCATCAGCAGGAAAGGTCATGGCATCGGTGTTTTGAGATACTAAAG
The DNA here is from genome assembly GCF_054136105.1 of Typopeltis vanoorti. Classification (NCBI taxonomy): domain Eukaryota; kingdom Metazoa; phylum Arthropoda; class Arachnida; order Uropygi; family Thelyphonidae; genus Typopeltis; species Typopeltis vanoorti. The sequence goes on from NC_143563.1 coordinate 87,261,720, forward strand.
GCATTTTGTTTATTAATTATATTGAAAGGAGTAAAACAATCACTGGGGAATATTATTCTGATCTTTTAACCAGACCCGGTTTGCAGAAGAAAAAAATCATCTTTCATCAGGACAATGCACCTGGCCACAAAGGTGTTTTGCAAATGGGAAAATTAAGGGTTCTGCACTATGAATTGCTGGAACATCCACCCTATTCCTCAGATTTGGCTCCCTCTGACTTCTATCTCTTCCCAAAACTAAAACTCTTCCTTGATGGTCAGCATTTTTGTTTGAATCAAGAGGTGATTGCAGCTGTAGAGGGTATTTTGCAGATCTTACTGAGAACTGCTACAGGGACAGATAATGGCGCTGGAATAAATGTATTAGTCTTAAGGGAAATTATGTTGAAAAATAATTTTGAAATTATAAATTCGTTTTTTCGTTGTTAGGCCGAGAACGTTTCAGACCACCATCGTAGTTCTCAAATGAAAAGTGTTACATATTCAAATACATATTATTTTGCATTTCAGGAGGGAGAGAGAGAAACAGCTACAACAACAAAAATCTGAGTTTTCAGTAATCTTCTCCACTATTGTCTGAATAATTCAGTTACCACGTATAATATAATAACACTCACAAATCTAGTACCAATCGCAACCTAGCACTTAAAAATTAGTTTTCAGACACCAGAAATGAGCTAGTTTTGCATGTATCATTGCAGGTTATTATCACCTAAAATTTTTATGTATTGTATTTTCTTTCTTATGTAGGATAAGCAAGATGATTTCACCAGAGCAGCTGGCAAAATAACACTATATGAGCAAAATTAATAACTACAATGGTGTGTGCCCTGTAGGATAAGATTAAGTTCGAGGTTTCAGGGTACATTCCTGAGATGGGGTCTTTAGGTAATACAGATTAGTATTTTATAAGTATGAGAGGAATGAAAATAAGGAGGGATTACCATAAATAAAACAAAGCTAGCTGTTTTATTCTCTTGTTCATTTCACCAGATAAAGTTATGAAATGGAAATTTATTTTTTGTAGTGTTTTTTCTGTGAATCTATTTTTTTTGGACATATTCACAGAAATTCACTAACATCTTCACAAGGAACTATCTTAGTGTGTATGTGTTTTGGGGGATTTCATTGGTGTAGTTTTGCTACTGGCACAAAACATATCATCATGAAATTCCTGATATTTACCTTCAGATGGGGTATAGGATATTATGATAGTACTATATAAAATGTTTACATAATTACTAACTTCATATCAACAATTTTTCTTCAAGTTAATATCTTATCTGTCAGGACTCCAACATTGTCAAATTTTATATTTCGGTCTTCTAAGGCACTCTTAACTGCCCTAGATCTCAGTCTTCCTCTAGGTCTTTTTCTACCATACTGGCAAAAAACATTTTATTATTATACAGGCATCTCCATGGAGTAAGAAGACCCATTGTGGGAGATCCATTGTTCACACAATACCTATCATACTGCTCCTTAAACTCATTCACTGATGAAGCACTCACAACTACCTCTGGCAACCCATTCTATCGATTTGCCAACCTCCAAGCAAAAAATTTAGTCCTAACACCCTTGCTAACAACACTTACACAATTTCCATGGATGACCCCTTGTTCTCTCCCTTCTTGCCATATACTGTAATTTTTCACTCTCAATCCTATAAAATCCCTTTAATAATTTATATATGTCAATCATGTCTCATCTTTTTCACCTATCAGCTAGTTTTGAAGCTAACATTCTCATAGGAGCATTTACCTGCCCCAATCTTTGCGCTTGCCTCTGGATCCTCTTCACCACTTCTTTATTCCCATAAAATTGAAGTGGGCTTATTAAAGCTTTATAAAAGAGAACAATAGCCTCTCTCTGCCTGCTCATCAATAACCATGTAATCTGAAATACTGTTTTGGTTTCCTTTGCATTATGTCCTCTAAGCTTCAACTGCAATCACTCCCAAGTCCCTGGTCTCATCCCTGGTTTCCTGCAGTTCAGTTCAGTTTCATCAATATGTTACACAGCTTGTGATCTCTTTCTGTAGTGTATCACATTACACTTGGTCAAATTAAACTGGCAGCCATTTACCTTTGCCTATAGTGCTAGTCTATTTAAGTCTTCCTGCAGGATCTACATAACTTCGTTTAGCATCATCAGCAAACAACTAAATTATTATTATTACGTGATACTTCCAGGGAGTCCATAGACTCATTGAGGGAGGGCACTTGTTTTACAACTCTGTCTCCATCACTCAATCCACCAACTACAATGAACCACAACTACACCAACGCCCCTAGTATTTTCACAGACAATCACAAACATTCATGCCCACGGCGCGATTTGAACCCACAGCCTTTTGGCTGGAGGAACCAACCAGGTCGGTGCCTGGTTGGCTGAGTGAGTTTTTATATCAATATACAAAATTCACAACAGAGGACCAAACATCATTGAGCCCTGCAATTGATCACTTGTCTTCTCCTAGACTCAACTTCTCCATAAACCACCCTCTAATCCAAATCACCACATTTGTATCCATACCCATTTGCTCCAGTTTATGCAACAAATTTCCATGTGGAATCTTGTCGTGGAATCTTGTCTTTGCAAGGTCTAGCAGTATAACTTCATAAATTAAAGATGCCAAGAAATTACATTCTTGGTTTAATCCTTTATCCAAGTGTAAGCAAACAATGTGCATGTGAAGTATCTTCATTACCGGGCATTAAGTTACACATTAGCCTTATGTAGAGGCTAATGACTTTCAATATCCAACTCCATTATCACTTTTGTGTGGAAAGGCTTATGTGTTCACTGTACATGTTAATTTATTCTTAAATGGAATTGATGAGAACACAGACTAATAAGAAAATAATTACTACTTATTAACTTATTTGTTAATATTTTGCTACAGCAAATAAGTTAATAAATATGAATTAGTCTGTGTTCTCATCAATTCCATTAAAAATAAATTAACATCTATTATCACTTTATTATAAAAAGTAAGCAAATTACTAAGATAAGACCTATCATTCACAAAATCATGTTGTCTATATAGAGTATCGTATTCCTACCCAGCCTTGAATTCTGTCTTCAACACCATTCCTCAGATTCTGATTGGCCTAAAATTTGCTATTTCAGTCTTGGAAACTTCCTTTATGGAGTGGGACTATTTGTTACTTTCCCAGTAATAAGGCTTAAACAACTTGGTCAGAGGAGCTGATAATTCCCTTGCACATACTGAAATGTAATCTAATCCCATGGCTGTGTTTGCATTAAAACTCTGCAATATTTTAAGCACCTCCATTCTCCTATCAGTCAATGTCACAATTGGCATTGCAATATCACCACCTAGATGGTACACTCCTGCAAACTGTTCACTCAGTAATTCAACTATTTGGTTTGGTTCTTTTAAAAATTCTCTTTAGGATTTCTTTGGTCTCATCAGCTTGCTTTTAGTCTTCCTTGCCATATGCCACCCTTCTTGCCTGTGCCTTGTACTGCCCATTGGCATGCTGATCGCCTTTTTCTTTATAATCCCTCCACAATCTTCTCTTTGTCTGCAACTCTTGCTTAATGAAACTATTCATCCACCTGACTCTGGGTATACATTCTGATACTGCTTTCTTCAAACATCCCTTGATCACCTCTCATGCACCACAAACATCTCTCTTCACTAAATTCTTATGCCATGGCACCGCTGAAAGCTCACCTCAGTTTGTTAAAACCACCTGCTTTGTAATTCCACATAATATCCCTTCTTAACAGAAAATTATTACCACTTGACACCTCCAAAGAGTCCAAGGGCTCTCATCGTGAGAGGGCACTCTACTCTACTCCACTACACACATCTCACCATCTTCCTTACTACTCAATTCTCCTACTACAGCACCACCACCAACAACATTTTTTTTTGTGTGTTCTCAATGGCCAATTTGCCTGTATGCAGGATGAAAAACCAAAGTTCTCAAGAGAAACAATCCTGCTACCTCTGTAAGAGATTGGCTAACTCACCTTCAATTGAAAAAGACCATATAAAGATTCCTTTTGTTAGATGATAATTGAACATAGATCTTTTCCAACTGAAAAGTGCAATGTTCTACTGTCTTCCAATTGTGCTATGGAGATGCTTGATCTGGCAATCTCTCTCTTCAAGACTACTTTCTCCTCAGCAGAGGCAGCATAGCTAGATTGGTTAGTATCAAATTCTCTGATGCTATGATCAGATCCAGTACTCTTGAACCATGTGTAATTATCTCTCATCAGCTATATAAATTCTAATCTTAGGTGTTGGACCTTACAGCTTATTTTAATGGCATTACAACACCAAGTGAACTAAATTATAAAAGATGCTTGTTAAATGGCTTATATTTCACTGGATTTCAAACCAGCATCTTCAGATGCACAAAACACATTTACAATTTACATACAACAATGAGCAAGTGTGAAACAATTCAAATTGTAACAGACAAAAGATCTCAAGTCCTAATTTGGCATCCTCTAATGTTGTAAAAAAAGTATTACAGTTGTGTTGTGTAATTATACATTGTATAAAGCCCTGATCAGACCACACTTAGACTACTGCTCTCAAATTTGGTCTCCAGGATTTGAAGGGGATAAATTAACTGTGGAAAGTGCACAGAGGCAGATAACAAAAATGGCTTCAGGTCTATACAATGTTAGTTATGAGGATCTGCTGAGGGAATGTGGACGGACTGCAGAGTTTGGTAGATAGAAGAAGGAGAAGTGATATGATTGAGACTTTTGAACTGTTGAGAGGTAGTTACAGGGTTGACACTGGGGAGTTCTTTTGCTTGGTGGAACAGCAGGAAAGAGCGATGACAAGGGGCCATCCATGGAAGTTGCGAGCAAGAGGGTGAGGGGTGGTTTCTTTGCATGGAGGGTGGTTAAACTGTGGAATGCATTGCCTGATAGAGTGGTGAGAGCAAGAACAGTCAATGATAGACTTTGTGTTTCCTAGAAAGGACCTCCCACGATGAGTCTTTTGACTCCATGGAGGCCTGAATAATAATAAATTAGTCTTGACCCTCCTTGTTCTCCACTGCCTGCCAGGTAGTGGAGGATCTCTTTATTACTTACTGTATTGAGTAGATGCAACCTTTAGTAAATTAATTTACTATCATCTATCCTCTTTTCTGCCTATCACTAAACTGGTAACCCCAAAAACCTTCATTCTATCATCATAATAAAAAATCTACAGACTACTTACCATTTCAGCCACTTTTTCCTGGATTCTCTCTGACTACTGTATCTCCAAGAAAATCATGTGATCAAATCCATCTAGAGGTAACATATCAAAACTTTATAAAGAGAATTAATAACACTCTTATCTCTACTTGTTGGTGATGTTATTTTGTCTACTTCTGCAATATATTCTCTAAGCTTCAACTTTTTGCTGAAGATTAGCAACTAGCATGATAAGGAAAGCTAAACTTGAATATAAGAAGAGATTAGCCCTGAGATTCAAGGAAAATCTGAAGGAATTCTTTCATTATGTGGCCAGTAGAGGAGAAATAACGACACTGTTAGACAAAAATGGGGTAGAGTGACTGATGCAAGGAACACATGGTGGAGTTGTTCAATGATCATTTTATTGGATATTTCATCCTGGAGGAGAAAAAGGGGTTTTTATTGCTAGATGGATGGAGAGGGTTCAAGGTTTAGAAGTGCAAGAGGAGAGTGTGCTACAAATACTATGTTTTCTGGGTATCAACAAGGCAATGGGATTGAATGGGACTTCCCTATGTGTTTTAAGAGAATATGCTAAGGAACTAACAGCTCCATTGAGCTGTTAGTTCCTTATGAATGGAAGGAGGTTAAGATTCTCCCATTGCATAAGGATGGTAGTAGAATGGAAGTGTCAAACTATAGGACAGTTTGTTTTCTTCTGTAGCTATTAATATTTTAGAGAAATTAGTGAGAGATAGTATAAAGCATTGGGCAGATGAGGAAATGTTATATGTGTGAGAGTTAGAATGGATTTCTTAAGGGATGTTCTTGTTTTAGTAATAAAATTGCCTTTTATAATAAAGTAACAAGAGCAGTTGATGAGGGAAAGGCATATACTGCCATTTTATTTATTTATTCATTTATTTTATTTTACAAAAGCATTTAACAGGGTGTTACATGATATGAGTTTGGATACTGGATTAGGGAATTGAATTGAGAGATAATATAAAGCATTGGGCAGATGAGGGTAATGTTATATGCTAAGGAACTAACAGCTCCACTGAGCAGTTAGTTCCTTATGAATGGAAGGAGGTTAAGATTCTCCCATTGCATAAAGGTGGTGGTAGAATGGAAGTGTCAAACTATAGGACAGTTTGTTTTCTTCTGTAGCTATTAATATTAATATATGTGAGAGTTAGTATGGATTTCTTAAGGGATGTTCTTGTTTTAGCAATTAAATTGCCTTTTATAATACAGTAACAAGAGCAGTTGATGAGGGAAAGGCATATACTGCCATTTTATTTATTTTTTCATTTTACAAAAGGTATTTAACAGGGTGCCACGTGATAAGCTGGTGATTAAGTTACATGGTTGAGTTTGAATATTGGATTAGGGAATTCGATTGAGGATCGGCTGTCTAACAGATATCAGAGAATAGTATCAAGGAGAAAGATTATAAGTGGTTACAAGTGGAGTATCTAAGGGCTAAGTACTGGGACCCATATTGTTTAACCTTTATATTAACGACATTGTCAATGGATTGCGGGGAGATATTCAGTTGTTTGCAGATGATATGAAGCTGGGAAGAGTTATTAGTAATAGTCCTGATGTGGTAGTCCTTCAGGAGGATTTGAATAAGCTGGGCAAATGAATAGGGATTTCAGCGATAGAGGCTGCATATTCTGTTGGAGGAACTGTACTAGAGGAAGTGGAAGAGGCAAGGGGCCTTGTGGTGATGGCTGACAGAGACTTGAAGTTGAGAAGACCTATTGCAAATTTGGTGAGGGTAACCCAGAGGATTGTTGCAGTACTGAGGAGGACATTAGTCAGTTGAGATAGAAAAGATGTGGTTCCACTGTATGAAGCCCTGATCAGACCACACATGGATTACTGTTGCCAGGATTTGAAGGGGTAAAGCAGATAACAAAAATGATATCAGGACTGTACAATGTTAGCTATGAGGAGGATAGACTGGGGACATATGGACTGCAAAATTTGGTCAACAGAAGAAAGAGAGGTGATATGATTGAGAAATTTAAACTGTTAAGAGGTAGTGTTGAAACTGAGTATTTCTTTCATATAGTAGTTCAAAAGGAAGGAGCAAAGACAAGTGGCCATCTCTGGAAGTTGTGAACAAGAGGATTAGGAGTGGTTCCTCTGCATGGAGGGTAGCTGCACTGTGGAATGCAGTGCCTGGTAGGGATAGTGAGAGTACAAACAGTGAATGACTTTAAGGAATGGTATGATAGACTTTGTGTTGTTTAAGATAGGCCTCCCACGATGAGTCCAATGATTCTATGGAGGTCCCGAATACTAATAACATCATCATTGCCCATGGGTCCAATGCTTGTTTCCCCATTCTTTGCCGTTTCTCTTTGTCCATTGCTGCCTCCTTCTCTTCCGTCTAAGATGGGTTGAGTCTTCTATTGAGCAGGATCTTCCAGTCTTCTCTATTCCTTGCTTTTTGAAAAAAGTTCATTATAATTTCTACATCCTGAAATGTTCTTTATTGATTTCAGCCAGATGATTCTTGGTCTCCCGAGTATTCTTCGTACATCATCTACCCACTTTTGCCTTGGCTGTCCTCCTCTATTTATACCATCCATTGCACTAAGCATCAAGGTTTTGATTTTTCTACTGTTATCCATTCTGCAGATATGTCCAAAAAACTTTAGCATCCTTGGAATTATTTTTTGCATTAGAATCTATTTACAGTTTACTTTGCAATACATTTCTTCATTTGTTACTTTTTGCACATGTTCTTTCGAAAGCCAGTCTTTGTGTCACATGACCATAGAGAGCACTTGCAAATAATACTATTTCTAGCAGTCAGTTTTATGGGAAGGCTCACTGATTTACTTTTCCATATCTTGTCCATTGCCTGTAGGCTTACTTTAGCTTTTGTTATCCAAGATCTTTTTTTTTTTTTACAGTCTAAATCACATGTTATGTTGCTGCCTAGGTATGTGAAGTTTCTAACCTCTTCCAGTTCTTGTTTGTTGACCTTTATTTGCTTTTTTTCATTCTCTTCTCTCTCTCTCTGAATATTTGCTGTTTTTGTTTTATTGATTTAATTATCAGCCCATATCTCTTTCTTTTTTCACTTAACTAAATTCTTTCTAGTTCCTCTTCATCTTCAAATTGTAAACTGTTTATTTTCATACTTTGAATTGAAATTCCACTTATATTATCTTTTATGACTTACTTTGTTCTTTCAAAAAGCATGATAAAGATATTTGGAGATGGGTCTCCTTGTTTCATGCCTCTTGTTATCCAGGACTATCTTCCTATTTGTCCACAGTTTCTCACAACAGCCTCTGCATTATTCCACTTATATTATCTTTTATGACATACTTTGTTCTTTCAAAAAGCATGATCAAGATATTTGGGGATGGGTCTCCTTGTTTCATGCCTCTTGTTGTCCAGAACTATCTTCCTATTTGTCCACAGTTTCTCACAACAGCCTCTGCATTATCACTAATGTTCTGCAAGAAACATATCAGGTTCCTGTCCACTCCATACCACTTTCTGATGTATACTGTTGAATATTTTCTGAGTCAACAAAACAGGTATAAACATTTTTATTTTTACATACAGCTTTCTCCACAGTTAATCTTAACATGAATATTTGGCTTGCAGTACTTCTGTCTCTTCTAAATCCTGCTTGCTCATCTTCCAGATTTTCTTCCATTAGTTTCCTTATTCTTTCTGTTAATATCATCATAAATAATTTTCTCACATGACTCATTAGTGCTATTGTTCTCTAATTTTTGCAGTCCATTTTGCTTCCTTTTTTGTGTGTGTGTGTGTGTGTGTGAGAATTAGGATTGAACTAGTCCATTCTTTTGGTGCTTTGCCTTTGTCCCATGCCATGTTACACAACCAGTACAGTTCATCTGTTATCACCTCACCATCAAATTTCAACATCTCGGAAGTGACTCCAATTCCCAGCACTTTTATGATTTTTTAGATGTTTTACTGCCTTTAAAACGTCATTCCTCAGTATATCTGTTTCTTCTTCTGTGGTTGGTGGTGATATTTCCCTCAATTCATCAATTAACTTCTTTTGGAAATCAACATCTCCCTTTGTCTTATACAACTCTGAGCAGAATCTTCTCCATCTTTCTTTTATGTTCATCTAGATTTCACCATTTTCATTTTTTATGGTTTTCTGCTTTGGCCTCCATTTCTTGTTAATGTTTCTGATCATCTTATACACTTCTCTTGTTCTATGTTCACCAGAGCACTTATTGATATCCTTGCACTGTTCATTTAGCCATTTTGATTTGTCTCTCCTAACTGCCTTCTTCATTTCATTGCATTTTGCTCTATACTGTTCTTACATTTTCACACAGATCTCTCTCCTAATCTTCAATGCTCTTATTTCTTGGACTATCTTTAATGTCTCTTGTGATATCCACTTCTTTGGCTTTTCTGTCTGAAACTGTTTGTTCCAATGCTTTTTTGATTGCAAACACCACTTTGTTGTTTCTATCCTCCAGTTTTGTTTCCATAATAGATTTCATTTCTTTCTAGAGCACTTTCCTATAATTTCTTTGCTCAGTGTCCTCATATCTCTCTGACTCTGGAACTGTGCTTTCACTTACTGCTTGAGTTTCAAACTTGATATTGGCAATCATTAAGCTATGATCCAATTCCATGTCTCCTTCTTGAAATGTTCGACACTGCTGAAATGATGTGGCTCATCTCTTGCTTATGAGTATTATGTCTAGCATGCTTTTAGTTCTTTCATCTGGTTACTGCCATGTTCCCTTCCTGCAGTCTTTTTGTTGGAGTTGTGTGTTGCAAATGACTGTGTCATGCTTCAAGGAAAATTCAAACTATCTTTCTCCATTATTCTCTCTCTCATTCTTCATTGTCCTTTCCAATCTTCATCCAATCTCCTTCAATAACTAGTGTATCTTTCTTTGGTAGTAATTTCAAAGTTGCTATAAAATAACTATTTCTTCTTCAGTACTTACTGAAGTGGTTGAATAGACCCAAACCACTGTGATATTAAATGATCTTGCTGCACATCTTGTCATCATTATTCTTTCATTTACTGGTTTGTATTCTAATAATGCTTCTTTTCCTTTTTTACTGAGAAGAAATCCAACTCCTGCCTCATGTTTTATACTATTGCCAGCCCAGATGATTCTTCCACCTCTCATCTCCCCCTGCCTCTGTCCAGTGCATCTCTGCTAATCCAAGGATGTCACATCAGTATCACTCCATCTCCTTGCAAAGTAAGTCTAGCTTTCCAGGAGTCCATGTTCCTACTGATAGGTTGTCTCTTGCTGGTATTAAATTTATTGCACTTCTTTTAGTAGCTAACTTGTTGATCCAACCCTGATTGCTGTAATAATATAGATGACAAATAATAGTGGAGATAATGTGCATGCTTGTCTCACATCTGATTTAAAATTAAATTATTATCCTGTACCTCCTCCTTTACTTCTAAAACTGTATAAAGGAAAATGATTGTAGCATTTTTACTAGCTTTTCTCTTGGTACCATTTTCCACATGTATAAAACTAAAATGCAGATTTTTTTTTTTTTATATTTCCATAATTTCTCAACTATTTGTCTTAAAGTAAAAATCCAATCTTGACAGCTTCTATTTGGTTGAATCTAGCATGTTTTTCTTCAACAATATTTATTATATTTTCCAATGTATGCTTGCATAAGTCTTACCTGGAACAGATTATTGGGATATTTCTCTGTAATTTTCACATTCAGTTTTATTTTATTAATCAATGCAAGATAAAATTCTCAATTTTTGCTTACATACGAGAATGGAATTATAAAGGAATTAAGGAATTATAATTCCTCGTAAAGAAATTATTTCAAACTCCTACTAGACATAGTTTATACTACTGCCATCCTAGATAGATTGTGATTTTCCAAATTCCTTCTGTGTCCTGAAGGTAATGTAACGCTGAAAAAAGGCCTTTGAAGCTCCTTTTTTTTTGTTTTGCTTTTTTCTAGAAAAGCTTTCCAGTATAGCATTGCTGCCACTGATTTTAAAAGTAGTTACATCCAATTTACTTGCAAACATAATTATATATTAAAGTTTGAAAACAATTTCATCCTCCTTTTCTGAGCCACTTCTATTATTTTACTCCTTGCAGAATCACCTAAACTTACTGCTTTACTATCAGTGCTGTATTCACCACTGAAAGATTCAGTCAAAAACATTTCTTGAATTTTGTCATTCTACGAATCTAGTTTTTTTTTGTTGTTGATTTCAATCCTCTATATTATTTTTTTTTTCTGACTTCCATGGAGTCACAAGCCTCATTCTGGAAGGTAAACGCAAAGTCTATCATATCACTTCTTAAACTCATCTGTTGTCTGCACATTCACCACCCTCTCAGGCAATGCATTCCATGCCCCTACCACTCTCCACACAAAAAAAACTTCTTACCCTTTTACTCATCACTTTATTTTTATACAACTTTCAGAGATGGTCCCTTGTCCTTGCTCCTTCCCCTCATTCTGTCATAAGAAAAATCTCCTCAGTATTAGCACGATAATAACCCTTCAGCAGCTTAAATGTTGCAATGATATCCCCTCCCATCTTCTATCCACCAAACTCTACAGTCTGCATGCCCTCAGTCTATCCTCATAATCAACACTGTACACTCCTGCTACCATTTTTGTTATCTGTCTATGCACTCTCTCCAAAGTTACTTCATCTCTTTCAAATCCCAGTGAACAGATTTGAGCACAGAAATCTAGATGGGACCACTACACTTGAATCTCTCTCTCGTGGTCGGTGTTCTCCTCAACATTGAAGCAATTTACTGAGATGTTTTCAAAACTTTTGCAATATGTCCCTGGAATTTCAAATGATCTCTATCCACAATCACCACAAGATCCCTTGCTTCCTCCAGTATAACCCTATCAAGTGAGTATGAAGCATACCATCTGTTGATCCCAAATTTTAAACTTACATTTCGTTGATTAAACTGACATTCAAATTCGTTTATCCACCTTTCTAGTCTATTCAAATCCTCCTGAAGAGCCAAAAACATCAGCACTATTACTAATAACTCCTAAGCTTCACATCATCTGCAAACAACTGAACATCTCCCTGTATTCTTGTGGCACTCCACTTGTATCCTAATATCCAAACTCATATGAAGCAACTGAAAAATCAACTTATGTATCAAATGATTTTGAAAAATCCAAAAAAATGACAGTATATGCCTTACCCTCATCCACTGCTCTTGTTATTCTACTTTAAAAGGTTACCAGATTACTAAAACAAGCATGCCTTTTAAAAAATCCATGCTGGCTTGCATTAATAATATTGCTCTCATCTGCCTAATTCTGTATATAAGCTCTTACCAATTGCTCCAAAAGCTTAACAACTACAGAAGAAATACAAACAGGCCTATAGCTTGATACCTCCATTCTACTGCCACCCCTTATGAAATGGTACTATCTTACCCTCCTTCTACTCTCAAGGAACCTGTCCCATTGTAAGTCCTTCATTAAACAGCCAAACAAATGGTGCAATCATTTCCATAACACTTTCCCATAAAAACGTGTAGTGAAATTATTCTCTTCCTTCCCTTCTAATACTTGATCATTCATTATCCTTCTAGGAATGAAACCTATACCAGGATGAAACACTTAAATAAAATGGTCATTAAATAGCTGAACTATGTCATCTGCTTTGGTTACCAGATTGCCATCTTCATCCAGCGAAGTAATCTGTCCACTATCAATTTTCCTCCTACTAGCCACATAGCAAAAAAAAAACTCCTTGAGATTCTCCTTGGAGTGTAGCACCAGTCTCCTCTCATATTCTAATTTTTACTAACTATTATAATAATGGAATTAACTCACATTAATTATTCTTTATTCGTAGAATTTTCACCTGAGTATCACAGGCATCATCAGTACAAGGCTAATTAAACAATAGCTGTTATATTCACAAAGTACCACCTAAGTAGCTAAGGTTAGATTTCCTAAATTTATTTATTATTTTATTTTAATTATTTAAAATTAATTATTTAGTTATTTAATTATTCAATTATCATAATTATTATTATTTTATTATATATATATATATATATGTGTGTGTATACAATTATATGTTAGGAAAGATTTGCTGCTTTATAAAGTACTATCTCCCACAAGGGGGGAAAGACGTAGACCATTGGATCTGTTTAGGTTAGGGGAGTAAAGCAATGTTTCACATGTTTCTTTGTATAGCCGTTCAATTAGGAACTGACTTTTGTCTTGTTCCACTTAACTCTATGTCTGGTGTTGATGGCATGTTCTGCAATTCCAGACTGTTTGGGTTCAAGGTACTGGATGTACGACTGGTGTTTTTCTAACCAGACCTGAGCAGATCTTCCTGTTTGTCCGAAATATGATAATCCACACGAGCAGGGAATCTGGTAGACACCTGGATAGCTGAGATGTGGGAGCTTGTCCTTTGGAGACATTAGGAAAGTGGAGATTTTTCTGACGGGTCGAAAAACCACACAGATATTTAGTGGTTTTAGCACCTTAGCTATGCGTTCACTAACCCCTTGTACATAGGGGATAGGTATACGTGTAGGTTCTTCTGTACTTGAAGAGGATGCTGGAGCATGACTACTTAAAGCTCTTTTTATGAAGGACTTCTTATAGCCATTGGATATGAAGGAGGAATTAATATACTGTAATTCTTTTTATAAAAGTTCTTCTGAAGAACAAAAGGAGTTGGCTCTACGAACTAGTGTTTTTATAGTACCTGCCTTTTGGCTGGGATGGTGATGTGATTCAGCGTGGATGTACTGGCCTGTATAAGTCTCTTTCCTATAGACTGTGAATTGTAGATAACCATCTGGTTGGCAAAGAATCAAGAGGTCTAGAACTGCTTATTTACTTCTACTTCTAGGGTGAACTGGATCCTTGGATGAAGTGTATTAATTTTTGAGAGAAACAGTTGTAGTTCTTCTGAGGTGCCCTTCCATATGGCAAAAATGTCGTCCACATATCCGAACCAAATGTTAGGTCTGGGTGTAATGTTGTCAAAGATACGCTGTTCGAAATGCTCCATGAACTAGTTGGCAATAGCAGGAGATATTGGATTACCCATTGCTGTCCCTTCGATTTATTGGTATAACTGGTTTTTGAAGGAAAAATAACCGGACTTTATTACAAATTCAAATAATTTGACAATGTCTGGAGGAAATTCTTGGAGTAGTAATTCTATGCTGTCTGCCAACGAAACATTCGTAAATAGTGAAACAGCATCTAGACTAATCATAATCTCTGAATCGTCCAGATACAGATTGGAAATTTTATTTCTGAAATCCACAGAATTTTTTATATATGTAGCAGTTCTTCTAGTGGAAGAAGTGAGTAAATTTGACAGAAATTTTGATATTTTGTAAGTGGGACAACCTATACAGTCTACAACCGGTCTTAATAGAATTCCTGGCTTATGTACTTTTGGAAGACCATATTAATCTCGGTGGGCGCCCAAAGGAGGTCTTTAGTGTTTTCTTTTTTTCTTCATCCCATTAAGCTTTTTTATTTGACTACCGGTAGGATCTGAAGTGAGGGGCCTATAAGTCGAATAGTCGCTGAGTAATAATGATATTTTTCTCTCGTATTCTCTTCTGTCTTGGATGACTACAGCCTTCCCTTTGTCAGCTTTCGTAATAATTAGGTTCTTGTTATTTTTTAGCTAATTCAGTGCTTTTTGTCCAGCATACGATAGGTTTGGCGTTAAAAAGAATTTTTGCACACTCGAATCATGTTCTGTTAGCTGTTTTTTGGGGTAAGGATCGAATACCTCTATCTATACTATGGAAAAAGTCTATTATGGGTACTTTATTTGGAGCAACTGCAAAATTATGCCCTTTTGACAGAACGAAACGTTTGCTGTCTGTCAGTGGGCGGCCTGATACGTTGATCACTACTCTATCTGTATCAATGACAGTATTGCTAGATTTGGGGTGGTTCACCAGTGAATCTAGCCAAATCTAGCAATACTGTTTATGATACAGATAGTGTAGTGATCAACGTATCAGGCTGCCCACTGACAGACAGCAAACGTTTCGTTCTGTCAAAAGGGCATATTTTGCCGTTGCTCCGAATAAAGTACCCATAATAGACTTTTTCCATAGTATAGACAAAGGTATTCGATCCTTACTCCCAAAAAACAGCTAACAGAACAAGATTCGAGTGTGCAAAAATTCTTTTTAACGCCAAACCTATTGTATGCTGGACAAAAAGCACTGAATTAGCTACAAAATAACAAGAACCTAACTATTACGAAAGTTGACAAAGGGAAGGCTGTAGTCATCCAAGACAGAAGAGAATACGAGAGAAAAATATCACTGTTACTCTGCGACTATTCAACTGATAGGCCCCTCACTTCAGATCCTACAGGTAGTCAAATAAAAAAGCTTAATGCCTTTATAGAAAAAATATCGATATGGGATGAAGAAAAAAAGAAAACACTAAAGACCTCCTTTGGGCACCCACTGAGATTAATATGGTCTTCCAAAAATACATAAGCCACGAATTCCATTAAGACCGGTTGTAGACTGTATAGGTTGTCCCACTTACAAAATATCAAAATTTCTGTCAAATTTACTCACTTCTTCAACTAGAAGAACTGCTACATATATAAAAAATTCTGTGGACTTCAGAAATAAAATTTCCAATCTGTATCTAGACGATTCGGAGATTATGATTAGTCTAGATGCTGTTTCGCTATTTACAAATGTTCCGTTGGCAGACAGCATAGAATTACTACACCAAGAATTTCCTCCAGACATTGTCAAATTATTTGAATTTGTAATAAAGTCCAGTTATTTTTCCTTCAAAAACCAGTTATACCAACAAATCGAAGGGACAGCAATGGGTAATCCAATATCTCCTGCTATTGCCAACTAGTTCATGGAGCATTTCGAACAGCATATGTTTGAAAACATTACACCCAGACCTAACATTTGGTTCAGATATGTGGACAACATTATGGAATGGCACCTCAGAAGAACTACAACTGTTTCTCTCAAAAATTAATGCACTTCACCCTAGAAGTAGAAGTAAATAAGCAGTTAGCATTTCTAGACCTCTTGATTCTTCGCCAACCAGATGGTTATCTACAATTCACAGTCTATAGGAAAGAGACTTATACAGGCCAGTACATCCACGCTGAATCACATCACCATCCCAGCCAAAAGGCAGGTACTATAAAAACACTAGTTCATAGAGCCAACTCCTTTTGTTCTTCAGAAGAACTTTTATAAAAAGAATTACAGTATATTAATTCCTCCTTCATATCCAATGGCTATAAGAAGTCCTTCATAAAAAGAGCTTTAAGTAGTCGTGCTCCAGCATCCCCTTCAAGTACAGAAAAGAACCTACACATATACCTATCCCCTATGTACAAGGGTTTAGTGAACGCATAGCTAAGGTGCTAAAACCACTAAATATCTGTGTGGCTTTTCGACCCATCAGAAAAATCTCCACTTTCCTAATGTCTCCAAAGGACAAACTCCCAGGTGTCTACCAGATTCCCTGCTCATGTGGATTATCATATTTTGGACAAACAGGAAGATCTGCTCAGGTCCAGTTAGAAGAACACCAGTCGTACATCCAGTACCTTGAACCCAAACAGTCTGGAATTGCAGAACATGCCATCAACACCAGACGAATGTCAAGTATGAGGAAAGATTGAAAAGATGTAAGTTGCAGAGACTAGTGGAGAGAAGGAAGAGGGGAGATATGATAGAGACCTACAAGTTGGTAAGGGGTTGCTATAGGATCAATGGTGGAGAAGTTCTACAGAGAATAGTGGGAGATCAGGGGAGAACCAGAGGTCATCCCTGGAAACTGTATAAAGAGGGTGTGAGTAGGGGAGTGAGAGGCAGGTTTTTTTCGTGCAGAGTTGTGAATGATTGGAATGCCTTGCCTGAGAGTGTGGTGTCTGCAAGGCGTTTGAATGTGTTTAAGACCCTGTATGATGAGATGTGTGTGTGAGATAAAAGGACCTCCTAGATGAGTCTTTGACTCCATGAGGTCTTGTTTAATAATAATAATAATAATAATAATAATAATAATAATAATAATTTCCTAGAGTTAAGTGGAACAAGACAAAAGTCAGTTCCTAATGGAACGGCTATACAAAGAAACATGTGAAACATTACTTCACTCCACCTTTGTGGGAGATAGTACTTTATAAAGCAGCAAATCTTTCCTAACATATAATTGTATATACACACATATATATATAATAAAAAAAATAACTGTCTTAATTAAAAATTATAATTAAAATAAAAATAATAATTAAATAAATTTAGGAAATTTAACCTTAGCTACTAAGGTGGCGCTTTGTGAATATAACAGTTATTGTTTAATTAGCCTTGTACCTGTACTGATGATGCCTGTGATACTCAGGTGAAAATTCTACGAATAAAGAATAATTGACGTGAGTTAATTCTGTTATTATAATAGTTACTAATATATCTACTCACGGTATTTCCTCACTGAAACTTATATTCTAATTTTTCTCTCATTACAAGACTAGTCACTTTCCTATGCAGCTGTGTTCCACCTCTCTCTGTCTTCCATAATAATCACTTTTTCTTCTGCATTTCTCTTATCACCCATTTGACTCCAAATTGCTTTAAATTCTTCACTTGAGGGAATACAATCTGCCACTGCTGTCAACTTTTTCATTCAGTAACGACTTCTCTTCCTTCAAATTCTTTTATCTATTGTACTGCTAAAGCTGATTTCTAAATTTATGATAATTACCTGACTTATAATTCCACAAATAATTTCTGTTTTGATACCTCCACATGCCTATTCATCCTCCAAGTCAGGACTACATGGTCACTCTCACAAACAGCAGACAAGTAGGCCATCTTAGTCATAATCGGATCATTTGACGCTATGACCAAAGCTAAAACACATGCTGATTAAGATAGTTCAAATTAAAGATACCAAAAAAATTATATACTTGGTTTAATCCTTTATTAAAGTGTAAGCAAACAAAGTTTTCACCTGAGATATTTTCAGGCCTGGGTGCAACTCGTGGTAAAGGTGGTATGACTTCACATTACTTGCCTTAGTATCACATAATGCTATGCATTATGGGAAGGGTCACTACCCAGACCAGTTTCGACCTTTATTAAGGTCTCATCAGTGGGAGCCAGACCCAGAGGTGATATCAAGGTTAAAGTAATGAAGAAGTCATATTTTTCTATATGAGTTGGCAAATTGACGTCAGTGACGCCAATTTGCCAACTCATATAGAATGTTATCAGGACCAGAAGGTGTTGGTTATCGTATCTGCTCTCCAGCCAAGGCTGCGGGTTCAAATCCTGCTAGGCATGGAATTTTGTGAGTGAAGCCTTCTTTTAACAGAAGTGGTAAGGTCGGAGATGCCCTTTCCATACAGAGTTAGTATGACAATCACAAACCTCCATGCCTAGCATGATTCGAACAACCCGCAATCTTGGCTGGAGAGCGGATATGATAACCAGCAGCTTCTTGTCCTGATAATATTCCCCCACAAATTATACTCATAATCTATAATCCTGATTGGCAACTCGTATAGAAAAATATGACTTCTGCACTACTTTAACCTTGGTATCACCTCTGGGTCTCACTCGCACTGATGAGACCTCAAACTGGTCTGAGTAATGATCCTTCCCATAATGCATAGCATGTCGGCAAGGAGATGTGCTTTGCATTATGGGATACTAAGGCAAGTGATGTGAAGTCATACCACCTTTACCACGAGTTGCCCCAGTCCTGAAAATACTTCAGGTGCAAACTTTGTTTGCTTACACTTGGATAAAGGATTAAACCAAGTATATAATTTCTTGGTATCTTTAATTTATAGTATAACCAAGTGGAAAAACTTTCAGCAACAATTAAGATAGTTGTCTCTCTCAAAAAATCCAAAAATTCAGTTACCTTATTGCTGTCTCCTTTAGCCAGCCTAGTTTATTTCAAGTTGAAGCTCCCCATAATGATCATTCGCTTTGCACTTGCCAAACTAATTTGCATAAACATTTCTTGGTCACCATCCCTGGCTTTTTTTTTTTTTTCTTACCCACAAGAGGTTATTTGTAAACCTATGGTACATTTGGTATTATAAGTGGGCTATGGATTTTTTTTTCTATCAATTTTGTATATATTTTTTACACAATCTGGAAACCATGCTCTAGAGACCAAACATGGAACTCTTTGAAGCCACTTCAGGTCTCCAAAAAACTGGGCAGTGGTCTCACACTGGATAATGAAATTCACCTGCCACCCAAAGACAATCACAAACAGCCCACAGTAGGATTTGAACCTGCATCCTGTTAGTTGGAGAGCGGGTAAGCTAGTCACTTAGCCAAGTGACTAGCCTAGGTGGGATATCCTACTAAATATCCTGTCTTACAACATCTATCTCACACAATATACTATCAAAACAATTAACGTTATTTTCACTGTGATTCTCCACCCTGAGAGGGCACAATTCATCTCTTATCATGAGTAACACTACCACCACATTTACCATTCCTATCCCTGAAATATGCTTAACCCTTCAATTTCTATCCCTGTTAGAACATTATCCTCAGTTAATCAAATTTCATTGATACCAACAACCTTTGGAGAGACTGAGTCAATCAATGCCACAGACTCATTCCATTCTCTTTAATCAGTGCATTGCCCATATTCTTATAGCCATTATTACTCCTCTCATACTTTACCTGCTATAGAAACGATCTGAATTGTTTCTACTAGTTGTAGAAACAATTGTAACTGAAATAGAACTAACCACTCATTCAGCTAGTTAACTTCATCCTCTTACATATCCTGGAGTTTATAAAATTTCATGTGCCTGCAGTTTATCCAATTTTTTGACAGATTGGTTAATATCTGGCTTGAAGAACACAAAAATTACATCTGTGATCATCTTCATGGCAAGTCAGGACTTGCAGACCATGCTCTGGATAGTCTCTCACAGAATTAAAGGGAAGAAGATATTTGTGCTCAGTGCCATAACTAGCTTTTCATGGGCCCTGTGCAATATTTTTACCCACTGTTTTTGGAAAACTAAAAAAACAAATACAATAATACTTTGGTTAATACTTTAACCAAAAACATCACGTAATCGGCCCCCACGGTGGCAAAATTTTAAATCTGAAAATGAAAATATAATAGATTATTTTTTGATACCCTCATTTCAGGTCCCCTTTGTCATGGGCCCTATGGCTGTGCACCCATTGCACCTGCCTAGTTATGGACTGTCTCTGCTACACAGATCTTGCTATAGGTCAGAGAGGCTATTTTTAAAATCAGCATAGGCTATGAAGCACTCCCCAACCTCAACAAGTATGGCTTCATTAATTTGCCAAACATTCTGAGATGAAATATAGTCTGACTTCTTCAGATTAGCTTTATGGTTATCCAGCCCCTAGAAGAAATCTTGTTAGGACATTAGCTCTTTTTCAGTTACATTTGAATTATTTCTCCAATGAGTTCAGTGCTTGTCAGTTATAATGTGTGTTCTGATGATTCTGAGTAGGAAACCAGTGAAATATTAGTAAGCTCAATAAATCAATTATATGTGTATATTTTTTTTTTTCTCTTGGTGCCACTGATTGATATTATTAATTTCAGTGTAGTGCTGGCATTTATTTGATAACATGCAAGTGATTAGATTCTAAAGTGCAACTCATTGAAGAATATTACACGTTAATATTAGCAATTACTGTACAATGATAGTATTAATTAATATCATTGTACAGTTTATTAATCCTTACTTAGCCCTTATATTAAATATAAGGGTTAAGTAAGTGTCAATGCATCACTGCTGTGGTTTCCTGCCTAATTTACAACTAGCAATGCATAAAAAAGGCCTGCAAAAGGTTACTAGCAAGTAACTGTATTGGGATTTGAAACATTAACCATAACTCTCAGCAGAAAAAGGGGAGGGGAGGGGGGGGAGTTTCATTACTCTTTCAACTCAACTCAACTCTCATTACTCAAATTAGAAACCAGTTATTTCAGATATGTATTTATTTAATTTTTTTTAAAGTGACACACACACACAAATTCTACTTACTGATCTCACATGGAAGACAGCAATATCATCCATATAAGGACTTAAGGATATCCTAAATATGTCAGCGGCAGGGATACGATATTTGACCTGAAGAGTACGCTGATCCATGACCAGCATTGAGCTTGTGCTCACAACAAAAAGAGTTTGTAGGCACTGAAACAAAATAATACTGTATATAAGAAATGATATATAAGAAAAGTGTCCTGCAGAATTTTTTCAGAACAAACTTATTTAAAGATAGCCCTATAAATACCCGAAATATTTACCTGAGTGTGAGTAGGGGAGTGAGAGGCAGGTTTTTTTTGTGCAGAGTTGTGAATGATTGGAATGCCTTGCCTGAGAATGTGGTGTCTGCAAAGAGTTTGAATGTGTTTAAAACACACGGTATGATGAGTTGTGTGTGTGTGATAAAAGGACCCCCCAGATGAGTCTTTAACTCCATGAGGTCTTGGGGGTGGTAATAATAATATTTATATCAAACCTTTCTAACAGAAAATAGCAAAAAAAGTAAGATAACAGGTATGAATAAATGAAACAGTTGTAAGATTCATGAGCTGTATGTATGGAATACTTTGTTTTAAAAAGTGCATCCTATTACTGTGGCAATCCATTGTGTACATAATCAGACATTTCCTGCATCTATTTTTTTGAATAATGGCTTCACACATGTTAGAGAAAACTAAATATACACTCGTGTTCATAGAAACCACTCCCTGTTTCAATTCTCCGGATGATGCACAGTGATTTTTGAGGCAGAGCAACTTTAGAACTTGATCTTGGCATGTGTAGACAGTAGCTTTCTTCCTTTCAGCAGATCCGGTATCCTTCACTTTTGTCAGCAGCTGTACCACAGTAGATTGACTTCACAAGAGGAATAGTCTTTTCTATTCAAAGCTTGAATCATGCTTTTTCTGCGAGGTGTTAATGAATGTAACTAGCCATAGCAATCTCAGCATGAAAATGAGAAAACTAGCTCTTTCTGTCTATTTATAGCATAAAAAATTCTAATGTAATAGCAGCAACTATTACATAAATATAATTTTTAGTAGTTAAATGGTCATTTTCATTGGTTTATCATTACATATTATGCTGTATTACATCATCTATCATTCCCATGGGTTTCTGTGTAATCTAATAGTTGCTGCGATTGTGTCAGAATTTTTATGATATAAATAGACAGCAAGAGCTAGTTTTTGCATTTTCATGCTGAGATCGATAGCTAGTTACGTGTAGTTAGCACCTTTCAGAAAAAATGTGATTCAAGCTTTGAATAGAGAAGCTATTCCTCTCATGAAATAGCTAAAAAGGTGTCCTGTAGTCAATCAACTGTGGTACAGCTGCTGTTGAAAGTGAAGGATACCAGATCTGCTGAAAGGAAGAAGGGAACAGGAAGAAAGCCACTGTCTACACCATGCCAAGATCAAGTTCTAAAGTGGCTCTACTTCAAAAAATCCAGAGAACGGAAACAGGACTGGGAAGAACAACTGGAGTTGTGGAAAGCTCTGTAAATGTCAGGAGAAGACTCATTCGATTGATATCAGGGATTGATAGCCAGTGGCCCTAAAAAGAAGACCTTGTTAACCAAAAAATTAGACAGGCTCAATTAAATTGGTGCAAAGAGCATGCCAAACAAACCCCTGATTTCAGTGGAAAAGAGTAATTTTTTTCCTGATGAGAAAAGCTTAACCTGCAGGGCACTGACGGCAGGCAGACAGTTTGAAGAGAGTCAGAGGAAAGATTCAACCCTGACAGTCTGGTGTCGCCAGTCAGATGATCTGGAGCTGCATGTTGTATCATGGTGTTGGTCACTTGCATTTCACAAAAGGTTCAGTGAATGCACAAGTGTACCAGAAATTTTAGAAGAATTGCTGCCTACTATCAGAGACCACTTTACCGTAATGATGAAGAACTGCATCTTTCAGGATGACTCTGCCCCTTGTCATAGGGCAAAAAGTGTAAGTAATGCTATTATAACCCTAAAATGTACAGCACAAAATTGGGTTCTTAAAAAAGCTTTAGTTTTTGCTACAGGTTAATAATAGGTTAATAAGTGGCTCAATGAACACTTGATTCAGCTATTACCGTGGCCAGGAAACAGCCAGGATCTCTACCCCATTGAGAATTTATGGTATCAAATGGAGACAGAAATACACAAGAAGCTGTAAGCACTCTGGGAGCTCCACAAATTCATTATAAGGGTATGAAACCATGAATTGACAGTTGCATCCATCAGGAAACTGAGTTTGTCAATGCCCTACTGTAATAAAAGCATGAGGAGAACCCACAAGTACTAAACAACAAAAAGTGAATTTTAGTAAAACTGTGTAGTTGAACTAAATTTGGATACCATTTGTTTTTTCCACTGAAAGTATCACTATCTACTCTGTTTTGAAATATTTGCAAATGTGATCAGTTTTTTGTCATTTCTTAATTATGTCACATCTTGTACTAACCTTCATTATTATTTGTGACAATTATTGTGTTATTATCCCTTTTCAAATAGGCATTCAAATTTAATTATCAAAAAAACATGATTACTGCATGATGTGGTTTCTATGAACATGAGTGTAATTTATTACTTAATTTAGAATACTATATTATATGCATGTTGTATGACTTTTTCTTGTATTCAGAATTTAAATGTTGTTACCAGTTTTTCTGTCTTCTCCCTGAAAGAAGCTCATGATGTACTGAACAAATATAGGAGTAATAAATTATTTAAATATAAAGAGCCAATAGGCTTCATTTCTGCGATATAAACATTATTCAAATTAAGGGGATATTAAATCCCACATTGTTTTAAAACCGAATAAGAAACTCAAAGATTGGAATCAGAGAGTTTCATGCCGAATATAGTAAATTATAAAAGTATCGGCGGTTACTAGCATGAGCTAATGCAAGTAGTCTGTTAAACTGTGAATGAAATTGTTTTGTATGTTTTTATTCTTCATTCACATTTAACATAATCTACCATATACTAAGCAAGACTTGTTTAAATATTATTTGTTAGTCCCTTGCTTAAGATTTATTATTCATGTATTATCCTTGAATTTTATCAGCTATTATTTAATTATATAATTTTAATGTATATTATACTATTGATAGGACTCTGTAGTAAATAACATTTATCTTATTACTTTATTCCTTCAATAATATTATGAGGAATTCTATGTATGTAACTTTTATGTGCCTTATATAAACTGTAACATATATTTTGTTATTATTATTTGTAAATGAAATGAAAGAGAAATTAAGTAACTATAATATTTTTATTATTATTTTTCATTACTCAGTGTAAAGGTATAACCTTATGTAACGCTAATGCTTATGTTTACGTTCTGTTTTGATCATTGCTATGGAGATAGAAATAAAATGGAATGCGCGAGCATGAGCTTCGATAATGGGGAGAAGAGAAATTAATGAGTTGGACGGAGGGAAGAAGGAAGGCATATAAGCGAGAGGTAAAAGTAAACAAGAACACTGAAGGGCAGGAAATTCGAGGGAGTAGCATTCAGAAGTGTACGGAGACAAAGTGAAAACTTAGAGACAGCTGAGAATAAAGTTAGCAGTAATAGGAATTTAGTGCCGTAATGAGATAACTAAAAGACCGGAAGATTAATAGAAGATTCAGAATAAATCCACTAAGTTTTAGAATTACTACTTATTCCTATATCGCTTTAAAGAAGAATTGTACAAAGCTCAATTTGTTATACAGTAGTAAACATGGAATAATTATTCTGTCTTATAGTAAGCCCGTCAAGAATTGTGTAGCACGATAAATAATAATTCAGTTATCTCCTTGAAGAATTCTTTTGAATAGTGTTCCATCGAAGTAACAAGTGAATATAGTTTGAAATGTGCTCACATTGAATCTGATGTGCAAGGATTAATCTCGGTAAGAACAGTCCTATTTTATTTTAATTCAGTGTGAAGGTTTAAGTGATAGTTCCATCTCGAATATCCTAACATTTACTGTGCCGTTTCACTGAATTTAACCGAAGTTGAAAATAATTCCATTTGAAGCAATAACTGCCATGATTAATAATGTTATAAGTGCTTGCTAAGTTAAATATAGAGTATAACAGAGTGATACCAGCAAATTTATTTAGCAAGAAATTCTGTAGTATTGATCAGAGTGAACAATCTTTGTTATTGAGAGAACTGTGAATTTTGTATCTGAAGATTTGAAGTCTGATTTAATATGAATGTTTTATACATTCATATTAAATGTACATTCTGAAGAACTAAATTAATTGTATTATCTTATTTTCGGAGTTAAATTTATGTATTTGTCATATAACCTTGTATTAAATGTTTTGTTTTGTTGATTTCAATATTGTGTGTGCCTGATTCTTTTTCATTGCACCGTTCATAAAAAGTTTGAACCTTGCGGGAGCCCTAAATGAAAAATATTAATTTCGGCTTGTATGAATAAGGAGACTGCCAAGTTAATTGAAAACTGATTCTACTATTTTACATAGCCTAATCTAAATATAGGGTGGCGCAGTATAAATATAAATTTCCCTACATTTTGATTAGTAATCAATCAGCAATTAAGTGATTTTATTAAGAACAACATTACAACAAGATGGCGAACCATAGAACCAAGAAGGACGTTCCAACAAGTCCTAGTACGTTTTTTGATGAGATTGTACTACGTACTAGGACTACTTGCATTAGCTCACGCTAGTAACCGCCGATACTTTTATAGTTTACTATATTCGGCATTAAACTCTCTGATTCCAATCTTTGAGTTTTTTATTCAGTTTTAAAACAATGTGGGAATTAATATCCCCTTAATTTGAATAATGTTTATATCATCAAAATGAAGCCTATTGGCTCTTTATATTTAAGTAACTTAATGGTTGCACCTGTTTGACAACTCGTATAGCAGAGTATACAAGTTCTTTTTGCTATACCCTTTGGTATCTATTTGGTCTAGCTACTCACTGATGAAGCCTCAAAAATGGCTGAAACCGGTCTGGGTAGTGACCTCCTACCATAATGTAATAACAGCATACATTTCCTAGGAAATGTGTTTTTACATTATGGAAAATACCAAGATTAGCGATCAGAACTTTCGCCACCTTTGCAACGAGTTGCCTGAGATTGTACTACGTCGTACTAGGACTACTTGCATTAGCTCACGCTAGTAACCGCCGATACTTTTATAGTTTACTATATTCGGCATGAAACTCTCTGATTCCAATATTTGAGTTTCTTATTCGGTTTTAAACCAATGTGGGATTTAATATCCCCTTAATTTGAGTAATAAATTATATTTAGTTTTCTTTTACATGTGTTACACAATTCAAAAAATATAGTATGTCTCATGCACATGTCTCTATTAAACAACTAGTAATGTACTACCTCTAATAGCTAGGGATAACTGTGTACACTCTTCTATACACACATTCCTCTAATATTGATAATTGAAAACACTGGACATATGAGCTCTGAATCTAGACATTACTCACAAATCTTAATAAAATGATGCCATTGAAGGTTGACAGATAGCAGAGACAACCTAGAAAATCTAGGTGTAATCAACTTGCATATAAGCAAGCAATATCAGAATCATCTTTATTTTATTTTTTTTTATGAATTTGGTGCAAGCAGACTGGTGTGGAATGAGGGGGGGGTAGAGAATTTATGCATAAACATCAATCCTTGTAAGCAGCAAAAATACCACAGGTAGTAGAACATACGAGATCATCATCCTTTCAGGGATTCAGGCCTATTCTGGTCTCATTACATCTTTTCTTTAGTCTTCCTTGATTTTGATGCCATCCAATTGGGTGGTCTTGGTCCTTTCTTGGTTGATATGTTCAATCCATTTCTTTCTGTATTTGCATGTTTTATCTCTTACTAAGTATTTTTAGCTATTTACATATTTTTCTGCTGTTTTTCTTTTTTTGTGTGTGTGTGTGTACCAGAGGGTATGGTGTCCTTCATAGGAATTTCTCCACTTCCTATTTTTTTTTCTTTTTTTTGCAATTTTCATGGTCTATATTGCAAAGGCATTTGACAGAATACTGCATGGAAAACTATTACATAAGTTGGAGCAAATGGGAACGAATGTGAGGCTGGCATAGATAGGGAGGTGGCTGATAGATAGGCATCAGAGGGTGATGTATGGTGACTAGTGGAGTGCTCCAGAGGATTACTTTGATAAGTAAAGATAGGGAGGTTATTCTTCCTCTTTATAAGGCTATGATTTGGACACATGTTGACTACTATGCACAGATGTGGTCACCTGCATTTCTAGGGGATTGGAAGGTTATGGAAAGGATTCAGAACCAAGCTGGTGACAGGTCTGTGAGATTTTCCCTATTAGAATAGATTGATGGTGTGTGGGTTGCAGAGTTTAACTGACAGGCAGAGGAGAGGGGTATGATAGAAACTTGTAAGTTACTAAAGGGATACTATAAGAATGACACACAAGAATATTTTCAATACATGAGGAGTAGGGGGAAAACAAGGCATCACACTTGGAAGCTGTCTAAGTGTGTGGTTAGTAAGGGCATGCAGACTAGGGTCTTTTCTTATAGAGTGTTGAATGAATTTGAGTGCCCCAACAGTCATAGGTTTAAGGAGATGCATTGTAGGTATTGTGTTAATGAATAGAGTAGGTCTCCTGTGACGAGTATTTTGACTCCATGGAGTGCCCATATAAGTAGTAATAATAATCTTTCACTTCCATACAGAAGAAAAGGTGTTTTCAGATCTTTGTAAACTCCTGTTCATAGATTTAATAAGGCCAGTGTTTAGCAGGATCCGTTTTTGGTTACAATCTTCGATCCATGTAAAAAGAAGTCTCTCTAATTCACTCATTATAATACTCGGATTTTGAGTGCATGCATGATGAACTTGAAGCAGCCTTACCTTTCTCTTTGTATTCAGCTGTTTTGCTTAAAATTGCTCTTATAGTTGATTCACCCATTTTTGCGTTCTTATCCTATCTTTGCCCTGGACTCGCCTTGTTCATTTTTCTTTATTATTTCAAGTTTTTCTTCCAATCAGATTACTTTTCGAATCATTTTCACACTTCTATTTTTTGCTCATTAATTCTTGTACTCATGATTAAAGGTTAGGAAAATAATTTAAAATAAAAAAGTAAGGAAAACAATTGCACGAGATGATTTTGCATACATGGAAATAGTGTAGTATGCCATTAAAAATTAACTTTGTAAAATGTTTCAAATCGGTAACTAAATTATTTCATCCTGGTGAGTGATTTTTTAAAATAGTTAGCCATAAAAAATGTATAGATCGAAATTTTTTAAAATCTGTAAAATTTATTTTTAAGATGTATATCAGCGCAGTAATTGCATTTTAGAGGCGTACTAATCGGGGGCACATTCATCAAGGGATTGCTGTAGTATACTTAGATTTGCAAAGGCTTTTGACAGATTGCCTTGCCACCAGTTGTTCACTAAACTGAAGCAGATGGCATTAGATAATAGACTAGTGAGTTGGATGGGTGAATGGCTATCAAATAGGTATTAGCAAGTTGTGTATGGGGGGGGGACACTAACCGGTGATATAAAACTGTTTGCAGATGATGCAAAACTGGGGAGAGTGATGAGTAATCAAACAGATGTTGTGGGCTTACAGAAGGCCTTGAGTAGATTGTATGAATGGGCATCAGTATGGAACTGTCAATTCAATGTTGCCAAGTGTAAGCTTATGAAATTTGGTAGGCAACAATGGAATGCAAAGCATACACTTGGCAGGAAAAATTTGGAGGAAGCTGAATATGTAAGAAACCTTGGAATGGTAGTGGTGGATAAGAATCTGAAGTTCAGAGGTCAGGCCAGTTATAGATTATTGTGCACAGATTTGGTTCCCTCGTTTTCATGGTGATAAAGATATATTGGAAAGGGTCAAGAGAAGACTAAGGTCATAACAGTCTTTGAGGACAGATTGAAAGAATGCAGCAAAGCCTTGTAAATAGGGGATATGATTGAGACATTTAAGTTAATAAAGGGTAGTTACCAGGTTAATGTGGAAGAAATATTTTGTAGAATGAGAGAAAGGGATAGAACAAGAAGACATACCTGGAAGTTGTATAAGGAGGGTATGAGCAAGGACACAAGGAGAAGGTTCTTTGCTGGAGAGGGATTGTGAGTGGAATGCATTGCCTGATATTGGGTGAATACAGATACACTGAATGAATTTAAAACAGTTGGGCTTTGTATGTAATAGTGTTTGCCTCCTGCAATGACTCTTTTGACTCCATGTTGGTCTAGTGTTAATAATAATTCTAACATGTTTATTGTAGCAATAAAGAAACAAATTTTCTTGTAGTGCATTGTCAGAAATGGTAAGCAACAGCAATATAGAAATTAATATTCAACTTTCAGGTAGGGGACACAGTTAAACTATTTGAAACAGTGCAGTTGATGCTATGTATCATAAGGCTATTGAAACTGTCATATAATGCAATAATTATTTGAATGTAGCAGTTCCTTGTTATGAGGCAACTCCCAGCCAAGAGAGATTAGGATGTTTTTTTTTTTTTTTTTATTTTTTTTTTTTTTATATAACTAATATCAAGTATTACGTATTATCTGGAAACTCTGCTCTGGAGACCAAACATGGAACTTCTTCAAGCCTTAAGACCTCCACTGAGCAGGCAGTGGTTTCGTATTGTGCAATGAAATTCATCTCCTATCTGAAAATATTCACAAAATATCTGTGCCCATGATGGAATTTGAACTTGCTGGAGTGGTGTGAGAAAGCTAACCACTTGACTAACCATCATATACACCATAAGTATATGGTGTATATACTGCAGATTCAGATATAATATGTTATGATCTACAAAAGCCAATCTCAGGATTGGCTTCAATACCCATTATTTTTAAAATATAGTGATTAGTCTTATACCTAAGTACATATTTGAGCATAAATTGTGTTCTCTGGTTTGCCTAGTTGCAGGATAAAAAACCCTAGTTTTGGAGGAAAAATTTTGCCAACTCTGTATGAGACTGGCTAAGCCAATCATATGCAACTTAAAAATCCCCCGATAAAGGTTCTTTGTTCTTGCCATTAATAATACTCAAATAATAGAGGTTTTGCTTCTAATCCCCATTAAAAGAAATGAGCATCATGTATTATCAATGCGATTTACAAAGTTTAGTATACTTCTGAAACTGTAACATTAACTCAGAATATTTCAGAGTTGGAAAGGAAACTCCACAGACAGATTGAAGGAACTATGATGGGGTTCCCCACTTTCCCAAGCCAATTTTATTTAGAGCACCTAGAAAAAAAATTCCAGCATAAATCTAAAACTACTCTTTGGCTCCATTATAAGACAGTTATGTTTGCTATTTGGGAAAACTCACATCAAGAACTGGATGCCCTCTTACAAAAACTACACCTACACCCTCTGAATCATATTCACTACAAAAATAGAATCAATCCTAATTTCACAAGATGATGATTCCCATGTATTAGAGACACTTCTGAACATTTTGCTTGTGTCCTGCAGAAATATCATCTCACAGTCACATTTAAGATTCTCAACCAAACCAGCTCTTTATCTCTAAAAGATAAACTACAAGACATTATTGCTACCTGATATATCCGATTCCTTGACATTTGTCCTACAAAGTGACAAATACGTCAGTCTGTCACATTTCAGAATATGAATCTTATTCTGAACTCAAAATGAACAATAATAGCCATAGAATCCTCTGGAATGAAGTTACATTACTACACAGAAGCAAGCAGAAATTCAAACATCTTTTCAAAGAAAGTGCTGAGGTCTTTCTTCACCATCATCCAAACTTCCATCTCAGTGATGAACTGTCTGTGCCTAAATTTAGGAAATTGTTATCAATAGCCATGTTGCTTTTAAATATGCTCTCTCTCTCTCTCTCTTTCTCACACACATACCTATATCAGATCCTAATAATATTTACCTGGCACTTTCACAACTGCACATATAAAAAAAGACACGAGTTTCGACGTGCTTGTATTGTTGTTTTTGAATTATCCATTATTCACTTTCTAACAGTGACTACAGTAAGATACTTAAGTTGATTAAATATTTTTGAATCTTTGATTTTTAAGATTTGTTCATACATGTATGTGTTTTTTTAGTATACTTTTTTTTTTCTTAAAGTGATCTGTATTGTGAAGTATTTATATATTTTATTATCATGAAATAAAGTCTATTCATTACCTTTCCACTGGCACGGGTGATTTTGTTGATAATATCAGCAAATACTACGTACTGATCTCCAGTCTCTGAAGCTAATTTCTTCCATTTAACATTCTGACGTAACCGGACATAATCACCTCGAAATGGATGGGAAACACTATGTGAGATAAATAAAAAAGCAATTTTAAAAAAAAAATTTTTTTTTAAATAACAGTTAACATAGCATACTTCCAAGATAGGTATAGAATAAGAGTGTCATGTTTTCAATGGAGGCAAATGGAATTAGTGATTATAAATATAAAAAAATTACATTCTTGTTTTTATTCTTTACCTAATCATGAAAAAACAAAAGTTTGCACATAAAGTATTTTCATGGTATGGGGGGGGGGACATGAAAGAGTAGTAGTAGTGAACAAGACAAGGATAGAGACTTCAACTATAGCAGTATTTCTCAATGTTTTTTCGATCATGCCCCACCTCAATGTCTCAAAGATTTTGATGCCCCCCCCTAGCATAATAGTCAGCCAAGTTCTGAAAAAGTATAATATAAATAGGTATAAATATGTGCATGTACATTTTCTAATTGCCCCCAAAATATTCAAATTGCCCCCCTGTGGGGAGTACTCCCTACGTTGAACACTGAACTATAGGAACACAGATTGGAAGGAGGAAAGGAAACACAAGTGGAAGGAAGTGGAATTTATACTGTAGTAAGGTTATTTACCTGAGGCAGCATGTGTGGAAGATACCAGGTGTCTACCAGCAGTATTCCTTGTCTGTTGCAAAACACAGTGCACATGATTTTCCGAGTGGAAACTGTTGTCTTCAATTTCGTCTTGACTGGTGATGAGGTGTGCCTCCACTCCATGGACTGTTGTTTGGATTCAGGGGTTGCATGCGACACCCAAGTCTCGTCCCCGGTGACAAGTTTGCTCAGGAAAGCATCTCATCCTGATGGTAGCATGTCAAGAATTCCAATGCACTGCCCAGCTGATTCACTTTGTGTTGTTCTGTAAGCAACTTCTGCACCCAGCATGCACACAATTTCCAATAATTCAGTTTCTCTGACAATTTCATGAAGACATGAATGTGAAACTTCTGGAAATTGCAGCGAGAGTGACGACATAGTGAATCCCCTATTCTGTCGAATCTTCTCTTCAACTGAAAGCACCAAATCGTCAGTCACTAAAGATGGTCGCCTGCTCCATTCATCATCGTGCACACCTGTCCTTCCCTCATTAAAAAGTCTTGCACATCTTCGTACATGTGAATCACTCATTGCTTGTTCTCCATAAACCACAATAATTTGCCAATAAATTTCAGCTGCTTTAAACGTTCCTCACATTCAAGAAACGGATAACTGACCGAATTTCACATGCAGCGGGCGATTCGATTTTCTTAGACATTATAAACACACATCAAGAAGTGTATGCACTGCGAGAATGTTTGAAAATGGCACCAATGCCTTGCTAAGGATTCAACAAACTCAGCACGCATGCACACCATTGCGACCATAGTGCTGCAGTGAAAATATTTAAAAATGGAACTTACTTTCTGGACGTCCCTCGTACTTCATAGATGCTTATGACAGATGTACCAACTTAGAAAAAAAAAAAAATCTTGCCAATAGTGTTGCCACCTATGGTCGAGGCTGAGAATTTTTTAGACCACCCTTGTACATAAGTGTACTTATACTCTTTATGATTATGCCATAATTAATTATTAATACTTATGTCAACATAACTATACTAATAATAGTTATGTTAGTATTAATTATTAATACTAATGTATGAACTTTAAAAAAAATTGGAAAGGTATTAAGGAGTAAATTTGTTGGGACCAGGCCCTTGTCTTATAAAAAAAAGAATTTACCGAGCTATGGTCTCACAAAGGTTGAGAACCACTGGTCTAGATATTCATGAGCAAAGTTTGTTTTCAAGGGATTCTAATAATGCATTTGAAACTTTTAACTCAGTAGAAGAAAATCAAGTCTTGTATTTCCCTTGAATGATGATATGGAATTTGTAATTCAACAGTTGCAATTACAAAATCCTGATGAAAGAAAACAAGTTTTGTCATTTACAGAACATTATTTCAATGTAGAGTATTCAGTACATATGACTGATGCTCCTGTTCATAAACAATATTAAACTCTTCAGCAATACATGGCCAAATTTCAAAACTTACTGCATGATATGATTGAGAATTCTACTTCCCAATGGAAGTACTTTCATTCTATTCAAAAGCTAAGTGGAACCTAAGGTTTAGATGTAAGAGTGGTAAACATAGATTGTTAATGAATCTTGATGAAGCAGATCATTTTTTGAAGCTTGATTTAAATTCTTCAAATTACTTTAAGAAAAGAAGATAAAATAATTTTGCATTTTGCACTAGATAGAAGAAATTCAAACTATGCAGAATGCCTCAGAGTGCAAAATAATCTGCAATATCATTTCAATCTTTGATGAATTCAGTCTCAGCAGATTATTTAGGAAAAGAAGTTCTAGTATTCCAAGAAAAATAAACAAATGCATTTAACATTCTCTTCGTAGTTGTAAATAAAAAAACTAACAGTAGCAAATCTCTCTTTAAAATGCACAAAGTCAGGTTCTTCTTGATGGATATTGAATATTTACGACATGAGATCAACACCTAAATCAAATATTAGAGCGATTTTGGATTCTCAACCTCCAAAAACCATAATGCAGGTATGAAAATATATGGGAATGATACATTTTTACCAGTTCATTCGAAATTGTTCGACCTTCATAAGATCTTTAGTTCATCTAATAAAGAAAGATTTTTAAGATTTAAATGGGGAGAAGTAGAAAAAAGGCATTCATATCTTTACAAACTGATTTATCCCAAGCTCCATTGTTGATGCATCATATGCTTATATTGCATCAATTTATGGAAAAGAATGAAGAAAATCTGTTTAGACCTATAGCTTTCATTAGCAGAAAATATTCCAGTTTTGAAATGAACTACTCAACCTTGAAATAATCATATCTTTAAGGAAGTTCAGTTATTTGCTATTAGGCAAACATGTTGCAAAAAATATAATCATCAGTCCCTTTCCCTTCTTCAATAATTGGTTACCAGAGGTGGTCAGTGAATGAGTTTAAGGAGAGGTATGATAGGTGTGAATGATGGCTAGTGCGTGAATAAGGGATCTCCCATGATGAGTCTTTCAACTCCATGGAGATACCTGTATAATAATAAGGACAAAACTCAAAGAGTGATTACATGAGCATTAAGAGATTCAAGAATATTGTAGCTAGTTATCTGTCAAGATCTCTAGAAACAGATATTGATAAATGAAGGTCATATAACATTCTTGAGAAAGAATTTTTAAGAATCTTTGAGAAAGAATTTTTGCCAAAATTAACAAGAAGGGAACCTTTAGAAGAAGAGAGTAATACTAATTTATAAACAAATGTTGACTTTAATCAACCAAGTACTTCTCAGGTTGAGTGGTCAATCCCATTTAAGTACAGCACAGGAACCAGAGTCTCAACTGCCACTTTTAAAGTAAGAATACAGAAGCTGAAGAATCTAATGGAGCATTCTAATGACGTTAGTATGCTTACTGATAGCATGAAAATAATTTTGTGCACATTAATTCAGAGATTCATCAGCCTCTGACTACATCAAGGAAACGATTACTGAGTAACTAAGGGCAATCAAAAAATGGATAGAAACCTAATTCTTCAATTATGTGTCAATTTATAATTTCAGATCACTGAAAAAAAAACCCCTTTAAAGATGTTACTAGTGTAAGAATTTGCTCTTACAATCTTAAATTTTTACATCTGAATACTCACAAGAATATTCCTGTTATGCATTAAGAAAAAAAGGATGAAGATTATTTTTAAGATATGGGCATACCGTCTGTCTCATATGCAATATAACTCCTATACAAATAAGCAGTATATAGACATTTTACAGGTCACAAGTCAAAGGAATCATGCACCAAAATTACAGTTGTCCTATTTGTCATTATTGATTTCATGACAATAACAGTCAGATACAAAACCTTTACAGAGTCAGAGCATACTTTAGTGCCATGTAGCTTATGTTGATGATGACCTTGATAAATATAGGGGTGCTTAAGGGTGAAAGCTATATAACTTTAGGCCAATAAGAATACAATTTGAGATTTAGCCGACCAAACTGTATTCTTATTGGCTTAAACCAACATTTCAAATGATGGTACAACATGACAGAATTTCATGCTGGCTGGGGCATCGTCCGGCTAAACAAGGCCCCCGTTGTTTTCAACAGGGAGTCAGGGCAAACAGCGAAAAGTCGGCTACCGGAACAAATCCTAAAACTTATCCCAACTCAGTATCACCAGAGTTCAAGATCGGTACTATCAACATGAGAAGCTTGAATGGCAAAGAAATGGAGCTAGCTGAGAAATTGGATAAATACCAGATCGACATAATAGTGACTTTAAACAAAAAAGGCAAAAACTGGTGAGATCTTTCTGAACAATAAATACAAAATGTTATATTCAGGCAATGACAATCAAGCAAAAGAAGAAGTAGCCATAGTATTCAACACTAAACATGAGGCTAATCTTCTTGAATGGCAGGCAGTGTCAAGTAGAGTGATGTGGGCAAATATCAGATTGGGGAACTGAACAATGAGACTTATTTGTGCCTATGGTCCCACAGAAGACTCTACTAAGGTAGAAGTGGAGGAATTTTTTGAGGCTCTAGAGAAAGCTACTGACACAATGGAAAAGGGAAAGTTGGTCCTTGTTGGGGATCTAAATAGCAGAGTAGGAAGTGCTTGTCAGACATGCAAAAATGTTTTGGGAAAATTTGGAGAAAAGAGCAAAGCTAATAATACGGGCAAATACCTGTTGGATTTCTGCTCAGGACATGGACTGGTTATTACTAACACATGTTCCAACATAAAAATGTGCACAAGTTCACATGGAGAGAAGAGGCAAGGAATAAGAAAAGTCTCATTGACTATGTTATTGTTGATAGTGATGTTTTCTCCCTGGTGCAGGACACCAGAGTGTACAGAGGATTTGAAATTGGAAGCAATCAGTATTTAGTCTTGAGCAAGATAAAACTGAATTTCATATTGAAAAGAATAACATGTAAGAAAGTTTTAAAGCGAATAAAAGTTGAGCAGCTTTCAGACGTGAACTGTAGACTAAAATACACAAAGCTTATTGAAGGAAAAATGAAAGAGTTTGAGAACAGGAACCAAACCTTGGAGATTCAGTGGCAAGCCTTGAAGAAAAAACTGATTGATTTAGCCAGAGAGGCATGTGGTGAAGTTCTCTGCAAGGATAGAAAAATTAGACCTTCATGGTGGACACAGGAAGTTAAAGAGGCAGTGAAGGAAAAGAAGAAAGCATATCAAAAGTTCCTGGCAAATAAGTCAGCTTGTGCTATTAGAGAATACAGAGACAAATGTAAGAAAGCTAAACTCTGTGTAAAACTAGCCAAACAAAAGTCATGGGAGGACTTTGGCAAGAACATAGAAAATAAATATCAGAAGGTGGCAAAATATCCTGGAGGTTGTTGAAGAAGCTTAGGAATGGAGGAAAGAGTGCTGTAAAAGGAGTTAGAGATTATAAAGGTGATATGAAAACGGGAGAAAAAGATATCCTTGAAGTATGGAGTAATTACTTCGAAAAATTGCTAAATGAAACAAGCAGTGATAGCACAGTGGTAAAAACACTCAACAGGCACACAGTCAGGAATACATATACATACTTGAAGTAGAAAAGCAGCAGGAATAGATGATATTCGACCTGAAATGCTGAAGTATGGTGGTATAAATGTGTTACAGTGGCTGCACTGCATAGTTCAAAAGGCCTGGACAGAGGGGCGAATTCCCAATGATTGGAGCAGAGCTCTCATAGTACCCATATATAAAAAGGGAAATAAAACTGAATTACAGAGGTATTTCCCTACTGAGTGTTCCTGGCAAGATTTATGCAAGTATACTTGAGAAACGGTCGAAAAGAATTGTGGAAGAAAAGCTTGGAGAAGAACAAGCTGAATTCAAGCCAAATAGAGGCTGTCAGGATCAGATCTTCACTTTATGACAAATAGTTGAGAAAGCATGGGAATATAACTAAATAAATTTGCCAATCTGGAAAAGGCATATTACAAGGTGCCAAGAGAGAAGCTATTCCAAATGCTACAGTTATATAGTGTTAATGGGGCATTATATCAAGCAATATACTTAGTCTTTATTTGAGTCTTAA
Source organism: Typopeltis vanoorti (assembly GCF_054136105.1). Taxonomy (NCBI): domain Eukaryota; kingdom Metazoa; phylum Arthropoda; class Arachnida; order Uropygi; family Thelyphonidae; genus Typopeltis; species Typopeltis vanoorti. The sequence continues at coordinate 87,299,399 of NC_143563.1, forward strand.
GTCAGCAGTTAGAATTGAAGGAAGGTACAGGAAGATGGTTTAATGTTAAATCTAGTGTCAGACAAGGATGTACATTATCCTCTCTCTTATTCATTATCCATATGGATCACATTATGAAGGAAAGTGGTATTAAACCTGATATCAAAATTCGAGGTTTAATCTCAGCTCTTTGCTTTATGCAGACGATGCTATACTTCTAAATAAATCCGCTACGAGTCTGCACGATTCCCTGACTAAATTGAATAACAGTTGTAATAGGTAGGTATGAAGGTCAGCATTAAAAAGACAAATGAAAATAGGCAAAAACAATGAAAATATCAACTGCATTGTGAATGGAGAACTTATAGAACAAGTAAAACATTTCAGCTACTCAGGCATGATTTTTAGTGAAGATGGTAAGTTAAATATGGAAATAGACAACAGAATCAACAAAGCTGGTATGGTAGGAAGTCAACTGAATAAATTTATATGGAATAAGAGAGAAATTAGCCGAAACGCTAAATTAGCTGTATACAAGACAAAGTTTAAACCAATTTTAACTTATGGATCTGAAAGCTGGGTTAGCAGTAAAACACTTGACCAAAGACTAGAGACCGCATGAGAGTCCTGAGAAAGATTAGGGGCACGAACAGATGGCATCAATCGCAATATCATATTAAAAATGAGGATATTAGGAAAGAACTTGACATTGTCAGCATCCAGGAATGCATTAGCAGAGCCAATCTCAGGTGGTATAGTCACTTAAGCAGAATGGGAGAAGAAAGATTAGCAAAACAAGTGTTCTCTGCCAGGTTGGCGGGAAAAAGACCCAGAGGAAGACTAAGATATAAGTGGATTGATACAGTAAAAAGTGCCTTAGAAGACAGAAATATATCCTGTACACCCTTGAGGGTATATATCAGGAATTTGATGATGATGACGACCTTGATATAAAGGTTGAAATATCAAGTGTAAGTATTTACTCCAACACAAATGTTTTTGTCTCTATAAATTCTACACAATGAATGCTGACCACCATGTAATCTTGAAAGAAAGAATATAAGTTAGAATTGTGGATATCATTTCTGGGAAATCTCCCATTTTACGGCAAAATAGCCGTAAAAAATATTTACGGCTATTTTTACCCCTATTTACGGCTATATTTACCCCTATTTAAATGTCATTGGCTTTTTTACTCACGGAGATTCTTAGGGCATTGTAGATGTATATTTACCAATAAATATATGTAGCATAAAGGAAGAGAAATTTACACATACCTTTTTCTGGGATGTCCAAACTACTGTGTGTGTGTGTGGGGGGGGGGAGTTAGGCAAAGTGAGAGAATTAAATAAAATTGGAAAAAACCTGGGTTTTTTGAATAATATATATATATACATATATATTATATTATTAGGGATGGGTGGAACGTTTTTTTTTATATTTATATAGGGTGGCAAAGGGTGAAGGGGTTGAAAACAGCAACTGATTTTTAGAGGCGGAAGGGGGTTGACAGGGTGCGGTCCATTTAGACTATGCTTGGTCATCGTCTGAACACATGGAGGAAGTGGATGCTATGTCAGGTCGGGCAGGTGCTTCTGCTTTTGAAGTGTTTGTGACCTCAATTTTATGTTGTGAAGCTTCCAAGCCTTGGAGATTATGTAGGGCCTGTGGACGTTGATAGAGTTCGCGTCACATTTTATGGGTATTGTTTCTGATATTCTAAGCATTGTTTCATTGTCTTGTCAGTCTACTATGATGGCCTTGTCGATCTGCGGGGTATGTTTTTGTTCAAGGGCGTGAACTTCTGTTTTTCCTGTGTTTTGTATTCGATTTTTCTTTTTGATGCTGTATTTTTTAGTGTTTAAATGTTCTGGAAGAGGGATGTTACAATCGCGGAAGTGTACTTGTAGTCTTGCCCATAAAGACCTGATGGTGGAACCCGTGTAGGTGATATCACAGTCTTTTTGGCAAGGAAATTTATAGACTACGTTGCAGTGTTCAAATATTTCTTTTTGTGCGTGAGATTTAGTGGGTTTTAGGAGATTTGCCAATTTTTGGTTTGTGGTGAATACCAGTTTGTAGTCAGTATGTTTGAAGATGTATTTATAGGCTTTGTATGTGTTTTGGGTATATGGTAGTTTGTTTTGGTACTTGGGTTGTTTTGGCAGTTTTTGGCCATCCTGTTTGCATAATTTATTAGTTGTGTAGGATAGTTGCAGTTTTTGAAGATCTGTATTAGTTTTTTTATTTCTGCATTTAGAGTACTCTGATTGGTTGAAAATTTGTAAGCATTTATGAATTGTGATAAGATTACCGATTTTTTAACAGAATATAGATGGTATGAGTGGAAATGGAGGTAGTTTCCGATATGCGAGGTTTTGTGGTATACTTTCGTGGTTATTTTGTTGTATGTTCTGATTAATGTCAAGTTTAAGAAATTGATGGATTTGTTCTGTTCGGTTTCTATGGTGAATTTTAGTCTGAATTTTAGAATTGGTTAGAATTTAGTTAGAATTGGTTTGAACGTGTCTTGTATACTATTAGCTTAGCATTTTGGCTTTCTCTCTTATTCCACATAAATTTATCCAACTAACTCTCCACACCCATACCAGATTTGATCATTCTTTTGTTGATTTCCATATTTAATTTTTCATCTTCACTAAAAATTGTGACTACCTATTTTCTTACTTCCAATTTTTGTTTCAGTCATGATGAAGATACATCCATCAGAAGGAATTCTAGAATCCAATATATGACTTCCATCTTAAGATCCAAAGAAGTATGGAAAAAAATACAGAAAATGAAAGGCCTTTATCACAATCACACTCTCCATCCTAGAAGATAATGGTTGAACCTGTTGCTGACCCAAAAGTAATAAAATGAAAGTTGCTTAAATCTTAGTTTCTAACCTCTGGAATGTCGAGTATGAGGAGAGATTGAGAAGATGCAACTTGCAGAGTTTGGTGGACAGGAGGAAGAGGAGAGATATGATAGAGACCTACAAGTTAATAAGGGGTTGTTATAGGATCATTGCTGGAGAGGTTCTATAGAAAATAGTAGAATATCAGGGGAGAACCAGAGGTCATCCCTGTAAACTATATAAAGAGGGTGTGAGTAGGGGAGTGAGCTGGTTTTTTTTCATGCAGAGTTGTGAATGATTGGAATGCCTTGCCTGAGAGTGTGGTGTCTGCAGAGAATTTGAGTATGATGAGCTGTGTGTATGATAGAAGGACCTTCTAGATGAGTCTTTGATTTATTGTTATTGGGTAATAACAATAAATGCCATCCAACTACTGCTTGACTAGATAATATCCATTACAGGATGACAAAACTTCTTTTGCAACCATCCATAGATTAACTACTGCACTTTTTACAAGAGAATCTTCTGTGAGAGTATATTTCCAGATATCTGGCCAAAATATTTTCCTAAGCTAGGGAAAGATCCAAAATCCTCAACCTTACAATTGCTCTGGAAAGAAACAACTTTTTTTTTTTTTCCAGAACACAAGCTGGCATCCAAAAATATCATTCTACTACTGATCATCTAGTCTGGCTAGTGGCATCCATTAGAGAAGCCTTCCTAAATCACAAGAATCTACTACCAGTTTTATTTCATATGCTTGGATATTTGGAATACTGAAAGACCCATAATTTTGTTCTTAGAGGGATTTTTTTTTTTTTTTTTTTTCAAAAATTTTCAAAATGGGCAATTGCAAATGAGCCCACATTTTCACAGTAGAAGAGAGTTTGTGTGCATTTTTGACAAACATTTTTGGATCAGGATGTAGTCTACATCTTGATCCAAAACTCTGATTGGGACAAACATAATTTCATTGCACCAGAAGTCAATTTCTTGGGATCTTATTTGACAACAAACTTTGTTTCCTCTCTCACACATGTCAGTTAAGAGACAACTGCCATAAAGCAATAAACATGCTTTGCATTATTTTCCACCTCTCTGGTTGCAGATAGACATTATTTACTCTGTCTGTATTCTGCACTTATAAGATCAAAAGTTGATTATGGGTCCCAAGTTGATGTTTCTGTCAGGGAGAGCACCATGTGATGGCTAGACCCTATTCACCATAAAGTCATTAGAACTGCAACTGGGGCATTTCTAACTTCACCTATTCTTGGTGAACCACCTTTGTTGCTTCAATGCCAACAGTTGTCGCTGTTATATGTAACAAAAATAAAATCCCTGCCAGACCATCCCACATGGTCAACTATTTTTCAACCAGAATTGTTGTCTATTGCAAGCTCTAGAGATTGAGGCAGACAATGTAGCAGAAGCCACAAAATACACTACCATTACCATGTATCATTACTTTCAGCAGGCTACTGAAATTTTCCATTCCTCATGTTGTCTATCAGCAGCTCTTTGAAGCTTATAGAATTGAATACTCTGATTTTCTGTCTACAGAGACAGTTCAAAATTGGAGAAACTTGTGAGATCTTCTACCACCCTTCCAGACAACATTATATTTGCACAAATCCCACTAGAGGGTAAAAACTTTAAAATTGAGCTGTATGCGATAGAGCTTACACAAAATACATTGGACTGTGTTGCTACCAAAGTTGTATATAATATTCCAACTCACCAAGTTCTTTTCATACAATAGAAGTCTAGAGCTACAAAAACATCCAATACCTCCTCTTTCAATTAAGGAAGTTACACTTAGTTGTATGCTTCTCTTAGATTCCAAGCCATGGATTAAGGGAAAAGAGCTGCAGATACTACAGCTAGATCAGCTCATTTCTCAAACATTCACCATCTGCCTGTACCATACACTGGTTATGTATGAAACACTGCCAAAAACAGTAGGCTATGGGATGCTCTATAAAATAAAAAACTTATATACATGTGTGTGTGTGTGTAGTGATATCTAAGCTGTACAAAGTTCTGGATGTTGCACTTGACTGAATTGTCACATGGCAATTGGAGTCCAAGTTGAGGAAAACAGATCAATGAGATGGATGGCATCTTGGAAAATGAGAGTAACAAGTAGCATGCCTATTTTGTTCTCAGACTACTACATTTCAACTTATTTCCTAATGATATTGCAAATGATATGAAGAACATTCAGTTATTTGGGAAAAGTAACAAGAAACTTAAGGCAATTAGGTGCTTTCAGAAATACTTAAACAGGTGAGTGATAGTGGCAATTTTTATTGTTGTTAAACGGAAGATTTTTGTTGCAGAGTGCAAAAGTATTGCTGCATACTGCACCGTATTGGTAGAGCTATAAGGAGTTAAGGTGGCATTATAAGTCTTTGGAATGCTAGTTATCAAAATGTGATAGATATGATAGAAAGGCTTAAGTCAATGGGAAAGTTTTACAAAATTAATACAGAGGGGATTATTCATACAGTGAAAGGAAAGAGAGTATAAGGAATCATTCAGGATCTTGTATAAGAGTATGCAAGGAGAGAAAAAAAAAATTTTTTTTTTTATGTTGAAAGTGATGGATGATTGGAATGTGGAGACTAGGAAGATGTTTAAGTAAGAGCCAAGTAAGAGACCTCCCATGATGTCTGCTGAGTTCAGTAACAAACAATATTTTCACTACTTTAGCAATACCGTGAATGCGCTAGGAGAATAATATTCAAAAAAGACTTAGCTGAGATGGGAATCCAGAACTGGAATGAAAGAACTTCAGACAGAAAGGAATGGAAGAAGTTGGTACATGCAGCTTAGAAGTTCAACTAGTTGAAGAAGATATATAAATAAAAATATAACAAAATTAATTCTTTATTAGAAAAAGTTAACTGTAACGACCACTTTGTAGGATTTTATAACAAAGCTTAATAAAACTGTGTAAGAAGTTTGAGCTAAGGATAACAGCAGTTCCATATTATATAACAAATTTATAGGCTCTAAGGGTTAGTGAAGTGCAAAAAAAAAAAAGCCTCTCCTAGCCAAATGTCAACCAAGTCTCAGCAGAATAAATGATTCAACAAGTGTGTCTGATGACTCATTTTCTACTAATAAATCAGAGGATGCATTTATTACATGAAACTCTCAAATAAATAGAAATTAGATGGAAAAGCTGGAAATAAATCGTGGCCTGAAGAAGGATACAAAACCCAAAAACAGAATTTTAATATGAAGCATTTGGGGAATAGCTAAAGCAGTATGATATCAAAATAGCTACCATAATAGAAACAAAAGAACTAAATGATTATACTTGTATTCAAATATCAGTATAGTAAAGAAACTTGAAAGAGCAAAAGCAAGAACCACATTAATGATATCTAAAGATTTTAAAAATAAAACAATTAGCTAGATATGAAAAATAATGGGGAACCAAGATTAATTAACATTAAAGATACCAAGAAATGTTATACTTGGTTTGCTTCCTTGGGAAAAGGATTAATATATTTCATGCATAAAACAAAGTTTTGTGCATGAAATATATTCATGTCTGAGCTACTTATATATAGAGGCTAATGACTTTATATCACTTGCCTTAGTATGTATCCCATAATGCAAAGTGCATCCCCTTTCGGACATGTATAATGCAATGCATAATGGGAAGGATCACTACCCAGACCGGTTTCGACCTTTATTGAGGTCTCATCAGTGGGAGCCAGACCCGGGGGAGATAACAAGATTGACAATTGACATTTATGACTTAAGGGGTGAAGCGAAAAGCTTTTCATATTCCCCGTTGTCTGTTACGGTCACATTGAGGGAAAATATTATGAGCAGTTTGCTCGCCCAGAATGGGCATGGAGATTATACATCACTGAAGGAAGTTAAAATGGCTTTTGGTCTTTTGTGTTTGAATGCATCCGTAGGCTCATAGGCTACAGCTTGTTGAACTTTGCAGGAAGGGGAAGATATAAGGAATATTTGTATCTCGGTGAAGTTGATGATTTCTGACGAACCATGGGGCGTTTAGGATCATTCTCAAGCATTTCTTCTGAACCCATTGCAATTTGATAATATTTGTAGTGGAAGTGTGGCTCCAGGCTGGAGAAGCATAAGTAACTATAGGACGAATCGTCAGCTGGTATAAAAGCAATATGATTCTGATGTTTAGTTTGCTGCTTCTGTTTATTAGGGAGTAGATCTGAGCGATGGGATACCAAGATTGAAGTAATGAAGAAGTCATATATATCTTATATACAAGTAGACAAAAGGTGCCTGACCTTATTAATAAAAATCTCTGAATGAGAGAAAGATGTAGAAAGTTTTTTACCTTGCATTTATTATACTTTAAAGATATCAAGAAATTTTATTCTTGGTTTTAATCCTTTTCCCAAGGAAGCAAAACAACGTTTTGCATGTGAAATCTATTCACCTCTGAGCTATTTTTATATATATAGAGACTTAATATCAGTTGCCTTAGTATGTTATCACATAATGCAAAGCACACTCCCTTTCAGATGTGTCACTATGCAGATGGGTTTTGGTTGAAACTGGTCTGGGTAGTGACCCTTCCCATTATGCTTTGCATTATAGGAAGACAAAAGGATTAAAACCGAGTATAAAATTTCTTGGTATCTTTAACATATAAACCCAAGGTAAAAAACTTTCTATATAAGATTAATTAACTTTGCTCTATTTCCACGATGAAATTTATCTAGGGGTATAGATTGTTTATTTTTTCTAGAAAGGTGGGTAAGGTAACTTCTTTGTGGGATCAGATGGAAAAAATGTCATCGATGTAATGTATCCAAAATGAAGTAGAGGTAGCATGAATGAGAAAAGGATTTCATCTAGGTTATGTAGATCAGTGGGCTGTGAAATCAGTTAAGCAGGTTGTGACAAACATTTTTTAAAGTTAAATATAATAAAAAATATCAGAGTGCATCTCATAAGTTTCATAGTTCTAACATGTTCACACTGGGTGCTGTCAAATCTAGCATTTCACTTCAAGAGGGAACTTGCTTAATGGTATATTATGTTCTTTCTGAGTTGAGTGAGTGTATTTTTACAAAGTTCTAAATACATAATGCATGCAAGTTTGTAAGAACAGATGAAGGAGGCAACTTCCATAGCCACATTAGTGAATAAATTCAGTATCAAAACTGACCATTAAATACATCAGCTGAAGGGAAAGATTTCTCATTTTATTTTGGAAATCTGGAGAATTTTTTATGGAAAAACAGGAGTTGCAATTTGGGACCATAATAGACGGACTAAAAATTGAGCTATGTGATAAGTAGGAGAATCTATACAATCCATAATTTGACATAGAGTTATGCCATCATTATGGATCTTTGGCAGACCACAGAAGCTTAGTCTGAGCAAAATAGTTCTCACGTTTATTGTTAGTCGTATTGTGGTAAAGGTCCTGGTAAGTGGATCTGTCCCATACTAAGAGAGACAGATTTTTCCTCTTATATTTTGAGGAGTCTATGACAGCAGTCACTTTCCCTCTGTCTGCTTTTGCAGTAATGAGCTGGGTGTTGCATCTTAGAAATCAGAGTTTTAGTTTCTGCTGGAGAAATGTTAGAAGGAGGTAGTTTGGCTTTCAGCAATATGAAGACTTTTAAATTAATTTATTGGCATTTCCAGTGTTGTGGAGAAAATCCAAGTAAGGTATTTTTCTGGGAATAACATCAAACTCATATCCTTTGGAAAGAATACAAATTTCATTTTCAGTTAAAGAGTGTCCTAGGATGTAGACTACCTACTTGTCTGGTATGGTACAAGATGTGCTGTGTTTAGTAATAAGGTTGTTAAATTTGTGATCCAGATGTTTTTTAAATACAAAACAGAAAGAATGCTTGGCAAGAGTTAAAACTACCCATAATAACTGCCAATCTAAAATTGACATAATATTTTCTTGAAACTCAGTGATGAGATGAATATTAACTGCCAGATCATGTTTTCCAACTCAGAGCTGATTATGGACTAAAGATATATATTTTTTTAAATTGTAAACATAATAATCGTATGTACAGGATTAACCAGTTTTTGGTTCTCTGCAGTCAGGCAGAGAGGTTACATCCTCATACTCTTGTTGAGGTACGTTACATTGAAATATCAGTTATAAGGTGAATTACATTTTTTTTTTAAATTTAAGCCATTAACAGTTATTTGACATGATACTGTATAAGAACATAAAATCTGATATGTATGGGGAAGAACATAACAATTACTATAGGACAATATTATCTATTTACATGAGGGTGACAGTTGATTAATATTCGCACTGTTAAGCACAAAAAATCTTTCTTCCCCCTTTCTTTGGGGGAGGGAGGGGAATGATGTCACTTCTATGCTGGAAAGTGGACTATGATGCAGTCGCCCTGCTCAGCCAGGAGTTGATTCTGTGGATTCCAGTCTTGGTGGAAAAGATCTAAGGTGTTGTTTTGCCTGCTGTGGTGATGCCCATGTAGGATCCGACTTCTCACCTTTTGTTTGAAGGCTGCAAGGAGTTGGTCAGCTGCCTCTCTCTCTCTGTGAAGTTGCTGTGCTGTCTGGTCTTGTATGTTTGAGGTAGAAGCTGTATATTATCACTTTCGCAGTGATGAAGATGTAATTGCAGAATGAATGATTATTTGACTCTGCATTATTTGACTCTTATGGACTAAAGATAGATTTGTGGTAAGATATACATCTTACCACAAGAGTACAAACAATGTACAAGAATGCCAATCTTACATTGTTAATAAGAAATCTGGCTTAGCAAAACACTGAATTGATATTGACCACAATATCCGCTGGTCTGAAACATGCTTAATCCATTGGTATTCTCACAAGTTTGAACATTTGTTTAAAGAGAGCATGCTGCAGTTCTGCTCCATTGTTTGAAGTTGAACCAGAATGACTACCTCTCCTTACTGAAGATGATGTTATTAGTATTATCACATCCTCCATGCAGTCAGCAGAATCCTCACGAGAGGTTCATTCAAATGACAACATATTTATATTATAGAAAGCCATATTAATTATTATTATTATATCACACCTCCAGGGAGTGCAAAGACACATTTAGGGAGGGCATCAACTCTAGAAGTCTTCATCTCACTACTCCACCAACCTTTATCATCTAAGACCAACGCCATCTACCACTGATTACCACCACTAGTGCTTTCACGGACAATCACAAACATCCATGCCAACGGCGGGATTCGAACCCGCAGCCTTTTGGCTGAAGAGCAGATACGCTAACCACTCGGCCATCCCAGGACTCCATGGAGTCAAAGACTCATCTAGGAGGTCCTTTTGTCATACACAGCTCATCATACTGTGCCTTAAACACATTCAAATTCTCTGCAGACACCTCACTCTCAGGCAAGGCATTCCAATTATTACAACTCTGCATGCAAAAAAGCTGCTTCTCACACCCTTTTTACACAGTTTCCAGGGGCGTCCTCTGGTTCTCCCCTGATCTCCCACTGTTTGCTGTAAAACCTCTCCAACACTGATCCTATAACAATCCCTTAATAACCCGTAGATCTCTATCATATCAATATTCTTCCTTCTATCTAATAGACTCTGTAACTGCATCTTCTCAACCTTTCCTCATATTTAACATTCCAGAGATCAGAAACTACTTTAGTAAGTCGTCACTGGACCCTTTCCAACATCTCTTTCTCCTTTTGAAAACCAGGTAATCAAATCTGTGCACAGAAGTCATGTGTGGCCTAATCAAAGCCTTATACAATAGAACAAGAATCTCCTTACTTCTACAAGTCAGTGTCCACTGCATCATTCCCAGAATTTTTCGTGTTGTCCTCACAATTTTGGCATTGTGTCCCCTAAATTTCAGATCCTTATCCACTATCACCCCCAAGATCTCTTATTTCCTCCACCTCCAACAATATATCCCCACTAAGCATAAATTCTACATGCCATCTTTGTTTCCCAAATTTTAAAACCTTACATTTTGCAACATCGAACTCACATCCCCATTTCCATGCCCATTCACTCAATTTATTCAAGTATTCTTGTAAGGCCACAACATCTTCTCTGCATCATCTGCAAAGAACTGAATATCCCCATCCAAATCTTCGCCATTAACATACAGGTTAAATAGCAATGGCCCTAAGGCACACCACTACTGACTATTCTCTTCCTGGATATTGCTCCCCATACAGAACTCGCTGATACCTATCAGATAGCCTGTTCCGATCCAATTCACTAATCTAATATCCAACCTCATCCTGTCTAGTTTGACTATCAACTTATCTTGCAGTAATCTATCAAAATCCTTTGGGAAATCTAAGTATACTACTGCATATCCCTCTCCTTATTGTAATAAGTAAGTAGATTACTAAAACATGACCTTTGATGGACATGCTGTCCATCAAAAATAATTCCATTGTTTTCAACCCACATCTGGATCTCCAACTACTTAACTAACTACAACATCTGAGAGACATATAGACCTATAATTTGATGCCTGAATTGCATCATAAGGGAGGTGATTGCATCACCTCCCTTATGATGCAACTTATTATGATTTTTAAATACTTATGATTTGATGGCACACTCCATCAGAATACATTGTGATATATTATCAAGTCCCACATCTTTATTAACATCAAGTTTGCTCAATTCCCTATACACCTTTTGCTCCCTTGCAGTCAGTCTCTCCTTTCGATCATCAACTGCTCCCAATCTCTCCATGATGTCACAATGACAAGAATGAAAGACCTTTATAAATTGCTCATTAAGTATCTCCATATATCTTCTGCGGTAGTTGTCCTTATACCATTTTCTCCAATCAATGCCATCTTTCCATAATCATTCTTGTTTTTTTTTTGCTGGCTACATATTGAAAGAACTCCCTAGTATTCTTTTTGGCTTCATTACTAACTGCTGCTCATGCTTCAATTTTGCTACCCTTACCAACCAAGTCACCCTCCTTGCCTGGTCTTTGTAATCCTCATGGAATTGGTTATTACCACTTCTCTTATGCTGCCTGCATAATGCCTTTTTTCTCTGTATGAATGAAGAGATTGCTTAATCTCTTCATTCATCCATTTCACACCTACCTTACTTAACCTTCTGACCTTTGGAATACATTTTGGCATTGATCTCTTTTCCATCTAACTCCTCATTCATGCTGTTTCCTGAGTTTTTCATAATCACCAGCCTTGTAGTTCCGAGTTCCTTGTAATCACTTCATGGTCACTCTCACCAACTAGAGGGTGATTTTACACCTCATTTATGATTACGTCCTCTGATGAGATGATCAAATCCAAGACCCTCGATCCTTGTGTGCCCTTCTGTTGCATACTGTCTGAGGTGGTTGTCTTTCAAAAACTCAAGAAACTAATTTTTTTACTTCCAGTTACTATCTCATCATCCCAGTCTATATTGCCATAGTTAAAATCACCCTTTTCTTATTTGCTTGGCTAATTTGATTATACTTTCATAGTCACTACCATCCACATTACCAGGTTATAACAACATCCAACTAAGTATTTCATTCTATTCACCTCTATCTCACACCATACTGCCTCAAAACCACTGGCACCATTTCCCTCTTGCACCTCTACTTTTTTATGGACATAACTCTTTTTCTCTCATCAACAGCACTCCCTCTCTCTTTTTACTGTTTCTATCGTCATGAAATACATCATACCCTTCCATCTCTATTCCTGTCAGGATGTCGTCCTCATCCAATCATGTTTCACTTATTCCAACAATTTTTGGATGAACAGACTCGATTAATGCAACCATTTCATTTGCCTTGTTTCTTACACTTCTAGCATTTGTATACAAACATAACAGCTTATTCCTGGATCTATAGCTAGTTCCACTGACACCACTTACTTGATGTGACTACTCCATGCTTTACTTGAGCCATTTCTTATTCATCTTTGAATCTTTTTCAGATCCATCTGTTTTCAAACCTTGATTCCAAGTCATCCCCTTCCCTTTTTGTCTATACATGCATCCATACGCTGTGTTCCTCTGTCTGTCTTGCACACCTGTTCTCTCAATCTTTATACTCATGCTGCTCATTTCTTCATTTACAACCACCACTTCAATCTCTCCTTTCTTCCACATTGCTTACCATTTGATGAGATTCATTCTCTACACTTACTTCTCTACCTTCCCTCAGCAGTCTCTCCAAGTAACCCACACCAAAACCTCTCAAATGCAGTCCATCACTCCTATACAGTTCACTTTATCCTTCAAACTCGTTCTGCACATTAACAAGCTGCACTCCTTTCTCCTCACACATTTCTGCTAGCATATCATTCATAATCCTTGCTCTCTATCTCATCTCACCACTGTCATACTTGGGCAACGGGTTTACTACCTTTCCTACCACACTATTCTTTTTTATCCATCTCAACAAACTCCTGATATCCAATCTGACATGCTCTTTGTTTGCAGTCAAGTCATTTGCACCTATTACAACTACCAACTCTTTTGCTTGCTTACTTCTCATATCTAATGTCTCAATCACTCTACTCATTCTACCTCCAGTAAAACATACTTTATGCATCCTCTCATCTAGCACACCATTAATAACTGAATCACCATACAAAAATATCATATTCTGGTTAGAAATCATTAATAATTTTTATTTATATATTTTAACTAATCTAATATGTCTGCTGTTAACCACTTGTGTTGTTATTTTACACTACCACGTGATTCTCACTGTCTTAAATAATTCACTGTGGACTAGCCTATATGCTAGATCAGTGTTTCCCAGATTTTTCTTATGATGGAACACTTCCCAAATCCTGAAATTTTCATGGAACACCTTTGTTATTTTGTAATGTATTAATAATTAATTATGGCATAATCATAAAGAGTATTAGTACGCTTATGTATACGGTGTGACATGTTGACAAATATAAAATTACATTAAAATCAGTTATCAATCACTGGACTAATGAAATCTTGTAGCATATTGTAGTTTCCTCAGGCCAACATCATTAAATTAATTTGTGCTGATTTTCATTGACATATCCCATTCTGAACACCAAAAATTTATAATATTATAAGTACTTCCGAGTGAATGCAGACTTTTTCTCCTTTATGCTGGTAGTTTTCCCCTCCTTTTACATCCTGGAGATTACTTTGTAGGCTGGAGGTGGATGAATCACTATCTGTTGTGTCACAAACACCTTCAATAAGAGATTTCTTAACACCAAAATTAAACAACGTCCTTTGTCTCTTATTCATATTAAAATTTAAATCTGTAGGCCTATTACTTTTAAAAAATCATGGCACTCAGGTTTCGAAACAAGCACTTTAACATTACAATGCGAACTTGCAAATTAAGTATTCAGTATTAGTAGATTTGAGAACCAGATACACCTTCAATTTCAGTGGAAAAATTTTCTTTATACTTCCTTCCTTGCTGATTGGTCACTAACATTTGCAACACATGTGTTATTTCTTTCAGTTTTGAGAACAGAGGATATGCCGCTCATTGTTGTAATCGGCTTGCAGGCAATTTTTATGATCGGTCATAAACAGTGGTATTCCCTTTCCCAAATGTTGAAAGATTTCGATGTGTGAAAATTAATGATATTCATGAATATTTCCATGTTTAAAAATATGCGGCTTAGTCACTGACAATTGCAACACAGATGTTATTTCGTTCAGTTTTGAGAACAGAGGATACGTTGCCAATTGTTGTAATCGGCTTGCAGGCAATTTTTATGACCGGTCATAAATAGCGGTATTCCCTTTCCCAAATTACTTCCATGTTTAAAAATGCACGGCTTGATCACTGACATCATGGAACACTTATTCACTTTTTGGAAAACCCTGTGCTAGATGATGAACTGTAATGACCAGATATTTCAACCTGAGAATTAAAGTTTAATATTTTATTCATTATTGTTTTTGTGTTATTTTGTCTTATGTTTATTGTGCAAAGCATCCTTAAAAAAATCAAAACAGTTCTAAACAACAAACCAATTGAAAAAGTTTATCATTAAAATTATCTTGGTGATAATAGAAGCTATAATGAAGAAACATATCCAAAACATAAAACTGATAAATTTACCAAAATTATAGGCATGATATCTTTAACCACCAAATAGCCATATATACACATATAGATAAAATATATCAATTTACGCTTTGCATCCAAATTATTTCAGTATCATCAACTGTTATTTCAACTTCACTAGATACTTTGCATCCACATATATTATTGATATGTAAATACATCTGGTAATGGGATTAAACCAAATTTAGTAAAAAAAGAAATAAATATAAGATTAATAATGTTCAGTATTTTAGCTTATCTGTTTGTTATATTATATGGAAGTGATAAAACATGGGTAATGGAATGAAAAAAAAAAAAACATCAGCAGGCTACACTAAACTTAGATAAAAAGCAGAAATTTGAAATAGCTATATAAACAGAAGATAATAATAATAGAAACAAATGGATTAATAGAATATCACTGAATATACCACCAAAAAGATTACCGAACTATAATTCAAAGGAAAAAGAAATAGAGGAATACCAAGAGATGATGTGGCCTGAACAGGCTGGTAGGCATAAAATCATGAAAGGAAATAGAAGAAACACGCACACAATCACACTAATCAGTCCTCTGTACTTGATCACAATAAATATGGAGCAAACAACACACATATGACTGACTTACAATAGTAAGACAGGTAAATAAAACTTAGAAGTGAATAAGGAAGTAGCCAGTAAGCAGGTAAGTTTTTTCTTTTACATGGTGGATTGTAAGAGCATGGAATGCATTACCTGAGAGAGAGTAGTAAAAGTACAAGGGAGTGGATGAGTAAGAAGAGGTACAATACACTTTGTGTTATCTAAGGTTGAGCTCCCACGATGTCTCATGACTCCATGAAAGTCAAGAAAAATAATTTGTAAACATACTTTATATTCAGCTTTTTCTGAAATTTTTATACACTGTGCATTTTGGCTGTAGCTCTCTTTCTCTTTTCCTCCAAGAAAACACTTCACCACTATACATTTCTCTTTATTTCAGTTTCAAAAATATACTAAACACACATTACCTTTTAGGATAGGATGATTTCCTGTCCTTAAAGATGAGGCTAGCGGTGACCTTTTCTCTCATCCTGTTACGAGCAGTTTGATCATACAGGAGTCTGTATTTCTGACACTGAAACACCAAATTATAAATTAAATAACAGATCATGTAGCATAAATAAATCAGTCACATCATATATTTAATCATTCATACAAATACTTGACCAAAATGAGTAATTGCCCAGTTTATCAGCATATTAGGATACAAATATTATTCTAATGCAATATTACAATATTACTAGCTTAGGATATCACTACATTAAGAAACATACAGTAATCATTCTTTCTCTTACTACACAGTGAAAAACTCTTCAGGATTTCCTTTTGCCTGCTTGGGTTATTCCTCCTTGCTATGTTAGTCACCCTTCATACCAATGCTTTGCATTGCTCAATGGGCATGCGATCACTTTTTTCTTTATATTCCCTCTGTGATTTTTGTTTGATTTTTATTTTTTTGCAGCCTCTGCTTTATGATGCTACTCATTTAATTTGATTAGCACTTTGTTTGTCCTCTTGCCACTGGGTAAGCAAGTCCATTTCCCATGTAAATAGTATCTCATCTTATGCTGAGATACTGTTCCATGCTGCTTCCTAAGTTTGCCATAATTGCCAACTTTGTAGTTCTGAATATACCAGTTCATAACTGAGAATATATCAGAGGCAGAGTGGCTACCAACTTATTCTGAAATTTTAGTGATGCTATTAGCAGATAAAGCACTTTCAAACTCTGTGTTCCCTCTGTCACATGCTTTTTCAGGTAATTCTCCCTTAATAACTATATACATGTCCCTGTAACATTTGGTCAGCCTGCACTCATTGTGGTAATCTGTTGATGCATAATATCTGCATCTTTCTGTGCACCTCCATGGTCTTTAGCTGCAATCATCAATAAAGTTTTGTGTTATTAGCCCCTCTGTTTCACACCATACAGCCTCAAATGAACTGTCTCCCTTAGTCCTAAAATCTTCAACTTCTACTTTTCCTAGATTGCAGTTCTTTGGCAGTCATTTATAATATCTGTTCTCCTATCCTATTCACTCTATCCTCCCTAAAAATACAATACTGCTTCCATTCTGTCCCTATAACTATATTACCTTTTGTCAACCAGTTCTTACTTGATCTTGGTAATTTTGGGCCAAGTTGATATGACTAATTCCAAAAACTCTCTCCTTCCCATTTAATTCTGATGCTTCTGGCATTTGTATATGTGCATTTCAGCATCCCCCTTGGGATTACAATTACCATTGTATGATGTAATTATCAACCAACTGAAATTTGAAATCTGGGAAAATGCACTTGGCATTGGATACATATTTAACTCCCCCCCCCCACCTAACACCTAGTTTTCCTCATTCTGCACTTCCAGTCTCACTGAACAACACTTTTTTCAAACATCAAACTCCAAAATTATTCAAATGCAATCTATCAGCCATGAACTACACCCTCCTCATTCTTCCTGAACAATCTTATTGACTTATTCACAATCACTGTCCTTCATAAAATCAAAATATTGATAGATACATACATTGGGAAGAGAAACCCACCTATTTTATGTAACACAAAATATTATATTTTTTATTGACTTGAAATAAGATAACTTTACTTTTAAGATTTTCTACTCCATTAAGACAATTTACAGGTACCAATTTTGCACAAAAATTTCAATGAAATAAATTGAAACTTGAAAGTCATATATATACTGGCCAAGCCAATCTGTAAAAATGTGTTTGTCAGATGTGGAAGGGACATAATTCAAGCAGGTTCCTTCATTCATCATGCTATGTTTTGCACATGTCACACGTCAGGTGCATCATGTACAAAACACAACCCGAAAAGAATGTGTTAAAAATACAGTTTATAATTTACTTTGAAATTATTATTATTATTATTCAGGCCTCCATGGAGTCAAAAGACTCATCGTGGGAGGTCCTTCCTAAGAACATAAAGTCTGTCAAGACTCATTGAAGGGAGGTCCAGGGATGACCTCTTGTCATCACTCCTTCCTGCTTTTCAACCAAGCAAAAGAACTCCCCCAGTGTCAACCCTGTAACCACCTCTCAATCATATCACCTCTCCTTCTTCTATCCACCAAACTCTGCAGTCCACATTCCCTCAGCCGATCCTCATAACCAAAATTGTACAGTCCTGAAACCATCTTTGTCTTCTGTCTTTGTACCCTTTCCACAGTTAATTTATCCCCTTCAAATCCTGGGGACCAAATCTGAGAACAATAGTCTAAGTGTGGTCTGATCAGAGACTTATAGTCTCTGCAGGTCAGTGTCCTTCTCATAATTGCAGCAATCCTCTGTGTTACCTTCACCACCTTTGCAATATGTCCCCTAAATTTCAGGTTTCTATCAATCATCCACCCCAAAAGCACAAGATGAGGTTTTGCTGTAGTCGTTAACAGATTTGCACTCAGGGATGGATCTATGTGTGTGTGTGTGTGCATGTGCTGGGTGGGGTTATCATCCATATTACCCCAAGAACATATTGAGGGAAAAAAAACTAACACTGTTCAGAACAATCCATTATCCCTATGTGATGTAAATAAAATAGTCTTTTCACTATGGTTATGAAATTCAATGCATATAGCATATATCATCCAGCACATACTGAAACAATTCTACATTTCTTGCAAATCAGATGATAACATGTGGTAGTAAATCATTGCAATAGTCCTGCATATGCAATTCTTCAGGTTATCCACATTTTATAAGTCAAGGAGAGTTACACCTGGTAACTCTCAATGGGCTACAGATTGACCACATAGGTCAAACTGTAGCTCATTGGTGAGGCAGTTCTGAATTCAAAAGAATTGTTCCCCCCCCCCTTACATTCATGAATTTAAGGGGGGTGGGAAAGAGTCATCTATCTTGTTGGAAGGCAGCACTGCATTTGTCCTCCAATCCTTCCTGGCACAACCATATTTCAACTAGCTTCTGTAGCTACCAAAAACTTGGCATACTTTTTCACACAAGACACTACTTCACACCTGCCAACTCTATACAAAGCACAAATCTGCCCAGCCATGGAATATTGCTCTGATATTTGGATACACCAAAATCTTCTCTGAGATTGCTCAATTCTATTCAGAAGAGGGTGATCTGGCTAATTAATGATTCTTCTCTCACAGACGTTTAGTTTCTGTCTTGTGCCTCTTCTACAGATACTTTCATGGATAGTGCTCTGCTGAATTGGCCACTATTATTCCTCCACTCTCCTCCAAAAGCATTAAAACAAGGGCTAGTGCTAACCAACACCTTTTTACAGTCCACCTTAAAACTCACTGAACTAACTTCACTGCCTCCTCTTTTATTTCATCTACTTCTGTCCTGTGGAACAATCTTCCCCACTCTGCCTTTCCCAAAGACTACAACCCTCAGCTGTTCAACAAAAATGTGAATAGACCCCTCCTTTCTTCTATTCCTCATGCTGACAAAAAAAAGTTATATATATATATATATATATTAAATAAAAAAGTTCCAGCATGTAGCAGTACATGCTTCTTATTACTGTTTTTTTTTTTTTCAAGAAAAAAAGAAATTAAAAGATAAGCTAAAAAAAAGGAACAAAAATTAAAAAGAAAAAAATTATATTTAAAAAATGTAAAGATGGCGAAGGTTGTGGATCGTATAATGAAGACTCTTTAGGTTCAGATGAATTCACAGACTATGAAGAACAATATAATGCTAATAAAGGGACAAAGAAAAATAATGAAGTTACACTGCTGCAAAGTTCTTTATGAATGTTATCTACCTACATGAAAAGAAAATAACTAGCTTCCAAATCAAGAACGGTTATGAAATTGAAATAATGGCAAGCAGATGGAAAATAATTTACAAAAATCAAAATACACAATTGCTACTTCCCAGATTGAAGAACTCATCAGATTCATCCAAATTCTAGAGCAGCGGTGTCCACTAGTTTTTACAGAAGAGCTACTTCTCCAATAGATATCTATCCATGATTGACTGTTTACTTAAAAAATTATTTATTGGTTTATTTTTATTTAAAAATTTTAATTGTTTACACGATTTAAAAAAATATAAAATTATTCACATAACCCACATGCACTGTGCTTTGCTAAAATGTTGAATGTTGGGATTGAAATAGGGTTGCATATATGTATTATATTATGTGGGTATGTGAGTTGTCAATTCATCAAGTGAAATCATTCAAGCAAAATTATTTCGCAGAATACATGTACTTTTTCCCAATGTTATTAGAATGACAATGGAGTCTTGATTTGAATTCTACCACATTCACAATTCCATAAGCTACATTCATTACATGATTGACTGGTTGATCAAGATCAACCAGTCAATCACATAAATATTCTTAATTGATCACCAAGAATATATTCCTCTTAAAACAGCAATTATCAAGAATGTATTTTGTAAAAAATTGCTGTTTCAAAAGGAATATATTCTTGGCGAGATTGACTGATTTGCTAGTCAATGACGTAATGGATGTAGGTTATGAACACCACTGTTCTAGAAGTTAAAGTCTTACCAATTACACTTATTAATTATATCATTTCCCTTCTATACTGTCTCATTAAATGTACAAGGATTCCACAGTCCAGTTACAAAAGAAGCCACATGAAAACTTATGCTATGCCATAAAATTAAGGTTGTTCCTCCAAGAGACATACTTCTGCAGATATAAAAACATATGGTCACTCTTGCTTCACAATAGTGACCATATCTAACCAGGCTCCCTCCCCCAGTCTTTCCATCTGGGGATGAGGGTGGATGCAGATGGGATGTGTAATATGGATTATAAATGTATACACTCCATCCAGTGGAACAGCTACACTGATAAGTTTTCCAGAAATTGCAGTCGTACTTATACAGTGCCCACTACATCAGAGCAACTGGGAACTATTGGGGGGGGGGGAGAATTCTACATCAGACAAAATACGAGGTGACTCTCAGAAGTGGAAAAGCAGAATATGCACAAGCAAGAAAACTAGCAACTATGGAGGATTTACAATCAAGGTATTGATTCCTAGCTTGAATGAATTTATATCACCTCTTCATCTTGATTATTAGTTTCCTTTCATCCATACGGATGGTAGGGGCAGCTATGCTACCATACTAGGGAAGTGACTATGAGCAAGGTGGTTTCCCATTGCCTTCCTTGCCGTACTATATCCTATGAACACCTGTGTGTTCACAGGTCCAGTTTGCCTGTTTGTGGGATGAAAAAACCCTACTGTCCACCCAAGACCGGCTAACTTGGCTATGGCTGAGGAAGATCCTTCAACTCCTCATGTCTCCGATGGGAATCGAACCTAGGACACTCCTTCTCCTCTTATAAACAGAGTAATTCAGATTACATCATGAAAATTATGGAAACAGCTACTGTGTTAGAGTAAAACTTTAGTTTAATATAAACCAAAATAAACACTCAACGTTTCGACTTTTGCATTCCAGATAATGACCTTAACTGGAGTATACACATATATACAAAGAAACAAGCTGCACTACAATCTACATGGTATGCTAAAGTTACTGATCAACTGTTAGAACTATTAGCCTGACCTCTGGTAAAAAAAAAAAATCTTACTACATCAAAGCTAGAGTCCTTATTATTGTTATCTATTAGGTTACAAAATTAAATTAAGCTGGAGAGTAACATGTTCACACACAAAAAAAAATTTCTTATATAAGTATGCATTACTATGAAGTTTGATGAAGTTTTATTGACTTTGAAAAAGCATTTGACAAAGTTAAAAGAAACATTATTTAACATATTAAAAGAAAGACAAATACCAAATAATTCCTAAAAGCTATCACAAGTATATATGAAAATAATCAAATACAAATAAGATTAAATCACGAGCTATCATATAAGAGAGAAATAAACCAACGGGTCCGACAGGGATGTCCCCTCTGAGCAACTCTTTTTAATATCAACTTAAATGAAATAATAATTTACATCATGGAATTAAACTTTCTCCTACAGTAAACTTAAACACTCTCCTCTTTGCTGACAACCAAATAATAATTACAAATTCTGAAGATAAACTACAGAAAGCTATTTTAGATCTAAATGAGATATCCAAAGATTATGGTATGATAATATCAACAGAAAAATCAAAAACTATGGCCTTTAAAGTTCAAGATCCAGCAAGAACTAAAATAGTAATAGATAACAAGATCTTAGAACAGGTGAATTTATTTAACTACCTAGGATGTACGATCACATATGACAATGAAAAAGATATAAACGTAAAAATTGCAAAATATTTAAAAATAACAGGTGTAATTAACTCTATATTTAAACCAAACCTAGTTCAAAAACAAACCAGACTAAAAGTATACAATACATTAGCCTTACCAGTCTTAATGTATGGAAGAGAAATCTGGACAATAAAACAAGAGACAAACAAAGATTAACAACAGGAGAAATGAAGTTTATGAGAAAAACTGCAAAGTATACCCTATTTGATCACAAAAGAAATGAAATTATGAAAGAATTAAACCAAGAACCAGTAATAAAAAAAAATTAAAAAATATAAACATAAATGGATGGAACACGTTCAAAGAATGAAAACAGAAAGATTAACCAAAACAAGCCTTAAAGTACAAGCCATTAGGAAAAAGAAAACCAGGACGTCCTCTTAAATGATTCAACGATGACTTCTAAGGCTGGAACAGGCCATGCTAGGCCTAAATCCTTGATACGCATGATGATGATAAGTATGCATATAAATTACAGCAAACCAGTATGGAGAGTGGCCAATAAAAATTGAAAAATTGCTTAGGGTCCTAAAGTCAGGGTTCTGGAAAACTAAGTGAGCTGAATGTGCCATCCAAATTCTTGGAATTTTTATGCCACCATTATTATTATTAGTCACCTCCAGGGAGTTCAAAGACTCATCGAAGGAGGGCATCTACTCTACAACTATGCTTCCACTACTCACAATCCACCAACTGACTACATCTACATGCCGTCTATCGCCGACCACCACCACTTGCATTTCCACAGACAATCACAAACATCCATGCCCACGGTGGGAATCGAACCAAAAGTATCTTGACTGGAGAATGGACACGTTAACCATTTGGCGAGCCAGCTTCTTTAAATATCCATTCATACCGGGTTTTTGTATGATTTAAAGAATAAGTACTTTTCCAATCAATTTAGTGTGATCTGAGTGGCCTGATTCTCCAAAATTCTTAATTTTAACGTGTCGTTTGTGTTCTTTTTTTTATGGATAGGGATTGTATGTCCAGTTTCCCCAATATAAGGTAAGCTACAGGTGGAATAGATGCAATAAACTCCAGGGTGTACCAATGGGGGGGGGGAATCCTTAGAGGATTTGAATATGTTTTTTAATTTTAAAGGTGTTTGAAAAGTGGCACTAAGATTATAATGGTGTAGGATTCTATTAATTTTTTCTGATAACCCTTTAATGTATGGGATATCTATGGTTTTACTGTAATCTGTATTATTTTTTTTTATGAAGTTTTATTAATAGTATTTCTGCTATAGCCATTATTTATTGCTAATAATTTTTAATTCTTGTTTAAGAGCTTGTTCATTAGAGCAAATTGTTATAGCTCTGTTTTGGAGGGTGTTAATGACTCCAAGTTGTTGTGAAGGGTGGTGATATGAGTTAGCATGTATATATTGGCCAGCATGTGTAGGCTTATGGTAAACAGTGAAGGATAGACTGCCTGAGGAAAGATACATGTTCAGTGTATCCAGGAAAGGAAGCGAGTTCTGATTTTCAATTTCAATAGTAAATTGTATGCACTCGTGTTGTTTGTTCAGGTGGCTAAGGAATGTGTTTAATGTTTGGTGGCCATGTGACCAGATAACAAAAATATTGTCAACATATCTAAGCCAAACTGTAGGTTTTAGAGTAAAGGAATTTAGAGCATATTGCTCAAAAGCTTCCATATAAAAGTTAACAATTGTGTGTGTGGGGGGGGATAGCTTCTTTTTGTATGTAAAAATTATTTTGCCACACGAAGTAACCAGAACGTAGTAAGTGGACAAAGAGAGCTGTAATGTTGGGCGGAAATATGTTCTGTATAAGAAGAATTGTGTCACTGATTGGGGCATTTGTGAAAAAGAGCAGAAATGTCAAAACTGAATAATAAATCATCTCTGATGAGTGTTATGTTTTTAATTTTGTTTATAAAGTGTTGTGTATTCTTTAAATAGGGAGGGGAATGACTTACCAATCCCTTGATTGTTGATGCTAATTCTTGGCTAGGTGATAATTAGGAATGTCTATTCCCTCAACTATTGGCCAAAGTGGAACGTTATGTTTGTGTATTTGGGAACACTATACATTCTAGGAGAACAGGCATAATGAGGTATTAGTTGAACAGTATCTGACGGCCAAGAAGTGACAGACTTTTCCTTTATCCTGTTAGTCGGATTATAGTACACAAGT
Organism: Typopeltis vanoorti; assembly: GCF_054136105.1. NCBI lineage: Eukaryota > Metazoa > Arthropoda > Arachnida > Uropygi > Thelyphonidae > Typopeltis > Typopeltis vanoorti. The sequence continues at coordinate 87,323,771 of NC_143563.1, forward strand.
TGATAGGTGCTATTATCGAAGACTAGTTGATTCATCTGATGAATGTAAGTTGATCTGTCAAGGACTACCATGGCATTATCTTTGCTGATTTTGTTATCATTATATCTTGATTAGCTTTTAATGATTTGATTGTTGCTAGTTCTGTTTTTGGAAGATTGCTACATATGGTTTTCTTTTTATTCAAAACAATGCTGGTTTCTAAACCAATTTTATCAGCTATATTATTTGGAAGGGACTTAATGCCTCTTTCTATGTGATATGTAACATCCAGTTTATTAAGAGTCTAGGTCAGGGGTCGCCAAACTTCTTTGACCGTCGACCCCTTCAAGAGTTTCTTGACTTTTTATCGACCCCCTCTATTTTACTATTACATAATTATAATAGGACAAGCAGAAAAGATGCTTATGTGAGTTTTTAGATTGTTTATTTTATAGTTACAGTGTTTCTTGTATGTGTAATATAGTATATATTATTATATTGACTTAACGTCAAAGGGAAACGTTTTTGTTTTCGACGCCCTTCTTAACATTACATATTTGATAGGAGAGATAAATAATATATAAAATATAAAATTTAATTTAGATAACAAAATAACAATAATACAATCTTCCTATAGGTATATATAGGATGTACAAAACTACCAGCCCTGCTCAACTCTTCAACATAAAGAAGTTTTGTTCGTGAATGAATAACGATTGAATTATAATATGTATGTTGATAAATTTTAGAACATTAATGCTCACTTGTATGTCGATGTGCAAAAATGAGAACTCGGATCGAATACGTGTAAGTATAAGTAAATAAGCAACCACGCATGTGTTGCAACCACTCTCCTGCCATGCCGCCGGGCAGGAACCACCGACATCCGTTTATTGGTAAATAAATACGTCATTTTGGCCTACATGATTGGCCTCCGTAACTATTTTCATGACCTTGCTCCATCTTACATGTTTTATTCATGTCACTGTTCCCACGATTCACTCTTAATTGCATTGTCGTTCAGGATGGAGGTAATCCAAGTTAACCAAATTAAATATTACCTGTACAATGATGTCTTATATTTTTCTATCGACCCCTAACAATGTTATATCGACTCTTGGGGGTCAATATCGTGACCACTGGTCTAGGTGCTACTGCGAAGTTTAGGCCATTATCAAGTAATGCAAGTTGACCGTTATTTAATGTATGGCCAGATAGGTTGATCACATGAACATTGCTTGCATATGGTTGGTCATTCCTCGTCTCACTAGTTTGTTGTTCACTGTTGGAGTTATTTGCTGGAGAAGAGATATCCTGATTGGTTAGATTCCATTATTTTTGGGCCTCCCTCGATGAGTCTGTCGACTCCTTGGAGTTTCCCGGAACAATAATAATAATAATAATTCATATGATTGGCATTCAAATTTCGTCAATGTTTTAAAATATGAAATTTGGCCTTAAGTTTTTCTTTATTACTTTCCAGAATATGTTTAGCTGAATTATTAGTGATTCTTTCAAGCACATTCAAAATATCTGGATTCATATAACTAGAGAGTTCCAATTGTAATGACCCAAAATTTTGATTTTGGGTCATTGCTAGATTTTTGCAGGCTGTTTGAATTTGTTCTCTCTTTTGCTTTCTCTGTATGTGCATAGATACAAAGTGCTTTAGCAGAAGTAAATTTCTTTTTCAGCTTGATACAGTTAGGAATAAGATTGCTGTCTCTGCATCTCTTCAAAAAAGCCAGCCGATTCATCAAAAGTGAAACACGTATCTTTAGCTTACCGTAACGATTGAAATGTTTGCGAGTAACATATCCATGGATTATGAGATTCCTTTTCTTCATGCTTACACAGTTCCCAGGTCCCAGATCATGGAGACTTCTGCCATTTTTTCAACCCAACTCCAGACCCTCTGTTCCAAATGGAATAATGTTATCCAGTACTGGGATACACACGATCAAATTTCAAAGCAGCAGTAAAACAGAATATGACTGAATAGGGAAAGGAATGTGCTTTCCTCATAAGGAAAAAGTTAAAATATCTGTGTCTTTAAAGAGAGAAACTTTTCATAGCAACCAATGCAAGTAGTGACATCATCATCATCAATATAGAATACAGCTGAAACCAGTGGAAGAAAGGAATTTTAAAATAATAATACATTAGCACTTAGCTGACAGCCCTTCAGTGATACTTTAATAGATTCACCAAATTCTTCAAAGAGCTCTCATCCAAATCTGCATGGATGGTGAAAGACATTACAGCTTGACTTTACAGCCCTCAAAGCTTTGCCTTGAGGGCTGTAATTTTATTCTTCTCATTCTAGGTATACTTGTGAATTCTTTTCTCTCTACGGGTCACATATCAAGTGAATGTGAAACTATTCATACTGTCACGAACCTAATAGAGAGCATCATACCTTAATTAACAACTGGAGATCTATTTCTCTAATACTAACTACAAGATTCTTTTTTGCCTAATCAACAACAAACTCAAAGTAGGAATGAGATATATAATTAAAGCACACAGGTGTGTGTGTTCTAGGTCAAGCAGTAGAATTTAAGCTGTTTCTATTATGTGATCTACTCTGCTTAATTAATCAAGCATTTGACAGTCTGGAATCTTTTTTGTTTTATATATTCCAGCAAAATGGGGTGAGCAAAAGCCCACAATCAATCATTAAAGGGGTCTATGTTAATAAAACTACTCAGCTCCTAGTCAATAGGTTCCTATCAGAGCTGGTCAAAATAAATCAAGCAAGGTTGCACTCTTAGTCCCTTGTTATTTGCATTGGTTCTAGAACCTTTTTGGAAAAGTTGACAGTTCATATTGTGTACAAGGAATAACAATTCCCTTAACTATGAAGGAAAATAAAATATTAGCATATGCAAATGATGAAGGTTTTTTTTTTTTTTTGAAAAATGCAACAAAGTCAGTGGACTAACTGCCAAAGTAGACAAGATAAAATTTAAAGTTTTTGAGAGAAGGGATCTTGCAGGTATTTCTTTGTGATACCCTATAAGAGAGAACCTCTTACTAAACTTGGACTTCTCTTCTCCACCTCCAATACTATCAGTTCAGAAACTTATGCAAAAAAAAGATTGAAAGTTTAGAAGACTGGAAAATTAGGCCACTTTCCTTTTTCTTCTAAAGCCACAGGACTTAAAACCATAATCTTTTCTGATCAGCTGTACGCAATAAATATTACAGACATTACAGAAACCAGAAAACAATTATAAACATATACAGTTTGTTTGGTCCAGCCAGTACCAGGAAGTAAAAAGGAAATGACATCTGCTTGAGCAGGGTTTCTCAAACATTTTCTACGACGGAACACTTGACAAATCCAGAAATTTTTCGGAACACCTTGGTTATTTTGTAATGTATTAAGTAATAATTAATTGGTAATTTAGTTAATTTTTATTAATTAATAATTGATAATCAATAATTAATTAATAATTAATTAAACATAAATTAAAGTTTAATTTAATTGATGTTTTAATTCATTTAATTGATTTAATTAAAGCATCAATAAACCATCATTAAATTAATTTGTGCTGATTTTCATTGACATATCCTATTCTGATCACCAAATATATTTATAATATTATAAGTACTTACGAGTGAATGCAGACTTTTTTCTCCTGTGTGATGATAGTTTTCCCCTCCTTTTGTACATCCTGGAGATATTTTTTGTAGACTTGAGGTGGATGACTCACTATCTGTTCCATCACAAACACCTTCAATAAGAGATTTCTTAATACCAAAATTAAACAAAGATCCCTGTCTCTTATTCATATTAGAATTTAAATCTGTATTCGTATTACTTTTTAAAAAATCACGGCACTCCGGTTTCAGAATTGGCACGTACACACTGCAATACGAACTTGCGAAGAAAGTATTCAGTATTACTAGATCTGAGAACCAGATACAGTCTACCTTGATCTTCAATTTCGTGGAAAAATTTTCTTTATACTTCCTTGCTGATTGGTCACTGACATTTGCAACACAGATGTTATTTCGTTCAGTTTTCAGAATAGAGGATATGCCACCATTGTATAATCCACTTGCAGGCAATTTTTATGACCCGTCATAAACAGCGGTATTCCCTTTCCCAAATGTTGAAAGGTTTCGATGTGTGAAAATTAATGACACAGATGTTATTAGGTGTTCTGGGTCTGAGCTTTTCGACATATTCACGAATATTATTCTCCTCGGAATAATTTTACTATAAAATATTTATTCATGAAAAATGCTTAGAAACCTAAAATGACAAATTCCAGAACTTCTCACGGAACACCTATTCACCTTCCGCAGAACACTAGTGTTCCGTGGAACACAGTTTGAGAAACCTTGTGCTAGAGTATGACATTACAGTAGGACATGCGATGAGATTGCAGTGAAAAGATATAGGTTTTATTATAATTCATTACAGTTTTTGCTTTGAATTTACAGGAAGTCTAATCTAGATAGAATGTATTGTCTGTGAGTAGTTCGTGCTTGTTTAATTTGTACTTTAAGGTAAAATTTCACACAGTATATTACTGCATTTTGTGGTATGCAGTGTTTGAGGTATGTTCACATCCTGGTAGTGAGATGAGCAGCATGATCAACAGTGAGAAAGATGAATGGAATGTGAATAAAGATATAAAATTAGGAAATGTAGTAGGTTAGAAAGATGGTGGTGATTGGGAAGGTGAATGCCAAGTGAGAGTAGGTTGCTTGGAGAAAGAGAGAGAGAGAGAGAGATGGCTGATAGAAAAGTACACGAGGAAAGAGTTAAGAAGCATGACAAAAAGAGATTAGGAGACTGGAAAGAATGGATGTAAAGAAAATGAGTGTAGGAGTGAAAAGAAGAAACAGGGAAAGAGAGGAAGGCGAGACAGTGCGGCAGCCAAGGATGAAGAGATGGCTGCAAGATTTGGGATTGCTAGGAAAGAATGTGTCAGAGAAGGTGGGGAGGGGGGAGAGAGAGAGAGAGAATGCAGGTGAGCAATGAAAGAAGAGAGTATTGGTAAGAGATGTTATGTGATGCATGGAGATTCAATGATCTGTGGCATGCAAAACAGAATGCCAGAGAAGTGTTTGCCTGGAGGAACGATAGACAGTGTGACTATGGCATTTAAGCGAGGTGAAAGAGTGGATGAGATGACAGTGATAGTAGGTACGAATGACTTGAGAGGCAGTGTGAATTGAGTGACGAGAGAGCTGAGGTTCATGCTTGAAGTTGTACAGAAGAAGTTACAAAGAGAGGGAAGATAGTGAGTGTGTTGCCCAGGTATGATAATTCAGAGCTACAGAGAAGAGCATCAATAATGAATAGTATGATTGTCAAAAAAAGAGGCTTGTATTACATGGATGGCATTTGAGGACAGAAAGGAACTGTAATCCAGAGATGACTTGCATTTGAGAATGGAGAGAATGTTCTTCTCTGAACAAGTAGGACTGTTGGTGAAGGGAAGCTAGAATTATCTGGGTCGATGGTGGCAGTAATAATCACTTGGGAGAAAGGGATACACATAGCATAATACAGAATCCAGTGGAGCCTGCAGGGAATAATGATAGGTATAGAAACACTGACAATGCTGCAATGTTTCTTTGTACTAATGCCAGGAGTATCTGGAATACAGGAGACGAACTGGTGGCACCGATAGCCTCAGCCAGTCCAAAGGTTCAGTGAAACCTGGTTGACCAAGGATGATATACTCACAGGAATAGAAGTAGAAAAGTATAGCATTTTTCAGCTGGATAAAAAGGGCAAACATGGGTGTAGAGTATTGCTTATGATGATGAGTTGTGTCCTCTTAGAGTGGAGGATATGGAGGGCAATGGCAATAATGGTTTTGAGAGCATATGGTATGAGGTGGAAGTGGGATATTACTATAAGCCAAGGAGCAAAGAGGGTGAAGAGTAAGAGATGTTTAGGCAGTTGAGCTTGTCAAGTGTGAAAAGAATGATCAATTATGGGTCGATTTTAACTACAGAAGTATAAAATTGGGATTACTACTACTACCTGTAGTACTAAGAGAATGGAATTTCTGGAATTCTTGAGGGACAAATGTCATCAGCAATATGTAGTAGAAGGAACATGAAGTTCGAGAGTTCAGTTGGTCACAGCATAAGAGGATCTGATTGTAACTGAGATGGCATGTCTGTTCCTGGATGGAGAGAATGACCATGTGGTTTTGAGGAGTTGGAGAATGAATAGACATGCAAGAGTATCAAAGAGAAAGGAATGTGTGTGCAATTATTATTAAGAGAGATCTCCAGGGAGTCAGGGACTCATCGAGGGAAGCCACATACTACACACACCAGCTGTCATACTTATTCTTGAATTCATTCACACTGCTTGCACTCACAACATCCAATGGCAATCCATTCCAATCACACACCACCCTATGAGAGAAAAAGCTAGCCCTCATCTCCTTCTTAGCAGCATTCAATCTCAACTTCCAAGAATGTTCTCTTGTCCTTTCCTCACCATCTATAAATTGAAAAATTCCATCATTTGATTCTGTATGACCCTTCCAGAAGTTTGTAAGTCTCAATCATATCACCCCCTCTTTCTCCTGTTTGCTAGTGTCCTCTGTCTACAAATTCTCAATCAGTCTTCATAATCAGTATTCCATAATCCTGATATAATTTTTAACACTCTCCTTTGCACTCTCTAAAATATATCAGAAACACAATGGAAACCATTGTGATTCTGATATATTGTGTCAAGTAGACCAGACCTGCTCACAATAGTCCAAGTGAGGTCTTATCAAGGCCTTGTAAAAAGCAAAATGACATCCTTATTTTTACATGTGAACGTTCGTTTCAGCATTACAATTATCTTTTGAGTTGTATTTGCAGTCTTTGCTACATGGCCCCTGAACTTCAACTTCCTATCTACTAACACTCCAAGATCCCTAGCCTCATCAGTTTTTCTTCAACCATAATCCCACCAATATAATGCAACATTAGATATCTCATCATACCAAAGTGCATAACATTACATTTACTGATATTGAACTGACATCCATTTTCCCATGCCCACAATTCCAGCCTATTCAAATCATCAGCAAATAGCTGTATGTCACTTGTCAAATCCTTCCCAATATCATTAATGTATAGATTGCATAACAGTGCACCAAGCACTGATCCCTGTAGTACACCACTGTCTACCTTAAATCTTGCAGACTCATATCCCCCATATACCACTTTTTGATATCTGTCAGTCAGCCATCCTCTGATCCATGCTAATATTCTGTAATCCAAACCCATATTCTCCAATTTATGCAGCAGTCTACCATGCTGTATTCTGTCAAAAGCCTTAGCAAAATCCAAAAGTATCATGGTGTATCCATTCCCCTTGTCTAGTGCAATGGTAACATTATTTTATGGAATGTGAGCAAGTTGCTAAAACATGACCTTCCCCTACTAAACTCATGTTGTTCATGGGAATGTAGAGAATCACTGTCAACCCATTTCTGAATGCGAGCCCTAACCAATTTTGCCAAAATCTTCACCACCACTCCTGAGATTCACGCACCACCCTACGAGAGAAAAATCTAGCCCTCATCCCCTTCTTAGCTTCCGAGAATGTTCTCTTTTCTTTTCCCCACCATCTATAAATACTAATTAGTCGATAGTTAGATACACCGGTCTTTGCACCATTCTTGTGCAATGGAATTACCATACGTTCTTTCCATTCCTGCAGAATCTTCCCATTTCTGAGACTCATATTAACCCCCCATCTGGCAAGGACGTATATATATACAACATATACATATCCATATAAATATGGACACGATTCTGTAACACCTATTGAATAACATGGATAAGAAGTGCAAGTTGGTCTCACTATTTCATCCACTTCGGCCAGTTGAGAGGTTAAACACCCTGTTAAAAGGAATAGCCAGTTCAGCTGAACGCTCTTTTAGCACACATGCTGATATCCCATCAGTCCGTATTGCTTAATTCTTATTCAGTTTGTGCAACAGCTCTAATACCTCGTCCTCATACACCTAAGTTTCTTCATCTAGTGAAGAGTGAGTGAGCTCACTATTGCATACACCAGATTGATAGCTTTTAACAAAATGGGCACTCATTAGTTGAAAAACCTCTTCTGCATCTGTAATCCTCATTCATCTGCATTTAGAAGAGTTATTCTTTAATATTCATTGTTTCTTTTACTTGCAGCATATCGATAGAATTCTTGTGGGTTGTCTTTAGCATGCAGAGTCAGTTTCTTTTCAAACTCAGACTCCGTACAACAGCTGTGACTATTCTAGCCACCACTTATAATTTTCATAATGCACATCATCCTTATGCACACGGTATTCCTTCCACATCATCCTCTTCTTATGAATCTCTTACTTAATAAGATTACACATCCATTTGATTCCTACCATATTTATTCTTTGAACTCTCAGGACACTGATATCACATTTAAGTATTGTTTAAATGCTTCCCATACACTGTCGATATTCTTCCCATCAGTATTGATCCCATTCCACTGAACTTAGTATACTCCTCAGTTGGTCATAATTTCCTGCTTTGTAGTTCAGCATGTAACCTTTTCTAAATGGAACATTCATAAACTTAGTCACTTCCCAAGTGAGTACCGCATGATCATTGTCACCAACCATAGGCAGAATAGTTACATCTTTAACTGAAGCACCCTCTGACATTATAATCAAATCTAACACTCTTTGACCTCGAGTTCCTTCTGTCACAAGATTATTATTATTATTACGGGTATCTCCATGGAGTCAGTAGACTCATCGCAGGAGAACAAAACTATCAAAACAATATCTATCACATATCTTCTTGAATTCATTTACAGATGAAGAACTCACAACTGAGTCAGGCAATACATTCCACTCATTCTCCACCCTCCAGATGAAAAACCTCGTTCTCACACCCTTGTTAACTACACTTTTCCTTAATTTCCAGGGATGACCTCTTATTCTTAAATCACTATCATACAGCTGAAATATTCCCCCTGCGTCAATCTTATAAAAACCTTTTAGTAATTTAAATGTTTCTATCATATCCCCTCTTCTCTGCCTATCAACCAACCTCTGCAATCCACAAGCTCTCCATCTATCAATGTAGGGAGCATTTTTTACATCACTCACCAACTAGTCACTCTCCTCTGAACCCTCTCCACAACCTCCTCATCTCCATGGAATCCAGGTGACGAGACTTGTGCACAGTAATCCAAATGTGGAAGTATCAATGCCTTATAAAGGGGAATAATACCCTCTTTATCTCTGAATGTTGGTGTGTTCTTCAATAACCAAGTAATCCCATGTGCAATCTTGGACACCTTAGCAATGTGGCCTCTGAACTTCATCTCCCTATCCACCAAGTCCCTGGCCTCATCAATCTCTTGGAGTACTAATAAATTTAGTTTAATCCTTTATCCAAGTGTGAGCAAACAAAGTTTGCCCCTGAAAGTATCTTCAGGACTGGGGTAAGGTGGTACAACACCAGGGCGACTCCTTGCAAAGGTGGAGCAAGCTACCAACACTCCTATCTCAGTATCTCCCATAATGCAAAACACATCTCCTTGCGGATATGTCTAATGTTATGCATTAAGGGAAGGGCCACTACCCAGACTAGTTTCGACCTTTATTGAGGTCTCTTCAGTGGGAGCCCTGTTCCATTAATGTAGTACACAGTACTCTTGGAGTACTATTCCATTAATGTAGTATACAGGTGGTAATCTTTTAATCCCAAAATGCATAACTTTACACTTTTTCAACATTAAAGTAATATCCATTACCTTTTGCCCATTTTGCCAGCTTATTTAAATCATCCTGTAAACTCTCGACATCAGCTTGATTTTTTATTGCGCTACCAACTTTGCATCATCAGCAAACAACTGAATATCTCTCTTCAACCCATTTCCTATATCATTTATGTACAAATTAAATAATAACGGCTCAAGCACAGTGGCACACAACTGGACACCTGCCTCATCCTGAACTCTGTTCCTCCATACACCACTTTCTGGTATCTCTACCTGAGCCATTCTCTTATACATATCACCAGTTTAGTATCCATCCCCATCTGCTCCAATTTGCACAACAGTGTTCCATGGGGTATCCTGTCAAAAGCCTTAGCAAAATTCAGAAGTACTACTGTGTAGCCATTTCCTTTGTTCAACTCAGATGTCATTCTATTATAAAAAGTTAATAAATTGCTAAGGCAGGATCGGCATTTAACAAAACCATGTTGGCTCTATAGAGTATCATTTTCTGATCCACCCATTCTTGAATTCTGTCTTTACCCAACTTTTCCAATACTTATATCACCACACCCATTACCTACCGCAGTCTTAGAGCCACCTTTATGCAAAGGAACTACTTTACCTTCCTTCCACTTCCTAGGGACCATACCAGAGTTCAAACTTAAGTTAAATAACTAAGTAAGAGGCGTTGAAAATTCCTTTGCACATTCACTCAACACCCGAGCTGATATTCCATCTAAACCTACAGGAGTGTTTGCATTTAAATTCTTCAATATACTAAGTACCTCTGATTTATTAACTTCAATTCTCACATTAGTTATTGTTACAGGTACAAAGATATCCTCACTTGGGTGATAGATTTTTGAAAAGTGATCACTCAGTAACTCTACTATTACATTTGAATTGGTCACCTCAATACAATCAGCACTCACTAAGGTTATAATAAATTTAGTTTAATCCTTTATTCAAGTGTGAGCAAACAAAATTTGTGCCTGAAAGTATCTTCAGGACTGGGGTAAGGTGGTACAACACCGGGCGCTTCGTTGCAAAGGCGGAGCAAACTGACAACACTCCTATCTCAGTATCTCCCATAATGCAAAACACATCTCCTTGTGGATATGTATAATGTTATGCATTAAGGGGAGGGCCAGTACCCAGACTAGTTTCGACCTTTATTGAGGTCTCTTCAGTGGGAGCCAGGCCCGAGTGGAGATACCAGGCAGAAGCATTAGCAAGGTCATCTCTACCTATATAAGGTGTTGTACCACCTTACCCCAGTCCTGAAGATACTTTCAGTCACAAACTTTGTTTTCTCACACTTAGATAAAGGATTAAACTAAATTTATTATGGTCTAACCAAGTGAAAAATAAACTTGCAACATCTTTCCCTAAATCCAGAGTAATTTAATAAAAAGGTGGCACACAGTTTGGCAACTCCTATTGGTAAAGATGACCTGCCATTGCTTCTACCTGGTATCTCCACCTGTGGGCTGGCTCCCACTGAAGAGGACCTCAATAAAGGTCGAAACTAGTCTGGGTAGTGGCCCTCCCCTTAATGCATAACATTATACATATCCACAAGGAGATGTGTTTTGCATTATGGGAGATACTGAGATAGGAGTGTTTCGAGCTTGCTCCACCTTTGCAACGAGTTGCCTGGTGTTGTAGCACCTTACCCCCAGTCCTGAAGATACTTGCAGGTGCAAACTTTGTTTGCTCACACTTGGATAAAGGATTAAACTAAATTTATTATAGTCTAACCAAGTGAAAAATAAACTTTCAACACCTACTAAGGTTATCCTTTCAAAGTCATTCATCCTTTTATTGCCACATAGCGGAAGAACTGTTTGGGATTATCCTTGATCTCCTTGGCTAAGGTCTTATAATCTGATTTAGCTTTTCTTACCATGCTGGTAACCTTCCTAGCTTGAGCCTTGTACTGCTCATGGGTGTACTGATTGCCTTTCTACTTGTAAATTCTCCATAATATTTTCTTTTTTTGCAGATCAAGCCTGATACTACTACTCATTCATCTAACGCCTGCCTTGTTTGTCTTCCTGACCATGGGAATACATTCTGATATTACCTTCCTCAGATACTTGCTGATTTTATCCCATGCACTGCTAACATCATTTCCATGCAATATGTTCTGCCATAGGATGGCTGTAAGTCACTCTGAAGCTTGTTATAATTACCTAACCTGTAGTTCTGTATATACCCCTTCTTAAGAGAGAAATCCACAAATTTTGCAACCTCCCAAGTCAATGATCACTCTCACCAATTGGAGGTAACGAGGACACTTTACTTATGCATATGTCTTCTAAACCAATGACCAGATCCAACACATAATTCAGTTATGTGCTGTTTCAAGTAATTATCTCTTAGAAGGTGTATGAATTCCATTTCCTTTTTGCCACGTGATATTTCCTCTTTACGATTGATATCACCATAATTAAAATCTCCCATAATAATCACTAACCCTGCACTCATTGCACTAATTTTCTGATGCATGAATTCAATATCACCCCCTGTACCCCCTGGCATACAGCAGCAACCAACTGTACATTTGGTTATGTTGGTCACTATTTCACACCAGACCACCTCAAATGAACTATCATTCACATGTCTATCCTCTTGATATACTACTTTCTTTGGCTGCAACTCATCAGCCGTCATCAACAGTAGTACTCCTCCCTCTCGTTCTATCATCTCTGTACTCCCTGAAAATACTGTACCCATCACATTCAATTCCAGTAACCACATCTTCTTCTGACAGCCACGTTTCACTAATTCCTACAAGTTTTGGTGAGATTGAACTGACTAATGCCAAACAATTCTTCCCTCTTATTTCAAAAGCTTCTTGCATTAGTATACAAAAATTGCAGATTCCCTTTAGTGTTTGAGGAAGTTGTCCCGCAACAACTCAATAAATGCATTTTCATTCTTCTCATGAGATTCTACTGCTACCTAATCAATATTTGGATGATTCAAGTCTCCCATTATGATCACTCTTTTCACACTAATCTTGTCTATTTGGTGATGCATTTCTTCATCATTAGAAACTGATCCACCAGGTCTGTAACAACACCGCCCACTATGTAATTGATCTTGTTAGATTCCACCTCACACCAGATTGCTTCAAATTCAGTGCCACATGAAATACTGTTAGTAGTAGTACACAATCATAGGTCTGAACTCTGACTGGATTTAAGCCATCTGATATCATTAGCAGCACCCCCCCCCCCTCCTCTCCTTCCTAAAAATAGCGTACCCTTTAATAAATTTAGTTTAATCCTTTATCCAAGTGTGAGCAAACAAAGTTTGTGCTTGAAAATATCTTCAGGACTGGGGTAAAGCAGTACAATACCGGGCAACTCGCAGCAAAGGTGGAGCAAGCAAACATCACTCCTATCTCAGTATATCCCATAATGCAAAACACATATCCTTGTGGATATGTATAATGTAATGCATTAAGGGAAGGGCCATGACCCAGACTAGTTTCGACCTTTATTGAGGTCTCTTCAGTGGGAGCCAGGCCCAGAGGTGGAGATACTAGGTAGAAGCAATGGCAGGTCATCTTTACCAATAGGAGTTGCCAACCGGTGTGTGCCACCTTTTTATTAAATTACTCTGGATTTAGAGAAAGATGTTATTATTATTATTACCCAAGACCTCATGGAGTCAAAGACTCATCTGGGAGGTCTTTTTATCACACACACACACATCTCATCATACCGTGTCTTAAACACACTCAAACATCTTGCAGACACCACACTCTCAGGCAAGGCATTCCAATCATCCACAACTTTGCGCAAAAAAACCTGCCTCTCACTCCCCTACTCACACCCTCTTTATACAGTTTCCAGGGATGACCTCTGGTTCTCCCATGATCTCCCACTATTCTCTGTAGAACTTCTCCACCACTAATCTTATAACAACCCCTTACCAACTTGTAGGTCTCTATCATATCTCTCCCTCTTCCTCCTGTTCACCAGACTCTGCAAATTACATCTTCTCAATCTTTCCTCATACTCGACATTCCAGAGGTCAGAAACTACCTTAGTCAGTCGCCTTTGGGCCCTTTCCAACATCTTTTCATCCTTCTGAAAACCTGGTGAACAAATTTGGGCACAATATCCATGTGCGGCCTAATCAAAGCCTTATACAATGGAACAAGAATCTCCCTACCTTCTACACGTCAGTGTCCTCCGCATCATTCCCAGAAGTTCACAATTTTGGCGATGTGTCCCCTAAATTTTAGATCCTTATCCACTATCACCCCCAGTTCTCTTATTTCCTCTACCTCCAACAATATATTTTCACCAAGCATAAATTCTGTGTCCCATCTTTGTTTTCCAAATTTTAAAACCTTACATTTTGCAACATTGAACTCGCATCCCCATTTGCTTGCCCAATCACTCAATTTATTCAAATCTTCTTGCAAGGCCACAACATCTTCACTACGCTTTATGGTTCGTCCCAACTTTGCATCATCTGCAAACAACTAAATATCTCCATCCAAATCTTTGCCAATATCATGGGTGTACTGATCGCCTTTCTACTTGTAAATTCTCCATAATATTTTCTTTTTTTGCAGATCAAGCCTGATACTCATTCATCACCTGCCTTGTTTGTCTTCGTGACCATGGGAATACATTCTGATATTGCCTTCCTCAGATACTTGCTGATTTTATCCCATGCACTGCTAACATCATTTCCATGCAATATGTTCTGCCATGGGATGGCTGTAAGTCACTCCGAAGCATTTATTTTTCACTTGGTTAGACCATAATAAATTTAGTTTACAAATTTATTATAGTCTGACTAAGCATCCGTCTACAGACATAATAACCTACTTGATGTTCTTTTGTATACTCTTGTCTGCAGTCTGCATGACACAGTTGGACAACTTGCAGATCGCTATTCTTTTCTAGTGCCTTATACATGTAGACATCTTTGCACACGTTTGATGGATCCGAACCGGACGAACAAAAGTCGAAATTGTTCTCTCCTTGTCAACATTTCCATGACAAATTCCATTCCCTTCATAACACAGTTATATTATTATTATTACGGGCAACTCCAAGGAGTCCTTAGACTCATCAAGGGAGGCCCTAAACATCATGTTAAGAACAACTATTCGACATTCACATAGTATCTATCATACTTTGCCTTGAACTCATTCACGGTCATGGCACCCACAACAGACTCTGGTAGCTTATTCCACTCATTCACCACTCTCCAAGTAAAAAACCTAGTTCTAACGCCCTTGCTAACCACACTCTTGCCCAGTTTCCATGGATGGCACACCTAGTCCTCCACTACCAGTCCTGTTCTGAAAAATATCCTCTGAATTAATCTTATAGAAACCCTTCAGTAATTTGAATGTCTCAATCATATCACCCCTTTTCTGCCTATCAACCAATTTCTGCAACCCACAAATCTTCAACCTGTTCTCATAAGGTTCATTCCATAGACTTGCTATCATCTTGGTCACTCGCCTCTGGATCCTCTCCACCTCCTCCCCATCAAGAAGAAACCTAGGCGTCCAAATCTGGGCACAGTAGTCAGGAAGGGGTCTTATCAAGGCTCGATACAGAGGAACAATAACTTGTTTGTCTCTGCTTGTTAAAGTATTTTTCAGAAGGCTACTGATTTGATGAGCTGATTTAGCCACTTTTGTAATGTGCCCCCTAAACTTCAACTCCCTATCCACCAACACTCCCAAATCTCTGGCCTCATCAATCTCCTGGAGTACGGTTCCACCAATGTGATATACTGCTGCTAATCTTTTCCCCCCAAAATGCATAACCTTACACTTTGCCACATTAAATTGACATCCATTCTCCTTATCCCAGTCCTCCAATTTTTGCATCCTGCAAAAGTTTGACATCATGTGCATTCACTATTGCTCTACCCAATTTTGCATCATCAGCAAACAAATGAACCGTTCCTCTCAGATCCTTTCCTATATCGTTAATGAATAAATTAAATAGTAGTGGTCCAAGAACAGAACCCTGCATCACACCACTAGTCACAGGCACCATCTTTTGGACTCTACTCCTGAATAAACTATTCTCTGATATCTCTCCATCAACCACCCTCCTATCCATCTCACCAACCATATATCCATTCCCATATGCTGCAGTTTACTGATTAGAATTACATGTGGTATTTTGTCAAAGACCTTAGCAAGGTCCAGCAGTATCACTGTAAACCCATTACCCTTATCCAGTTTGGCCGTCACTGTGTTATAAAACGTGAGCAAGATCTGAGGCATGATCTACCCTTTACAATACCATGCTATCCCCCATACAGTATCCCACTTTCATCTATTCATTCCTGTATTTTTCTCTTGACTACTTCTAGAAAACCTTGACAACGACTCCTGATATGCTGATCGGTCAGTAATTTGCCGCAGCAGTCTCAGAACCTCCTTTATGCAGTGGAACTATTTTCCCCTCTTTCCACCCCCTCGGGACTAACCCAGACCCGAGACTCAAATTAAACCAAACGGTCAAGGGCACTGACAATTCTTTAGCCACTTCACGTAAGACCCGAGCTGGTATATCCAATCTCACAGATGTATTCACATTAAGGTTTTGTAAGATACTATTCACCTCCATTTCGTTCACCTCAATTCCCATATAAGCTATTGGTTCCTTCATTCCCCCAATATCACCACCTGGATGATATACTCCTGCAAAGTGCTCGCTCAGTAATTCCACTATATCAACTGATTCAGTCACCTCTCTACCATTGGCATTCCTTAAAACATTCTGCCACATACATTTTTTCTTTTACTTGCAGCATATCGAAAAAACTATTTGGGATTCTCTTTAGCTTGCATGGCTAATTTCCTTTAACAATCCACTTTGCTTTTCTTACCACACTCGTTACCCTTCTGGCCTGTACTGTTCATGGGCCTGCAGGTCCCTGATATACACCCTGAAGGTGTATATAACATTGTCGCCCTTACACTCACATTCTCACCATTCCTCCCTTTATAATTTAGTTTTCCTGATTCTTTGTGTTAGGTCTCATACCAGTGATTAGTTTTTCAAGACTTCTGATACCAAATGCATTCAGGTGTAGGCTGTCCTCTGATACAAATCCAATCTTCCCTCAAACTCACTCCACACATCCAAAAAGTTGCATCCATTCCTTCTTCTTTGCCATCATAGCCCTTCTTCTGAATTCAATTTTATATTATCAAGGTAATATACTGAATATTTTCATTTTCACTCTGCACTTCCAACAATCATTCCATTTCCTCTCTCGTATTGAACTTATCACTAGTTAAGCCATTAGTACCTACTATAATTACGATTTTGTTTACTTTTCTTTTCTGTTTTTGAGTTGCTTCCTTTATATTCTTAATTTTCATGCCAGAAAAACTCAAAGTTATAACTCGCTCATCAATAGTATGTTTTATTATTGAGTCACCATATCAAATAACTTCTTTCTTTTTACTAACAATGTCACTTACCTGATTTCCATTACTTCTTGATTTACCTGTTTCTGTGCTTTGTTGTTTCTTATTTGCTACTTAATTTTCATTTTCTCCCTATGCTCATTTAAACACCTCTTGATTTTTTGTAATTCCCGCATCATTTCCTGCAGCATTATTTTTCTTGTGCATTTTTGGTGCCATTTTAAACTTATAGTTATTGTTGAAATATCTTAATAAAAATATGTTATAAAATACTAAATACATTAAACACACTAAAATCTACACTAATATAGTATAAAACTCTAATTTTCTAAGGAAAAAAACAGCATAAAGTAGACAAAAATCACAATTTTACACGAGCGCTAAATTCACCAACTACACAATGTATCGTCAAACCAATGTCAATTATCATTCACAACTCAAGACAAGTGATTATACTAATCTTAGAAGTCTGCTTGGGATAGTTCAATGGATGAAGGAATTGGAAGGGTGAGATATCATCACTGCATGGAAACTAGTGAAGAAATATTTATTAGCAGGAATGGCAAGATGTTGTGGATGTTGATATCAAATGGGAAGAACTATAGGTGAAAAAGAGATATAAGGATAGGTGTATTAAGAATATAAGACCCAGGTCAGGAGGGTGACTAGTCTAGTAAGGAAGGAAAATATTGAATGTGAAAAGAGACTAGCCATGAGATCCAAGGAAAAACCTAAGAAATTCTTTCATTATGTGGCCAGTCGGAGGAGGAATGCATATTGGAGTTATTTAATGATCACTTTATTCAGGATTTCATCCTGGAGAAGTATTGCTTTATACTAGAGGGATGTAGGATGTTCAGATGTGGAAAGGATAGTGTATTTCAAATACTGAGTACACTGAATGTCAAAAAAGCAGAGACTGGAAGGGATTAGAGAGAGTATGTACTAAAGAACTGAGAGCTCTGTTGACCTGGCTTTTTCTCCTCCTACTAGCCACATTCTTTCCTTACGTGGCCAGTAGGAGGAAGACAGTCTGTGCAGTTTGCCTAGCGGCTGTGCATGTCGCAACCATATGCCTGGAGAAGGAGTGTCCTAGGTTCCATTCCTGTCAACGACGTGAGGAGCTTAAGGATCTTCCTCAGCCATAGCCAAGTTAGCCGATCTTGGGTGTGGACAGCAGGATTTTTTCCCCCCAGTTTATCCAGGGGTTTTCCCTCCTGCAAAGCAGGCAAACCAGCCCTGTGAACACATGCTTCGACAGACATGGGATACTACCAGGAATAAGGAGCAACCAACCTATTCTGCTGAATTATCGGTTAAGGAAGCTTACACGGTAAAATGTGTAGGCCTGCATGAAAGTGAATACGATGAGGAAGATAGAGGCAGATAAAAATAATGTTCGGACTGTACAATGATAGTTATGTGGACAGACTGAGAGAATGTGGACTGCAAAGTCTGCTAGACAGGAGAGATGGTATGATTGAAACATTTAATCTGTCAAGAGGTGGTTATAGGGTTGACACTAGGGAGTTCTTTCATATAGCAGAACAATGGGAAGGAGCGAGGACAAGCGACCATTCCTGGAAGTTGCACAAGGAAGTTGTGAGGAATGGTTTCTTTGCATGCAGGGTGGTTGAACTGTTTAATGAGTGGTATGATAGATTCTGTGTTGTCTATGATGGGCTTTCCATAATGAATCTTGTCATTCCATGGAGGTGCTGAATAATAATTTCTTTAACCTCCCAAATGGCTAGGACATCTATAGACGTCCAGCTAAATCTGGATATGATCCAGCCCACCTGCTGAAAGAACATGGATAAGAAGTGCAATTTGGCCATGATGCCATTTAGAAGGTGTGATAAACCTTCATGTTGAAGAGAACACTTAATTGGATTATCTCACGTTCATAGCTGCATCTCAGTTGCCTTTAACAAGAAACGCAGTTCCTAGTTCTATGCTGGGTAACTGAATCTTAGTTATATTGGATGGACTAAAAATATATAATAAAAATTATTTATATTTTTGTTTTCTCTTTTTATTGTACAATATAATTTTAGTGCATGAACAAAATAAATATCCTTGCATAGATTCTTCACTTAAATATTGACTTACCTTGGAGAACCAATTTTATTTTTAATTTTTTGCGATAATTTTTTTCTAATCGCTAACTCGACAAAACATTTTCTTTAATTTCTTGAAGAAATTAATTCATGATAAAAATTTGAAATATTATTAAAAAAAGAAAAGAAAACCGGCTGCCGATGTTGCATATTATATTATTTTTATTTCTGTTCATAATCATTGAAATCGAATAATACTTAACAGATTTCCTTTAGAACGTGCTTGAGCAACTTTGCTTTATAGAGAATAACATGAAATTCTTTAATCATATCACTACATTTTTTTTCTTTATATAGTAATCTACTGTTCTTTGCACTTTCACTTTCTTGGTTTCCCTGTATAATTGGTCATTACAAAATGAAATTAACAGTTATGATTTAAATTTATATGTATATATTTTCTGCATAATTCAGATATTATGCATCAATTTTTAAACTAGAATTTTTATAGAATATACTTTTGCTTATATTCTATTATTCAAAATATGTATATGCACATGCATCAAATGTGAAATTTAATTTCCATATTTTTACAATAGAATCGAACTTTATTTCGCTTTTGATAGTTTAACCCCCCCCCCCCCCGTTGAATTACTATCGCGCTCCCGAAAACTCTTATAAAACATAGGTGCAGGTTTTATTTAATTCGTTATTTTTCTCTATTAATTGTTCCACATAACTTTAATTTTTCAATACAGAAACTAGATGGGGATTATTATAAATTAGCAAATTATAAATCAGAAAATATACATAATGATAAAAAGGTTATTTTTGACCACAAGAACTATAGGAGAGATTGACTTCCATTTGGGTTTATATAGGTCAAATTTATTTCAAACTAAGTTAGAAAATACCGACAAGTTTCGCCAACTTTAGCTGTTTGGCTTCATCAGGGTAAAAAATAGATGTAAGACAACTTAAACACTAAAACTGTTACACTAAAACTATAAATGAAGGAAGAACCGAATACAATTGTATTACAAAAAACAGAAGAACGCATACATCACATGCATGTAGCGTGTATGATTTCACTTGTTGTTATGTAGGAACATTCTGTAATTGGCAGCAAGATTTAATTCTGGCATGCTTAAAGATCTTATGAAGGTCTTCCAAATCTCAGGTAATAGGGGAAATTAATATTTAAAATCACTGTCATCCTACAAATGCAATATCAGAATAAAGAAAGATGGAAAAACCAAACAAGAAATTTCTGCCTGTAAAGTATTCAGATATTGCTTGAGACTCTTTAGTGTGCTGCCTACTGGGCATGTTCTATTGTCCTGTTTCTCAGTGGGGGTTAGTAATCTTTGTTAGCTTACAGCTTATTACTGGGCAGAAAGGAATATTGGTAAGTATACCCAAGACACAATTAATTTACAAGATGGCAAGCAGTAGCAGTAACATTCAGGGTAAGAAAAGGAAACTTCGTGAGATGCAGAAAAGTTGGAGACTTCGCCTTTCGAGTAGCTCTTGTTCTACCAATGAGGAGAGAAATCTTTCTAACTCTGAAAATAGCGATTCTGCCTGTACTTTAGATATGTCTTCGTGCAGAAAATGGGTGATTGCCACTGAACATACACAGTTCATCTTGAAGGCGAATTTTTTAAGTTGTTTTTATAAACAGAATGATATATTGTTCTTTCGAAATGTCCAATAGCATATTTTCTAAGGAATAAAATATAAGAGGAACTAGAATACTCTTTCCGGTTCCTCATGAAGACAAATTTTTAAGTTATTTTTATATCACACAGAATGACATGTTATTCCTTTGAAGTGGCTTATAGTACATTTTCGAAGGAATAAAATAAAAATAGGGATAACCATTGGTAGTATCCCATGCCTTTTCTGTGCAAACTTTTTTTTCATGTAAACAACTGCAAGACTTTGGTATCAATGCCACATTATTACTATATGCAGGGAAATTAATATCAGAGATGAGATTAAATATGTTTTTTCAAGCCTCCAGCAAACTGAGTGCTGGCCTTGCAATGTGCTTTATTGCAGAACCAAATCATAATTATATCAGATGTTATAATGGCAAAAATAGCAAGAAAAAAATCATTTGCACTTTCTTTTCAAACCACAAAGAAATAACATTGTAAATTCAGCCAATGGAAAAAGAAAATACTACATATTTTTCTTCTGTTATCTGATTTTTTTTTCTTGTAATACAAAGAAGAAATTACTGCATATAACATGGGTATGCAAGAGGGCAAAAATCTGGAAACTGATTACATTATAATGAATAGAGAAATCATGTCAGAAAAAATTATTCACGTAAGAGTTCTAATATCAGCAGACATAATGACATTTTCTTCTAGGTTGGATATGTGGCATTGTTGAAGAAGATAAACCTTTGCTGCTATTTTACGCTAAAATGAATGGGCATGTTCCTCAAGTGATTTATGTTTGTAACAGTTGTCTTGCGAATGATTTATAAAATAAATTCTCTGAAATATCTGCAGATGGACCCCCCCCCCCCCCCAAAAAAAAAAGATTATGTAACACATTTGCTCCTTTTAAAATAATTCAAATCCTCTTTTTCAAGATAATTGTATCATCATCATCAAATTCCTGACAGGTACCCTCAAGGGATGTACATGAAAAATTTACATCACTACTAACTTCCTATCTACAATTTTCCTCCAAATCAGTCTGTTACTTGTCAAGACTCCAACATTATCAGATCTTATATTTCTATCGTCTAAAGCACTTTGTACCGCATCAATCCACCTATATCTTGGTCATCCTCTGGGTCATTTTCCTGCCAACCTGGCAGAGAACACTTGTTTTGCTAATCTCATCATCATCATCAAATTCCTGCCATGTACCCTCAAGGGGTGTACAGGATATGATAGTACTACATGAAAAAAATTACATCATTACTAACTTCCTGTCTACAATTTTCCTCCAAATCAGTCTGTTACTTGTCAAGACTCCAACATTATCAGATCTTATATTTCTATTGTCTAAGGCACTTTGTACCGTATCAATCCACCTATATCTTGGTCTTCCTCTGGGTCGTTTTGCTGCCAACCTGGCAGAGAACACTTGTTTTGCTAATCTTTCCTCGCCCATTCTGTTTAAGTGACCATACCACCTGAGATTAGCTCTGCTAACGCATTCCTGGATGCTGACAATGTCGAGTTCTTTCCTAATATCCTTGTTTTTTAATATGATATTGCCATTTATGCCATCTGTTCATGCCTCTAATCTTTCTCAGGACTCTCATATCTGCAGTCTCTAGTCTTTGGTCAAGTATTTTACTTCTGACTCAGCTCTCAGATCCATAAGTTAAAGCTGGTTTGAACACTGTCTTGTATACAGCTAATTTAGTGTTCCGACTAATTTCTCTCTTATTCCATATGAATTTATTCAATTGACTTCCCACCATACCAGCTTTACTGATTCTGTTGTCTATTTCTATATTTAATTTACCATCTTCACTAAAAATCATGCCTAAGTAGCTGAAATGTTTTACTTGTTCCACAGGTTCTCCATTCACAACACAGTTGACATTTTCAATGATTCTGCCTATTTTCATTGTCTTTGTCTTTTTATTGCTGACCTTCATACCATGTCTATTACAACAGCTATTCAATTTAGTCAGAGAATCTTGCAGACTCGTAGCGGATTTATTTAGAAGTAAAACATCATCCGCATAAAGCAAAGAGCTGACATTAACATCTCCAATTTTGATATCATGTTTAATACCACTTTCCTTCATAATGTGATCCATATAGATAATGAATAACAGAGGGGATAATGTACATCCTTGTCTCACACCAGATTTAACATTAAACCATCTTCCTGTACTTCCTTCAATTCTAACTGCTGACTTACAACTCAAATAAAGACTAAGTATTGCCATGGAGTTCTGTAGAGTATTGAATAGCTTCTCTCTTGGCACCTTGTCATATGCCTTTTCCAGATCGGCAAAACTTAAATACAGATCTTTGTTATATTCCCATGCTTTCTCAACTATTTGTCGTAAAGTGAAGGTCTGATCCTGACACCCTCTATTTGGCCTGAATCCAGCTTGTTTTTCACCAAGCTTTTCTTCCACAATTCTTCTCAACCATTTCTCAAGTATACTGGCATAAATCTTGCCAGGAACACTCAGTAGGGAAACACCTCTGTAATTCTCACATTCAGTTTCCCTTTTGATATATGGGTACCATGAGAGCTCTACTCCAATCATTGGGAATTCGCCCCTCTGTCCAGGCCTTTTAAACTATGCAGTGCAGCCACTGTAAGACTTTTATACCACCATACTATAGCATTTCTGGTCGAATACATCTATTCCTGCTGTCTTTCCACATTTCAAGCCTTTGATGTCTTTTTCTACTTCAAGTATGGATATGTATTCCTGACCGTGTGCCTGTTGAGTGTTTTTTTAACCACTGTGCTATCACTGCTTGTTTTATTTAGCAATTTTTCGAAGTTGTTAGTCCATACTTCAAGGATATCTTTTTCTCCCGTTGTCACTTTTATCATCTCTAACTCCTTTTACAGTACTCTTTCCTCCATTTCTATGTTTTTGCCAATGACTTTTGTTTAGCTAGTTTTACACAGTGTTTTCTTACATTTGTCTCTGTATTCTCTAATAGCACAAGCTGACTTATTTGCCAGGAACGTTTGATATGCTTTCTTCTTTTCCTTCACTGCCTCTTTAACTTCCTGTGTCCACCATGGAGTTCTGATTTTTCTATCCTTGCAGACAACCTCCCCACATGCCTCTCTGGCTGAATCAATCAGTTTTTTCTTCAAGGCTTGCCACTGAATCTCCAAAGTTTGGTTCCTGTTCTCAAACTCTTTCATTTTTTTTCAATAAGCTTTGTGTATTTTAGTCTACAGTTCACATCTGAGAGCTGCTCAACTTTTATTCACTTTAAAACTTTCTTATATGTTATTCTTTTCAATATGAAATTCAGTTTTATCCTGCTCAAGACTAAATGGTGATCACTTCCAATTTCAAATCCTCTGTACACTCTGGTGTCCTGCACCAGGGAGAAAACATCACTATCAACAATAACATAGTCAATGAGACTTTTCTTATTCCTTGCCTCTTCTCTTCATGTGAATTTGTGCACATTTTTATGTTTGAAAATGGTGTTAATAATAACCAGTCCATGTCCTGAGCAGAAATCTAACAGGTATTTGTCATTATTATTAGCTTTGCTCTTTTCTCCAAATTTTCCCAAAACATTTTTGTATGTCTGACAATCACTTCCTACTCTGCTATTTAGATCCCCAACAAGGACCAACTTTCCCTTTTCCATTGTGTCAGTAGTTTTCTCTAGAGCCTCAAAAAATTCCTCCACTCTTCTTCTGTGGGACTATAGGCACAAATAAGTCTCATTGTCCAGTTCCCCAATCTGTTATTTGCCCACATCACTGTACTTGAGACTGCCTGCCATTCAAGAAGATTAGCCTCGTATTTTGCGTTGAATACTATGGCTACTCCTTCTTTTCTTTGATTGTTATTATCTCTGAATATAACATTTTGTATTTATTGCTCAGAAAGATCTCACCAGTTTTTATCTTTTTTGTTTCAGTCACCCCTTTTATGTGGTTCTGGTACTTATCAAATTCCTCAGCTATTTCCATTTCTTTGCCATTCAGGCTTCTTATGTTGATAGTACCGATCTTTAACTCTGGTGATGTTGAGTTGGGGTGTGCTTTCAGATTTGTTCCAGTAGCTGACTTTTCGCTGTTTGCCCTGGTTCCTTGGCAAAAACACCAGGCACCTTGTGTAACCGGGCGATGCCCCAGCCGGCATGAAATTTGTCATGTTGTACCATCATTTTGTATATTGGTTTAAACCAATAAGAACACAATTTGGTCGGATAAATCCAAAATTGCCATAATTGTATCAAATAATTTATAATTTTTCGATAATAAAAGTGGAACTGATCATTATAAATTAAGAAATTATTTTGGCAAAAATAATGTATCAGCATGTAAAAGAAATGTCAGTATTTCTGTTAGGATATTTGCTAATCAACAATTGAAAAGGAAACAACATTCTTGATGTATTCTGCACTACAGCTTGAGGCACTTTAGTATTCTCTCTTTTATTTCTCAATAGCAGTGAGAGTAATAAGCCTTTAGCTTTTCCTCCAGCTAAGAGGATATTATCAAGTATTTCTAAGATGTAGATTATTTCAGAAATAGCAACCAGCAGCAGCAGCAGTAGAAGTAGTAATATTTAGATTTTTTTAAGAAAAACAAACAAAAATAATACTACTGAACTTTCTTTTGTATAGTATGCATATAAACAATTTTGCATGGTGAAAATATAGCATAGTATTTCTAAAATTTCAAATAATTTCAGCAGACAGTAGATTGCAGAAAAATAATACAGAATTAGACATCACGGTATAACAAGTTTATTGACGTATTTCTTTTGTCAAAACGGTAAAATGAAGTAATAGATTTTGAATATTTGAATACTGTCTAGAAAAGCATTCAAACCTGGAGAAATTTAGAATAGTTATGAAATTGAGTTCCAGGAGAGCATAAGGAGGGGGGGGGTAGGCATTATAAAATCTTCAAAATGAGCAAAAATTTTGAATCATTCTGAATATAATATCTTTCATGTTATATTTTCAACATATCTATGAGGACATGCACTGGACATTATCGCAATGTGCATAATACAAAAAAAAAAAAAAAGAAAGACAAAGGCAATGAATCACTGCTAAAATATCATTGGATATAAATTTTTGATACCAAAAAGACTCACAATCGGAAAAACCGAGTAATGCAATTTAACATTTGTTGTTCATGAATTGACCTCTGGAATGTCGAGTATGAGGAAAGATTGAGAAGATGTAATTTGCAGAGTCTAGTGGACAGGAGGAAAAGGGGACATATGATAGAGACCTACAAGTTGGTAAGGGGGGTTGTTATAGGATCAATGCTGGAGAGGTTCTACAGAAAATAGTGGGAGATCGGGGGAGAAACAGAGGTTATCCCTGGAAACTGTATAAAGAGGGTGTGAGTAGGGGAGTGAGAGGCAGGTTTTTTTAGTGCAGAGTTGTAAATGATTGGAATGCCTTGCCTGAGAGTGTGGTGTCTGCAGGGAGTTTGAATGTGTTCAAGGCATGGTATGATGAGCTGTGTGTGTGATAAAAGGACCTCCCAGATGAGTCTTTGACTCCAGTGAGGTTTTGGGGTAATAATAATAATAAAAATAAAAACAAAAAAAAAATGTTTCTAAAACTGAAATGTCATGATCCATATAATGATATTTTCCTAGGAAAGAAAGCAAAAGGTCATATTTATTTCAATAAATATTATTTAAAAATATAAATATTTGACATAATATTTTCAAAGCAAACATTTCAAAATTTGCAAAAAAAAATTATTTCTATATTGTGAGTAAAGTTAAAAAACAACCAGTGCAACTGTTCTATTGCACTGATTTGAAGAATAAAATACAGCAGATTTACTATTACTAAATAGATTCATTGCAAAGGCTGATCGGTGGTCATTTCAGGATTGATTATCTTCGCACATGTGAAATTCGTTTCAATTTTTGGGAAGAGACACAATAAATCATTTTAGAGGCAAAAAGGTCAAATATCTTAGGACAGTAAAGGAAATTCCAAGTAACACAATAGACGTAAAGACAGCTGACACAAAGGTCACTCACCAACAGTTATTCCACTAATGGCTCTAGAATAGCCATAACAGATTAACTGCAGAGGAAGGTAATGGCATGATAAAAGGTAGAATACCAATGAAGTTTTGATCCATGAAAAGCTAGGGAAGTCTGGCTATTTCATCCACCTCAGCCAGTTTGGGGGTTAACCATCAAATAAGTATGGAGGCTTAGGGCTTGCAGTATTAAAATTCTACTGGTATGAAGAAATATTTAATCTCTTCCACCATGAACTTCTATAGTTAGGTATTAATAATAATGCTGTTAAATAACTAAATGAAGTTCCAAGAATATCTTAACCGGAGCAATTTTGCTTGGAGAGCTGCATATGGTCTTTTTTTTTTTTTTTCCCTGCAATACTCCTGTTAGCAATGGGAAGAGAATTTTGATATAACTGAGTTAAAATATTATTTATGGGAAGGTAGAGCAAACATGGCTTGTAGCATTACATTATTGAAATTTTATTGTTCTATCTTACAATTAGATATCAAATTTTTGGCAAGGTGGTGTGTGGACCATCCACATTACACAATATTCATCAGGGAGAGATAAATGACTGGAGAGCAATTCCTAGCAGGGAAGGCAGTTAATTTAGGCTAACTATCTAGGTACCAAGCATCTTTGGATTTTAGTTCAGTTGGTGTTTTGGTTGTTCAACTGGATGAGACTGGTGAAAAGGAAAAAAAGATAGCCTTTGGCTACATAATGATATAAAGGATCTGAGGCTTTTTTTTTATTATTTGTCTTATTATCCATGTGCCTTTTCTTTCTTTTTTCTCTTCTTAATATTATCAGTGCTGACAGTGGATCAGACCACAGACTTGTGAAAATTACAATAAACATAAAGGTAAAAAAGATAATTAACAGATTTAGAACATTCAAGTGGGATACAGATAAATTAAATAACAGTAATACAAAGACTTTATTTCAGAATAGCATAGCACGATATATTGAAAAGATGAAGACCTCAACGAATGGATCAAGATAAAAGAAGCAATATTGACTGCAGCAGAAAAATGTATTGGAAAAACAAAGACAGAGGTAAAAAAAAACAAAAACATGGATGACTGAAGAGATACTAGAACCAATCAGTAAAAGAAGAATCTGGAAAGATAACCTTGATGGAAATGAATAATATAAAAGATTAAATAGATGAAGAAAAACATACATGGATAAATAATAAGTGCTTAGAAGTAGAGAAATTAGATAAAATAAATAAATAAATAAATCCAGAAGACAAGATACAAAGATGGAAGGAATACCTAACAGAACTGTATAATGACCACAGGCCTGGCAAAACTACGACCAATGTTCATTCAAATAATCCAGGTATACTTAAAGAAGAAATAGTAAGCACAATAAAAGAACTACCTAATGGCACAATGATGGGATGTGATGGAATATCAGCTGAGTTAATAAAAGAGATAGGTAAAAAGGAACAGATTTTTTAATAGAAATAATACAGAATATATATGATACAGGCATACTACTAGAAAACTTCATAAAATCTATTTGCATTCTGATACCAAAAAAAAGATAATGCAGCAGAATGTAAAGATTTTAGAACAATTGGTATCATTTCCCATGCTTCAAAAATACTATTGAAAATAATAAAAAATATAATGTTTTCTAGAATTAAATGCCACATAAGTAAACAATAAAAAGGATTCATGCCAAGAAACATACAATTAACGTAATATATAAACGAAAAACTGTTATTGAAAGATCAATAGAAATAAATAATAAAATATATCTATGCTGTATAGACTTTCAAAAAGCATTTGACATAGTAAGCCATAAAAGAGGCATTCAAATTGATACAAAAGACCTCAGAATAATAATAGAATTATTATTATTATTCAGGCCTTCATAGAGTCAAGAGACTCATCGCAGGAGGTCCTTCCTAGGAAACACAAATTCCATCATACCACTCCTTGAACTCATTGACCATTCTTGCTCTCACCACTCTATCAGGCAATGCATTCCATGGTTCCACCATCCTCCACACAAAGAAACCACTCTTCACTCTCTTGCTCATAGCTTCCTTTCATACTTTCCAGGGATGGCCCCCTTTTCATTGCTCCATCAAGTGAAAGAACTCCCCAGTGTCCACCCTGTAACTGCCTCTCAACAGTTTAAAAGTCTCGATCATATCATCTCTCCTTCTTCTATCCACCAAACTCTGCAGTCCACATTCCCTCAGCCAATCCTCATAATCCTCCCAGATGAGTCTTTCACTCCATGAGGTCTTGGGTAATAATAATTAACATTGTACAGTCCTGAAACCATCTTTGTTATCCACCTCTGCACCCTTTCCACAGTTAATTTAACCCCTTCAAATCCTGGGGGACCAAATTTGAGAACAATAGTCTAAGTGTGGTATGATACAATGGAATGTTTAACTCTTTTATCTCTGCAGGGCAGCGTCCTTCTCAGTATTGCAGCAATCCTCTGGGTTACCTTCTCCACTTTTGCAATATGCTCCCTGAATATCAGTTTTCTATCGATCATCACCCCCCCCCCCAGATCTTATATCTCCCTCACTTCCTTCAGTACAGTTCCTCCAATTGAGTATGCAGCCTCCCATCAATGTAACCCAAACTTCAAGACTTTACATTTTGCTGCATTAAACCGAACTCCCCATTCATTTGCCTGTCTGTTTAGTTTATTCAAATCCTCTTGCAGGGCCACCACATCTGTACTATTACTAATAACCCTTCCCAGCTTCACATCATCTGCAACCAACTGAATATCCTCTTGCAATCCACTGACAATGTCATTGATATAAATGTTAAACAATACAGGTCCCAGTTTGAGCCCTGTTGAACTCCACTTGTAACCCCATCTTCCTTGATATCAGACAGCCAATCCTTAATCCAGTTGACTAACCCGACATCTAAACCCATGTGCTATAACTTAAATATAAGCTTATCATGTGGCACCCTGTCAAATGCCTTTGCAAAATCCAAAAAAATGGCAGTGTATGCCTTTCCCTCATCAACTGCTCTTGTCACTTTATTATAAAAGGCAATCATGTTACTTAAGCAAGAGTGCCCCTTAACAAATCCATGTTGATTCTCACAGATAACATTACCCTAATCTGTCCAACGCTGTATATAGTCCCTCGCTAATTTCTCCAAGACCTTAAAAACTACTGATGACACACAAACTGGACTCTAATTAGACACTTCTAGTCTGTTACCACCCTTATACAATGGCACTATCTTACCTTCCTTCCATTCCTTGGGTACCTTTCCCGTAGCTAGCCAGACTTTCATTGAAAAGCTAGGTCAAAGGAGCTATTAGTTCTTTGGCACATTCTCTCAAAACCATGATGAAATATCATCCGGTCCCACAGCTTTTACTGACATCCAGAGTACTCAGTATTTGGAACACACTCTTCTCTTGCACCTCTAAACTGCCCGACCCCTCTAGTATTAAAACCTTCTCCAGGATGAAATATACTCCAATAAATTGCTCATTGAACAACTCCACTATGTCCTCTGCATCAGTCACTCTATTCCCATTTTTATCCCACAATGTCATTCTTCCACAATCATTTCTCCTCCTACTGGCCACATAACTAAAAAATTCCCTAGGATTTTCTTTGGATCTTAGTGCCAATTTCTTCTCATATTCTAATTTTACCTTCCTCACCATACTAGTCACTCTCCTGGCCCAAGTCTTATATTCTTCATGCATTTGCTCTCCATCCCTCTCCTTATATCTCTTCCATAATCTCTTTTTAACCTGCAGTTCATGTTTGATATTGTTTGTTATCCACTTTAGACCAAATTCTGTCCGATTCTTCACTTGGGAAATACAGCTTACTATTGCTGCTAACAAATATTCCTTCATAATTTCCCAAGCACTAATGATATCCTGGCCTTCCAATTCCGCCCTCCATGGAACTGCCCCAAGTTGATATCTATAATCACCTGCCTTATAATTCCACATATGTTCCCTTTTCTTTGATCTTTCTGCATGTCTATTCATCTTCCAAGTCAAAACCACATGGTCACTCTCTCCAATTGGGGGAGGGGTGACATGTCATCTCAGTTATTATCAACTCTTCTGATGCTATGGCCAAATCCAAAACTCTTGAATCTCTTGCTCCCTCTATTACATGCTGCCTAACACATTTGTCCCTCAAGAATTCTAGAAATTCCATTCCCTTATTACTACATGCATTTTCCTCTTCCCAGCTTATACTGCTGTAGTTAAAATCACCCATGACAATCATTCTTCTTGCAAAGCTCAACTGCCTAAACATATCCTGCTCCCCCACTCTCTGTGCTCATTGGGTTGTAGTAAAACCCCACTAAATATCCTGTCTTCTTGGCCACCTCTACCTCACACCATATGCTTTCAAAACCATTAGTGCCACTGCCTTACAAAGCCTCCACTCTTAGAGGACATAAGTCTTCACCTATCATAAGCAGTACTCCACCACCACGTTTTCCTTTCCACAGTTTCCTGCCAAAAAATGCTTCACCCTGCTACTTCAATTACTGTTATTATATCATCTTCCGTCAACCATATCTCAGAGATCCCAATAATCATTGTCCAGGCTGATGCTATCAACGAAGATTATCTAAACCTTATCCAATTCACAGTGCTGGTGTATCTCCTTCAGTCATATTGAAGGAGATCCATGCACCCACAGAAAAAAATTATTGAAGTATCCATTAAGCCCATTCATAGTTTCTACACTCACCAACCACTCTCTTCATGTATAGACCCTGCTCTAAACTTTGTTACACCCTCCTTATGTAGCTAATGAAAAATCTCATGAACATTAATCTGGTAACACAAACCCATGTCCAAAAAACATAAGTTTGTGAGGGGGGGGGGGGATGTTCTGTTCACAAAGCTCTGCAAATTGCATTTTGCCTCACACTGTCTTCATATTCCACATTTCAAAGAGCTAAGATATCATCAGCTTGTTGTAACTCCAGTCTTGGCCACCTTGTCTCCTGCCAAAAAATGCTGTACCCTGCTACTTCTATTCCTGTTACTATATCATCTTCCGTTAACCACGTCTCAGCAATACCAATAATCTTTGGCCAGGCTGTCGCAATCAGTGCCACCAATTCATCCCCTTTATTCCGGATACTCCTGGCATTAGTATAAAGCATAAAAATGTCACTGCTTCTATACTTATCATTATCCCCTCCAGACCCCACTGGACTCGGTGATGCCTGATGATGTCCCCTAGTCCTCCCACCACCAGTCCTATTCTCAAAAATATGTTCTGGATTAATCTTATAGAAACCCTTCAGTAATTTGAATGTCTCAATCATTTCCACCTATCGACCACTTTCTGTAACCCACAAATCTTCAACCTATTCTCATAAGGTTCATTCCACAGACCTGCTATCATCTTGGTCACTCATCTCTGGATCCTCTCCACCTTCTCCCAATCAAGAAGAAACCCTGCTGCCCATATCTGGGCACAGTAGTCTAGATGGGGTCTTATCAAAGCTCAATACAGAGGAACAATAACTTGTTTGTCTCTGCTTGTTAAAGTATTTTTCACAAGCCAAGTGATTTGATGAGCTGATTTAGCCACTTTTGCAATGTTCCCCCTAAACTTCAATTCCCTATCCACCAACACTCAATAATCTCTGGCCTCATCAGTCACCTGGAATACGGTTCCACCAATGTGATATACTGCTGCTAATCTTTTCACCCCAAAATGCATACATTTTAAAATACCTTACACTTTGCCACATTAAATTGACATCCATTTTCCCTAGCCCAGTCCTCCAAACTATCCAAATCATCCTGCAAACTTTTGACATCCTGTGCACTCACAATTGCTCTACCCAAATTTGCATCATCAGCAAACAAGTGAACACTTCCTCTCAGATCCTTTCCTATATCATTGATGAATAAATTGAAAAGTAGTGATCCAAGAACAGAACCCTGCAGCACACCACTAGTAACAAGCCATCTTTTGGACTCAACTCCTGAATAGACCACTATTTGGTATCTCTCCATCAACCACTTTCCTATCCAGCTCACTAACCCTATATCCATCCCCATCTGCTCCAGTTTACTGATTAGAGTTCCATGTGGTATCCTATCAAAGGCCTTGGCAAGGTCCAGTAGAATCACTGTAATTCCATTACCCTTATCCAGTTCAGCCGTCACTGTGTTATAAAACATGAGCAAGTTACTGAGGCATGATCTTCCCTTCACAAAACGATGTTGTCCCCCATACAATATCCCATTTTTATCTATCCAATCCTGTATTCTTTCTTTTCTTGACTAATTTCTCCAAGACCTTGACAACGATTCCTGATATGCTAATCGGTCGGTAATTTACTACAGCAGTCTTGGAACCTCCTTTATGCAGTGGAACCATTTTCCCCTCTTTCCACCCCCTCTGGACTAACCCAGATCCAAGACTCAAATTAAACAAAATGGTCAAGGGTACTGACAATTCTTTAGCCGATTCACATACGACACGAGCTGGTATACCATCCAATCCCACAGATGTATTGAGATTTTGCAATAGACCACTCACCTCCACTTCATTCACCACAATTCCTGTATAATCTATTGGTTCATTCATTTCTGCAATATCACCACCTGGATGATATATTCTTGCAAAGTGCTCGCTCAGTAACTCAACTATATCAACTGATTCGGTTACCTCCCTACCATTGGCATTCTTTAAAATCATTCTGCCATATACATTTTTTCTTTTACTTGCAACATATCTAAAAAACTCTTTAGGATTCTCTTTAGCCTGCATGGCCAATGTTCTTTCGTAATCCTTTTTTGCTTTTCTTACCACACTCGTTACCCTTCTGGCCTGCGCTTTAAACCATTCATGTGCCTGCCAGTCACCTTTCTCCTTAAATTCTCTCCATAGTTGTTTCATTTTTTGCAGCTCAAGCTTAATGGTGTTATTCAT
Organism: Typopeltis vanoorti; assembly: GCF_054136105.1. Taxonomy (NCBI): domain Eukaryota; kingdom Metazoa; phylum Arthropoda; class Arachnida; order Uropygi; family Thelyphonidae; genus Typopeltis; species Typopeltis vanoorti. The sequence goes on from NC_143563.1 coordinate 87,357,641, forward strand.
CCATTTAACCCCTACTTGATTTATTATTGGGACTCTAGGTATACAATCAGCCATTGCTTCATGCAAACATTTCTTAATCGCTGTCCATGCACTATCAACTTCTAGCCCTTGCAGTTGTACATGCCATGGCACTGAACCAATCAAACTCCTAAGCTTGTCATACTTACCAGCCCAATAATTCCACATGTACCCTATCTTAATTGTAAATTCCACACCTTTAGCCACCTCCCAAGTAAGACCCTATGATCACTCTCACCAATTGGTGGCAATGTGGTCATATTAGTTACAGCCAAATCCTCAGATGCAATTACTAGGTCAAGCACTCTCTGACCCCTAGTATTTTCCATTACATGCTGTCGCAGATAGTTATCCCTTAATAACTGCATAAAATCCAATTCCTTCCTCCCGTGTGTCCTCTCCTCACTCCAATCAATGCTACCAAAATTGCAATCTCCCATAATAATTACCCTCCTTCCACTCATTTCTTCTATTTGCTTGTGCATACTATCTCCACCATCTTTTCCATCACCTGGTCTATAACAGCACCCAATTGTATAGTTTGTTCTGCTAGCCACAATCTCACACCAAATGGCTTCAAATGTGCTCTTTACTCTATCCTGCAATTCAACTTCTATTCTCCTTGGCTGCAGCCCATCAGCTATCATCAACAGTACTCCTCCCCCATTTTATTTTCCCTGTCATTCCTGAACACACTATACCCATCACATTCAATCCTACTAGGTATATCATCTACAGGCAGACTAGTGTGGTAAGGAAAGCGAAACTGGAATATGAGAGGAGATTGACCCTAAGATCCAAAGAAAATCCTAGGAAATTTTTTAGCTATGTGGCCATTAGGAGGAGAAATGACTGTTGAAGAATGATATTGTGGGATAAAAATCGGAATAGAGTGAATGATGCAGAGGACATAGTGGAATTGTTCAATGAACACTTTATTGGAGTATTTCATCCTAGAGATGTCAGTTTTAATGCTAGAGGGATAGGGCTGGTTCGAGGTTTAGAGGTACAAGAGGAGAGTGTGTTTCAGATACTGAGTACTCTGGATGTCAGTAAAGCTTTGGGACTGGATGGTATTTCACCACAAGTTTTGAGAGAATGTGCTAGGGAACTGACAGTTCCTTTAACCTGGCTTTTCAATGAAGGTCTGGCTTCAGCAAAGGTGCCCAGGGAATGGAAGGAAGGTAAGATAGTGCCATTGCATAAGGGCGGTAGCAGACCGGAAGTGTCTAATTATAGACCAGTTTGTGTGTCATCAGTAGTTGTTAAGATCTTGGAGAAAGTAGTGAGGGACTGTATACAGCGTTGGGCAGATGAGGGTAATGTTATCTGTGAGACTCAACATGGATTTGTGAAAGGGTGCTTTTGTTTTAGCAATATGCTAGCCTTTTATAATAAAGTTACAAGAACATTAGATGAGGGAAAGGCATATACTGCAATTTTCTTAGACTTAGCGAAGGCATTTTGAGAGGGTGCCACATGATAAGGTGATATTTAAGTTGCATCACATGGGTCTGGATGTCAGATTGGTCAACTGGATTCAGGATTGGCTGTCTGATAGGTATCAGAGAGTTGTGTATGGTGGAGCAGTTTCAAGGAAACAGAGGGTTACAAGTGGGGTACCACAGGGCTCAGTACTAGGACCTATATTGTTTAACCTTTATATCAAGGACATTGCGAGTGGATTGCAAGGGGATATTCAGTTGTTTGTGGATGATGCCAAGCTGGGAAGGATTATTAGTAATAGTGCAGATGTGGTAGCCCTGCAAGAGGATTTGAATAAGCTAGATAGATGGGCAAATGAATGGTGATGTCAGTTTAATTCAGCAAAATTTAAGGTCTTGAGGTTTGGGAAACATCGATGGGATGCTGCATACTCTAAGGGAGGAGTTATACTGGAGGAAGTAGGGGAGACAAGAGATCTGGGGTTGATGATTGATAGAAACCTGAAGTTTAGGGGACATATTGCAAAGGTGGCGAAGGTAACACAGAGGATTGCTGCAATTATGAGAAGGACACTGACTTGCAGAGATAAGATGGTTATCATTCCATTGTATAAGTCTCTGATCAGACCACACTTCGACTATTGTTCTCAGATTTGGTCACCAGGATTTGAAGGGGAAAAATTAACTGTGGAAAGATACAAAGACGGATCACAAAGATGGTTTCAGGACTGTACAAGGATAGTTATGAGGATCGGCTGAGGGAATGTGGACTGCAGAGTTTGGTGGATAGAAGAAGGAGAGGTGATATGATTGAGACTTTTAAACTGTTGAGAGGTGGTTACAGGGTTAACACTGGGGAGTTCTTTTACTTGGTTGAACAGCTGGAAGGAGTGATGACAAGAGGCCATCCCTGGAAGTTACGAAAGGAAACTGTGAGCAAGAGGATGAGGAGTGGTTTCTTTGTGTGGAGGGTGGTTGAACCATGGAATGTATTGCCTGATGGAGTGGTGAGCGTGGGAACGGTCAGTGAGTTTAAGGAGTGGTATGATAGACTTTGTGTTTCTTGGGGGGGAGACCTCCCCTCGATGAGTCTTGACAGACTTTATGTTCTTCGGAAAGATCTCCCACGATGAGTCTTTTGACTCCATGGAGTCCTGAATAATAATAATAATAATAATAATAATAATAATGCCAATTACCTGTGGTCTGGAAGTGCCAACCAAGGCCAAAAATTCTTCCTTCTTGTTCCTAATACTCCTAGCATTAGTGTATATGAATTGCAGACCCCTGTTAGCCCCATCGTAACTTGATGCCTTATACTAACTATCCCATTCTGATTTGTTGTCCTTATTCGCTTGGGCATATTATACTCATTCATATACTCAACTGCCTCCCTAAGATGTTGAAAGTTTATTTTCCACTTGGTTAGAGTATAATAAATTTAGTTTAATCCTTTATCCAAGTGTGAGCAAACAAAGTTTGCGCCTGAAAGTATCTTCAGTACTGGGTTAAGGTGGTACACACCAAGGCAACTCGTTGCAAAGGTGGAGCAAGCTACCAACACTCCTATCCTAGTATCTCGTATAATGCAAAACACATCTCCTTGCGGATATGTCTATTGTTATGCATTAAGGGAAGGGCCACTACCCAGACCGGTTTCGACCTTTATTGAGGTCTCTTCAGTGGGAGCCAGGCCCAAGTCGAGATATCAGGCAGAAGCATTTGCAGGTCATCTCCACCTATAGGAATTGCCAATTGGTGTGCCACCCTTTTTTAATAAATTACTCTGGATTTAGAGAAAGATGTTGAAAGTTTATTTTCCACTTGGTTAGAGTATAATAAATTTAGTTTAATCCTTTATCCAAGTGTGAGCAAACAAAGTTTGCGCCTGAAAGTATCTTCAGTACTGGGTTAAGGTGGTACACACCAAGGCAACTCGTTGCAAAGGTGGAGCAAGCTACCAACACTCCTATCCTAGTATCTCCTATAATGCAAAACACATCTCCTTGCGGATATGTCTATTGTTATGCATTAAGGATCTGCAAATGCTTCTGCCTGATATCTCGACTTGGGCCTGGCTCCCACTGAAGAGACCTCAATAAAGGTCGAAACCGGTCTGGGTAGTGGCCCTTCCCTTAATGCATAACAATAGACATATCCGCAAGGAGATGTGTTTTGCATTATAGGAGATACTAGGATAGGAGTGTTGGTAGCTTGCTCCACCTTTGCAACGAGTTGCCTTGGTGTGTACCACCTTAACCCAGTACTGAAGATACTTTCAGGCGCAAACTTTGTTTGCTCACACTTGGATAAAGGATTAAACTAAATTTATTATACTCTAACCAAGTGGAAAATAAACTTTCAACATCTTTCTCTAAATCCAGAGTAATTTATTAAAAAAGGGTGGCACACCAATTGGCAATTCCTATAGGTGGAGATGACCTGCAAATGCTTCTGCCTGATATCTTGACTTGGGCCTGGCTCCCACTGAAGAGACCTCAATAAAGGTCGAAACCGGTCTGGGTAGTGGCCTTTCCCTTAATGCATAACAATAGACATATCCGCAAGGAGATGTGTTTTGCATTATAGGAGATACTAGGATAGGAGTGTTGGTAGCTTGCTCCACCTTTGCAACGAGTTGCCTTGGTGTGTACCACCTTAACCCAGTACTGAAGATACTTTCAGGTGCAAACTTTGTTTGCTCACACTTGGATAAAGGATTAAACTAAATTTATTATGCCTCCCTAAGGTCTGCATATCTACTCCCCCCCCCTTAATAAATCTAGTTTCCCTGATTCTGCACATCCTCTTCATTCAAGAACACCTTTTCAAGTCTCCTTACATGTGTGTAAGGAGACTCCATTCAAATGCAAACCATCCATCTTATATAGATCCTTTCACCCATCGAACTCACTCCACACGTCCACAAATTGCACACCACTCGTCATGCATAATTCACGCATAAAGTCATTTGCAATTATGGCCCTCCTTCTAAACACTTCACTTTCATACCGCGGCAAAAGACTAATCATCCTAACTCTCTAACTCTTTTCTTTTGCTACTTCAAACAATTCATTCAGGTCCTCTATCATTTCCATTTTATCTCCTTTCAAATCATTCGTACCTGCCACAACTATCATTTCTTTCATCCTTTTCCTCTCTAATAGACTCACTTACGTCCTTAATGGTCGCACCAGGTCGGTACGATTTTGTCAAATCCTCTACTAACACACCTCGTACTAACGAATCTCCATACAGCACTCGCTCCTTCATTTTGTTTACGTTCACAATCATACTCTTATTTTTTCCTATCATACTTTTTATTATTGGCTGGTACACTCGGTAGACATTTGTGCATACGCTCCAGCTGCCACTATGCTCTATGTATCGCTCCGCTCAACAACGTGATCTCACTCATTGCATCCTGCTTAAACTTTTATTTATGCTACTTTAATGTATATTTCACATCCATAGTTTGGTGAACTATTAGATAAATTAGGGCTGGATAAGGAGATTAATATACTGATTCATATATGTATGTTTTGACGATGTCATAAAAATAATATTTAAGTAATGATGGTGATGCAGATGCCAAATTAACATGTTCGCTGCCATGCTCCTCGGGCATAGTTTGTTCCCGCACACCAAGCACTTTCGCGTCTTCAAGGTCACTACGAGTAATCTCGTAGCGGCTTATCAGACAGAATTTTGTTTCATACGCCAACTACGAGTAATCTCGTATCACCCCCCACCTATATATTACATGTGCTGACAACTGTGTTTATTGTGTCTAATCTCTAAAAACCTTCAGTTTCACCATGACCAGTAAAAGAAAACTTACTGATAAAGAATTAGAAGCTTATGCTAATATGAGCGATGATGAATTTAATGAATTCATCATCGCAAATGGAAGGATAAGAGGGAAATTCTTTCTATTTCAAATATGCACAAATTTGAAATGGTTGAAGTGAAAAATCAGATTGGTAAAATTCAGTTAAAACCAAATATCGTTAGGGACTATAATTTGGGTATGTCAGCCATCGATCTTTCTGATCAAATGCTTTCTTACTATTCCGCCTTATGAAAGACAATTAGATGGCCAAAGAAAGTGGCTATATGCATTTTTGATATATACATTCAAAATGCTCATAAATTTTATAATATAATTACTGGAAATGTAATGGCTGCGTTAAAATTTAGAGATCAATTTATCTCCTTTTTTGTTGGAATGGATGAGCTTACAGCATCACAGAATATCAGCAGGATTTGGGATCTTCATTATTTGGAAATTTTACCACCTACAGAAAAAAAAATCGCCCAACAAAGCCATGCCGAGTATGTACACGAAACACGTTATTATTGTCCTATTTGCCAGGAAAAACCACCATTGTGCATGGAAAATTGTTTTGAAGTGTATCATTCGTAATTTAAATAAATTGGTTTTTTATTTTATTGATTTTATTAGTTTTAATTTGATTTACAAATTATGGGTTAACTCGTGCTTGGCATAGGAGGTCGGTAATCGACATACAAGTATATTCGTAGTTGACTTCTGAGGCACATATATAATATACTATATTTTAGCTTAAATTATTACCCTTCTACCAACCCCCCAGATGTGCTCTCCACTTTATTCACAAGCGAAGGGTCCAAATTAAGGTACTTATACTAAAGGTTAACTCGTACTTGGTATACGAGGTCGGCAATTGACATACGAGTATATTCGTAGTTGGCTTGTGAGGCTCATATATCAACTACGAGTATACTCATTGTTGCAGCGAACGTGTTAATATGTACAATCACAGAGAAGATAACATATCAACATCTTGAGAGACAAATAATGTAATATTTAGTAGTGATAAGCCTAATGGGATGCTATGGTCTCCTCTTATGAATTAAAGCGATTGAATAATGTGATTCTTAGTATTATTTCCAAAGATGCTTAATTAAGTTAATATTTTTAAAATAAACTTATAAAAGATCCATTTACCCGCCATTTATGGTACAATTTCCTCAACAAATAACTTGTTTCTTGAAGACAGCGCGGAGAAGGCGGCCACTCACGACACAAAGGCGAGTCTGACGGAAGATGCCTTCCTAACCAGAGCAGATATCTTCTCCTCTGGAAGAACAATTAACACTACTTTTTAGTTATTTAGCCATGACTGTAAAGTGAAACATCTTTATGTAATTTGTCATTTTTTCAAAAAGTGCTTCATTAGTCTGTTATATTAATATGAAGACAATGTAAACAAAGATTTTTTTTTAATTCTATCAATTATGTTTGAACACATGAATAAAATGCCAATATTACAAAGTATTATCATTATATTTCTGATAAAGCTGGACTAAGTTATAAATTAAAGAGGGATCAAATCGGTTTTGATTACACCTATAGCAAAGAAGGCAAAAATAAAATGAAAAGAGCTATGCATTGTTCATTCTTCTAGAGATGTCAAAATCGCAGAACACTCATTTTTTTTTTTTTTTAGCTATTTTTAATGCAGACTCCAAAATCATTATACTCTTTGTGCATGGTTGTGAATCTGTTACAGGCATTATGCAATAGAATGCATAACTGCCTGTGAGTAAATGACTGTTTTCTAATAGCAATTTATACAAGGTTTGTCTGGGAAATTCCTGAACTTTTGAATTATTATGCCAACAAGTGCTACTAGCTGCGTGCTTCTTATGCTGCAATCTAGCGCAATATTGGGAAATAGCCTATCGAAACCACAACATGATATTTTGCTTAGTTATTGTACTATGTCTGTATCACTCCATGTTTGGTGCATCTGGAGTTTTTTTTTTGCTGTGTTTAAAATGAGTGATTTTCATGATCAGCGAATTTGTGTGAAATTTTGTGCCAAATTGGGAAAATTTTTCACAGAGACATTTCAAATGTTAAAAACAGCATTTGGTAATGAGTCTTTAGGCCGGACTCAAACGTATGAGTGTTTAAAATGAGCGATTTTAAGATCAACAAATTTGGGCGAAGTTTTGTGTCAAATTGGGAAAATCTTTCACAGAGACATTTCAAATGTTAAAAACAGCATTTGGGAATGAGGCTTTAGGCTGGACTCAAATGTACAAGTGGTGGAAACATTTCCAAGATGTCCAAACTTCAGTTGACGAACCGTCAAAATCGAAAATGTTGCAAAAGTTCGTGAAATCATCCATTTCAATGATTGTTTAACTGTTCATGAGGTAGCTGAAATAGTAAACATTTCAAAAACTGTCTGTCATGAGATTCTTATGCAACATTTAAGCATGCATCACCTTGCAGCCAAATTTTTGCCTCACTTTTTAAATGATGATCAAAAACAAATCTTAGTTTATGTGAGCCAAAAGCTTTTCAAGTCTAGATTACGGCTATGATGTCGAAACAAAAGCTCAATCTTCACAGTGGGTGTCAAAAGGGTCACCATGATCCAAAAAAGCGAGAAAAGTGCGATCAAAACGTCAGTGAAGATGACAGTTTTTTTGATTCTGAGAGCAATGTTCACCATGAATTTCTTCCACAAGGCAAGAGAGTGAACATGGAATATTATCTTGAAATAGTGCAACATCTTTGTGAGGCTATTAGGAAAAAAAAGGCCTGATGCTTGGAGGGAAAACCAATGAATGCTTCATGATAATGTGCCCCCATACATATCATTATTAATCCGACAATTTTGTGTGAAACACGAAACAACGGTGATTGCACGGTCTGCTTACCTGAACTGACCTCGCACGAGCAGACTTTTTTTTTTTTATTCCCCAAACTGAAACTGATGTTTAGAATCGATTGACTTTTTATTATTATTATTATTATTATTATGGGCAACTCCAAGGAGTTGGCAGACTCATTGAGGGAGGCCCTAACATCATGTCAGGAACAACTATTCGTCTTTCACACAGTATCTATCATACCTCCCCTTAAACTCATTCACGGTCATAGCACCCCACAACAGACTCTGGCAGCTTATTCCACTCATTTATCACTCTCCAAGTAGAGAACCTAGCTCTAACACCCCTGTTAACCACATTTTTGCCCAGCTTCCATGTATGGCCCCCTAGTCCTCCCACCACCAGCCCTATTCTCAAAAATATCTTCTGGATTAATCTTATAGAAACTCTTCGGTAATTTGAATGTCGCAATCATATCATCCCTTTTCCACCTATCAACCACTTTTTGCAACCCACAAATCTTCAATCTGTTCTCATAAGGTTCATTCCATAGACCTGCCACCATCTTGAAGTGAACACATCCTGAGGAAGTGTTCACTCGTCTCTGGATCCCCTCCACTTCCTCCCCACAAGAAGAAACCCTGGCGCCCATATCTGGGCACAGTAGTTCAGATGGGGTCTTATCAGGGCTCGATATAGAGGAACAATAACTTGTCTCTGCTCGTTAAAGTATTTTTCAGTAACCAAGTGATTTGATGAGCTGATTTAGCCACTTTTGCAATGTGCCTCCTAAACTTCAACTCCCTATCCACCAACACTCCCAAATCCCTGGCCTCATCAATCTCCCTCCTGGAGTACGGTTCCACCAATGTGATATACTGCTGCTAATCTTTTTACTCCAAAATGATAACTTTACACTTTGCCACATTAAATTGACATCCATTTTCCTTAGCCCAGTCCTCCAACCTATCCAAATCATCCTGCAAAATTTTGACATCCTGTGCACTCACAATTGCTCTACCCAACTTTGCATCATCAGCAAACAAGTGAACACTTCTTCTCAGATCCTTTCCTATATCGTTAATGAACAAATTGAAAAGTAGTGGTCCAAGAACAGAACCCTGCAGCACACCACTAGTCACAAGCCGTCTTTTGGACTCCACTCCTGAATAAGATAAAGAAAAAAAAAACACTTACAGAACTGCACAGTATCTTGAAAGAAAAGTTCGAGAAATGTTTCAAAGAATGGAAGAAATGCTAGCAGTGGTGTATACAAAATGGAGGAGAGTACTTTGAAAGTGACAGGGCAGAATAACTTCTAAGTTAGGCAGGAAAATGTTTATTTAAAAAGTTCTGGAATTTTCCAGACGAACCTTGTACATGGTTTAAGCATTGTCCCCTGTTATCTGTTCATTATCATTACAAAAATCTGGACACACTAACTTTAAGCATGTTTTGATCTGCTCTGCAGCTAATTTTTGTGCAATATGTATGTTGTTATTTTCTTATTATGTGTAGCATGCATGTAGCAATTGGATGAGCTCAACACAGGAATTAGGACAGGTGTCAGATTGATTAGTAATCTGCGGTATGCTAATGATACAGTACTAATTTGTAATGACAAAGAAGAACTAGGATGAATCCTTGACAAATAAATGAAGATCAGTAAGAACAGAGAATTTCAGCTCAATCCTAGCAAGACAAAGATTATGGTTCTCAAAGGAAATACAGATGGGGAAGCTCTTGAGAAACAAGCATACCTTAACAGAGAAGGAAGTCAGCAAGTTTGAATAGCTGGGATCCATTATTAATGTGAAGAATTGCTGCTCAAGACATCAGAAGAAGATTAGTAATGGCTAAAACAACAGTCAGAGGTCTATCTAAAATCTAAAAGGACGGATCTATCTCCACAAGAATAAAGGTGAGGATTCTGAATGCAGCTGTTATTCTGCCAGTGACATATGTAAGACTTAAGACTTGGAACCTAAAGAAGTCTGATGGGAAAAGGACAGCTGCTTTTGAGATGTGATGTTACAGAAGGCTGTTGAGGATATCATATCCTGAAAAGTGGTCAAGTGAATGGATATTAGAAAGGATTGGAAAACCTTTAAAGCTTCTTAAAGATATTGACAGAAGAAGAAATACTTTGGACACATTGAAAGAATGGAAGGAGAAGGAAGTCAAGAAAAAAAAAAAAACTAAAAGAAAAAACTACATACCCGAAATTATTATAGAAAATATAGTATTTAAATCCTCACTGTTGTTACAATGAAAATAAACTTATATATGTATGAACATTTCAAGTGTTGTAAAGACTGCATAGTGTATTTCTGCTATTTTTAAAAGAGGTATACCGTGAGTAGACATATCGATACAAAATTAATAACGGAAAAAACTCACGTACAAAGATTATTTAATAGTATAATTTTCGCCTGTGTGTCACAGGCATCTTTAGTACATTAAGCTCAAATTAAACAATAACTGACAATTCCAAAAAAGCACCACCTAAGTAGCTGGTGTAAAATAACTAAAAAGGTCAATAACTTTCCTTAAAAAAAAAAAAAAAAAAAAAAAAAAAAATCAATACAATAAAAAGTTAGGAAAGATGAGCTGATTTGTAAAGTACTATCTCCCATAAAGGGGATAGACGTAAGCCGTCAGATCTATTTAAGTTAGGAGAATGAAGTAGAGTTTCACATGTTTCTTTATAAAGGCGTTCCATGAGAAACTGACTTTTGTGAAGAACTTTTGTCTTTCTCCAATGATTTCACATGTTTCTTTATAAAGAAACATGTGAAACTCTACTTCATTCTCCTAACTTAAACAGATCCGATGGCTTACGTCTATTCCCTTTATGGGAGATAGTACTTTACAAATCAGCTCATCTTTCCTAACTTTTTATTGTATCGATTTTTTTTTTTTTTAAGGAAAGTTATTGACCTTTTTAGTTATCTTACACCAGCTACTTAGGGGGCGCTTTTTGGAATTGTCAGTTATTGTTTAATTTGAGCTTAATGTACTGAAGATGCCTGTGACACACAGGCGAAAATTATACTATTAAATAATCTTTGTACGTGAGTTTTTTCCATTATTAATTTTGTATTGCTATGATAAGGAGCATGCTGAAAAGTAGAAATAAGGATGGCATAAAGTAATGGTCCAGATGAGATATTGTGCTAATATTTGGTTACCTAGTTTCCATTATGATGTGAAAACTCTGGAGGGGGGGGGGGTCCAGAGATGAGGAACCAAGGCAATATTAGATGATATAATGTTGGTTATGGAAGAGATTAAAGGAATGTAAACTACACAGAGAAAAGTAAGGGAATGGTAGGATACAGATATTTAAGTTGATGGGAGAATTTTGCTTGATTAATATGGAAATATTATACATAGATTGGAGAGAATTTGTTAATATTAACATGGAAAGATTATATATACATTGGAGAGAGTGCATTTGTTTTGGATTTGTGGATTTATGGTTCTATATTTATGGTTGAGGCAACTAAGGTTATGAGGGCAGTGTAAACTGCATTTGTTCTACTGGCCCAGTTCACCTGTTTTGTGCATTTTGTGGGAGGAAAAACCCTGCGAACTCCACATCAGATTGGCTAACTCACTTTGAAATGAAGGTCCCTGGGTTCATGTTCTAGACAGGATCTGAACCCAGGTTTTTCCAACTAAAGAGCATCACTTATACTGATTGAACTATAGAAACTCAGGAGAATGAAAGAATAAGAGGCCATTGTTGGATGTTAAGGTGTAGTGAATAGGGGAAAGGATCAGTAGACTTTTTGCCTTGAAAGGGTGGGTGAATTGTATGTATTGCAAAAATGTATTGAATGCTATGAATGTCATTGAATTTAAGATTGAATTGATAAATAGTTGGGTAGTGAATGACCATCTGCTAACAATGAGTTTGTTATAATAATAAAAATAACATAATGGGTATGATAAATTATTCTGTTCTCACAAAAATCATGTCCAATTCCAATTTGAATTAAAAAATAATAAAAATGATGAGCATTTTCAATCACACCCGCAGGTTGGTGCGTGTGTGTGTGTGTTCATGTGATTGACAATGCTCATTATTTTTTTTTATTAACCACACGTACACACACACACAAACCTGTGTGTGTTTGTGAGATTAAAAATTTGATCTCACAGTTTGAGAGAGTAGTTGATTTTGCATCAAGTCACCCTAGCATCTTTTAATGCATAGCACTTTCCATCCTGCTTGAAGATTTATAATGCCATTCATTATGGAAAGATCCACTACTGGTTTTGACCACTGAAAATTATGAAGTCAGCTGCTCGCTATATAAGCAGCTTAGCCATAAAGATATTTCATGTGCAAACTTTAAATATTTAAGCTGTTGAGAAGCATTTACTGGTTTGACATTAGAGAGATTTTTCATATAGTAGAGCATGGGGAAAGAACAAGGACAAGAGGCCATCCCTGGAAGTTGCAAAAAGATGTAGCAAGAAAGAGTGGTAGAAACATGAAATGCATTACCCAAGATGGTCCACGCTCTCTGACTATTAATATTATTTCTATGTCTCTCTCTCGCTCTGTCATTCACTCTTACTCTCTCTCTCAAGTTTAAAAAATGGTTGATAGATTTTGATGTCTAAGGAGGACCACTTGTGATGAATCTTACTGACTCTATGGAGGTCTGGAATAATAATAACTTTTGGTTACTCATTCCTGTGCAAGTTAAGAATGAAAACAAGGATATAATTTCATGTGGGGTATATTTACTTTCCTTCAAAGTGAGAGAAAACATTACAACCATGATTTCTAACAGAGAGAGAGAATCTAAAATATTCTAGTTTGATTCTAGAAGCATTCTAGGTAGTAATGGACTTTCTTTGCCCAGTGAAATACCATCACTTTGCTTATTGTTGACCTGAAGTGGTCACTGCATGTTTGGTTCCAGAGCAAAGGTTCTGCCCCCCCCCCCCCCCCCCCCAGCCTTCAACGTGCAGCATGAGTGATACTCTTTGTAGGCATGCCAAACATTCTGCAGGGATCCAATACCTCCTCCACCTTTGAGGATACAACAGTAAAGCAGTTCTGCAGACTGGCTGTCATTTAGTATACGGGACTGAACCAGATGATAATGTGTCTTTTAGGAAGCTTCCTGATCAAACGGTGCATAATCTCACTATAAGATCATGCCTTGAGGGAATCTGTGCAATAGTTCGGGGGAGCATTATTGAGGCCATGTTGTGGTTGAAAATTGGATATTTTCTGTATGGGGACATGTTCTAGAGTCTATTCTCTCCCACTGCATGTTTCCCTTCCTTTTTTCTCTTTAATTTTTGTAACATTAAACATGAAACTAAGTCTAAATAGGTATATTGTCTCTGTGGTTCAGGAAAATAAATCTTCCTCTAAAAGTCCAAATAAAATAAAATAAAATAAACTTAAAAATCATACACACAATATATTTCATATTCACTTTACCAACATCCATGGCATTGAACAGTAACTTAAATGTGCATCATCTTCAGTCATCCAAACCTAATATTCTGTTTCTGACTGAACCTCAAATTTCTTGTGCTTTTTGATATTCCATTTTATTTCGCTCATCTCCTGCCACTACTGTTCTCTCAATTTTAAAAATCATTCTGACCTTTTTGAATTCCTATCTTTAAAGCTTGATTTCATACAGTCAAAATTTCCAAACAGTGAAGTCATCCTTTTCAAATTTCAGTGACAAAGCTGGAAGAGAGGCAGAGATTTTTCCTATAAGCAATGACTTAAAACAGATCATTCATCTCCCTACCTGAATTCTTGACAATCCTATTCACATTGATCACACACACTGTGGATCTTTTAAGTTCTTATCCAAGTTTTGTTTTTAGTGGAATGTACTTCCTTCAGCCATTCACAACTTCACATGCTCCGGTATTAAAACATTGCCAAGTGGGAGGACTTTTGTGACTTTTGTTCCTCTTTTCCATAGTCCGACTGCTGTTTTTATTTTTCAGATCCAGATATCAGGGGAACACAACATGAGAAAGGTGGATGCTCCAAGAGGATGTGAATGCATGTGTAGACAGGAAGGGAAGGGATGACCTGGGATCAAGAGAAAACAGTTGGATTTGAAGAGGGTAATAAGATGAATAAGGAGAAATGGTTAGAGTTGAGCATGGGGAAATCACAATGAACGGGTAGTATCAATGGAACTAGCTATAGATCCAGGAATGAGCTGCTGAGTTTGCATCCAAATGCTTGAAGTGTATGAAACAAGGCAAATGAAATGGTTGCATTAACTGAGTCTATTCACCCAAAAATTGTTGGAATAAGTAACACATGGATGGATGAGGATGACATCCTGACAGGAATAGAGATGGAAGGATATGATGTGTTTCGTGATGATAGAAATGGTAAAAAGGAAGGAGGGGGGAGTGCTATTGATGATAGAGATGGAGTGATGTCCATACAAAGTACAGATGCAAGAGGGAAATAGTACTAGTGGTTTTGAGGCAGTATCGTGTGAGATAGAGGTGAATAGAATGAAATACTTGGTTGGATGTTGTTACAGAACTAATAATGTGGATGGTAGTGACTATGAAATGTATAATCAAATTAGCCAAGCAAATAAGAAAAGGATGATCATTAAAGGATTGAGGTATGGGATTTCATCATCTCTTCAGAGGATGTAATAATAAATGAGGTGTCAAATCACCCTCCAGTTGATAAAAGCAACCGTGAAGTGAAGACCTGGGTGGTTGCCAGCAGTATGAAGACCTCTGTGAGAAAATGGTATGGGTGGAACCACAAGGGTGGTGATTACGAAGAGCTCAGGAGACAGCTTGGGTGTAGCATGGAATGACGAGTTAGATGGAAAAGAGATCAATGCAGCTTGGGGGATATTCAAGAACAATCTAGTAGAAGCAATGTTTAAATGTATTCCAAAGATCAGAAGGTTAAACAAGTTAGGTGTGAAATGGATGAATGAAGAGATTAAGCATGTGATTCACAGAAAAAGAGCATTATGGAGGTAGCATAAGAGAAATGGTAATAACCAATTCCATGAGGATTACAAAGACCAGGCAAGATGGGTGACCTGGTTGGTAAGGGTAGCAAAAGTGAGGTATGAACAGCAGTAAGCTTATGAAGCCAAAAAGAATCCTAGGGAATTCTTTCGATATGTAGCCAGCAAGCTCGTATCGCGAAAGAAGTAGCAGTGTGTAAAGAGAGCTTCCGTTTCAGATACGGTTTTTGAAATAATTAATAGTATATAAGTGTGTGTTCATGAATAAGAGTTGCTATAAAGGTTGTGTGCTTGTAGTGTTATTAGTGTGTGTGATCTTTTGTTTAAGTTTATTTACAAATTCGTTATTAGAGCTTAGTGTAGTAACCACAAATGAAAGATGGCGGCAGCTTTGTCCAAGCAGGAATTTAATTTTGACTTCAGTCGTTTCGTGAAATGTGCTATATGTACTCCTTTGATTATATAGATAAATTGTGGATATTTAAGGCGGATGGAAGAAGGGTGTGTCCGAAGTGTGAGCTGAACGAGGCTTGATGATTGTTAATATGTTGATGACTGAAAGTGTTAGTAGTAGTGAGAATACCGTGAGGAGGATGAGTGCTCATCTGATAGAGAAGGATGGTGTAAAAGAGCAGCAAGAAAATGTTAAAAGAGTTTTGAAAATGAGAATATGTGCTCTGAGAAACTTAATCGATCGTAATAAAGAGGAAAGTGATATGTATGTGGTGGAAGGCAACGAAATTAAGAGAATGAATGAAAGCAAAATTTTGATGCAAAGATCGAAAGCTCAAAAATTCGAAAGAAAAAATGAGAGTGAAAATTTGATGCAAGGTTCAAAAAATCGAAAATGTGATGCAAGAATTGAAAGTTGAGTTGGTTAGGATGAAGCAAGAGATGAAATGGATGCAAAATGAAGTTAAGAAAATTTGAGATATCTATGGAAGAATGAAAATGATGAAAAAAAAATATGTTGGTATAAAAGATGTAACAAAAGACCCACTAATGGTGTCATATGGTGATTCAATTATTAAAGGTGTGCTGGATGAGAGGATGCACAAAGAATGATTTACTGGAAGTAGAACGAGTAGAGTGATTGAGGCATTAGATATCAGAAGTAAGCAAGCAAAAGAGTTGGTAGTTATAATAGGAACAAATGACTGGACTGTGAACAAAGAACAAGTCAGATTGCATATCAAGAGGTTGCTTTGATGGATAAAAGAGAATAAGGTGACAGGAAAGGTAGCAAGCATGTTGCCTAGGTATGACAGTGATAAGATGAAGCGAGGAGTAAGGATTATGAATGATATGTAAAGCGGAAATGCATGAAGAGAAAGGAGTGCAGTTTGTAAATGTGCAGAATGAATTTGAAGTATGAAGTGAACTACATGTTGGAGGCTTAATGAAATGCATACAGTACTCAGAAAGGATTAACATAGGTTTAATATTTTCTATATTTCATCCTAGTCACTAGGACATCATCGGGGATTACAAAAACAACTAATGTAACATGAACACAAATATTATACAATACTAAGCCCAACCACGTGGGTGACACTAAAGTCCTATCTGGGTGGAGCACCCTCTAAGGGCAGTTGTAGGTTGCCTGGAATGTAAGGTGGGACCTCTGGTGATGAGTGTTTCCCAAATCTTCGGAAGCTTAATGCAACTGTATTTATTGAGATTTGGTTCATTTCTGAGGGCTGCTGCTGCTTCTAAGAATAGTCTCTCTTTCTTGAATTTGCTCCACCACAGCAAATTCAAGAAAGAGATTCTCTTGGTTTTCTTCCAAGAGACCCTGTCGGTGGTGTCCAAGACATGGATGGTCAGCCAAGCCTGACTCACCATAGTTGTGTTTACAGATGTAAGACTTGTGTTCCTCCAGGCGGATGGATGCTGATCTGCCTGTCTGTCCAAAGTACGCCAACTTACAGGAACAGGGTACTTTGTAAACTCCAGGCAGAGAGAGAGAAGGGAGCTGATCTTTGGTAGAACGGATAAGGGTAGCAAGTTTGTGTTGGGGCTTATATGCTGTGTGTAGGTTGTACTTTTTTAGAATCTTGGCTATTTTTTCGGATGTGCTACAGATGTAGAGTATGGTGATGGCATTTTTAAACTCTTGTTGACAAGAAGGACGGGGAATGGGAGAGGAACTGATTATTTTTTTGATACTGTGATCGCTGTAGCCATTGGAGAGGAACGTGCTGTGTATGTGGTTAAGCGCAGTAGTGAGGGCGGTTCCACTGGAACAAAGATTGTGGGCTCTCTTAGTAAGAGTTTTAATAATGCCATATTGTTGAGATGGGTGGTGGTGGGAGAGTTTGTGTATGTATCTGCCTGTGTGTGTGGGTTTTCTGTATACAGTGAAGGCAAGTGTACCATTAGGCAGGCATGTAACTAAGGTGTCTAGGAAGGGTAAACAATTGTTCTTTTCCTTTTCCATAGTAAACTGGATTCTTGGATAGGCTGTTGAGATGACTGAGGAAGGAGTCTAACGTGTCTGGGCCATGAGGTCAAATAGAGAACATATCTACATATCTTAGCCAGATAGAAGGTTTGAGTGGGGCTGAGTCTATGGCTCATTTTTCGAAATCTTCCATATAAGAATTGGCAAGAGCAGGGTGAGGGGGGGGAACCCATGGAGGTTCCCTTGTTTAGCTGTTTAGCCAGTCTGTAGCAAGGTGCACTGGTGGCATCTACTATAGGTCTAAGTGGGGAATTGGGTTTGTGGATTTGTCGGAGATAGCCAACAATATCAGACTTGATGTAGCCAACATCCTCACTCATTCTTCGTCTCCAAAAAAGTAATTTATCGTATGCCCAACGCACGGCTCTCATGAAATTATGCAAAGAAAAACGTATTGTCATCACCAGAGCGGATAAGGGTAATGCCACAGTTGTTCTTAATACCAGCGAATACAATCGTAAAATGAATATTATCCTCCGAGATCGCGCTACCTACATCCCGCTAGAACACGACCCCACAAAAACACAACTTAAGAAATTAAAAATCTTACTTAAAAAAGTATCTTCCTGGCCCCCTGACATCATGAAAAAACTTAAACCTTTCCATTCCCGTCCCCCCAAATAATCGGTTTACCAAAAATCCACAAACCCAATTCCCCACTTAGACCTATAGTAAATGCCACCAACGAACCTTGCTACAAACTGGCTAAACAGCTGGCCAACTCTCTGACCCCCCCCCCCCCTCACTGGAAGGTCCACATCCTATATAAAAAACGCTACCCACTTTAAAGCCCTCATAGAAAATTTAACCTTGAATAATGCAGACATATTGGTAAGCTTTGATATCTCCTCTTTGTTTACCAATATCCCTTAACTGACACCTTATCTCTCTTAGAAAACGTTTTTCTGTCTGACATCTTAGATCTCTTTTCCTTTACCATTAACTCTGGGTATTTTTCTTAGAAGAAGAAAAATCTACAAGCAGATAGAGGGAACCTCCATGGGTTCCCCCCCTCTTTCTCAGCCCCCTCTTGCCAATTTTTATATGGAAGATTTCGAAAAATGAGCCATAGACTCAGCCCCACTCAAACCTTCTATCTGGCTAAGATATGCAGATGATGTGTTCTCTATTTGACCTCATGGCCCAGACACGGTAGACTCCTTCCTTAGTCATCTCAACAGCCTACATCCAAGAATCCAGTTTACTATGGAAAAGGAAAAGAACAATTGTTTACCCTTCCTAGATACCTTAGTTACACGCCTGCCTAATGGTACACTTGCCTTCACTGTATACAGAAAACCCACACACACACACACACAGGCAGATACATTCATAAACTCTCCCACCACCACCCATCTCAACAATATGGCATTATTAAAACTCTTACCAAGAGAGCCCACAATCTTTGTTCCAGTGGAACTGCCCTCACTACTGAGCTTAACCACATACACAGCACTTTCCTCTCCAATGGCTACAGCGATCACAGTATCAAAAAAATAATCAGTTCCTCTCCCATTCCCCATCCTTCTTGTCAACAAGAGTTTAAAAATGCCATCACCATACTCTACATCTGTAGCACATCTGAAAAAATAGCCAAGATTCTAAAAAAGTACAACCTACACACAGCATATAAGCCCCAACGCAAACTTGCTACCCTTATCCGTTCTACCAAAGATCAGCTCCCTTCTCTCTCTCTGCCTGGAGTTTACAAAGTACCCTGTTCCTGTAAGCTGGCATACTTTGGACAGACAGGCAGATCAGCATCCATCCGCCTAGAGGAACAAAAGTCTTACATCTGTAAACATAACTACGGTCAGTCAGGTTTAGCTGACCATGTCTTAGACACCACCCACAGGGTCTCTTGGAAGAAAACCACCATGCTCCACCCCAGCAAATTCAAGAAAGAGAGACTATTCTTAGAAGCAGCAGCAGCAGCAGCTCTCAGAAATCAACCAAATCTCAATAAATACAGTTGCATTAAGCTTCCGAAGATTTGGGAAACACTCATCACCAGAGGTCCCACCTTACATTTCCGGCCACCTACAACCACCCTTAGAGGGCGCTCCACCTAGATAGGACTTTAGTGTCATCCATGTGGTTGGGCTTAGTATTGTATAATATTTGTGTTCATGTTACATTAGTTGTTTTTGTAATCCTCGATGATGTCCTAGTGACTAGGACGAAATATAGAAAGTATTAAACCTATGTTAATCCTTTCTGAGTGCTGTATACATTCCATTAAGCCTCCAACATGTTGTCCTCACAGCACTTGAGCCTCTACACACGAATTCTAATCATTCATGGAGAATATGAAGTGAACTGTCTAAGAGTGATGGACTGCATGTGAGTGGTTTTGGTGTGAGTTGCTTGGAGAGACTGCTGCTGCTGGAAGGTAGAGAAGTGAGTGTAGAAAATGAATCTGATCAAGTGGGATGTGATGTGGAAGAGTGGGAGAGTAAGACAGGAGAGATAGAAGAGGTAGTAATGAATAAAGAAGTGAGCGGCATGAGTATAGAGAATGAGAGAATGGGTGTGCAAGATGGATAGTGAAATGGGGAGATTCAGGGTGGATGGGGGGGGGGGGGAACACAGCATGAGAGAGGTGGATGCTCCAAGAGAATGTGTAGACAGGAAGGGATGACCTGGGATCAAGAGAAAAACAGTTGGATTTGAAAAGGATTCTAAGATGAATAAGAAGAAAGGGAAATCACTTGAGTTTCAGCATGGAGGAACCACACTGAATGAGTGATATCAGTGGAAGTAGCTATAGATTCAGGAATGAGCTGCTGTGTTTGCATACAAATGCTAGAAGAGTATGTAACAAAGGCAAATGAAATGGTTGCATTAACTGAGTCTGTTCACCCAAAAATTGTAGGAATAAGCGAGACATGGTTGGATGAGGATGACATCCTAACAGGAATAGAGATGGAAAGGTATGATGTGTTTTGTGAGGATAGAAAGGGTAAAAAGGGATGGAGAATGATATTGGTGATAGAGAGAAAGTTATGTCCATACAAAGCAGAGATGTAAGAGGGAAACATCAAATTAGCCAGAAAAAAGAAAAGGGTGATCATTATGGGCGATTTTAATTATGGGAATATAGACTGGCATGATGAGATAGCAACTGGAAGTATACAAAGTGAGCTTCTTGAGTATTTGAGGGACAACTACCTTAGACAGTATGTAACAGAAGGCACACAAGGATTGAGGATCTTGGATTTGATCATCTCATCAGAGGATGTAATTATAAATGAGGTGTCAAATCACTCTCTAGTTGGTGAGAGTGACCATGAAGTGATTACCTGGGTGGTTACCAGCAGTGTGAGGACCTCCATTTGACAAGGGTAAATGTGGAACTAAGAAGGGTGGTGATTGTGAAGAGCTCAGGAGACAACTTGCAGGTGTAGCATGGAATGAGGAGTTAGATGGAAAAGAGATCAATGCAGCTTGGGGGATATTCAAGAACTATCTAGTAGAAGCAATGTCTAAATGTATTCCAGGGTCAGAAGGTTAAATAAGGCAGGTGTGAAATGGATGAATGAAGAGATTAAGCATGCAATACAAAGAAAAAGGGCATTATGGAGGCAGCATAAGAGAAGTGGTAATAATTAATTTCATGAGGAATACAAAGACCACTCAATGAGGGTGACTTGGTTGATGAGGGTAGGAAAAGTGAGGTATGGGCAGCAGTTAGCTAATGAAGCCAAAATGAATACTAGGGAGTTCTTTCAATATGTAGCCAGCAGAAAAAAAAAAAACGATTATGGAAGGATGACATTAATTTGAAAAAATGGTATAAGGACAACTGCTGCAGAAGATATACAGAGATACTTAATGAAAATTTCATAAAGGTCTTTCATTCTTGTGAATGTCACTTCATGGAGACATTGAGAGCAGTTGATAATGGGGTGGAGAGACTGACTATATGTGAGCAAGAGGTATATGGAGAATTGAGCAAACTTGATGCTAATAAGGGTGTGGGACTTGATAGTATATCACCATGTATTCAGAAGGAATGTGCCAGGGAGCTGACATCTACCTTGACATTTTTTTTTAATGTGAGTCTTGCACTGCGTCGAGGTCTAAAGGAGTGGAAGGAGGGCAAGTTTAGGGATTTGATAGAACTTCATAAGGGAGGTGATAGAACTCAAGCATCAAATTATTGGCCTATCTGTGTGCCAGGTGTCGTGGTTAAGTTGTTGGAGAAACTGGTGAGAACTAGGATCCAGAATTGGGTTGACAACAATGGTATTATCGTTAATGGACAGCATATATTTGCTAAAGGGAGGTCATGTTTTAGTAATTATGCCACTACTTACTTACTTATTGCAATAAGGTGATGGCTTCATTGGACAGAGGAGAGAGGAATATACAGTAGTATACTTCAATTTTGCAAAGGCTTTTGATAGATTAACACATGATAAGTTGATAGTCAAACTTCAGATGAGGTTGGATATTAGATTAGTGCATTGGATCAGAGACTGGCTATCTATTAGGTATCAGCAAGTTGTGTTTTGGGGAGCAATATACCGTAAAGAGGAAAGTCACTAGTGGTGTACCTCAGGGTTCTGTTTCAGGGCTGTTACTGTTCAACTTGTATGTTAATGACATTGGCAAACATTTGGATGCAGATATTCAGTTTTTGCAGATGATACAAAGTTGGGATGAACTATGAAGTGTAGAAAAGATGTTGTGGCCTTACAAGCAGACCTAAATAAATTGAGTGAAAGGTATGGAAATGGAGATGCAAGTTTAATGTTGCAAATGTAAGGTTTTTAAAATTTTGGAAACAAAGATGGAATGTAGAATTTATGCTTGGTGGGGATATATTGTTGGAGGTGGAGGAAATAAGAGATCTTGGTGTGATAGTGGATAAGGATCTGAAATTTAGGGGACACATTGCCAAAATGGTGAGGACAAGACAAAGACTTCTGAGAGTCAAGTCAGTGTCCTCTGATGCTGAGGACACTGACTTGTAGAAGTAGGGAGATTCTTGTTCTATCGTATAAGGCTTTGATTAGTCTACACATGGACTACTGTGCACAGATTTGGTCACCTGGTTTACAAAAGGAGGAAGAGATGTTGGAAAGGTCCAGAGGTGATTGACTAAGGTAGTTTCTGACCTTTGGAATGTCGAATATGAGGAAAGGTTGAGAAGATGCAATTTAGAAGATGCCTCTTCCTCCTATCCACTAGACTTTGTAAATTGTATTTTCTCAACTTTTCTTCATATTCGACATTTCAAAGGTCAGAAAGTACCTTAGTCAGTCACCTCTGGACCCTTTCCAACATCTCTTCCTTCTATATAGGATCAATGTTGGAGAGGTTTTACAGCAAGTGGTGGAAGATCAGAGGTCATCCCTGGAAACTGTATAAGGAAGATATGAGCAGGGGGAGTGAAAAGCAAGTTTTTATCATGAAGAGTTGTGGATTGGAATGCCTTGCCTGAGAGTGTTGTGTCTTCAGAGAATTTGAGTGTGTTTAAGGAGCAGTATGATGAGCTGTGTGAATGACAAAAGGACCTCCTATATGAGTATTTGACTCCAAGGGGGTCTTGGGTAGTAATAATAATAATATCACCTCTTCTCCTCCTATCTACTAGTATCTGTAAATTACATCTTCTCAACCTTGCTTCTCACTCAGCATTCTAGAGTTATGCTGTATCCTAATGTAACTATGACCAAAAAGTTTATAATATATTTTTTACATGACAAAATACAATTGCATCACAAATATATCTCATTTTTGTTTGTGTTCATTCCAATGGTTTCCAATGGTTCATTCCAATAGCCAAATTACTTGGCTGTTATAGCCAAGTAATTTGGCTTTTTATAAAATTAATTCTGGTAATAATAAAGATAGGATTATATTCATCAGTTTTCTAACTGCATTCTTAGCTTTTCCTGCAGAACAGATAGGATTCAAATCCAAGTCTGATTGAAAAGGCTTTTCAACTAAAGACTGTTTTGAATCCTTATGCCACTACCAAATGCATTAATATTAATGCTTAGTTCTTCATAGTTACTCTGTACATCTGCCATTCACTATTAGATTTAAACATCAAGAATTTTGATATGTGTGCTTAATAATGCTGTCCTGAATGATATTTTGGGAATATTATAGTAAAAGGACAGAAAGAAAAAGGATTTAAAGAACTATCAAGTAGTATCCTAACATAACTATGATCAAATAGTTTTTAATTTAAGTGAAAATTATTCTCAGCAAAAATATGTGCCTATAAAATATTACATATCTGAACTGCTCTAAAATAATTTTGCAATTATTTATTCAAAGGCAAATGAAATGTTCTGAATCATGTTGATAAACTTCTCTAACACTTAACAAAGTTTGAAAAAAAAAGTTTAAAAAACAAGATACAATGGCAGCATATTGCATTGAATTTAGCTCTGAAGAAATATAATTCTAAAATACAATTAACAATAATGGACGATGATTACAAAAAATAAGCAGCAATAGAATCTTACTGAATAAAATATTACTTAATGGAATCTTTACTTAGTAAAGGAAATATATAACACATTTCTATAGAGAACATTTGAGATGTCAAATAAATCCCATCAATTACATGACTGAATGAAATATCAGTAATCAGGATTGTGAATTTGAGCTATCTGACATGGACAATGTTCCTTCTAAGCTGTGCATGTGTTCATGTGCACACCAGTCAAAAAAGGGGAGCACACACACACCTAGTAACTGCACACACAAAATTTTTGCTTTCAGAATTTATAATTGACAGTCAATAATTTTTGAGCATAAGTGAATTATATGATAAATCATACTTGGTATTTTATTCAATAATTTCTCCAATGTCTCCACTCCAATATTACTCAAATCCATTCCAACTTAAAATCCTCTAATTAGTTACTTCTGGCCTATGCTGTGTGGGCAAACTGGCAGTGATGTCAGCAAGCTGCAGAGACATATTTCTTTAGAGTGTCTACTATCTAGACAGTACAGTCACTTGAACTCATCCAAATGGTGATGGATTTTTTTAGCTACTTGGATTTAAGTGAAGTAATTTAGTGCTTGCAAATGAAGTCCTAACATGAGAAATATTATACAAGCATACACACTGAGACTGGAAACTTCAACACACACATGGGCTGGCATAAATTACAGAGAACACTGGTCATGAAATATAGTTCTGATTTACAGTTCATAATTAACTATGTAATAATCCAAGTAAACTGAATGTTGTGTTTGAATTTTTTATTATTTTGAAATAGTTAATAAAATAATAAATAGCTATAAAATAATTTTATAACTATTTAATTTTTAACTGTCAATTTTAATGTAAGTTGATTAGCTTTTTGAATTCTTTCATTGCTTAGGATTTTAACAAAAGATCTACAACTTGTGTCTCATGAGAATCAAATACATTCATTACTCATTATACAAAAGAGAGTTCTTCTTGGGAAAAAAATGTTCCCAACACAAAAATATCAAACAATATCATCTATCATGATAATGCATCTATTGATAGATGCAATATCATGATATTGCATCTATAACTTGAATGTTTAACTGATACCAAGTTAAACATTCAAGATCTAAAGGGCCATTTTTCAGTACACAAAAACATATAGGACAGATGAAGAAAATCATGTCAGTTATCTCTCTCTATTCAAGATTAAAGTACTGGAGACAACACCCTAATAGAAAACAGTACGGCTTTAATATAGATAGGTATAATATAGATATAGGTTTAATAATAGGTTTAATACAGATATATAAATAAATCTCTGCTTTATGTTAGTGTAGCAACTTAAATGGATAACAGATATACCACAATAGGACTGGATTTTGCAAAAATATTTATTATTATTACCTAAGCATCTCCATAGAGTCTGCAGACTCTATGGAGATGCTTAGAACATCAAGGGAAGTTCTAGACATTTCACCAAGCACTAACCAACATTTCCACAACATTTATCATACTTTCATTTCAAATCATTTGCTGATGAAGCAACCCATTTGAAATTGAAATCATTCGCTGATGTTGGCAACCCCTTCCACACATTCACCACTCTCCAGGCAAAAAAAATCTAGTCCTCTCACACACATACATTTGCTCACTATACTTGCTCAATTTCCAGGGATGAATCCTAGTTCTCCACTTATTAGTAATATACTGAAAGATTTCCTCTTTATCAATCATATAATAACCTTTAAACTTATTTCACTATCATATTACCCATTTTCTGATTATCAGCTAATTTCAATAACCATTTAACATATCCTCATGAGGAACATTCTACTTGTCACTATTTTGTCACATGCCTCTGGATCTTCTATCTTTTCTTCATCCCCAAGACATAAGAGGACTACATTTGTGCACAATAGTCCAGATGACCCATATCAAGGCCTTATAAAGAAGTGCAATAATCTCTTGATCTCTGCTTGTCGGTATATTCTTTGCACCTGAACTATTTTCAGGACTGGGCAACTCGTATAAAGAAGCTAATGACCTCAATAAAGATTAAAACCAGTCTGGGTAGTGATCTTTCCCATAATGCATAGCATTATATGAAAGGATACATGCTTTGCATTATGAGATAGCAAGGCAAGTGATGTGAAGTCCTTAGCTTCTTTATACAATTTGCCCAGTCCTGAAAATAGTTCAGGTGCAAACTTTGTTTGCTTACTCTTGGATAACGTATTAAACCAAGAATATAATTTCTTGGCATCTTTATTATTTCACAGAAGCAAATTCAGATATGAAATACTTTTCCTGGAATCTGTCTCAGCCTTAAAGAACTATCTGAATCTCAATAAATTTGGTTGTATGAAACTGCCTCAAATCTGAACTAGGGGATTATTTCTGCTTCAGTCATACTTACCCTATTTAGTGCCTGCATGCACATATTAATTTGTTTATTGTTCCCTGATGATGACAATATGACTTTGCCAAAAGTCATATTGTCATCATCAGGGAACAATTAATGCCAAAATATTAATTTTTTTTCCAATTAATATATAGTATAATTTGTTAATTTCCTTAAATAATATTGTTATACTTCATCATTAATATACAAATTAAACAGTAGTGATCAAGTCGAGGAATTCCACTAATCATCCTCATTCTTCTAGATTTGACTCCACCATACATAAGTCTGGTGCTTGTCTATCAGCCATCCTCCCCTGTTTATGCCACCAACTTCCTATCCATTCCCATTTTCTGTAACTTATGTAATAGTTTTCCATGCAGTAATGTGTGAAATCCCTTTGCAAAGTTCAGCACTATCATTCCACACATTCACCACTTTCCTGTAAAAAATCTAGTCCTCACATTTGCTAACTACACTTGCTCAATTTCCTGGAATCTGCCCCCTTATGCCACTTGGCTGTTTCTATTATAAAATGTGAATAAATTACTAAGGCAGAACATATCTTTCATAAAGTCACTGCTTTGTGAAAGACTTGTCATAAATCATATTCCTATATACCCATTGTTGAATTCTACCTTTAACCAAGTTTTCCAATGAATTAACTACCATTTCTGAGATACTAACTGGTGTGTAATTTGGTACTTCTGTCTTGGAGCATCCCTTATATAATGGAACTATCTTCTCCTGTTTCACTCTCTCAGAATCTCGCCATAGCAAAGATTAAACGGTTTGATTAGTAGTCAGTTCTCTTGCACATTCCCTAACACACTGCCCAACATGCTAATCCCTCTGCTTTATTCACATTGATATTTTTCCAAATGCAGAATACCTCTAGTTAATCTGCTTAATTCTTAAATCAGACTGCCTCATGAGCATCTGCAATGATACACCCGTCAAAATGATCATTAAGTATCTCAACAACTATTTCTTCTGCATTTGGCATTTCTCACCATCAAAACTCATTAAGTTATCCATCCATAATCATTCTTACCTGTCACAAAGTGTTTATAAAACTCTTTAGGATTTCCTGCCTGCTTAGCTAATTTCTTCTCAGAATCTAATTTAACTCTCCTTACCAGTGGCGCACTCAGAAGGGAGTGCCGCCTCCAAAGAAAAAGGAAAAAAACACTAGAAAATTTTCCGAAAATCTTTCCCTGATTAAAATTCATTTTTTTAAAATTTATGTTGTGTCGTGTCTTCTATTTCTATACTACTTATGAATTAGTGATCATTGCAGATGCTCAGTCATAAGTCGTATGTGGTGCGTAGTGTGTATTCTCAAATTATTTACTCAACTCGGGCCCCCTGCAAGATTAAATCCTGAGTGCGCTACTGCTCCTTACCATGCTAGTGACTCTTCTTGCCTGCACTATGTATTGGTCATGGACATATTAAATTTCCTCCAAGATATTTTTTTCCCAGTTCCTGATTTATGATGCTTTTCATCCATTTAATTTAACTCCCATATGGTTTATCTTCACAAGTATGGGCATTCAGTCTCACACACTTCCCTCAAGGTCACTTCCTGACCTTTTCCCAAGCACTACTGACATTTTTCCCTTGTAGCTTATGTCACAAGTAGTTACATATATACTCCTTGTTAACTAAGAATTCTGCATGTTTTGCAACCTACCAAGACAAGACTGCATGATCGGCTTCCTCAATCAGAGGCAAAATGGCTACTTATCCATGGATACATCTTGTAATAGCATTAAAATCCTGAATCTGGCAATAGCATTAAAATTCTGGGTTCCTTCCATCACATAATTATATATGTAAAAAATGGTATAATTGTATAAATTTTAAATTATACACTGTATAAATTCCATTTCCATCTTGCTATGTATTTGATGTAAGATCCCTCCAATCTATGTCAACATATTGCCATAGCAAATGATTGGTCTCCCAATAATGATTGGTCAGCTTACATTCATTGCAGTAATCAATAATATGTTTTGTGCTGCTCACTGCTGTCTTACATCAAATCTTCTCAAATGAACCATCTCCCACAACCATTCAATCCTCCTTAACTTTTATTTTTTCTTTGTTGCAGTACTTCAGCTATCACCAGAAATATCTCTTATTCCAGTAATATCCCTTGTCCCATCCTATTTCCATTATCCTTGCTGAAAATGCAATACTCATTACATTTTATCTCTATATAACATTTTCTTCCAACCAAGTCTCACTGAGGTTAATCATTTTTGGCTAATTACAAGACTCCCTCCCTTAATTCTGATGTTTCTGGCATTTGTATATATGCATTCAGCATCCTCTTAGATCCAAAATTACCCTTGCATGCACTCAGCAATGCATGATGATTCCTGTACTCACACTCATTTGACACAGGGGTGACCAAACATATGCCTGTCTGCATTATCCCTATCATCTCTAGTTTCCCTGATTTTACACTTCCAACCTCTCAATTTGAATATACTTATTTGGAATAAGTAACAAATTGGCATAACTAGCTGTATACAGGACACTGTTCAAACCAGTTTAACCTGTTGACCTGAGAGCATGGCCAGAAATAAAACAATTGATTAAAAAGTAGACATCACAGATATGAGAATTTTTCTCAGAACTGGGATTGTGAACAGATGGCATCAATGGCAGAATATTACAATGAAGATATTTGAAAGGAAGTTGGCATCACTGCACTGAAGAATGCCTGAGCAGAGTGAATCTAAGGTGGTAGGTTATTTACACAGAATGGGAGAGGTAAGTTAACAAAATAAGTTTAATAACAAGAAAAAGTCCAAAAGAAGACATAGATCTAAGTGAATTGATGCAGTTAGCAGTAACTTAGCAAAGACAAAAAGTAAGATCTGAAAAATAGCGGGCTGAGGGAATGTGGACTGCAGAGTTTGGTGGATAGAAGAAGGCGAGATGATATGATTGAGACTTTTAAACTGTTGAGAGGTGGTTACAGGGTTGACACTGGGGAGTTCTTTCGCTTGGTTGAACAGCTGGATGGAGTCATGACAAAGGGCCATCCCTGGAAGTTACGAAAGGAAACTGAGAAAGAGGGTGAGGAGCGGTTTCTTTGCATGGAAGGTGGTTGAACCGTGGAATGCATTGCCTGATGGAGTGGTGGGAGCGAGAACGGTCAATGAGTTTAAAGAGTGGTATGATAGACTGTGTTTCTTGGGGGGGGGATCTCCCCTCGATGAGTCTTGACAGACTTTATGTTCTTAGGAAGGACCTCCCACGATGAGTCTTTTGACTCCATGGAGGCCTGAATAATAATAATAATAATAATGTGGAAGAAAATTGTTGATAGGAAAACTAGCAATAATGGAACTTCGTTATTTAGTATTCAAATGCTATGGCATCCTGTACACTCCTTGAGAATTCACATCAGAAATTTATGATGACAATGAAAATGGGGTTATTGATAATAATAATAAATACAGTATTATGGGTATTATTATTGAACAATTGTTAAGTTAGAAAAATAGAAATAAATTTATCTAGAAATTTCAAATGATAAAGGCATTTTCTCCTTCAAAATTATAGTATTACTTTGTGTGTGATTTGGAGTGAGAGAATCTGAAATTCTGTTTTATTTATATTTTGCAATAGAGGAAAGAAGTGAAAAAAAAAAATAAAAATTGACATCTCTAAATTATGTTATACATTTTCTTTCTGAGGTGTTCTGAAATTTTAAAAACTAATATGAAAAGTTTACCATTAAGACAAACTTATTCTGTATGCAGTAGTGCAAAACAACTTAAAATATATAAACACATATTCTAGGTTATTTTTGAAGTGTTTACATAATTTAAATTGAAACCAGTTTATCATTATGTCAGTTAATCCCAACTGAGCTATATTTATTAATGGCACAACATTAATGAAAATTAATCAAAATTATGTGTTTGTTTTGTTTTGTTTCGTTTGAATGTATAATTTAATATTTCATTTTTTATGACAAAATGTCTGTCTACACAGTGATTTTAAGTACCAATACTTTGAAATCTTATCTCTTTTTTTTAATATGGAAGCATGATATTAATTAGAAGTTATTCATATCACAGAGATTATCATTATGGAATAAATAAAATAGCGGTTCAAAAACTGCTTCGTTAAATATTTATCTTATCAAACCGTATGTTATTTTTCAGATTTAAATTCACAATGGAATTTTTCTTTTTTTTTTTTATCCATGCTTCAAAACTCTGGAATACAAATACATGTATCACAAGCAAACAAATGCTAGCATTGTTATATGTTTCAAATTTTAATATGTGCGGATGAAACTTGACATGTTACTAGAAAAAAAAAGTACATATTTCAGCTGAGTAATCAGTACGCTCCAAACAAAAGTTTAATAATAAAATAAGCATTAAACCATGCATTATAATTTCTACCTTAAATAATTCATATCATTAGTAAGAATAAAGTGCGTACTTAATTTCATTTTATCAGGCATTTCATGCTTCCATGCTTTCATCTGAATAAAAACAAGGATAAAATTATAATGCAATACTGTCATACCAAAAAATAAATAAATAATAATAATAATAAAATAAAATAAACATAATCTTTGAGTAAAAGCAAGATTAATGAATGAATTTCGTTTTAAACATCTTCACTACGTAGGCTGGAAAGTGGTAGGAAATTAAATTTTTTAAAATGCAAGGCATAAAATTTTTATGTTTCAAAAAGCACGTGCAATTGACTGTAAATCTTTGTGTTATGTATCTGAAATCCAGAAGAGACAATTGTCTTTTCTGGATTATATTATAGGACAATAACAAGAAATATTTAAATATCCGATTCAAAATGGTCAAGTTTTGAAGGCACAGATGCCTCTCACCTTCCAGCCCAGGTAGTACTTGCAGATGACGCAGGCCGCCGAAACTGTCCTCTTGTCCACCCCGACGTCACCGACTTCATCTCCTGACTTAAGCATAAACATCAAACACGAATGGACGATGAGACTAACACAAAGGTTCTAATGCTAACACCAGGTGACATTCAGCTACACAGAGGCTATAAACTATAAATACTTCTTTGTAATTGTAAATTACGGTATACAGGATATGTTAACTCTTCTATTACATTACATGTAAAAGCATTACGAATCCAAAATGTACTCTGATATTGATCATGATATTAGTTTACTAATTTCTTGAACTTTAATAAATTACATATGCAAGGACAAATTTTTAACAGTTTAAGAAAAATATACATTGCGATTATAGAACAAACACAAGTGGGTACCTTGTACTGTGGGGAAAAAAAGCAGCTTAAACTATATTTAGTAGAACATTTTTTTGAAGGCTTAATAATTTTCATACCCAGATGTATTTATTCTACTTAAAGATTTTCATATTTTGTGTAGAACGTAAAAACCTAATGCTTCTAGAGATGATAATGCTGACTGTTTTATAAAAATGCAAGTTCTACGTTATCCAGATATTTGTGAATATATTTCACGAATTGAAACTAAATACCTCTATATGTTTGAAAATAAATTATTCACAGTCCTGAATATAGATATCATAAAATAATTAATCCCATACACTCGAATAACTAGCTCTCAATTGTAACCAGACAAATTAAATCTATGTATTTGTCAGATTCAACTCTCATATCCTGGATCAAAGAAGGACAAGTTGTAGTGCAATTGGAAGATAGTATTATTTCTCTTTCAAGCTATCCTTTTGTTTAGAATTTATGTTACTAAAAATACGACAACAGGTACAGCAGAGAAACCATTCATTTTTGTGCATGCTATAAAAAAATTCATCAAATAGAGCATTAAATTTTTCATGTACACCATTCATCACAGAGAACACAGAAATGAAACCTAAGATATGCTATTTCATCAACATGGTCCATCTGATGCTCATAGCGAGGACTTGTATATGACCTATGAGACTCTAGGTTAAAGAGGATAAAAGAGAGATGGCCATAACATACCAGGGTCTCTTTGTTATAAAACTTATTATTTATATGAGGTGAATAAGTATTATTATCCATCACATGAAACTGATCCAAAATTCTGTTAAAATCCTTTAACTATAACATCTAGAAAGCATTGAGCATATCATATATCTGACCAGATATATTCAATAACTGCTTCCCATAAGCACGATTAGTAGACCACTATACATTTATAGAATTATAAAGGCATGATGCCAGGTTGGCCGAGCGGTTAGTGTATCCGCTCTCAAGCCAAAAGGCCGCAGGTTTGATCCCACTCTGGGCATGGATATTTGTGATTGTCTGTGAAAATATTAGTGGTAGGTGGCCAGTAAATGGCGTTGGTATAGATGATGCTGTTCGCTGGAGTCGGTGGAGATGGGGGTCTGCAGACTAGGTGCCCTCCCTCGATGAGTCTTTGGACTCCTTTGAGGTGTCACGTAATAATGATAATAATGGGTTACATTTGAATAGCTTTGGAGTGAGTGCACTGAAGAAAGAGTTGCCAGATGGCTGCAGTGTTTGTGATGCAATCAAGAGATCAAAAGTAAGAGATGAAGATTAAAAGATTAGCAGTGGAGAGATAGAAGTGTTTGGCAGTGAAAACAGTAGTAGGATGAGCGATTAACAGAGAACAGGAATGCAAGAGGAACAGAAAAATGGGGAGGGGGGAGGATGGACAGGTAAACATGACATAGGGTGAGTGGATGTTGGAAGCAGTAGTGAATGTATGATGGGGGATGATCAGCATAGAAATAGAATAGATCATGATGTGGGTGGGGTTATTGAGACAAAGCAGCAGACATATGTGGTAAGCAATGATAAAGGTGATTAGGCAAGGGCAGTTGTGGTGGGCAAATCAAAACCAACAAGTTACTTGCATAGCACAGGTTATAGACCTAAAAATGAACTGCTGTGTTTGTTTACAAATGTCAGAAGTATCAGAAATATGGGAGATGAAAAGGTTTCACTGAGTGCATATATTTGCCCCAAAATCATTGGAATAAGTGAAACACAGTTGAATGATGGTGATATCCTAACAAGAATAGAAATGGAAGGATACAGTATTTTTCGTGAGGAAAGAAAGGACAAGAAGACAGGGGGATGCTGCTGATTACAGCTGGGGAATTATGTCCACATAAGGTTGACATGAAAAAGGAAATTGTGGGAATGATTATGAGGCAGTGTGGTGTAAAGTAGAGGTTGAGAGGAAGACATATTTAGTTGGATGTTGCTATAGGCCAGGGAAAGTGGAGAGTGGTGATGAAGAAATTTATAAACAACTTGGATTAGTGAACAAAGCAAGGGTAATTATTATGGGAGATTTTAATTATGGCAGTATAGATTGGAATGAAGAGAGCATACAGGAATAAGGAAAATCAATTTCTCAACTTCTTGAGAGATAATTATCTCAGGCAGCATGTAAAGGAGGGCACATGAGGATCAAGAGTTTTAGATCTGATCATTTACATCCACTCACTATTACATCAGAGGATGTAATTGTGAGGGGGGGAGGTTTTCACACTTTCCTCCAGTTGGTGAGAGTGATCACCTGTGTTGTGGCTAGCCATATGCAGACTTCTGTGAGGAAAGGAAGTTTCATAGAAGTAGAAGGCTAGTGATTATGACAAGCTTAGGAGACAGCTTGGAGCTATAGCATGGAATGAGGAGTTGAGCAGTAAGGAAATAAATATTGCTTGGGAACTAACAAAGAAATACATAAAAGCATTAATGTGTAAATGTATTCTTAAGGTCCAAAGGCTGAATAATAATAATAATTATTATTATTATTACCATAAGACCTCATGAAGTTAAAGACTCATCTGGGAGGTCCTTTTATCAAACACACAGCTCACCATACCGTACCTTGAACACATTCAAACTACTTGCAGACACCACACTCTCAGGTAAGGCATTCCAATCATTTACAACTTTGCACGAAAAAAACCCGCCTCTCGCTCCCCTACTCACACCCTCTTTATACTGTTTCCAGGGATGACCTCTGGTCTCCCCCGATCTCCCACTATTTTCTGTAGAACTTCTCCAACATTGATCCTATAACAACCCCTTACCAACTTGTAGGTCTCTATCATATCTCCCCTCTTCCTCCTGTCCACCAGACTCTGTGAATTACATCTTCTCAATCTTTCCTCATACTCGACATTCCAGAGGTCAGAAACTACCTTAGTCAGTCCAACATCTCTTCATCCTTCAGAAAACCAGGTGACCAAATCTGGGCACAATAGTCCATGTGTGGCCTAATCAAAGCCTTATACAACGGAGCAAGAATCTCCCTACTTCTGCACATCAGTGTCCTCTGCATCATTCCCAGAAGCCTTTGTGTTGTCTTCACAATTTTGGCTATCTGTCCCCTAAATTTCAGATCCTTATCCACTATCACCCCCAGATCTCTTATTTCTTCCACCTCCAACAATATATCCTCATTTCTAAATAACTTAGAGAATTGAAACAACGTAGATCCGAATATAAATTAAATAATACTTTAATAGATATTTCCGATATTTCGGCAATGTCTCATTGCCATTTTCTAAAGGAACTTACAAAAGGCAGGAGCACAACAGGCTCTAACAATATAGTAACTGGAACTATATTGTTAGAGCCTGTTGTGCTCCTGCCTTTTGTAAGTTCCTTTAGAAAATGGCAATGAGACATTGCCGAAATATCGGAAATATCTATTAAAGTATTATTTAATTTATATTCGGATCTACGTTGTTTCAATTCCCTAAGTTATTTAGAAATGCATAACCAACGTATAAGCCTATCTATGAGAATATATCCTCACCAAGCATAAATTCTGCATCCCATCTTTGTTTTTGTTTTCCAAATTTTAAAACCTTACATTTTGCAACATTGAGCTCAATCCCTATTTCCGTGCCCAATCACTCAATTTATTCAAGTCTTCTTGTAAGGCCACAACATTTTCACTACTCTTCATGGTTCGTCCCAACTTTGCATCATCTGCAAACAACTGATTATCTCCATCCAAATCTTCACCAACATCATTAATATAAAGTTAAACAGTAATGGCCCTAAAAAAGACCCCTGAGGCACTCCACTAGTGACTTTCCTTTTCCTGGATATCACTTCCCCCATACACAACTTGTTGATACCTATCAGATAGCCAGTCTCCAATCTAATGCACTAATCTAATATCTCCAACCCCATCTGCTCTAGTTTGACTATCAATTTATCATGAGGTACTCTATCAAAAGCCTTTGTGAAATCTAAGTAGGTGTATGAATCAGAGTATAAAATGTATGAATCAGAGAATTAAACATGAAATCTGGAAGAAGACGACAATTTGGAGGTAGTATAAGATGAATAATGATAATAATCAGTTACATGAAAGTATAAAGTAAAAGCCAGAAGAGTGACTCAGTAAGGACAACAAAAGTGCAGTTTGACCAGAAATTGGCAAATAAGGCAAAGGAAAATACTAGAGAGTGTTTTAGATATGTGGCAAGTAGAAAGAAGAATGATTATGGTAAAATGATGCTAATGGATGAAAATGGTAGAATGATAACTGCTGCAAAGATATTGAGCTGTTCAGTGATCACTTTTATAAAGGTGTTTCATCCTCATCAGGGTGGAATCATGAGGGACTTAAATGTAAAGGACATAGGAAAGGATGGCTTAACTGTGAGTGAGCAGGAGGTATTTGATGAAATAAATAACCTTGATGTCAGTAAGGCAATGGGATTTGATGACATATCACCATGCATCTTAAGGGAATGTTCCAAGGAATTGGCATGCCTGTTCTTTAAGTCTTACAGCAGCATCAGTTAAAAGGGAGTGGAAAGAAGGTCAAATTGTTTCACTGCATAAAGGTGGTGATAAGAAAATAGCTACAAATTATAAGCCAATTTGTATATCTGGAGTTATGGTGAATATACTAGAGAGATTGGTGAGAAGTAGGACACAAAAATGATTTCTTACTGTCATTATTCTCTGTTTTTATCAGCATGAGTTTGTTAAAGGGAGATCATGTTTTACTAATTTCTTTATGTAATATAACAAGGTGACAAATACTAGACAGAGGAGATTCATATTTAGTGGTGTACTTGGATTTTACAAAAGGTTTTGATAGACTGCCACATGACAAGCTGTTAAATAAATTGAAATGGATGGGATAGGATGACAGACTTCTGATTTGAATCAGTGACTGGCTGTCAGATACGTATCAAAAAGTTGTATATGGGGATGCATTATCCCAAAAGAGGAAAGTCACTACTGGTGTGCCGCAGGGGTCAGTTTTGGGACAACTGTTGTTCAATTTGTATGTTAATGATATTGGGATGGGTTTAACTAGTGATATGCAGCTGTTTGCAGATGATGCAAACTTGGTTAGAGCAATGTA
Organism: Typopeltis vanoorti; assembly: GCF_054136105.1. NCBI lineage: Eukaryota > Metazoa > Arthropoda > Arachnida > Uropygi > Thelyphonidae > Typopeltis > Typopeltis vanoorti. The sequence goes on from NC_143563.1 coordinate 87,394,468, forward strand.
AAGTCAAGCAGATGTTATGGCCTTACAGGAGGACATGAATAGACTGCATGAATGAGCAGGTAAGTGGAACTATCAATTCAGTGTTACAAAGTGTAAGGTTTGAGATTTGGTAAGCAACGATGAGATGCAAAGTTACACGCTTGGTGGGCAAACTTTAAAGGAGGTAGAGCAGATGAGAGATCTGGGAGTGTTGACAGACAAGGACCTGAAATTCAAGTGTCACATTGCACAAGTTGTGAAAACATCACATTATATAATGGCAATGATGCAGAGGAGCCTGACATGCAGAAATAAAGAGATTATGATGCCATTGTATAATGCCTTGATCAGGCCTCATATTGGGACAGTTGTTGTTCAATTTATATATTAATGATATTGGGATGGGTTTAACTAGTGATGTGCAGCTGTTTGTCGCTGTATTGATTATTGTGCACAGATGTAGTTGTTGGGTTTTCATAGTGATGAGGAAGCGAAGTATTTCATATGAAGTATTTCACTATTTTCATGATTTATTTTACTATTATGGGTTTGCAGCTGTTTGTCGCTGTATTGATTATTGTGCACTGATGTAGTCGTCGGGTTTTCATAGTGATGAGGAAGCGAAGTATTTAATGTGAAGTATTTCACTATTATCATGATTTATTTTACTATTATGAGTTTGCATATCAGTAATTGATGACAGATGAAATATGAATTAAAGTTAACATAAATGATGAGGAGGCAGTTTGGAGAGAAACAGAGCATTTACATGGAGTCCTACACAGGGCAAAATGTGAGCTTGAATGGCTTGAGAAGTCTTGCATATGAGACTGCAGAAGCATGACAAAAGGTCAAGGAGGGAGAACGTTATGAAAGAGCATCATCAATTTCTTGATACATACCCCCCAAATAGTGTTCAGGTTACTATGACAGCACTACATGATTAAGTTTAAATTATTATTAATCTCCTATTAACAATTTTCCTCCGAATTAGTCTATTATAAGCACTCCGATATTGTCATATCTAACATTTTGTTCTTCTAAGCCAGTTCTGCCTGAATCAATCCATCTAGACCTTTCTCTTGGTTGCTTTCCTGCCATCTTGGCATCAAATTACTGGTTTTGCCAACTTTTCCTCAATAATTCTATTTAAGTGGCCATACCACCTTATATTATCTCTGTTTACATATTCTTGAATACTAATAGTGACAAATACCTTTCTAATATCTTCATTTTTAGTACAATTCTGCCACTGATATCATCAGTTCACTCCCCTAATTTTAATCAGAACCCTCATATCTGTGATCTCTAGTCTTTAATAAGTGCTTCATTCCTAACCCAACAATCAGACGGATAACTTAAAACTGATTTGAACACTGTCTTGTATACTGCTAATTTCGTGCTTTGACTAATTATTATTATTATTATACCTTCCATGGAGTTGACAGACTCATTGTGGGAAGTTCATTCAACTGACAACATATTTATCATATAGAATCTTAAAGTCCTTAACACTCCTTGCATTAACAACACATTCTGGTAATGCATTCCATTCACTAATTCTCCATGTAAAAAAATCTACTCTTCACACTCTTCTTCACCACACTTTTACATAACTTCCAGGAATGACCTCTGGTTCTTCCCCTCACCCCTTCTACTCTTTTTATAATCCCCTCTGGATTAATCTGATAAGATCCTCTCACTAACACTTAAACGTCTCTATCATATCACCTCACTTCCTCCTATCCACCAAACTCTGCAATCCACATCTCTTCAACCTCTCTCTATAGCCAGCATTCCAAACTCCTGATATTGTCTTAGTCACTATTCTCTGGATCCTCTCCAATGACTCCACATCACATTGAAAACCAGGTGACCAGATCTGAGCATAATAGTCCAAGTGTGGTCTGACACACATTGTGCTGTGCCTTATACAGTGGCACAACCACTTCCTTATCCTTGCATATTAGAGTACTTCTTATCATAGCAGCACTGCGATGTGCAACCTTTGCAACCCTAGCAATATGCCCTCTAAACTTCAGTCTACTCTCAACCATCATTCCCAAATCTCTAATCTCATCCACTCCCTCATTACAGGAGTTTGGAATGCTCGCTATGGAGAGAGGTCAAAGAGATTTGGATTGCAGAATTTGGTGATATGATGGAGATGTTTAAGTTAGTGAGAGGATCTTATCAGATTAATGCAAAGGGGATTATAAAAAGAGTAGAAGGTGATTTCTCTTTGCTTCCTGCATTTCTCTCTTATTCCATATAAATTTATTCAGCTGGCTATCCACTGTACCAGCTTTGCTTATTCTGTTATATATTTCCAGATTTAACCTGCCATCTTCATTAAAAATTGTGCCTAAATGGCTGAAATATTTTACTTTATTTATTCTATAGGATCTCCATTCAGAATGCAGCTGAAATTTTCTATGTTCTTGCTTATTTTCATAGTTTTAGTCTTTTTATTGCTGATTTTCATGCCAAATTTGTTACAGCTATTACTGGTTACAGAAATTACAGCTGTTACTGGTTAAAGAATTCTGGAGACTTGAACTAGACATGTTTAGGAGTACAGCATCATCTGCATAAAGCAAAGAGTAAGGTTGGACATCTACAATTCCAATGTCAGGCCTAATACCATGTGTAATGTGCATCCTTGTCTTACTCCTGATTTTACATCAAGCCATTCCTGTATTTTCTTCAATTCTAACTGCTGACTAACAGCTTAAATATAAACTATTGATCTGTATAATGTTCCATTCACCCCATACAACTGCAGTGTTTGAAAAGCTTTTCTCTGGGCACCTTGCTATATATCTTTTTTCAGATCTACAAAACTTGAAGTACAGATCTTGTCATATTCTCATGATTTCTCAACTATTTGTCGTAAAGTGAAAGTTTGATCTTGACAACCTCTATTTGGCCTGAACTCAGATTGTTCTTCTCCAAGTTTCTTTTCAACAATCTTTCTAAACCTCTTTTCAAGTTTGCATGCATAAATCTTACCTGGAACACTAAGTAGGAAAATTCCTCTGTAATTCTCACATTTAGCTTTATTCCCCTTTTTTTTTATAGATGGGCACTATGAGAGCTCTACTCCAATTATTGGGAATTAGACCTTCTTTCCAAGCCTTCTGAATTATACAGTGTAGCCACTGCAAAACATTTAATCTTCCATACATATGAAAGAGCAAGAAACTAAAGATAAGTAGAATACTGCATAGGGATTTTGTGCTAAGAGATGTGCTAGTTGTATACTTGATAAGAATGTGATGAAAGCATGTTTTCTGGGTATGAAGGTCAAGATTGTCAGTGAAGTCATTAATGGTTTTGGTAGGCATAAAGGATTTAAAAGGTGAAAAATATAAAGAAATATGAAGGAGTTGCTGAATACCAAAGGGAATCCCAAAGAGTCCCCCCCCCCCTTTATATAGTGTGTAAGAAGAAGAATAGGAAATGAAGAATCCAATTGAACTGCAACATCATTATAAAAGGTCAGGGAAAGACTTGTAATTTTTTTTAATATTATGTTTTTTTTTAAAATTAACTTTCTTTGTAACTCTCTTTTTATTTTATTTGTACACTGTTTTGAAATCCTACTCTAGTGACCAAATATAGAACTTTTCACTTCATATAGAACTAAGTCACTTCAGGCTTTCAACAAGCAAGGCAGTGGTCTTATTCTGAGTGATGAAATTCTATAGCCTGAAAGACAATCACAACCATCCATGTCAATGGTGGGAATTGAACCAGTAGCCTACTGGTTGAAAGGTGGGTACATTAAATGCTTGTTCAACTAGGATGGCAATAAAATTTGCATGAAGATATTATGTCAATTGGATGGCTTAAGGATCAGAGCTAAATAACTGTGAGATCTGAACATAGCCTTTGAAAGGAATGTGGAGAAATGACCAGATTTGTTTTCTCTGACCTAATGTTCAATCACTATCCTGTGGTATGCCTGTTAGTAGGTATCCACCCAGATATTTACTGAATGAATGAGGATGGGGTAACCAATTTGGGATTATATAACCAAATTGTACTATATATGAGGCCTGTGAGAACAGTATACGAGAGTGGTCTGAAAAGTTCTCAGCCTAATAATGAAAAAACTAATTTATAATTTCAAAAAAATTTTTTTTCAACATAATCTTCCTTCGGACTAATACATTTATTCCAGTGCCATTATCCAGTCCCTGTAGTGGTTCTCAGTAAGATCTGCAAAATACCTCTCTACAGCTGCAATCATCTCTTGATTAGAAGAAAAATGCTGACCAGTGCGAAAGAGATTTAGTTGTGGGAAGAGGTAGAAGTCAGAGGGAGCCAAATCTGGGGAATTGGGTGGATATTCTTACAATTCATAATGCAGATCCCTTAATTTTCTCATTGCCAAAACACCTTTGTAGGCAGGTGCATTGTCCTGATGAAAGATGATTTTTTTCTTCTGCACAGCGGGTCTTTTCTCACGAATTTTTTGCCTAGTCTGGTTAAAAGACTGGAATAATATTCCCTGCTTATTGTTTTACCCTTTTCAAGATAATTAATAAACAAAATGCCTTTAGCATCCCAAAACACTGATGCCATGATATTTCCTGCTGATGGAACCTACTGTCTTCTTTGGCACTGAACAACCAGCTTCTGTGCACTGTTTTTACTGCTATTTGGATTCTGGTGTATAATGGTGAATCGAAGTCTCATCCATAGTAATAAATCGACACACAAAATCAGTTTTATTATTGTTAAAATGCTCCAAGCACTATTCAAAGATTTTCATGCGAGGGTGTTTTTGATCTGCTGTGAGCAAGTGCAGCATCAATCTCGAGCAAAGCTTTTTCATTTGCAATTCTTCATGCAAAATATATCCTACACATTCTTTAGAAATGTCTATAGTCTCAGCAATTTCACGCACTTTGACTCGTCAGTCACCAAATACCATATCATGCACTTGATCAATGATCTCTGGTGTTGTTGCACTTTTTGGATGTCCTGCACATGGATCGTCTTCAAGGCTGGTATGGCCACGTTTAAACTTGTCAGCCCATTTTTTAATTGTGGAAAATGAAGGAGAAAAGTGCCCATAACCTTTTATGAACTTCCAATGAATTTCTTTGGGCGTTAAACATTCTTTTACAAAGAATTTTATAACCGCATGATACTCAATTTTATCCATTTCAAGGTATAAAGACAACGCTTTTGCTTCAGACAGCTGTATAAAACAAACTACTTGATAGAATGACTTGCAATTTCACATGGATGCTTATGACAGATGTACCAACTTAGAAAGAAAAATCTTGCCAATAATGTTGCCATCTATGGTTGAGGCCAAGAACTTTTCAGACCACCCTCGTATATTGTTGCCAGCAGAAGGTGAAAAACACTACCTATTGCAGACTGTGGGACAGAACATAAATTATTGATAGCCAATGTTAAATTGAAACCAAGTGCTAAGAAGAAACAAAAGGACAGTATCAGATTTGATTTTAATCATATAAATGGAGCATTTAAATCAAAAGTCAGAAAGAAATTAAATAGTTTGGGAGGACAGGAAGAGAATTAACAGAACTGGGGAAGAAGCAAAATGTACTGCAATAGAAGAAGCAAAGAGGAGTAAATGGCTGTCAGAAGAAGCTATTCAAATAGCAGAGGAAAGAAGAAAATGAAACTTCAGATAAATGAAGAAAGTTAGACAACTGAGTGCAGATTTATAGAGACAGGCTTGGAAAGACAAGGAAAAATATCTAAATAAAAGGTATAAGGAAATTGAGGAAAACAATATTATGGGTAAAACAAGAGATTTGTTTAGAAAGACGAAGTTACAGGGAAGTTTATTATTATTATTATTCCGGGCAACTCCAAGGAGTCCACAGACTCATCGAGGGAGACCCTAACATCGTGTCAAGAACAACTATACGACATTCACACAGTATCTATCATACCTTGCCTTGAACTTATTCATGGTCGTAGCACCCACAACAGACTCTAGCAGCTTATTCCACTCATTCACCATTCTCCATGTAAAAAACCTAGCTCTAACACCCTTGTCAACCACATTCTTGCCGAGCTTCCATACATGGCCCCTGGTCCTCCCGCCACCAGTCCTATTTTCAAAAATATCTTCTGGATTAATCTTATAGAAACCCTTCAGTAATTTGAATGTCTCAATCATATCACCCCTTTTCCGCCTATCAACCAATTTTTGTAACCCACAAATCTTCAACCTGTTCTCATAAGGTTCATTCCACAGACCTGCTATCATCTTGGTCACTCGTCTCTGGATCCTCTCCACTTCCTCCCCATCATGAAGAAACCCTGGTGCCCATAACTGGGCACAGTAGTCCAGATGGGGTCTTATCAAGGCTCAATACAGATAAACAACAACTTGTTTGTCTCTGCATGTTAAAGTATTTTTTCAGAAGCCAAGTGATTTGATGAGCTGATTTAGCCACTTTTGCAATGTGCCCCCTAAACTTCAATTCCCTATCCACCAACACTCCCAAATCCCTGGCCTCATCAATCTCCTGGAGTACGGTTCCACCAATGTGATATACTGCTGCTATTCTTTTCACCCCAAAGTGCATAATCTTACACTTTGCCACATTAAATTGACATCCATTTTTCCTAGCTCAGTCCTCCAAACTATCCAAATCATCCTGTAAACTTTTGACATACTGTACACTCACAATTGCTCTACCCAACTTTGCATCATCAGCAAACAAATGAACACTTCCTCTCAGATCCTTACTTATATCATTGATGAACAAATTGAAAAGCAGTAGTGCAAGAACAGAGCCCTGTAGCACACCACTAGTCACAAGCTGTCTTTTAGACTCCACTCCTGAATAAACCACTCCCTGGTATCTCTCCATCAACCACCCTCCTATCCATCTCACCAACCCTATATCCATCCCCATCTGCTCCAGTTTACTGATTAGGGTTCCATGTGGTATCCTGTTAAAAGCCTTGGCAAGGTCCAGTAGAATCACTGTAAACCCTTACCTTTATCCAGTTCAGCAGTCACTATTTTAAGTCAAGTTATAAAACGTGAGCAAGTTACTGAGGCATGATCTACCCTTCACAAAACCATGTTATTCCCCCATACAATATCCCATTTTCATCTATCCAATCCTGTATTCTTTCCTTGACTAATTTCTCTAAGACCTTGACAATGATTTCTGATATGCTAATCGGTTGGTAATTTACAACAGCAGTCTTGGAACCACCTTTATGCAGTGGAACTATTTTCCCCTCTTTCCACCCCCTCGGGACTAACCCAGACCCGAGACTCAAATTAAACAAAATGGTCAAGGGTACTGACAATTTTTTAGCTGCTTCTTGTACGATACCTACTAACAGGCATACCACAGGATAGTGATTGAACATTAGGTCAACGAAAACAAATCTGGTCACTTCATTCACCACAATTCCCGTATAATCTACTGGTTCATTTGTTTCTGCAATGTCACCACCTTGATGATATATTCTTGCAAAGTGCTCACTCAGTAACTCAACTATATCAGCTGATTCGGTTACTTCCCTACCATTAGCATTCTTTAAAATCATTCTGCCATATACATTTTTCCTTTTACTTGCAACATATCGAAAAAACTGTTTAGGATTCTCTTTAGCCTGCATGGCCAATGTTCTTTCATAATCCTTTTTTTGCTTTTCTTACCACACTCGTTACCCTTCTGGCCTGCGCTTTATACCGTTCATGTGCCTGCCGGTCACCTTTCTCCTTAAATTCCCTCCATAGTTGTTTCTTTTTTTGCAGCTCAAGCGTAATGGTGTTATTCATCCATTTAACCCCTACTTGATTTATTATTCTGACTCTAGGTATACAGTCAGCCATTGCTTCATGCAAACACTTCTTAACTGCCTCCCATGTGCTATCAACTTCTAGTCCTTGCAGTTGTATTTGCCATGGCACTGAACCAATCAAACTCCTAAGCTTATCATACTTTCCAGCCCGATAATTCCACATGTACTCTGTCTTAATTGTAAATTCCACACATTTAGCCACCTCCCAAGTCAAGACCCTATGATCACTCTCACCAATTGATGGCAATGTGGTCATATTTGTTACAGCCAAATCCTCAGATGTAATTACTAGGTCAAGCACTCTCTGACCCCTAGTATTTTCCATTACGTGCTGTCGCAGATAGTTATCCCTTAATAACTGCATAAAATCCAATTCCTTCCTCCCGTGTGTTCTCTCCTCACTCCAATCAATGTGACCATAGTTGAAATCTCCCATAATAATTACCCTCCTTCCACTCATTTCTTCTATTTGCTTGTGAATACTGTCACCACCATCTTTTTCATTACCTGGTCTATAGCAGCACCCAATTGTATATTTTGTTTTGCTAGCCATAATCTCACACCAAATGGCCTCAAATGTGCTCTTTTCTCTATCCTGCAATTCAACTTCTATTCTCCTTGGCTGCAGCTCATCAGCTATCATCAACAATACTCCTCCCCCCATTTTATTCTCCCTGTCATTCCTGAACACACTATACCCATTACATTCAATCCCACTAGCTATATCATCTACGGTCAGCCATGATTCACTAATACCAATAATCTGTGGTCTAGAAGTGCCAACCATGGCCAAAAACTCTTCCTTCTTGTTCCTAATACCCTAGCATTAGTGTACATGGATTTAAGACCCCATTAGTCCCAACCCTACCTTGATGCCTTATATTAACCATCCCATTCTGATTTGTTGTCCTTATTCGCTCGGGCATATTATACTCATTCATAATACATTCAAATGCCTCCCTAAGGACTGTATATCTACTCCCCCCCCCCCCCTTAATAAATCTAGTTTCCCTGATTTTGCACCTCCACTACATTCAGGAACACTTTTTAAAGTCTCCTTACACCGTATCCATTCAAATGCAAGTCATCCATCTTATATAGATCCTTTTGCCCATCGAACTTATCCCAAGATTAGGGCTGTAAAAAGTAATTCATGAAAATTTTTGATGGAAGAAGAAGCAGTGAAAAAAAAAAAAAAGGTGGAAAGAATATGTAGAGGTTTTGTACAAAAAAGATAATACCGAAGGAGAATTTGTTGAGGAACTCACAATAATGAAAAGTGAAGTGATATCCGCAATTGAACAGTTTCCAAAAGGAAAATCTCCTGGAGCTGATAGAGTGTCAGTGAAATTATTGAGCAGCAGCTAGGGATGAAGAAATCAATATATTAACTGAAATTTGTCAACAGGTCTGGAAGAAAATGTACTAGCACAGAGATTGGAAAATATCAATATTCATCCCAATTTCATAAAAATCAAATCCCAGAGATTGTGAGAATTCTAGAACCATTGCTTTAATTTAAAATGCAAGTCAAGTTATGCTGGAAGTGATGCAACAAAGGCTGGAGCCACATGTGAACAGAGAAATGTCACAAGAACAGGAACGTGTTAGTAGAGGTAGAGGAACTTGAGATCAGATAGCAAACATGAAGTGGATTATGGAAAGAGCAAGAGAATTTCAGAAGTAAGCATTCATCTGTTTTATTGATTATAAGAAAGCTTTTGATTGCATGGATCACAATACACTGTGGATATGGAAATACCTGAGCATCTAATTCTCTTGATAAGAGAGGCTGTGTGACAACCAAGAAGCATCAGTAAAAAAATTCTTTGTAGAAATAAGACAGCTTTTGAGTGGAATAAAGAGGTGCGACAGGATTGTATGCTGCTGCCCTATTTTTTAAATATTTATAGTGAATATATTATGAGAATGGCTAACTTAAACACCCAGCTGGAATTAAGATTAGTAGCAGAAAAGTAAATAATTTAAGATATGTAGATGATACCACCCTCATAGCAAAAACTAAGGAAGATCTAGAGTGGTTGATTGTTAAGAGGTTAAGATTGGTAAAGAGGGAAAGTAACAAAGTCAGACTTAATTTAAACAACAGCAAAAGAAAATGATGGCTTCTAGCAGTTTAGATGGATTTATGATAGAGGGAGATAAAATGGAGATCATTGACATTAATGATTTACTGAGATCCAGAATCGGAATGATGGTAACTGTGAAGAGGAAATTAAAATGATAGTCATGGGAAAAATAGCAATGTTAAACCTGACAAAAATGATGAAAGATAGAGGTGTGGATAAGGCCACAAAAGTTAGAATTGTCAAAGCAATTTTATTTCCAGTTGTGATGCATGGATGAGAAAGACAGAAAGTAAATTGATTCATCTGAATTATGGGTGTGGTGTGGAGGAGACTTTAAAGAATCACATACTACAAGAATGACCAATAAGAAGGTTTCAGAGAGTATACAGACAGAATGTTCCTTGGAGGCAATGATCATTAAATAGAAGTTGATGTACTTTGGACATATTATGTAAGCAGATGAATCATTGGAAAAGGCAGTTATGCTGGTGAAGATTGAGGGCATGAGAAGAAGAGGAAGACCACAAAAGAGTTTGATGGATAACATAAAAGAACTTACCAACTTGAACTTACAACTGCTGAAAGAAAGGACAAGAGGCTGAGTGGAATGGAGAGAACCTTTGTTCACGAGATCACCAAGATTCAAAAATGACTGGATAGTGGCACATAATAATAACAACAACAACGAGTGAGTTGGAGAGGAAAAATGGATCTGTATTAGAGGGACAGCTTATACTTGAATGCATATGTAATCAGGAGTCTTCAGCAATTAATTGGTATGAGACCAAAAACAAATAGGAAACGTATATGATGGGAGGAATGATGAGAATCTGTGTGTAAGAGCGACAAAGTTATGTAACTGTGTTAATGATGGGAATGGGCATAATCACGGAAACAATTATGAGGAAAGAATGATTTTGTGTTTTGTCGGATCTGACATCAAGCATGTGCCAGGATGTCTACATAATAAAGGCACTAGATAAGAACAGAAACCTGCAAGTTGTTCACAGTCTCCGTAGACTATGTCACATAGTCTACAGAGAAAAGTATACAAAAAAAGCATGCAGGTAACTGATTATATCTGAACACAAATGATAGGAGTATAAGAAACAAAGGGGTAGGGTTTGTTGCCTTGGTTGCAGGCATTAGTGAAACCTGGCTATGAGAAACAGATGTACTAACTGGTATTGAGCGTAAACCTGAAGTATTTTTCAGTAGGATAGATAAGAGAGGAGTGAGTGTGCTGCTAATGATATTGGATGACTTTAATCCAGTTAGAATTGAGACCTATGACTGCAATACTAGTAAAAGATTTTCCTTGGAGCAGTGAGTTTAAAGCCATCTGGTGTGAGGTGGAGTCTAACAAGATCAAATACAGAGTGGGGTGTTCATACAGACCTATTGGATCAGTTGCTAGTGATGAAGAAATGCATTACCAAATAAAGATGATGGGTGAGAAATGAGTAATCATAATCAGGAATTTTAATTATCTGAACATTGATTAGGTAGCAGTGAAATCTCTTAAGAATAATTAAACTGAATTTATTGAACTGTTGCAAGATGACTTCATCAAGCAGCATGTGACAGAAAGAACTTGAAGTCAGAAAGTGTTAGATCTGATTATAGTTGTCAGAAGGGATTTCAGTTGAAGACAACAATTCTGCCTCTGGCTGGTAACAGTGATCATGTGGTACTCACTTGGGAAGTGACTAAGTTTATGAATGTTTCATTCAGAAAAGCTTACATGCTGAACTACATAGCAGAAAATTATTACCAAGTGAGGAGTATACTGAGTTCAGCAGAATGGTATCAGTTGTTGGATGGGAAGGATTATCAACAGTGACTGGAAAGTGATTAAAAATACTTAAATGATGCAATATTGGCATGTATCCCTAGATTTTGAAGATTAAATATGGTAGGAGTAAAATGGATGTGTAATATAATTAAGCAACAGATTTATAAGAAAGAGATGATGTGAAAGGAATACTATGTGGAAAAGATGATGACAGTTAAGAAAATTATAAGCAGCAGGCCAGAAGAGTCACAGGTGTTGTACAGAAAGCTAAGTCCAAGTATGAAGAGAAACTAGTTCTGCAAGTTAAAGACAAATCAAAAGAATTCTATTACTATGCTGCAAGTAAAAAAAATAGTGGATATGAAAGAATCACTCTGCTGAACGCAGATGGTATGCGGGTGACTGATGCAAAAGTGATTGTTCAACTAATGAGTAGCCATGCTGCTAAAAGTTCAATGAGTTCAATGTTGCATATTCTCAACCTGGAATATGCAACATTGAACTCACCACTACCTCTTCACTGTATGAGGAATCTCAATCTCAGGTGTATGACTATTACATGAAATGAATAAGAATTCAGCAGGAAGAACTGATGGGATATCAGCACGGATGCTAAAAGAGTGTTCAGCTGAACTGACTATTCCTTTGACTAGGTTATATAATTTGTGTCTCAGACCAAGGAAGATTCCACAGGGATGGAAAGAATTATGGGTACATGTCTTTGAATCACTGAATGCAAAATTGTGTTCTCTTCTTCACAAATATTCCTTCAAAATTTCCCATGCACTAATGATATCCAGCCTGCAATTCTGCTCTCCATGGAACTACCCCAAGTCGACATCTAAGACTATTATATTCACTTGCCTTATAATTCCACATACGTTCCCTTTTCTTTGATCTTTCTGCATGTCTATTCATCTTCCAAGTCAAAATCACATGGTCACTCTCTCCAATTGGGGGAGGGGTGATATGTCATCAGTCCAAAGACGAATGACTAAGTGATATCAGGACTCTGGAGTGCTGGTTATGAAAAGTATTTGAGGGATAGGAGAAAAAGAGGAGATATGATAGAGACCTTCGAGTTAATTGAGGAACTCTATCAAGATTAATACAAAAGGAATTATAAAAAGAGTGGATGTTAAGATGGAAAGAACAAGAGGCCACCTCTGAAAGTTGTATAAAGATGTGGTGAAGAAGGTGTGAGGAGTATTACATGGAGGTTGCTAGTGAGTAGAATGCATTGCCAGAGTGCATTGTGAATACATGTAGTGTAAATAACTTCAAATCTCATTGTGATAGATATGTTGCTGGTTGAGTGGGCCTCCCACGATGAGTATTTACTCCATGGAGGTTACCAACATAATAGTGATCATGATCATGACACTGGGAAGGATTTGACATGTGGCATACACAGATATTTGTTGATGCAAAGATTGGTAGGGTAATCCGGAGGGAACGGGCATCTGATATGCAGTACTTGCAAATGCTTTGAATGGGCTGAAACTGTCAGCATGTGAAAATGGCTGTCAGTTCAACATTAGTAGATGGCATGTGCTTTGGTGTGATGAGATATCCAATGTCATACTGTATTGGTGGGGTTTATGCTAGAAGAAACTGATCAAGCTAGGAATCTTGGAGTTTTAATAGATAGGAAGCTGAAGTTCAAGGGCTACATAGCAAATATTGCAAATACAACTCACAGGATAATTTCAACATGAAACGAACCTTGACATGTAAAGATAAGGAAGTTATTTTGCCTCTTTACAAGGCCTTGATAAGACAAAGCTCAGACTATTGTGTGAATGTATGGTCTCCTGGTTTCTGTGGTGATTCTGACACCTTAGAGAGAGAGTGCAAAGGAGATTGTTAAAAATGATATCAAAATTGTGGAATACTGATTATGTGAAATAGTGGGTGTGTGAAATGTCAGCTTGAGAATTTGTACTCCAGATATTTGCAAACAGGAGAAATAAGGATGATATGAGTGATATTTACAAACTTCTGAAAGGGTCTTACAGGATTTCAGTAGAAGGAATATTTCATTTTATGGAGGGTGAGGAAAGAACGAGAGGACATCCTTGGAAGTTTAAATGAATGCCATCAAGAAGGGGGTGAGAGCTAAATTTTTCTCTCACAATGGTGTAATTGGAATGGATTGTCATTGGATGTTGTGTGTGTGTGCAAGTCATGTGAATGAATTCAAGAACAGGAAATGACAGCTGGTGCAAGTAGCATGTGGCCTCTCTTGATGAGTCCCTGACCCTGGAGGCCTCTCTTAATAATAATAACAATAAATCAGGCAGGAGTTAGATGAATGAATAGAATCATTTAAGTGGGAGTTGCAAAAAAAAAAAAAAAAGAAGAAAAAGTTGTGGAAGGTAAATAAAGAGAAAAGTGATCAGTAAGTCCTCATGAACAGTACAAAGTACAGGAAAGAAGGGTGATATGAATGGTAAAGAAGGCAATTATGACAAGAAACTAGTTGATGGGGCCAAAGGAAATTCCAGAGTTCATTTGCTATGTGGTGATTAAAAAGTCAGCATAACTATGAAAGAATGACTTTGAAGAGCGGTTACAGTAGGGTAGTAACAAAAATAAAAAGTTGAGTTAGTGGGTGACAGTTTCGCATGGGTGTACATACCATCCAGTTTACGATATTGCAGAGTCTGATGTGACAATGATTGATGTCAATACAAATACTGGAATTAGATGGGTCCATATATTATTAAAATGTGCAAGGAGACTGGCAACTTCTCTGACCAATCTGCTTAAATTAAGCTTCAGTTCCTAGAGAATGGAAAGAGGGCAAAATAGCTCAATTGCATAAATAGAGCTATTTATGCAATAGAGATGCAATTCTACTCCACTACTGAAGTAGAAATTACAGATCAGTCAGTATCAGGGAGTGGTGAATAACATATTGTAGATATTGGTAAAAGGAAAAATTCAGAAACTGGTGGATAGTAATACACACTCTATGGAGACAGCATGGTTTTGTGAAGAGGTTGTCATGCTTCAATAATTCCGGTAAATTCGTTGTTTACCCATTGAAAAGCTAGGAAGAGCTCAGTCAGTGAAGATAATATAGAGATCTTGCAGGATGACAGAGTGGCAATATTGGCAAGGGATGGCAACTGCCTGATTACTGTGGCCAAGTGTAAGTTCATGAGGCTGCATCTGGACCATTGTGTGCAGATTTGGTCATCTGGATTCCATGGAATGAGAAAGCAGAGGAGAGGATCTGGTGATAAATGAAGATCGTGGCAGATCTATGGAATGTTCCCTATGATAACACATAGAATGTTTGTGGGATGCAAAGGAAACATAAAGAATTAAAGGTAATTTATAGTATCACACCAAAGATTTTTCTCAATGCATGGCAGGAAGGAAAAGAACAAGGGATTACTTACGTACTCCTCCTTTGGAAAATGTGTAAGAATGATGATAAGCAAGGGTATCTGAACCTGAACTAGATTTTTTGCTTGGAGAGCAGTGAATGGGTGGAATGGGTTGCCAGAGGTAGTTGAGTGCTTCAGAGAATAATGATTATTGCTAGCTTCCCACAATTATCCTGACTCTATGCAACTGCTCGAGAAAATAATAATGAAAGCACTGCATAATTTCTGCCGTTAGGAGATAACTTAAATTCAGTATGATTGAAATAGAACTATTATAACAGCCGGCTGGTTGGCCAAGTGATTAGCATACCCGCTCTCCAGCCAAAAGGCTGCGGGTTTGAATCCCGCCGTGGGCATGGATGTTTGTGATTGTCTCTGAAAATATTAGTGTGATGGTTCGCGGTAGATGATGAAGGTAGTTGAGGTCGGTGGAGATGGAGAGCTGTGGAGTAATTGCCCTCCCTCGATGAGTCTTTGGACTCCCTGGAGGTGTTATGTAATAATAATAATCTATAAGAAGTGAAATAAAATTGCATGTGAGAATTACAAAGGAATAACTGCTAAGGGTTCAGGTGAGATTTATTATTATTACACAGGCAATTTCATGGAGTCTTTAGACTTATTGAGAGAGGCGCCAAATATTATCTCAAGTACTATCCAACATTTGCACAATAGATATCATACTTTGCTTTTTACTTATGTTTCCCTTGCATCCCACAAACATTCCACAGATCTGCCACGATCTTCATTTATCACCAGATCCTCTCCACTGCTTTCTCATCTTATGGAATCCAGATGACTGCACACAATGGTCCAGATGCAGCCTTATGACCTTACACTTGGCCACAGTAATTAGGCAGTTGCCATCCCTTGTCAATATTGCCACTCTGTCATCCTGCAAGATCTCTATATTATCTTCACTGACTCATTCAACATTCAAGGCACCCACAACAGACTCTGGCAACCCATTTAGCATTCTCCAAGTAAAAAATGTAATCCTCACCCACCCCTGCTAACCACACTCTTGCTCAATTTCCAAGGATGGTCCCTAGTTCTCCCACCACCAGACCTGTTCAGAAAAATTTCCTCTGTATTAATCTTGTAAAAGCATTTCAGTAATTTGTATATCCCAATTATATCATCCCTTTTCCACTGTCAACAAATTTCTGATTTCCACAAACCTTCAGCCTGTTGTCATAAGGTACATTCCATAGACCTACCACCATCTTGGTTACACACTTTTGGATCCTCTCCACCTCCTCCTCATCTTCAAGAAAGACAGGTGAACAGATCTGTGCACAGTAGTCAAGATGGGGTATCACCAACCAAGTAATCCAATGAGCTGTAAATTAAAGATACCAAGAAATTATTACTACTATTATTATTATTACCTAACACCTCCAGGGAGTTCAAAGACTCATTGAGGAAGGACATCTATTCTAGAACTCTCCATCAATCGCAACTACCTTCATCATCTACACCAGTATTTCCCAACCTGTGGTCTGCAGATCCCCAGGGTAGTTTATTTTCAATAAACTTTATCTTATCATGTTGCTCACAACTGGGATATTTGCAATGTATATCTCTGGCTCTTGAAGCCCACGGTTTAAGTAAAATTTAACATGAATGTTGGTACCGTTACTTCTTCCCTTTGTAAAGCAGAGGTGAATAACCAATCCTTTGTAATTTAATTTAATAAATTATTATAAATTTAATTTAATTTCATAAATTATAATTTATAATATTATATTGGGTTTGAAGTTTATAATATTATAATTTATATTATAAATAAATTTTATAATATTATACAAGTGTTTTTCTCGGTTTAATATTCAGTTTTTCTGCTTTTGGTCAAATAATTGAGTTCACAATGAAACTTCTGATTTTCAATTTGTTCACGATCTTATTTAGATATGGATTGGTGGTTAAAGTGTGGAGCGTTGAAACGCAAGACAGACAATAATCCTAGTGGATCTAGTGTTGTCGAAAATAGTACTAGTGCAGATAAAGTCCCTTCCCTCAAAAAATCATGCAAATATTGTCCATCCTATTTGCAAATGGGATTTTCCATTCTGAATAAAGACGGCCAAGACAGACCACAGTATGTTCTTTGTTGTGAAGTGTTATACAGGGTGTCCCAAAATTCACGCAAGATTTAAATTTAGCGCCATTTGTGCAGTAAAGTGTTGCCAATGAGAAAAAAAAGACAGTGTGACAGCTGACAGTTCAGGGTTATTAAAAATTACCACACACAGCGAAGAGAGTTCGTTGAATGGATTATGGAACAACAACAAGTGGATGCTTATTTTTTGAACAAAATCATCTTCAGCGATGAGGCTCATTTTAATCTTGATGGCTTCGTTAATCGACAAAACTGTCGCATTTGGGGTTTAGAAAATCCACGAGCGATTGTTGAGAAACAAATGCATCCACAACGTGTCACTGTTTGGTGCGGATTTTCGGCTGGAGGCATCATCGGTCCATTCTTCTTCGAAAATGCGGCTGGTAAGGCAATAACAGTTAATGGTGCTCACTATCGTGACATGATAATCCAGTTTTTTGTGCCTAAATTGCAAGATATGGATGTGGATGACATGTGGTTTCAACAAGACAATGCCACATGCCATACAGCCCAAGAAACAATTCAATTACTGCATGAGTCATTTCCTGGTCGTGTAATTTCCCGTCTTGGTGATCAGAATTGGCCGCCCAGATCATGTGACTTAACGGCGTTGGACTTTTTTCTTTGGGGTTTTTTGAAGTCTAAGGTTAAAGAGTGCGTATGTGCCAGCAAAGCCGTGGAGGCCATTTACCCGATATGCTATTCCATGCATAACCCTATACTGTATACTTTATGAATCAATAAGAAATTACAATTTTTAATTAAAAACCGGTGTTTTCTATCAAAATTACTTCTTGCATGAATTTTGGGGCACCCTGTAGAATGAATCTATGAAACCGTCGAAGTTGAGACGCCACCTTGAAACAAAACATGGTGAATCAGTTAATAAGTCAATAGAATATTTTCAAAATAAAAAACTGCAACTTTATGGTTCACAGAATTTAGTTAAGGACATTGTGTGTGGAACAAAAAATGAAAAGTCAGTTCTTGCCTCTAATGAAGTTGCCCTTCTGATCGCTAAAAATGGACAACCCCATACAATTGGGGAAGATTTAATTTTGCCTGCGACAAAAGCGATAACAAAGAACTTGTTTAGTGGAAAAACATGTCAACAAGGTGTCTCTAATATCATTATCTGACAATACTGTGAAAAGAAGAATTGACGCGATGGCTCAAAATTTTAAAGATATTTCGCTAGAGCAGTTACGTCATAGTGAATATTTTGCGTTGCAGTTGGATGAAAGCCACATATTTCAAATAATGCTAATTTGCTAGCTTTTGTGCGATATGAACATGAAATTAAAGTTTGTGAAGACTTTTTGTTCTGTGAATCGTTACCTCTTCATACAACTGCTGAAGCCCTTTTCAAAGTTGTTAATTACTTCATAACTACAAATAAACTTCAATGGGGAAAATGTGTAGGTATCAGCACAGATGGTGCTCAGGCAATGTTGGGAATACATAAAGGTTTGGTCGCACCTATTGTGAAATGGACACGTTGTTGTATACACTGCGAAGTACTAGCTACACGCCGTATGCCCTCCAAAATGAAAACCGTTCTAGACGAGGCAGTAAAAATTGTCAATTTTATTAAAGCCTGTCCTCATAACAACCAGTTATTTTCTGCACTTTGTAATGAAATGGGAAGTGATCACGAACACTTATTATTGCACTCAGAAATCCGATGGCTGTCCTGGTGATAGCTGTACTTTGAATACTCTTAACTCGAGCCTTCAAGGTACATCTGTCACCATGTTTTCTGTACAAGACGGATAGAGGCAACAATCATGAAGTTAAATTTGTGGTGCAACCAATCGAGAAAGGAAAATACGATTCCTTTCACACATTGAGTGATTTCAGTGAACAATCCCTTTCTAGTGATGTTGCTGAAAGTATGATTGAACACACGAGGTCATTGGAGTTTCAACTACATCTGTATTTTCCGCTTTGTCCTGAAAAAAAAAAAAAAAAAAACGACTGGATGAAAACTCTCTTTCTAGACTCGGAATATGAACTTTCTTCTGTCGAAGGAGAACAACTTATCGAGCTGTCCGTGATTCGATGTTCAAAATGCTATTTCCTTCATTACCATTACTGGAGTTTTGGTTCCAAGCAAAGTCTGTTTACCCTGAAATTTCCAAAAGGGCTGTAAGACATCTGTTGTCCATATCTGTATGAGATAACATTTTCTCATCTTGTATATATGAAAAACAAATACAGGAACAGAGTTAACGTGCAGCCAGATCTATTTCTGAAATTATCCAGTTTTGATCCTGACATGCGAAAGTTGACGTCTGAAAAACAGCACCAGCCATCACATTAGGTGAGTGTTAAATTCATAATATTAGGCCTAATTGATATGTTCATATTCTTCTGAATATCTCCATTTATAACGGTTATGTATTGTCGTAAATGACACATTTAGTGTTGTAAAATTGTAATTTGTTACTTCATCTTTATGATATGTAAAATATAAAAAATTTCCATTTTGGATTTTATGGGGACCGTGGTGAATTAACATTCACTACAGGGGGGGGGGTCCGCAACATCAAAAAAGTTGGGGATTTTTGCATACAATCACAAATATCCATGCCCACGATGGGATTCGAACTTGCAGCCTTTTGGCTGGAGAGCGGATACACTAACCACTCGGCCAACCAGGCTGGTAATTTCTTGGTTTAATCCTCTATCCAAGTGCAAGCAAACAAAGTTTGCACCTGAACTATTTTCAGGACTGTGCAACTCATATATAGAAGCTAATGACTTCAACTTCCTTGCCTCACACAACTCAGCCATCTTGCTATTCATTATCTCTGCTCTCCTTCTCAACTCGCTATTGTCTTCTTTGGGCAACATGCTGATGACTTTTTCAGCAACACTATTATCCTTTAACTCCTGCAACAACTTCCTCAAGTCTCTATCAACATTCTGTTTTTCACCAAATAAGTCATTTGTACCCACAATTAACACTAATTATGAGGCTTACTCTTTACTTGTCTGCAAAACATCGGTTATTTGTTTCATTGTTTCACCAGGAAAGCAAGCTTTGGGTACTTTATTAGTCATCAGACCTCGAATGATCGAGTCCCCATACAATGATATACGATTATCCTTTGACTTTTTCTTCATAATACTAATTTCCTCCTCTACATTCACATCATCCAATCTCTTCTTTCAGTGTTTAATCTCATCTCCCAGATAATTCATTTCACTTTTCATTTTCAGATTTCACACTATGGAAGTCATACTTCCATATACAAGTAGCCAAAAAGTGTCACCCCTTATTATTAAAATACTCTGGTCTAGAAATAGTTGTTGGAAGTTTTTTCATTTGGTTATACTATTAATTAAAGATGCCAAGAAATTAAAATTATATTCTTGGTTTAATCCTTTATTCAAGTGTAAGCAAACAAAGTTTGCACCTGAACTATTTTCAGGACTGGGTAACTCATACATAGAAGCTAATGACTTCACATCACTTGCCTTAGTATCCCATAATGCAAAGCACATATCCTTTTGACTATGTTTTGCTATTATGTATAATGCTTTGCATTATGTATAATGCTTAAACACATAAATGAAAATATGACTTCTGCATTACTTCAAATTTGGTATCATCTATGGGTCTGGCTCCCACTGATGAGATCTTAACAAAGGTTGAAACTGGTCTGGGTAGTGACCCCTCTCATAATGCATAACATTATACATGTCTGTAATGTGTTTTGCATTATGGGATACTAAGGCAAGTGATGTAAGTCATTCGCTTCTATATAAGAATTACCCAGTCCTGAAAATAGTTCAGGTGAAAACTTTGTTTGCTTACACTTGGATAAAGGATTAAAGCAAGAATATAACTTCTTGCCATCTTTAATTTATAGTATGACCAACTGGGAAAACTTCCAACAACTATCTCTAATCTAGAGTATTTGAATAATAAGTTGTAACAACTTTTGACTACTCGTATGTGGAAATACGACTTCTGCATTCTTTCAACTTTGGTATTACCTCTGGGTCTGGCTTCCACTGATGCGACCTCAATAAAGGTCGAAACCGGTCTGAGTAGTGACTCTTCCCATAATGCATAGCATTATACATGTCCGTAAGGATATGTGCTTTTTTATGTGCCTGGCATCTCCACGTCTGGGCCTGGCTCCCACTGAAGAGACCTCAATAAAGGTCGAAACTAGTCTGAGTAATGGCCCTTCCCTTAATGCATAACATTATACATATCTGCAAGGAGATGTGTTTTGCATTATGGGAGATACTGAGATAGGAGTGTTGGTAGCTTGGTCCACCTTTGCTGCGAGTTGCCCAGTGTTGTAGTACCTTACCCCAGTCCTGAAGATACTTTCAGGTGCAAACTTTGTTTGCTCACACTTGGATAAAGGATTAAACTAAATTTATTATAGTCTAACCAAACGAAAAATAAACTTTTGATATGTGCTTTGCATTATGGGATACTAAGGCAAGTGATGTGAAGTCATTAGCTTCTATATATGAGTTGCACAGTCCTGAAAATAGTTCAGGTGCAAACTTTGTTTGCTCACACTTGGATAAAGGATTAAACCAAGAATATAATTTTAATTTCTTGGCATCTTTAATTAATAGTATAACCAAATGGAAAAACTTCCAACAACTATTTCTAGACCAGAGTATTTTAATAATAAGGTGCGACACTTTTTGGATACTTGTAAATGGAAGTATGACTTCCATAGTGTGAAATCTGAAAATGAAAAGTGAAATGAATTATCTGGGAGATGAGATTAAACACTGAAAGAAGAGATTGGATGATGTGAATGTAGAGGAGGAAATTAGTATTATGAAGAAAAAGTCAAAGGATAATCGTATATCATTGTATGGGGACTCGATCATTCGAGGTCTGATGACTAATAAAGTACCCAAAGCTTGCTTTCCTGGTGAAACAATGAAACAAATAACCGATGTTTTGCAGACAAGTAAAGAGTAGGCCTCAGAATTAGTGTTAATTGTGGGTACAAATGACTTATTTGGTGAAAAACAGAATGTTGATAGAGACTTGAGGAAGTTGTTGCAGGAGTTAAAGGATAATAGTGTTGCTGAAAAAGTCATCAGCATGTTGCCCAAAGAAGACAATAGCGAGTTGAGAAGGAGAGCAGAGATAATGAATAGCAAGATGGCTGAGTTGTGTGAGGCAAAGCGGAATCTGCTGAGAAGGCAGAGAATCAAGAAGTTTATTATAATAATAATAAGAATGGCCTGCACTTGAATTAATTTGGCATCAGAAGCCTGGATAAATTACTTCTTGGTATGAGACTTAATATAGCTAACAATTAAAGGGTGTTTGTGAAGCAGGACAGCACTTCTAAATGAGTTGTATGACAAGAGGAAGATGGATATGGGGTTAAAGATGTGGTTGTGGCAGAACAAAGTGATTGAATACATAAAAGTGAAGTATGAATAGCAATCAGAGTCAGGGCCAGGAAAACAGGAGTGGTCAGACTGTAGAGAGGAATGTATAACGGCTAGAGTAGAATGTTGATGCTAGTAGAATGGACTCAAAGACAGAGGGATTGTTATGTTTGAATATAAATGTAATGAGTGTTAAAAATAAGAGAGCTAAATTTGTTGCATTGATTGAGTCAGTGCCCAAAGATAATCAGTGTAAGTGAAACTTTGTTGTCTGAGGACAATGCACTGTTAGGAATAGAAATAGAAGGATATACAATTTTCCAGAATAATAGGAAGGTGAAAAGAGGAAGGGGGGGGGGTGTACAGTTAATGATTGCAGAAGAAAAAATTGTGCCACAAAGTGTGGAAGTTCATAGTACATGAAAAAAAAAAAAAATTCACATTTGATGTCTGTAGATACTGTATGGTCACTCCCATACCTCACAGGGTTTTGGGAGTGAAGCCTTCTACTAGAATAAGTGGTAGGGTAGCAGATTTCCTTTCCACACAGAATTTGTAGGACAATCAAAAATATCCATGCCCATGGTGAGATTCAAACCCATAGCCTGTTGGCTGAAGAGTGGACATGCTAACCACTTGGCCAACCAAGGCCAGACATAGTACATAGTACAGGTGCAGATTTTAAATCTGTGTGGTGTGAAGTTGAAATTAGCAGGCTAGTATATCTGATAGTATGATGTTGTAGGCCATGGAATGTAGAGAATACTGATTGCGAAATATTTAGGCAAATTGTTTGGGCATGTAAAAAAAAAAGGAGATCTTGATGGGTGGTGTCTACAAGGAATTTGAGTATCTTTAAGATGCAATATGATGAGCTGTGTGTATGACAAAAGGACCTTCTGTCTCCATGGGGTGTTAGGGTAATAATAATAAGCATGAAGAAATGCAACATCATTACAAGGCAGCCAACTTTGAAAATGTTCAAAATTAAAATTAAGAGACCACTGAATGTGCACAGTAAAGAACTTTCTCTCTTTCTGTATTCCATTTGTACAACATATCATTAAGACTTCAATGTACTCTTTAATTAAATGGAAAGATGATACACTTTTACATAGTATTTAAGTTATAGACCATATAATGTTTTAACATTATATAGTCTATAACTCAAATTCTTGATTATTAATGAATAACTTTAAAATTCATTCATTCCTACTGCAGTGATTATCTCTTTGATGGACAATGTAATAATCTTCATGTCGTGTTCTTAATGCATATAATAGTTTATTTTCTTGTGTGAATGGATATTTAAACTAATGAATAGTTTTATCACTAAGACAAAATATTTTAAGGCTCGCTTTCTAAACAACACAGTTTGAAATTTCGAAAAAAGTGAATTTACAAGGGCATAATTTTTGACAGAAGCCACTGCAGGTTGCAGTATTTAAAAGTGGCTTTGAGGAGAATTGAGTAATTCAAAATATTGCTGTCAGATCAGTATTAATGCAATAATCAAAGCCAAAAGCATGGTATCTTCATGATTATGTTTTATGTAGTGCAGTACCAAGGTAATTCATTATTATATTATATTGTGGGATAAAAATGGGAATCGAGTGACTGATGCAGATGACATAGTGAAATTGTTCAATGAACACTGTATTGGAGTATTTCATCCTAGAGGAGTCAGTTTTAATGCTAGAGGGATAGGGCAGGTTCGAGGTTTAGAGGTACAGGAGGAGAGTGTGTTTCAGATACTGAGTACTCTGGATGTCAGTAAAGCTTTGGGACTGGATGGTATTTCACCACGAGTTTTGAGAGAATATGCTAGGGAACTGACAGTGCCTTTAACCTGGCTTTTCAATGAAAGTCTGGGCTGTGGGAAAGGTGCCCAGGGAATGGAAGGAAGGTAAGATAGTGCCATTCCATAAGGGTGGTAACGGACTGGAAGTCTAATTATAGGCCAGCTTGTGTGTCATCAGTAGTTGTTAAGATCTTGGAGAAAGTAGTGAGGGACCGTATACAGCATTGGGCAGATGAGGGTAATGTTATCTGTGACAGTCAACATGGATTTGTTAAGGGACAATCTTGTTTTAGCAATATGCTAGCCTTTTATAATAAAGTTACAAGAGCATTAGATGAGGGAAAGGCATATACTGCAATTTTCTTAGACTTAGCGAAGGCATTTGACAGGGTGCCATATGATAAGCTGATATTTAAGTTGCAGCACATGGGTCTGGATGTCAGATTGGTCAACTGGATTCAGGATTGGCTGTCCGATAGGTATCAGAGAGTTGTGTATGGTGGAGCAGTTTCAAGGAGGCAGAGGGTTACAAGTGAGATCCCACAGGGCTCAGTCATGGGACCTACATTGTTTAACCTTCATATCAATGACATTGGCCATTGATTGCAAGGGGATATTCGGTTGTTTGCAGAAGATGCGAAGCTGGGAAGGGTTATTAGTAATAGTGCAGATGTGGTAGCCCTGCAAGAGGATTTAAATAAGCTAGATAGATGGGCAAATGAATGGTGATATCAGTTTAATTCAGCAAAATTTAAGGTCTTGATGTTTGGGAAACATCGATGGGATGCTGCATACTCTATGGGAGGAGTTATACTGAAGTAGGGGAGACAAGAGATCTGGGGTTAATGATTGATAGAAACCTGAAATTTAGGGGACATATTGCAAAGGTGGTGAAGGTAACACAGAGGATTGCTGCAATTATGAGAAGGACACTGACCTGCAGAGATAAAAGGGTTATCATTCCGTTGTATAAGTCTCTGATCAGACTACACTTAGACTATTGTTCTCAGATTTGGTCCCCAGGATTTGAAGGGGATAAATTAACTGTGGAAAGGGTACAAAGACGGATGACAAAGATGGTTTCAGGACTGTACAATTTTAGTTATGAGGATCGGCTGAGGGAAAGTGGACTGCAGAGTTTGGTGGATAGAAGAAGGAGAGGTGATATGATTGAGATTTGACTGTTGAGAGGTGGTTACAGGGTTGACACTGGGGAGTTCTTTCGCTTGGTTGAACAGCGGGAAGGAGTGATGACAATAGTCCATCCCTGGAAGTTATGAAAAGAAACTGTGAGCAAGAGGGTGAGGAGTGGTTTCTTTGCATGGAGGGTGGTTGAACTGTGGAATACATTGCCTGATGGAGCGGTGAGAGCGAGAACAGTCAATGAGTTTATGGAGTGGTATGATAGACTTTGTGTTTCTTAGGGGGGGGGACCTCCCCTTGATGAGTCTTGACAGACTTTATGTTCTTAGGAAGGACCATCCACGATGAGCCTTTTGACTCCATGGAGGCCTGGATAATAATAATAATATATGTACTTAAGTTTTTCTCCAGGAGACCTATGTATATACAGAGTGGCAACCACATGGACTTCAGGAATTACTTAAGTCCTATTTTATACCTATACAGTGTGTTTGAGGTCATATTTATATTTGTGAGGTTGGGATAGTGGAGGATATGAGCATTCAGAGAATAATTAACTTTATAGACCAAGGCTCACTAATTTAGTGCTGGGGAAAAAAAATCAAACAGTATGTGAAATGAGGCTGAACTGGAACTCAAAGAACTGCATATCATGAGAATACCCATCATGTCATATATATATATTTGCATTCAAGGTTATCGTCCATTTTCCTACATTTTTTTTTAAGTTCCATATACATATTTATTCACAAACACATAATGACATTTAAAAATGCTAAATTAGATAATCACTCTATAGATTACTACTGGGGGTTAGTATATAAAAAGTTTACATTTCACCGGTTCAATAAACTACTGCTGAAGGTATTCTACATATAGTAATTCTTCAATTATCCAATCAACATCTGGAAGGCAATCTGCTGGAGAGTATAATTATAAGGTCACATGGCACTGCATGAGAAGTCAGCTGACAGGATAACATTTGAGGGTTGGTTAACTGAGGGTTTGGTTATTTGAAAGCTAGATAACTGAGAATCACAGTATTTTTAACCCTAACAGTAAACACTGCCTTCCTACATTTGTTTGTTTCAACTTTCTTTTTCACTAACCTTTTTTATCACATTCTTCAGTAGTTGGTTTTGACCAAGTATAATGATGTCTATCCTACATATTTCCTGGACTAATGAATGTCAATTGAATTATCTCTGCCTCCTGCAGGAAATTTAATCAACCTAATGAACCGATTCTCGTAACTGTTATGATACAGCTCATCCCCCACTACACACACACACACATAGTATGGGGAACTTTTCTCTTTATGCCTTTGATTTACAGGAGATGCATTAAATATTAGGGTGAGTTAAGTTGTGAGCCATGCTCCACTATCGAGCTGACTAGAGACATATTAAGATATCATAACTCACATAATATGCAAATGAAACTTCTCTTGATTAAAAACTTAGTCTTCCATGGTTACTGACTGAGTTGCCAATTCTAATTCTATAATTTCGTTTATATATAATTATGTGTTCTAAGTTGATTTTTCTGAACTGCAGGATTAAGAATCTGAGTTTCTTCAGAGAAAAAAAAATATGCTTATGCTCTGCTAAAAATCCACTAACTTGAGAACTGATGGAAAAAATAAATAAAATTCTTCTAGTTAGTGACTAAGGATTGAATTTGTCTCTCTGACTAATCTGGTATCATGGAAGTTACAATTAGGCACCATCAATATGATTTTACTTTTTCTAAAATCTGTCCTCCCACCTTGTACCATTTAATAATACCTTCTTACCAAATCACATATACTTACATTTGTCCACATTAAATGTTAAACCCTACTTCCCTGTCCACTCTTCCAATCTTTTAAGATTATCCTGTAAAGAAATGAGGTCATCCAAACAACTGACTACTCTACCTAGCATCACATCATCAGCAAAGAGACAAATTTTACTCTTAATATTTGAACCTAAATCATTTATGTATAAATAAACAACAAGGGTGATAATATTGAATCCTGGAATACTCCACTCTTAACCATCTAGAAAACTTCCTTGTCTAAATATTGATCATATTATTTACCTCACCCAATTGTTTATCATATCATCAATACCTGTACAGTTATACTGATACATTTATGCCAAAAGTCATTTACGTATGTATGTATGTATCTGCTAGTGTTGTCAGCTGAATGTCTCTGCTGTTCAACCAAAATAAACTGCAGATTTCAAGCTCACTGTGGCACAGATGTATGTGAAAGTCCAAGAATGGCCTCTTCCTGGTGGCTGGGATGATTTTCATTGGCCAGTGCAAGACCATTACCCTTTACTGGAGGTCCAAAGTGGTTTGAAAAAAATTCTATGTTTGGTCTCTAGGATTTTCAGGTTATTTAACCCTCAGACTATTCATGTCACTAATGCTATAGTGTAATAACCATTTAGGAGTAGGGCTAACATAAAAAAATATCATCATGTTATCAATAATCACAAAATGCATGTTTTTGTGCAATCATCAGCTAGTGAGAAATCGATATTTTTTATCTTCTTCTAAATAGTAATATAAGTTAGTATTAATGATTAAACAAATTTTTCTTTATAGTTTAATCAGAATGATAACAGTGTTTTTTTTTTTTGTAAATTATATTTGCATTATTTTAGGACTGCATGGAGTATATAGATTCATTGTGGGAGGTCAATTCACTCAGCAAGTTACAGTATGCCAGACCTTCCTTGAACTCAATTTAAGTATGTGCATTACAGACACTATGCTAAACTCAATGTAATGTTTGGACAGTGCTTGCCAACCATCATTCTCAATGTAAAAAGTTGTCTCATCCTTGCTATCTTGTTATTATGATTATTACCTTAAGTAATAATCATAATAATAATTCCCATGGAGTCAGAGACTCATCTAGGAGATCCTTTTGTCATACACACAGCTCATCACACCACACCTTTAACACACTCAAATTCTCTGCAGACACCCATACTCTCAGGCAAGGCTTTCCAATCATTCACAACTCTGTATGCAAAAAAACCTGCTTCTCACTCCCTTTTTCACAACCCCTTATACAGATTTCAGGGATGACATCTTGTTCTCCCTTGATCTCCTACTGTTTTCGATAAAACCTCTTCAACATTGATCCTATAACAACCCCTTGCTAACGTGTAGTTCTCTATCATATCACCCCCTTCTTCATCCTATTCACTAGACTTTGAAGATTGTATCTTCTCAACTTTTCCTCATATTCGACTTTCCAGAGATCAGAAACTACCTTAGTCAGTCACCTCTGGACCCTCTCCAACATCTCACCCTTTTGAAAACTAGGTGACCAAATCTGTGCACAGTAGTCCATTTATAGCCTAATCAGAGCCTTATACAATAGAACAAGAATCTCCTTACTTCTATAAGTCAGTGCCCTCCACATCATTCCAAGAATTAATTATTGTCCTCACAATTTTGGCAATGTGTCCTCTAAATTTTAGATCCTTATCCACCAATACAAAGATCTGTTATTTCCTCCACCTCCAACAATATATTACCAACAAGCTTAAATTCTACATCCCATCTTCATTTCCCAAATTTTAAAACCTTACATTTTGCAACATTGAACTGGCATTCACACTCTGATTCCCATTCATTCAATCTATTTAAGTCTTCTTGTAAGGCCACAGCATCTGCTCTACTCTTCATAGTTCATCCCAACTTTGCATCATCTGCAAACAAACTGTATATTCCCTTCCAAATCCTTGCCAATATCATTAACATAGAGGTTAAACAGCAATGATCCTAAAACACCCCCCTGAGGCACACCACTAGTGTCTTTCCTCTCCCAGGATATTTCTCTCTCAAACCTATCAGATAGCCAGTCTCTGGTACCATGCACTAATCTAATGTCCAAACCCATTCGCTCTAGTTTGCCTATCAACTTATCAAGCATTAATCTATCAAAAGTCTTTGCAAAATCGAAATATACTACTGTGTATCCTGCTCCTCTCCTCTGTCCAATGAAGCCATCTCCTTATTGTAATAAGTAAGTAGATTACTAAAGCATGATCTCCCTTTAGCAAATCCACGCTGTCTATCAAAGATTACATGATTCTTATTAACCCAATTCTGGACCCTGTTCTCACCAGCCTCTCCAACACTTTGACCACAACATCTGACACACAGATAGGCCTATAATTTGATACTTGTCACTTCCCTAATGAAGCAGCACAATCTTTCCTTCCCTCCACTCCTTTGGAACTTGACCCAGTGCAAAAATCATATTAAACAAATATGCCAAGGCAGATGCCAACTCTTGCACATTCCTTCAAAGCACATGGTGATATATTATCAAGAGAAGACAAGATCAATGATGGACAAAAGAAGTACTGGATTGGATTCCACGAGAGGAAAAATGACCACGACACCGACCTAAATCACGGTAGATTGATATCATTAGATCTGCAGGAGTGACATGGGAAAGGAGAGCCGTGGCCAGACAGTTTTGGAGTAATCTTGGAAAGGCCTTCATCCAGCAGTGAATCGTCAATGGCTGATGATGATGATGATATTATCAAAATGCACACTTTATTAACATCAAGTTTGCTCAATTCCCCATATACCTCTTGCTCACAGTTCAGTCTTTCCTCTTTATCATCAATGGCTCTCAAACTCTCCATGATGTCACATTCACAAGAATGAAAGAACTTTATGAACTGCTCATTAAGTATCTTAGCTATATCCTCCACAGCAGTTGTTCTTATACCATTTTCTCCAATCAATGTCATCCTTCCATAATCATTATTTTTTTGCTGCTACATATTGAAAGAATATGTAACTCCCTAGGATTCTTCTTTTTGGCTTCATTAGTTAACTGCTGCTCACACTTCACTTTTTCTACCCTTACCAATCAAGCCACTCTCCTTGCCTGTTCTTTGTAATCCTCATGGAATTGATTATTACACTCCTTTTTCCTATGTATGCATGTTTAATCTCTTCATTCATCCATTTCACACCTAACTTATTTATCCTTCTGACTTTTGGAATACATTTAGACATTGCTTCTACTAGACAGCTGTCGAATATCCCCCAAAGCTGTATTCATTTCCTTTCCAGCTAACTCTTTATTTCATGCTACACCTGCAAGCTGTCTCCTGAGCTCCTCATCCTTTCTTTTAGTGTTTGCACGGTGATCAGCATTCATTTTAGAAATTATGGACTTTACAACCGTGTTATAAATAACTATTTTAATTTCCCGACATTTCAACCTTCATATTAAGGTCATCTTCTGGAGTATATACAAATATACAAGGACAAGCTGAGTTACATTTCACACAGTAAGCTAAAGAAACAATGATTTGATCACTAGTTATTCTACTGGCACATGACCTCTAGTAAAAAAAAAAAAAATACAGATAAAATTACAAATTAATTATTTAGAAACTATATCAAAGCTAAATTCTACTTAAGATAACATGAGAGAAACCTTCTTTCTTATAGATAGTTTTCTTACAGTAACAATGATGTCCTATTTTTAACATTACAATTGTTATATTAGATTTAGGATTCTGGATTATCTACAGTCCTGTTTACAGTTAACTCTTAGGGACATAGGTTCCGTGGGTAGAATATGAGCCTTCCATGTGTTTGGGATTTTTAGACCATCATTATTGTTTAGATTGGGGTGGTTAATAAGAATCTCACAGGCTTCCTTAAATTTGCGTTCATACCAGGTTTTGTTGTGATGTAAACAACTCGTGCTTTTCCAGTCAATTCTATGTGTAGTGTTCAGGGCATGATCAGAAAGGCCAGCTTCACCATAGTTATTATATTTAATGTGTCGTTTATGTTCCTTTTGTCTGATAGGAATTGTGCATCATGTTTCCCTATATATGGCAGATTACAGGTGCAGTAAATACGGTATACTCCAGGATAGGCCAGGAGAGGGAGTGGGTGTTTGGATGAGCTGAGTAAGCTTTTTTAATTTTGCAAGAGGTTTAAAGGTGGCTTTGAGGTTGTATTTCTGTAGTATTCTATTTATTTTATCTGATGTCCCTTTAATGTAAGGAATGGTTATAGTTTTATTGTAGTCTGGTTTATCTTTGTTTTTTATTGAGGTCTTGTAGAGAATTTTGTTAATAGTATTTTGGCTGTAACTATTTTTTTAGAAAAGTATTGCTGATAACTTAAATTTGTCTTTCAGCGATTGTTCATTGGAGCAGATCTTCAAAGCCCTGTTTTTTAGAGTATTAATGACACCTGGTTTTTGTGTTTCATAGTGGTAGGAGTTTATGTGTATATATTGGCCAGTATGTGTCAGTTTTCGGTAAACAGTGAAGGAACGACTGCCAGAGGGAAGACGTGTGACAAGTGTGTCTAGAAACGGAAGTGTGTTCTGTTTTTCAATTGTGAACTGTATGCATTTGTGTTGTTTGTTTTGGTGGCTAAATAAAGTGTCTAGTGTCTGGCAGCCATGGGGCCCGATTGCGAAAACATCGTCAACGTATCTAAGCCAGACTTTGGGTTTTAAAGGAGAGGAATCCAGAGCATGCTGCTCAAAATGTTCCATATAAAAGTTAGCAATGGGGGGGGGATAATGCCGAGCCCATGGCTGTGCCTTCTTTTTGCAGGTAGAAAGTGTTTTGCCATGCAAAATAACCAGACTGTAATACATGGCGTAAAGAGTGCCGTGATGTCTGGAGGAAATTTGTTCTGTAGAAGAAGGAATTGTGTCATTGACTGGGACATTCATAAAGAGGGCAGAGACATCAAAACTGACTAATAAATCATTGTTTTCTAATGTAATGTCTTTGATTATGTTTATGAAGTATTGTGTGTTTCTGATATAGGAAGAGGAATGACCTACCAACTCCTTGAGTATTGCCACTAATTTCTTGGCTAGGTGATAATTCGGACTGTCTATACCTTCGACTATCGTCTGGAGTGGTGTGTTTTGTTTGTGTATCTTTAATCGACCGTAAATTCTCGGGGAATGATTATAAGTGCAGAAATAATTTATTTCTGCACTATAATCATTCCCCGTGCAGAAATAATTTTTTGAAAGGATGACATTGATTCTCCAATTAATGTCATCTGTTCATAATCATTCTTTCTTTTGCTGGCTACATATCGAAAGAACTCCCTAGGATTCTTTTTGGCTTCATTAGCTAACTGCTGTTCATACCTCTCTTTAGATACTCTCACCAACCAAGTCACCCTCCTTGCCTGGTCTTTGTAGACCTCATGAAATTGGTTACTTCCACTTCTCTTATGCTGCCTCCATAATGCCCTTTTTCTCTGTATTGCATGCTTAATCTCTTTATTCATCCATCTCACACCTACCTTATTTAACCTTCTCACCCATGGTATATATTTAGACATTGCATCTACTAAATAGTTCTTGAAAATCTCCCAAGCTGCATTGATCTCTTTTCCAGCTAACTCCTCATTCCATGCTACACCTGCAAGCTGTCTCCTGAGCTCTTCATAATCACCCCCCCCTTATAGTTCCACATATACCCTTTTTTCACAGGGGTTCTTGCACTGCTGGCAACCACCCAGGTGATCACCTCATGGTCACTCTCGCCAATTGGTGGATGATTTGACACCTCATTGATAATTACATCCTCCGATGAGATGACCAAATCCAAGACCCTTAATCCTCGTGTGCCCTCTGTTACATACTGTCTGAGGTAGTTATCCCTCAAAAACTCAAGAAACTCATTTTCTTTACTTCCAGTTGCTATCTCATCATTCCAGTCTATATTGCCATAATTAAAATCACCCATAATGATCACCCTTTTCTTATTTGCTTGGCTTATTTGACTATACATTTCACTATCACCACCATCCACATTACCAGGTCTATAACAACATCCCACCAAGTATTTGATTCTATTCACCTCTATCTCACACCATACTGCCTCAAAACCACTGGCCCTATTTCCCTCTTGCATCTCTACTTTGTATGGACATAACTCTTTCTCTATCACCTTCTATCCTCACAAAACACATCATACCTTTCCATCTCTATTCCTGTCAGGATGTCGTCCTCATCTAATCATTTCTCACTTATTCCAACAATTTTTGGGTGAACAGACTCAATTAGTGCAACCATTTCATCTGCCTTGTTTCTTACACTTCTAGCATTTGTATATAAGCACAACAGCTCATTCCTGGATCTACAGCTAGTTCCACTGATAACACTCATTCGATGTGATCTCTCCATGCTGGACTGGGCCATTTCTCTTTCTGCTTCTTCATTTTAGAACCCTTTGCAATTCCATCTGTTTCCTCTTGATCCCTGGTCATCCCATTACTTTCCTGCCTACACATGCTCTCACCTCCTCTTGGAGCATCCACCTTTCTCATGCTGTGTACCCCTGTCCACCCTGAGCCTCCCCATTTCCCTGCTCCTCTTCTACACCCATTCTCTCATTTTCTATACTCATACCACTCACTTCCCCATTCATTTCCACTTCTTCAATCTCTCCTGTCTTACTCTCCTGCTCTCCCACATCACTTCCCACATACAGAATTTCATACAGAATACAGGTCATACAGAATTTCAATTGATGGAATTTTTCAATTTATAGATGGTGGGGAAAGGACAAGAGAACATCCTTGGAAGCTGAGATTGAATGAGCAGTGAGGACAGAAAGCAGTGAGGACTAGATTTTTCTCTCATGGGGTGGTGCGTGACTGGAATGGATTGCAATTGGATGTTGTGAGTGCAAGCAGTGTGAATGAATTCAAGAATAAGTATGACAGCTGGTGTGTGTGTAGTATGTGGCCTCCCTCGATGAGTACCTGACTCCCTGGAGGTATCTCTTAATAATAATAATGGCTTTGAGGCCATTTGGTGTGAGGTGGAGGTAAGCACAAATTTTAAATATTGAGTGGAATGTTGCTAATCGCCAAGGAATACTGAAGGAGATGATTCAGAAATGTTCAGACAGATGAGACTGGTGAGCAACAGAAGATGATAAAAATGGGTGACTAACTATGGCAGCACTGACCTGAAGCAAGAAATATCATATATGAGTAAGGAGATTGATTTCCTTGAGCTGCTTAGGGACAACTATCTTATGTCATATGTGGGACTCGTGTTAATAACACACGTCATACAGTGATAACAGAGGATGTCACCATGATGCTACCAACTAGGGAGAGAGATCATGTGATTTTGACATACATGAGGAGTGGCTAGGCAGGTACATGCTCACAGAATAAGAGAGAGAGAGAATGTGTGAAATTGCAGAACAGGGAGCTATGATAAATTAAGGAAATGGGTTGGTGATGAGCAGTGGCTTAATCAGTTGAAGGGGGTGAGAAATGAGCAGTGCCTGAGACTTGGTCCAGAATCAATTACTTATGGTGATTTCAGACTGTATCCCAACCAGTTGGGATATCACCACATAATATTTCTTTTTATCACCTGCTTTTTCTCTGTTTTTTTTTTTTTTTTTTCCCAACATGGATGCTGTCTAATTAGGACTTTAGTCTTTGTGTTGTACGTTACAATTGTTCAAACCAGTCCCATTGTTATACCGGATTGTTGTTGTCTCACGTATTGTGACAAACTTTTTTGTGCTCTGAAGATGCTGAATAGAATACCAACGAAATAGCAATAAGTTAATAAATAGTTATTTTCTTATCAGTCTGTGTTCTCATCTATACTGTTAAAATTAATCAACATAGAAGATAAATATCAGGAAGTTGGTGAAATGTTCCTGAGACTATTGAAAGTGTAGAAATGTAGGAAAAAGTACTGTAAAAGTAATCAGATAATAAAGATGACATGAAAACTGAAGATAATCATATTTTTCAGAAGCGATAGAACAATGATAGAAAAATATTATTATTATTATTATCTGACACCTCCAGAGAGTCAAGGACTCACCGAGGGAGACTGTAATTTACCCAACCCAGATATCATACCTTCCCTTAAATTCATTTACACTAAGGGCAAATTATTCCACTCACTCACTGCTCTCTGAGAGAAAAACTTAGCTCTTACCCCTTTCTTGACTGAGAACAACCTTAACTTCCATGGATGCCCCCGTGTTCTCTCCCCACCTTCCATATAATGAAAAATTTCATCATTTGAAATGTTATAACACCCATTCAAAAGTTTATAGGCCTCTATCATATCACCCCTCTTTCTCCTGTTAATCAGAGTCTGTAATCCATATACTCGCAATCTGTCCTCATAATCTAAATCCCATAATCCAGATATAATCTTTGTAACTCTTCTTTGCACCCTTTCCACAGCTTCTTTATCCCCTTGAAACCCAGGAGACCAAATCTGTGCACAGTAATCCAAGTGTGGTCTTATCAAAGCCTTATAAAGAGGCAAAATTACTTCCTTATCCTTACATGTCAAGGTTCGCTTCAGCATAGAAATTATCCTCTGAGTTGTATTTGCAACTTTTGCTATGTGACCTTTGAACTTTAAATTCTTATCCACCAATACACCAAGATCCCTTGCCTCTTCAGTTTCTTGTAGCATAACCCTGCTAATATAATATGCCACTGGATCTCTAATCACTCCAAAGTGCATAACTTTACACTTACTAACGTTAAACTGATAGCCATTTTCGTTTGCCCGGATTTCCCAGTCTATTCAAATCATTTTGTAATTGCTGAATATCAGTAGCATCCCTGATTGCCCTGCCTATCTTCACATCATCAGCAAACAATTGCACATCTGATGATAGACCCTGCTTGATGTCATTAATGTATAGATTAAACAATAATGGCCCAAGGACTGAACCCTGAGGTACACCACTGGTTACCTTAAATCTGGCAGATTCACACCCACTGTATACCACTTTTTCATATCTGTATGTTAACCATCCCCTGATCCAAGTCAATAGATTATGTTCCAATCCCATATTCTCCAGTTTATGCAACAGCCTATCGTGTGGTATCCTATCAAATGCCTTAAAAAAATCCAACATTATCTTAGTGTATCCATTTTCTTTATCCAACTTGGCCGTAACATTGTTATAAAATATGAGCAAATTGCTAAAACATGACCTTCCTTTAGTAAACCCATGCTGTTCCCTGCAGAGTATAGAATGATTGTCTACCCATTTCTGTATATGAGTTCTTACTAACTTCTCTAAAATCTTCACTACCACACCAGAAATACTAATAGGTCAGTAGTTAAGCACATCAGTTTTTGCACCACCCTTGTGCAATGGAACTATATTACATTCCTTGCATTCCTTTGGTATCATTCCTGAGCTAAGACTCAAGTTATACAAATGTGTGAAAGGCCTAGCCAATTCAGCTGAACATTCCTTTAACAAACGGGCAGATATTCCATCTGTCCCTATTCACAAATTCTTATCCAGGTTATGCAAAAGCTCTTCAACCTCATTTTCATGAACCTCTAACTCTTCATCCAACGTAGCAGTAGCACTGTGCACCATACTACATACACCTGGTTGATATATCATAGCAAAGTCAGCACCCATTAACTGAACAATCTTCTTAGCTTCTGACACTCGTGCACCATCTGCATTCAATAAAGTTATTCTTCCACATTCATTCTTTCTTTTGCTTGCGGCATAATGATAAAATTCTTTTGGATTGCCATTAGCTTGCATAGGTAATTTCTTTTCATACTCCGTTTTAGCTTTTCTCAGAATACTCGTTACATTTCTGGCCTTAGCTTCATATATTTCATAACTCCTCTCGCTCTTATTCTCACGATACTCTTTCCACATCATCTTCTTCTTGTGGATTTCTAGCTTAATAATGCTGCACATCCATTTCACACCCAACCTATTTACTCTTTGAACACTAGGGATACATTCAGATACCGCTTCATTCAAGCTTTTTCAAATCCATTTCAAAGATTCCCATGCATTGCTGACATTTTTTCCATTCAGTAACTGATATCATGGGACCAAAGATAATATTCTTTTAAGTTGTTCATAATTTCCAGCTTTGTAATTCAGCATGTAGCCTGATTTAATTGGAGTTTCAATACAAGTAGATACTCACAAGAAAGAACAGCATGATCACTGTCACCAATTGGTGGTAAAATATTGAACAGGAATGCATTTAGCAGTGTTATTTCCACTGAGATTCCACCTTGATAGTGCACAATTCATTTTTATCATGAATAACACTCCACCACCACCACGTTTATCTTCCCTGTCCTGCCAAAATATGCTATATCCTTCAATTTCTATCCATGTTAGAACATCCTCCTCAGTTAACGAAGTTTCACTGATATGAACAATCTTTGGAAAACTGAGTTAATCAGTTCCATATACTTATTCCATTTATTCCTAATGCTCCTAGCATTTGTATACAGAAAAATAAGTGTGTTGCCAGCCTTCTTATAACCATTATTACTTTCTTTATACTCAACCTGGCTCTATAATATAGTGTACATCCCCTTATTTCTCAAGCCACTATCCCCACATGAGGCCATCCCTGCAACATTCCACCTGTGCAATTCTAGTTTTCCTGTCCCAACACACTCACTTTTTCAGAAAACAACAGTCTCTTAAAATGGTATCCAGAAAATTCACCAAAAACAATTTATTGAACGATAATTTATCAAAAGGCAATTTATCAAAAAAAAAAAAAACACAATTAATTGAATAAACCATAAATCAAAGAGGGTTCATTGAATAATAGTTAATTGAAAAGCAGTTCCTTGAAACCGCAATTTTTCAAAAGGCTGTTTGTTGAAAACCAACAATTCTTCGAAACTACAAATTATTGAATGAACAGTTCACTGAAAAATGAATTATAAGACATGTGAAGTGAAGTGTATATATATCAAAAAGAACTGCAGTTTTTATTGGATTAACTTGTGATGTAATTGAAGCTTAGCATGATATCCCCTTTATATATATATATATATTAGATGTGTGTGGTAATTTTTCTTTCTTTTCTTTTCTTTGGGGGGAAGGGGAAGATATTCCTTTCAGTCAGTATATGCATTTTGTGTATTTTATGTGACTTTTACACAATCTGGAAAAGATTATGTAAAAAAATCTTTATATCAACATGGATACTTTATTGTATGCAATCCTTACGTTCCTAATTAAAGGCACCTATTACTACTAATTATTATTATTAATAGTAGGTGCATTTTTATTGTTGTTAGTAGTAGTAATGGGAAATAATAATGGTTATTATTTTTCTCTTCCTCCTCTCTCATCAACCTAATCGTTGGTGGAATACCAATACTACATTACTAGGGAATAATTATAAAGCTTTATTATTATTACTGTCTTTCTTATCGGATAAGTGTTTCCTGTCTGTAAGTATGTGTGTTCATGAGAATGGTTTTCCTGTGCAATTTTTCCAGAAGAAAAACCATCTCTATATGTGAGGCCTGATAACTTCCCTTCTGTTGAAAATGACTGATAACAATTATTTGTGTCATAGACAGGATTTGAACCCAAGTCTTTCCGCTAAAGGGCTTCATTTATACCAACTGAACTATGGAGGCTTTATTATTATTATTACTGTTATTAGTATGCGACTTCCACACACATACACAAACACAAGTTAATGGGATGAAGAATTTTACTCAGATTTCGGTATGTGAAATTTTTACAAAAATTTGTCAAACCGTTCCTTTTTTCAGTTCAACTATATTCTGGGCTACAAAGGGACAAGGTGTCGAAATTATATGTTACAATAACTCTCTGACTTAGTGGAATTTGAAGATGTCTGTACAAGAAGTTGTCTGCATGGTTAAGTTTTATTTCCAACTGGATCTGGATCACTTTTCTTATAACATTTTTGTAAAGAAGTTATGAAATGATATTAATCATTCCGCTCAGGCTGAATGAAATTTGTAGTTAAGAACTATATTAAACTTTGTCAGTTTTGATATCGATCTGGCCATTGTTGAAAAAATAAAAAATTAGGTAGAACAAAATTTGTTGTCTAAAAATAAATCACTATGAACACAATAAAGAAGTATTTATACTTAAAGAAAATTTGTTCTAAACTACAACAAAATAAGTATTACATCTCAATGATTACTTATGTATGTTGCATGTGTCTTGGGTAACATTAGGTATTGTTACCAAACACTTTTAAACAATAGTTTGCAAGAAAATTACTTTTTCGATAAATTATGAAAGAATATATTGAAAAATTATCAGTGAATTATTTTTTCGATTTGCATTTGCGACGAATTGTTGTGCAATGAACTGTGGTTCGATGAATTGCTTATTCGATACATTGCTTTTTTGATGAGTCAGCATTTGATGAATTATTTATTTGACAAATTGCTTTTTCATTAAATTGTCATTTGATGAATTGCCATTCAGTAAACTGTCTTTCAATTAACTATTTTCAGTGAATTTTCGTGAAACCTCTTCAAATTTATTTATTTAATATGGGGTTCGACCCTTTCTTCCTCTATCCCTTAGAATAGGTTGAGCCCTCAAAATGAGGGATTAAGTATGTATTTTATGACTGTAAATCTGTGTGTGTTCACAGGGTCGGTTTGTTCTGAGGGACAAAAAAAAACAAAGTTTTCGGATGAAGAAACCCTCTACCTCCATATGAGACCACCTAACTCACGTTTAGTTAACAGAGATCAGGTAAAGGTTCCTCACATCATGGATGGGAATTGAACCTAGGTCTTTCCAACCAAAGGACTTCATCTATACCAACTGAGCTACGAAGGCTCTACCTCTTCATATGCCTGCACCATTCTGCATTCAAATGCAACCTGTCTCTTATAGCTCCCTTTTATCCTCAAACATACTTCATGCATCCACATTTTCCAGAACCCTTTTCCTGCATATTCTTGCTATCATCTCTTTCATCGTTACCGCTCTTCACCTCCACTCCATATTATCATATTGTAGCAATATGCTCACTATCTTTCCTTGGACACATTTCTGCTGCAGTATGTCTAACATCAACCAGCAATCTTGTGCTACACAATCACGCTACTTCTCAGGTCATTTATCCCAACCATTACTATCATCTCCTCCACACTTTCACTTCACTGCCATTGCCACACACACACTATCAGGCAAGTATGCCTCTGGCACTCTACTCTGTACATCCCAAAGCAGTGAATCTCCATTACATGAACACTGCAGATAGATTCATTCGTCTTTCCTTTCACTCTTATGGCTTACAATCTTTCTCCCTCTCATCTCCCTATCCCTTGCTTCCACACACTTTCGTCTTTCTACCGTTTTCTCTCTTCCACTGTCTTGCCTATTCTCTCGCCTTCCTCTTTCTCTAATGCTCTTCTCTTACACCTATTCTCCTTCTTCTCACAGTAGCCAACCTCTGTATCCTCCCAAGATCCTTCACCCTTCTCAACTCAGTCTTCATTCCTCCATCTCCTTTCTCAGTACATCTGTTTCTCCCTCCACATATTCTGCTTTCAATTGTCATTTACACACACAATCAGGACCATAAGACAAACCATCTCCATCTGCTAAACTACCAAAGGCTAAATCTATATGTAGGTCTTTAACATTCTCTCCATCCTCCAACACTCTACTGGCATCCACTGAAAATCACCCATTTCCAAAGCAGTATCTCTGCCGCCGCTAAATCCTGAGATTTAGACACCCATGTCTCCCAGCACTTCCCACTGC
The DNA here is from genome assembly GCF_054136105.1 of Typopeltis vanoorti. Lineage (NCBI taxonomy): Eukaryota > Metazoa > Arthropoda > Arachnida > Uropygi > Thelyphonidae > Typopeltis > Typopeltis vanoorti. The sequence continues at coordinate 87,435,607 of NC_143563.1, forward strand.
CTGCATTTCATGCACACATACACATTTCCATCTCATACTTACCACATTCTTAAACAAGGGGATGCAAATATACTGCATGCATAGCAAGGTACAAAAGCTTTGACTAGAATAATGTTACGAATAATGTAGTTTTTAAAATAACATTGTCTTCCGTGGAGAGAGTACTAAGATCCTAACTAAATACTAAACAAATACCATACAATTAGACAAAAAAAAAATCAACTTAAATTCCAGTATTGTCATGAATAAATGCAATAATATCTTTCGTTACTACTAATATTTATCTTTTTTTAACAGCTTGCATCATTTGTTGCATCCATCTTCGCACATTACCAGTGCCAGGTTTTCAAATAACCTTTTCATGGGTGGGAGCAACATAAAAAAAAGTTATATGGACTAGATTTTTTGCTTGTAGAGTGGTAAATCAGTGGAATGGATTGCTAGAGGCAGTTGTGAGTTTTATGATGGTAAATGAGTATTTATGTGAATAATAATAATAACAGTGATGCTGCACGTTTATGAATTTCCAGTCTCTCCTTGCCCTTTACACAGTTATTCAACTCTTCTCCCTGCCCATATAAAATACACTGACAGGATACTTACGAAATATTTCCAGTATAGATCTTCAGCAGATACGAATTTCTTATCTTTCATACCTCAGCAACACATTCTTTGTATTTTTCTCTCGCTGTCAGTCACTTTTCCACTTCACTGTTAACAACACTCTTAAATTCAATTCACACTTGCTTGCAGATCATTTGTTCCAAAAGATAAGAAAACAATAAGAGAAGTAACATTTAATATAACTGGAGAACCAAAAGGATTGAATTCAAGGCTTCAAATCCAGATAGTAAAGTAACAGCAAACAAAATTCACTTATTAGTGGATTGTTAGTCTAGGCCTGGAAATGTTAAGGGTGGGATGACTGTGACATGATTAGGAAAATTAATGCAAGAGCAGATAAATAAACAGAGGATAATTATTATTGGTGATTTTAATCTTGACAACATAAATTGGAAACAAGAAAGAATATGTATATAAGGAATGTAGATTTACCAAATTGTTCTGAGGAACAGCATATCAGGATAAGGAGATTAAATGATATCTCCATACTGCCTTTAGTAATCCATAGTTATTATTATTATTATTATTATTATTATTCAGACCTCCATGGAGTCAAAAGACTCATTGTGAGAGGTCCTTCCTAAGAAACACAAAGTCTATCAAGACTCATCGAGGGGAGCCACTCGCCCCCCCCTAAGAAACACAAAGTCTATCATACTACTCCTTGACCATTCTCACTCTCTCCACTCCATCAGGCAGTGCATTCCATGGTTCAACCACCCTCCATGCAAAGAAACCACTCCTTCAAACTCTGCAGTCCACATTCCCTCAGCCGATCCTCATAACTATCATTGTACAGTCCTGAAACTGTCTTTGTTATCCGCCTTTGTACCCTTTCCACAGTTAATTTATCCCCTTCAAATCCTGGGGACCAAATCTGAGAACAATAGTCCAAGTGTGGTCTGATCAGGGTCTTATACAACGGAATGATAACTATTTTATCTCTGCAGGTCAGTGTCCTTCTCATAATTGCAGCAATCCTCTGTGTCACCTTTGTAATATGTCCCATAAATTTCAGGCTTCAATCAATCATCAACCCCAGATCTCTTGTCCAAGTGAGCAAAGTTTGCGCCTGAAAGTATCTTTAGGACTGGGGTAAGGTGATACCACACCGGGCAACTCCTTGCAACGGTGGAGCAAGCTACCAACACTCCTATCTCAGTATCTCCCATAATGCACATCTCCTTTGTTGTACCACCTTACCCCAGTCCTGAAGATAGGCACAAACTTTGTTTGCTCACACTTGGATAAAGGATTAAACTAAATTTATTATAGTCTAACCAAGTGAAAAATAAACTTTCAACATCTTTCTCTAAATCCAGAGTAAATTAATAAAAAGCTGGCACACCGTGTGGCAACTCCTATAAGTAGAGATGACCTTGCTAATGCTTCTGCCTGGTATCTCCACTTGGGCCTGGCTCCCACTGAAGAGACTTCAATAAAGGTCGAAACTAGTCTGGGTAGTGCCCTTTCCTTAATGCATAACATTATACATATCCACAAGGAGATGTGTTTTGCATTATGGGAGATACTGAGATATGAGTGTTGGTAGCTTGCTCCACTCTCTATATCTATCCTTGACAGAAAATTGACAGGATGAAAGGATATTGTGCTATCCTTTCGTCCTGGCAGGAAAATTTCCACCTTTCTTTCCTCACCAAGACAAGATTCCTCCACTCAGCATAACAGGTAGACACCTATTAAGCCGAGTGGAGGACACTTGCTCCTGTGGTCTGTTTACTTTGGACAGTCTAGTAGATACGCAGCTGTTCATCATGAAAACAAATTGTACATCTGATAACATGAATCAGAAGAGTCTGGCCTAGCAGAACATGTTATGTTGACTAAACATAGGGTTTTTTTTAGAAGAAAACTAAGCTTTGCATAAAAGTAAAGTCATGGTGAGAGCTGTGAAGCCTTTCTGCACTCCCTGAATTTAAACAGATCTGATGGCCTTTGGTTTTCACCTTTATAGGAAATATTACAGTATCAATCTTCCATAAATTCCTGATTGTTAATTATTATATTAATATTTATTTTATTTTTTATAAATTTGGAATGTGCCGACCAACTGCTGTTTTACTTATGCTATGGTATTTTTTTTTTTTTAAATCATTATTTTACTGTATTTTGTTTTGTGTTCCATCATTAGTATACTGAGGATGCCTTTGATACTCGGGGGGAAATTTTATGTTGATTAATATTATTTCCACATAAGTTTGAATTTCTATCTTTAATTTATACAAACATGACATCTTATATATCTATTAAAAAACAGATTAGTGCATTGGATTAGAGACTGGTTGTCTGATAAGTATCAGTGAGTTGTGCATGGAGAACGACATTCCAGAATCAGAAAGCTACTAGTTGGTGTGCCTCAAGGGTCTGTTTAAAAACCATTGCTGTTTACCTGTATGTTAGTGATAATGGGGAAGGTTTGAATGGGGATGATCAGTTGTTTGCATATGATGCAAAGTTGGGAAAAGCTATAGAGAGTATTGCAGATGCTGCAACTTTACAAGAGAACTTGAATAGACTGAGTAAATGGGTAGAGAGTAGCTTTACCAGTTGAACCTTGATTAGTGTAAGATTTTGAAATTTGGAATGTGAAGATGGGATGCAGAGTATACACTTGGTGGGAATATATTAGATGAGGTGGAGAAAATAAGAGATTTAGGCAGTGATGGTGGATAGCGATCTAAAATTTGAAGGGCATGTTGCTAAAATTGTGAGGGCAGAACAACAAATTCTGGCATGATGCAGAGAACATTGACTTATAGAAGTAAGGAGGGTCTGGTTCAATTGTACAAAGCTTTGATTAGGCTATATATGGAATGCTACTGTGCACAGATTAAGTCACCTGGTTTTCGATAAGATGAAGAGATACTGGAAAGAGTCCAGAGGCTATTGACTTAAGTGGTTTCTGGAATGTTGAGTATGAAGAAAGGTTGAGAATATGCAATTTACAGTCTAGTAGAGAGGATAAGGAAGGGGGTGATATGCTAGAGATGTAAAAGTTAGTAAGGGGTTCTTATCACATTAACATTGAAGAGGTTTTTTATAGGATGTTGAGAGAAAGGTCATCCTTACAAGCTGTATAAGGAGGGCATGACCAAAGGAGTGAGATTCAGGTTTTTTTGTGTGTGAAGAATGGCAAATGATTGGAATGCACTGCCTAAGAGTGTAGTGTCTGCTGAGAATGTGAATGTTAAGATGGTATGATAAGCTGTGTATATTATTATTATTACCATCCCAAGACCTCATGGAGTCAAAGACTCATCTGGGAGGTCCTTTTACCACACACACACAGCTCATCATACCGTGTTTTAAACAAATTCAAACTCTTTGCAGACACCACATTCTCAGGCAAGGCATTCCAATCATTCACAACTCTGCACGAAAAAACCCTGCCTCATATTCCCCTACTCACACCTTCTTTATACAGTTTCCAGGGATGACGTCTGATTCTCCCCTGATCTCCCATTATTCTCTGTAAAACTTCTCTAGCATTGATCCTATAACAACCCCTTACCAACTTGTAGGTCTCTATCATATCTTCCCTCTTCCTCCTGTCCACCAGACTCTGCAAATTACATCTTCTCAATCTTTCCTCATACTCGACATTCCAGAGGTCAGAAACTACCTTAGTCAGTCTCCTTTGGACCCTTTCCAACATCTCTTCATCCTTCTGAAAACCCGGTGACCAAATCTGGGCACAATAGTCCATGTGTGGCCTAATCAAAGACTTATACAACGGAACAAGAATCTCCCTACTTCTACACGTCAGTGTCCTCTGCATCATTCCCAGAAGCCTTTGTGTTGTCTTCACAATTTTGGCGATGTGTCCCCTAAATTTTAGATCCTTATCCACTATCGCCCCCAGATCTCTTACTTCCTCTACCTCCAACAATATGTTCTCACCAAGCATAAATATGACAGAGGGACTGCTCACTATGGTTCATTAACTCAATGAAGGTCTGAGAATAATAATAATGAATAACCACCAACATCTAGGTCTATCATTAGCTTCTTCATTTTGTTTCTTATCAAATGTTTCTGCAAAAATCTAGAAAAATACATTTAACATAAAAATGACATACTGGTTATGCCATCCTATATTCACTAGTTTGCTAGGCTTATTAAATAAAACAAGTACCAGATTACAGAAACACAATCTCATTCTAATGAAATTTGTTCCTCCCATAGAGCTTCTCTTTCTGCAACCTAGTTGGTTATTCTAGTCAGAGATATTTCTCCAACACCCTCAACTATGACTTGTGAAACACAAAATGGTCAAAATATCAACAATTCATCACCATTGTTTAAGATATCTGCTTATCAACAGCAGTCTTCCTCTCTTTTTGCATTATCCTTGAAAATTTGTTTTAATTGTCCTTTAATACATGCAGTGATATTTCATCACTCAGTGCCTCCTTTACATTAGACTTTATACCTCACATTTTAAAGTTCTAGTCTTCTATCATCTCCCACTTTCATTTCAGAGCTTGATCTCCTTGTCCAATATGAAAATAATGATAAAATAGAAAATGTAAATTATGTGCTAGCCTCACTTCACTACAATTAATAGGTCAACTGCCCATAAATGGTCTGGTAACAAAAAAGAAACCCTCCAAGAATGTACTTTCCATAACTTTTTTCCTCTTACTAGTGCATCATACTTCACATGCAACTGCTGATTATTCTCATGTTTACACCTCTTCCACAGTTCCTGCATCATTTCATTATTCATATCCTTTTCCTTTTTTTTTTTGATCTTCCAACTATAGGAATAGGCAGGTGTTGCTTTCAGACAGTCTTCAACTTCCAACCCAAGCACTGTAAGTCACCTTCCTATTTAGTTCTCACAACCTCATATATACTATTTGTAAAGAAGTCAACAGATACCACCAAGAGCAAGGTGAATCATGCCATGTAATGAGTTGTGTTTCCAGCTGATATAAATTGGAGGAAAACATGATGCTTCCAAGTCAATGACCGTGTCTGGGTGAAATAGAAAGGAACTGTTGACAGAGGCATTGTGACAGGATGCCAAGTTACAGGCCTATCTATTCAGCAAATTGTTTAACAAATTGGGTCACCCCAGGTCAATAACATTGATACCATACTGAGAACGAAGTACAGGGAGTTAACTGCAAGCACTATTGGCAGTGGACGACCCACCACGCTCACTCATTGAATGTGACCATAGGGCACTACAAAGGATAACATGCAAGCTCACAACATGTGTTTCCATGGTAGGGCCACAATATGCAAGCTCCACATTACCGAACCAACATGCAGCATCGTTTTCTGTGGTGCAAGAAAGACGTGAAAACTTGGAAAGCTTTGTTATGGAACATCGAATCACACTACACCCTCTACTGAGTAGATGGATAGGTGTAGGTGTTGCAAATGCCTAGTGCACATCTCTACCAGATTGTGTAATCCCAACTATGAAATTCAGAGCTCGCAGTGTGATCATATGGTCATGTTTTTCCTGGTTTGGCCTTAGACCTTTGTTTGTGATACCATGAGCATTTTGGACAATGCAATGCTGCCTACTTTGTGGCATTTCTAAGGAACTGACCATTGTCTCTTTCAGCAAGACAATGCACTGTGTCATAAGGCTGCTACTGTAACTGTGTGGTTTGTGAACATGAACGTCACCATCCTTAACTAGCCTCCACAGAGCTCTGATCTCAATCCTACTAAGCATGGAATGGGATGAACATTCCACGTTGTGGGACAAACATTCCTTGACCTGATCCACTGCTCCAGTGGATCAGGTCAAGGAATGTTTGTCCCACAACAGTCTAGGACCTCATTACATGCCTACAATAAGAATGGTCCAAAATTCCCATTGATTGCTACCATATGCTTATGGAAAGTATGCCTGTAGGATTCCTGCAATCATTACAGTGAAAGGAGGTCCTGCATCTATTAATGTGGTTGCCATGGTTGTTTGTTCCTCACACTATGGCGTCCGCTGACTTCTTTCCAAGCAGAGTATGGCTCTGATTGTCTCCTATAATTATGTTCTTGCTTTATATTTTCATCAGTCACTTCTCTCAATAGAATATGATAGAATATGCAGTCATCTAGCTGCATCTAATGACAGGATATTTAGTGGGGTGTTGCTACAGACCCAGGAGTACAGAGGGTAGGGACCAGGAAATGTTTAGACAGTTGAGTTTGGCAAGTGCAAGAAGAATGATTGTTATGGGAGATTTTAACTACAGTAGTATAAACTGAGTAGAGGAGGACGCATGTCGCATTAAGGGAATGGAATTTCTAGAATTCTTGAAGAACAAATGTCTTAGGCAACATGTAATAGAGGGAACAAGCGGTTCAAGAATTTTGGATTTGGTTATAGCATCAGAAGAGTTGATAATAACTGAGATGACATCTCTCCCACCAGTTGGAGAGAGTGACCATATGGTTTTGACTTGGAAAATGAATAGACATGCAGGAGTATCAAAGAGAAGGGAATGTCTTTGGAATTATAAGGCAGGTAATTATAATAGTCTAAGACGTAAACTTGGGGAAGTTTCATGGAGGGAGGAATTGGAAGGCCGGGATATCATTAGTGCGTGGGAAATTATGAAAGAATATTTGTTAGCAGCAATGGTAAGTTGTATACCATGAGTGAACAAGAGGACACAATTTGGAGTAAAGAGGATGACAAATAATATTAAACAGGAATTGCATGCGAAAAAGAGGCTGTGGAAGAGATATAAGCAGACAGGAGAAGAAAAGATGCATGAAGAATATAAGACTCAGGCGAGGAGAGTGACTAGCATGGTAAGGAAGACGAAACTGGAATATGAGAGGAGATTAGCCCTAAGATCCAAAGAAAATCCTAGGGAATTTTTTAGATATGGGCCAGTAGAAGGAGAAATGACTGTGGAAGAATGATATTGTGGGATAAAAATGGGAATAGAGTGACTAATGCAGTGGACATAGTAGAATTGTTTGTTGGAGTATTTTACACTTCATTGGAGTATTTCATCCTGGAGGAGTCAGTTTTAATGTTAGAGAGATAGGGCAGGTTAAAGGTTTAGAGCTACAGGAGGAGAGTGTGTTTCAAATACTGAGTACTCTGGATGTCAGTAAACCTGTGGGACTGAATGGTATTTCACCACGAGTTTTGAGAGAATGTGCTAGGGAACTGACAGTGCCTTTGACCTGGCTTTTCAATGAAAGTCTGGCTGCTGGAAAGGTGCCCATGGAATGAAAGGAAGGCAAGATAGTGCCATTGCATAAGGGCAGTAGCAGACTGGAAGTGTCTAATTATAGACCAGTTTGTGTGTCATTAAGTAAGATCTTGGAGAAAGTAGTAAAGGACCATATACAGCATTGGGCAGATGAGGGTAATGTTATCTGTGAGAGTCAACATGGAGTTGTGAAGGGGCGCTCTTGTTTTAGCAATATGTTAGCCTTTTATGATAAAGTTACAAGAGCATTAGATGAGGGAAAGGTATATACTGCCATTTTCTTAGACTTAGCAAAGGCATTTGACAGGGTGCCACATGATAAGCTGATATTTAAGTTGCAGCACATGGGTCTGGATGTCAGATTGGTCAACTGGATTCAGGATTTGTTGTCCGATAGGTTTCAGAAAGTTGTATATGGTGGGGCAGTTTCAAGGAAGCAGAGGGTTACAAGTGGGGTCCCACAGGGCTCAGTACCAGGACCTATATTGTTTAACCTTTATATCAATGACATTGTCAGTGGATTACAAGGGGATATTCAGTTGTTTGCAGATGATGCGAAGCTGGGAAGGATTATTAGTAATAGTGCAGCACTGCAAGAGGATTTGAATAAGCTAGATAGATAGGCAAATGAATGGGGGGTGTCGATTTAATGCAGGAAAATGTAAGGTCTTCAGGTTTGGGAAACATCAATACACTGCATACTCTATGTAAGGAGTTATACTGGAGGAAGTAGGAGAGACAAGAGATCTGAAAGTTTATTTTTCACTTGGTTAGACTATAATAAATTTAGTTTAATCCTTTATCCAAGTGTGAGCAAACAAAGTTTGCGCCTGAAAGTATCTTCAGGACTGGGGTAAGGTGGTACGACATCGGGCAACTCGTAGCAAAGGTGGACCAAGCTAACATCACTCCTATCTCAGTATCTCATATAATGCAAAACACATCTCCTTGTGTATATGTATGATGTTATGCATTAAGGGAAGGGCCACACCCATGGGTATTATGTGAGATACTGAGATAGGAGTGATGTTAGCTTGGTCCACCTTAGCAACGAGTTGCCCAGTGTTGTACTACTTTACCTCAGTCCTGAAGATATTTTCAGGCGCAAACTTTGTTTGCTCACACTTGATAAAGGATTAAACTAAATTTATTATAGTCTAACCAAGTGAAATATAAACTTTTCATCAAGGGCACTTCACAGACTCCTGGATATGATAAAGGAGAGATTCTGTCCTTGGGTGAACATAGTTGATGTTTATTAAGCACTCTAGATATCTTTTCAAATGTGAAAAAGTTTCAGATGTTACACATCTAAAAAGATATCTAGAGTGCTTAATAAACATCATAATTTGATCATCTGAAGACCAAATTAGTACCTGCTTTCTCTCTGTTTTATTTATTTATATTTTCTTCAACATAGATGGTGCGTAATTAGGACTATAGTCTTTGTGTTTATGTTACAATTGTTCAAACTAGTCCCATTATTATACCAGATTGTTGTTGTCTTGTGTACTGTGATCAACTGTTTTTGTGCTGTGAAGATGCTGGACAGAATACCAGTGAAATATCAGCAATAAATTTATAAATAGTTATTTCTTATCAGTCTGTGTTCTTATCTATACCGTTAAAATTAATCAACATGTAACGATGAATACATAAGTCTTCTCACACATTTATCTTCTATATTATCAATATTTCTTGAATATTTCTATGGAGTGAAACCCTCATTATAGGAGATCCTTTTTCCCACCCATATAGCACCCTCAAAGCAACAAATCTGGTTCTATCATGCTTACTACCATATTGTTATATAATTTCCAACAGGTGTCATCCTTCTCTCAGTAAACCATATCTCACTTTTATTTCTAATTTTAGATTAATCTAACTGTCAAACCGTTCTCCTCTTTCTGATTTTCATTTCTTCTTGCACAAATGGTTTTTGGTTTGAAAGTATGAATACAGGGAATGATTTAAGGGGAAATATCCAGTGCTTTGTGCAGATGATGGAATTCTGAAGAGAGCAACAGATAATAAATGTTCATGTAAAGATGCTACAGTATGATTTATACAGACTGCTGGAACCTGATGAAGGTAGGGATTAAGTTATATATTAAGTTATATTAGTATACTGCAAATCCCTGATTTTGTAGCCAAATTGGTTTCACTATCATTAAGTAAGCTGTCATAAACTGAACCCTAATTTCCCATAGGCTCTGTTATAAATTAGTGTCACATTCTTGGAAATATGGAATGACTATAAGTCAGAGAGGTTGCTATACTCCTTGTTTATTCTTCAAGATGTTTATAGGGGAAAGAGACAACTAAATCTCAGAGGCAAGTTCCATTGTTTTCATTCCAGATTCAAAAGGGCTTAAAATTTCATATTTTTCTTCTAATGTTACTGCTTTCTGCTTCTTTAAGAAATTTCGTATTCTCAATATATGCATTATGCTGTAAATAATTTAAAGTGATGGTAAAAGAAGAGCAAGGCAAACCACCTTAAATATATATTCATTCCTGTAAAAACTAGGTGACCAAATCGGTGCAGATTAATCTACAAGCAGTCTGATCAATGCCTCATACAAGGGAACAACAACAACATCCTTACATATTGATGCCCTCTGCATTATTGCGATAATCTATTGTGCTGTCCTCAAAATTTTAACAGTATGCTCTCTAAATTTCAGATTCTTTTCCCTCATTACTTCAGAACCCTTATCTACTGTACTGCATGTAAAAAAATCTGCTCACTGAATCTATTCTGCATACCGCCCTTTGCTTTCCATATTTTAAAACCTTACACTTTGCAGCAACACTGAACTAACTCCTCCATTCACTTGTCTGTTCCCACAGTCTATTCAAATCCTCAAATAAACATAGCATCTCTACTCCTCACAGTTCTTTCTCACTTTGCATCATCAGCAAATAACTGCATATCCCTATTTAAATCTTTCCAATATCATTAATACACAAATTAAAAAAAGTTACAAATTTCCTAAGGGTGTAGTTAAGGAATTGTGGAGAGACATTTCTATATGGAATATGTCCACCCTGAACTACGACGTTGCTCTCACATTGTTGTACCATGCTTAGTACGAAGTGATTCAGGAGTTTTTGAGACAAACTGACCCACTCCTTCTCCTTTAGAGTAAGGATAAGGCCTTGTTTGTTTTCTGGAGGGATATTTTGAGCAGCAATGCATCCCAAACATGTTCTATGGTGTTGAGGTCTGAGGATCATGCTTTCTACTCGATTCAATTAATATCCTTGGTCTTCAGAAGTATCTCTACTGCTTGTGTACGATGTGGTGTGGCATTGTCATCCATAAAACTGAATTTTTGCCTACAGCACCACAGAACAACTGAACATAAAATTGAAGAACTATGTTGCAATATCGTTCACCAGTCAGTGTTAATTTTTCCAAAACTTGTAACACGATGCTCCATTAAGCATAATGCCTCCCCACACCATGACTTAAGTACTGGTGTATCTAACCCTTTCAAGAACATTCGCACAATGGTAAGCAGTACCACTTCATGCCAGATCAGGTGTCATCTAGAATCTGAAGAATGACTAAAATGACTCATAAGTAAAGAGTACATTAACCCATTGGTGTCTTGTCAGTAATCAACCTCTATATATTGGTAACTTAGCAGTGAAGGATACTTAATGTGCAAACTTTGTTTGCTTAAACTTACATAAAAGATTAAACAAGAATATACTTGCTTGTTAAGTTTAATTTACTTTGTAACAAAGCAAAAAAAATTTCTACAACTATATCTAATCCAGAGAGGTAATACACCTTTTTACTACTTGTATATGGGAAATATATGACTTCTGCAATCTTTATGGATACAACATAACATCAGTGAAAACATGCTCTACAATGAGCTGTGGGTAAAGGGACTCACAGATTACAGCCCTTTCGGCATACAGGCCAACTTGAAGCAGATGTCTTGCCACAATTTGTCAAGATATCCACATATCTGTGCTTGAATGGAGCCAACTTGCAAGCTGTCCTGTCATGGTTCGTGACAGATCAGCTTAATGAATGATTGAATATAGATGATAAGAAAGTGTTGGAGGTAATAAAAATAGCTAAGTGATAACTTTAGTAATGTATGCATTCTAGGAGGACCCAATAGCTCTCTTTGATTCCAAAGGGGAGGGGGGGGGAACCAGACAAAAGAATAGCAGTAGTATGGGTGTTGAAGGAATGCATAAGAATTGCTACATCCCTGACCTGGTTATTCAACTTGAGTCAGAGGATGAGCAAACTTCCTAATGTATATAAGGAAGGCAAAATTATTCCATTATACACAAGTGGTTAGCCTAGTGGCTGTGCAATTCGCAACCATATGCATGTGGAAGGAGTGTTCCTAGGTTCGATTCCCATCGGAGATGCAAGGAGCTTAAGGATCTTCCTTAGCCATAGCCAAGTTAGCGGGGGTGGGCAGCAGGGTTTTCCCCCAAGTTTATCCTGGGGGTTTTCCTCCCACAAAGCAGAAAAACCGGCCCCATGAACACACACTTTGATAGACAAAAGATACTACCGGGAATTAGGAGCAACCAATCTATTCCGCGGGATTATCGGTTGCGGAAGCTTACGCAGTAAAATGTGTAGGCTTGCACAAAAGTGTAACATACGATGACGATGATGACAGACGTGGAGCTAGGCCTAATGCAGCCAATCATAGAGTAATCAACATCTCTGCACTGGCTGTTGAAGGATTACGGAATTTGGTAAGGCTCACAACTTTACAGAGGATGTAAATTGAACCTGACAAGAAATTGTATTCTTGTTTGATCTTTTACGTGTAAGCAATATATATTCATCCCTGTAAAAACAAAGTGACCAAATCTGTGTAAAGTAATCTGCAAGAAGTCTGATTAAGGCCTCATACAAGGGATAATATATCCTTGCCTAAGTATCTCATAAAGCAAAGTATGCTTCCTTTGGATGTGCATAATATTATACATTATGGAAAAATCACTACCCAGACTTTTATTAAAGTACTGCTGAACTGCAGGGCTCCAAAAACTGAGTGTTCTAGAAGATAACTTAAATCTCACTAAATGATACAAACAAATCTCTAAACTCATCACTTCTGACTTCATTTATTCCAGAACAGGACACCCAGTCATTGCCCCTCAGTGAAAGCTAAAACTTACCACCAACGCTCTACTCCCAGGAAACAAGCCAAAAGATGAACATTTGGAAAATGTTATCGGTAGGAACTAGATGCAGGAAGACACCAAAGTGACAATTGACATTTATGTCTTTAAGGGCAAAGCAAAATGCTTTTCATATTCCCTGCTATCTGTTGTGGTTACAGTGAGGGTAAAATTTACGAGCAGTTTGCTCGCCTTGAATGGGCATGGAGATTATGCATCGTTATAGGAGGCTAATATAGCTTTTGGGTACTTAAGGGTCAAAGCTGTATAACTGAGAGGAGAACCTCCACATAGCCTTTAAAGGAATGCGGAGAACCGACCAGGGCTTCTGACCTAATGTCCAATCCTCACCTTCTCGTGGTGCACCCTGTTGGGTATCTACTTTGATACTGAACGAACGAGGATGGGCTGGCAATTTGGGATTTAGTCGACCAAATTGTATTCTTATTGGTTAAACCAAAACAAAAAATGATGGTACAACATGACAAAATTTCATGCCTGCTGGGGCATCGTCCGGTTAAACAAGGCCCCCGTTGTTTTCACCAGGGAACCAGGACAAACAGCGAAAAGTCAGCTACTGGAACAAATCTGAAAACAAAACCCAACTCAACATCACCAGAGTTAAAGATCGGTACTATCAACGTAAGAAGCCTGAATGGCAAAGAAATGGAGCTAGCTGAGGAATTAGATAAGTACCAGATCGACATAATAGGGGTGACTGAAACAAAAAAGACCAAAACTGGTGAGATCTTTCTGAGCAATAAATACAAAATGTTATATTCAGGCAATGACAATCAAGGAAAAGAAGGGGTAGCCATAGTATTCAACACAAAATACGAAGCTAATCTTTTTGAATGGCAGTCAGTCTCAAGTAGAGTAATGTGGGCAAATATGAGAATGGGGAACTGGACAATGAGACTTATTTGTGCGTATGGTCCCACAGAAGGTTCTACTAAGGTAGAAGTGGAGAAATTTTTTGATGCTTTAGAAAAAGCAACTGACACAATGAAAAAGGAAAAGTTGGTCCTTGTTGGGGATCTAAATAGCAGAGTAGGAAATGATTGTGAGACATACACAAATATTTTGGGAAAATTTAGAGAAAAGGGCAAAGCTAATAATAATGGCAAATATCTGTTGTATTTCTGCTCATGACATGGACTGGTTATTACTAACACCATGTTCCAACATAAAAATGTGCACAAATTCACATGGAGAGAAGAGGCTAGGAATAAGAAAAGTCTCATTGACTATGTTATTGTTGATAGTGATGTTTTCTCCCTGGTGCAGGACACCAGAGTGTACAGAGGATTTGAAACTGGAAGTGATCACTATTTAGTCTTGAGCAGGATAAAATTGAATTTCATATTGAAAAGAATAACATGTAAGAAAATTTTAAAGCGAATAAAAGTTGAGCAGCTCTCAGATGTGAACTGTGGACTAAAATACAGAAAGATTATTGAAAAGAAAATGAAAGAGTTTGAGAACAGGAATCAAACCTTGGAGATTCAGTGGCAAACTCTGAAGAAAACATTGATTGATTATGCCAGAGAGGCATGTGGTGAGGTTGTGTGCAAGGATAAAAAAATCAGAACTCCCTGGTGGACACAGGAAGTTAAGGAGGCAGTGAAGGAAAAGAAGAAAGCATATCAAAAGTTCCTGGCAAATAAGTCAGCTTTTACTCTTACAGAATACAGAGACAAATGTAAGAAAGCTAAACAGTGTGTAAAACTAGCTAAACAAAAGTCATGGGAGGACTTTGGCAAGAATATAGAAAATAAATATCAAGAAGGTGGCAAAATATTCTGGAGGTTTTTGAAGAAGCTTAGGAATGGAGGAAAGAGTGCTGTAAAAGGAGTTAGAGATGATAAAGGTGACATGAAAACAGGAGAAAAAGATATCCTTGAAGTATGGAGTAATTACTTTGAAAAACTGCTAAATGAAACACGCAGTGATGACAGCACAGCGATAAAAAACACTGACCAGGCATGCAGTCAGGAATACATATCCATACTTGAAGTAGAAAAAGCCATCAAAGGCTTGAAATGTGGAAAGGCAGCAGGAGTAGATGATATTCGACCAGAAATGCTGAAGTATGGTGGTATAAAAGTCTTACAGTGGCTGCACTGCATAGTTCAGAAAGCCTGGACAGATGAATGAATTCCCGATGATTGGAGTAGAGCTCTCATAGTACCCATATATCAAAAGGGAAACTGAATGTGAGAATTACAGAGGTATTTCCCTACTGAGTGTTCCTGGCAAGATCTATGCAAGTATACTTGAGAAACGGTTGAGAAGAATTGTGGAAGAAAAGCTTGGTGAAGAACAAGCTGGATTCAGGCCAAATAGAGGCTGTCAGGATCAGATCTTCACTTTAAGACAAATAGTCGAGAAAGCATGGGAATATAACATAGATTTGTATTTAAGTTTTGTCGATTTGGAAAAGGCATATGACATGGTGCCAAGAGAGCGAGAAGCTATTCAATACGCTGCAGTTATATGGTGTCAATGGGGCATTATATCAAGCAATACTTAGTCTTTATTTGAGTTGTAAGTCAGCAGTTAGAATTGTAGGAAGTACAGGAAGATGGTTTAATGTTAAATCTGGTGTGAGACAAGGATGTACATTATCCCCTCTGTTATTCATTATCTATATGGATCACATTATGAAGGAAAGTGGTATTAAACCTGATATCAAAATTGGAGATGTTAATGTCAGCTCTTTGCTTTATGCGGATGATGTTATACTTCTAAATAAATCCGCTACAAGTCTGCAAGATTCTCTGACTAAATTGAATAGCTGTTGTAATAGATATGGTATGAAGGTCAGCAATAAAAAGACAAAGACAATGAAAATAGGCAGAATCATTGAAAATGTCAACTGTGTTGTGAATGGAGAACCTGTAGAACAAGTAAAACATTTCAGCTACTTAGGCACGATTTTTACTGAAGATGGTAAATTAAATATAGAAATACAAAACAGAATCAGTAAAGCTGGTATGGTGGGAAGTCAATTGAATAAATTCATATGGAATAAGAGAGAAATTAATCGGAACACTATATTAGCTGTATACAAGACAGTGTTCAAACCAGTTTTAACTTATGGATCTGAGAGCTGGGTCAGAAGTAAAACACTTGACCAAAGACTAGAGACCGCAGATATGAGAGTCCTGAGAAAGATTAGAGGCGTGAACAGATGGCATCAGTGTCAATATCATATTAAAAATGAGGATATTAGGAAAGAACTTGACATTGTCAGCATCCAGGAATGTGTTAGCAGAGCTAATCTCAGGTGGTATGGTCACTTAAATAGAATGGGAGAGGAAAGATTAGCAAAACAAGTGTTCTCTGCCAGGTTGGCAGGAAAACAACCCAGAGGAAGACCAAGATATAGGTGGATTGATACGGTACAAAGTGCCTTAGACGATAGAAATATAAGATCTGATAATGTTCTAGTCTTGACAAGTAACAGACTGATTTGGAGGAAAATTGTAGATAGGAAGTTAGTAATGATGTAATTTTTTCATGTAGTACTGTCATATCCTGTACACCCCTTGAGGGTACATGGCAGGAATTTGATGATGATGATGATATAGCTTTTGGTCTTCTATATTTGAATATCTCCGTTGGCTCGTATGCTGCAGCTTGTTGAACCAAATCGTTGGGATGTGTGGACATCTTTAGGAAAAACTTGGATGCTAAGGATTGTAGAAAAGAGAGAATATAGGGAATATTTGTGTCTCTGTGGAGTTGGTTGTTTCTAAGATACCACGGGGCATTCAGAATCATTCTCAAGCACTTGTTCTGCACTCGCTGTATTTTGATAATGTTAGTATTAGAGGTGTGGCTCCAGGCCAGAGAGGCATAGGTGATTATAGGATGAATCATCATCTGGTATAGTTCAATTTGATTGTGTTGCTGAGCTTGCTATTTCTATTAATTAGCAGATAGATCTGAGCTATGGCTTTAGATGCTTTTGCGCATGCAGACTTGATGTGTTGGTTGAAAGATAGTTTTTTGTCGAGAATAACACCCAGGTAATTTGTTTCTCTCTGCGAGGGAATTTTAGTATTGAATAGTAACACATCTCCTGCAGGAGACATTGGCCTTTTTGAGAAAAGAAGGGCTGAGCTTTTCAGGGGGTTGACTTCCAATCTCCACTTGGAGAACCAACCCTACAACTTTAAAAGGTTTTCTTGAAGCTTTCTGGTAACGAAGTGGGGTCTGAGAGATCTGGTTAGTATTGCCGTATCGTCCGCATACAGGGCCAAAATGGAAGTCATCAGATTGTGTGGGATATCTGACATGTATACAGAAAACAGCAATGGAGCCAGTAGAGATCCCTGCTGCACTCCAGCAAAGATATGGCGCTGGGACGATGTAGAACCGTTGATTTTAACGTGCATTGATCTATTCTGAAGATATGAATGGATCAGATGAACCATTTTTAGTGAGGTACCGGCTGAGATAAGTTTGTGCAGGAGTCCAAAATGCCAGATTTTGTCAAATGCTTTGGATAGGTCTAGGAAAACAGCTCCTGTGCACTGGCACCAGTTGTAGCTGGTGGTAATGTATTCGACAATTCTGTGGATTTGCTGGGTAGTACTGTGG
This sequence comes from Typopeltis vanoorti, assembly GCF_054136105.1. Classification (NCBI taxonomy): domain Eukaryota; kingdom Metazoa; phylum Arthropoda; class Arachnida; order Uropygi; family Thelyphonidae; genus Typopeltis; species Typopeltis vanoorti. Next base: position 87,453,228 of record NC_143563.1, read on the forward strand.
TGTTGTCGAAAACCAAACTGTTCTTTAGGGAGGTTGTTTAGGTCATTTACTGAGGTTTGGAGTCGTGAGAGGATGACCTTCTCTGCAACCTTACCCAGGAATCACATCAGCCAGTTTCCAGGTGGAAGGAAAATAGTGAAGTCTTAAGATTGCATTTATTATACTGGCCGGGTGCACTATAGCTTTTCGAGGCAGCAGCTTGATCACCCTGTTTGAGATGCTGTCTGGTCCAGGGGCTTTATTGTTCTTAAGTTTTTTAATAATATCATATAATTCAACAGGTGATGCGGGTGAAATATGGTCAGCAATGGTATCTGGAAGGTTTAGTGCATGCCTGACCTGTCTGTGGATTTTGTACAGATGATTGAAATCTAAGTTGTTATAAGAAGGTGTGCGCTGATCCTCAAGATTTTTTAGTATGGCTTCTGCCTTATCTGCATCGGTGGATTGGGTCCTGGTTTGAGATTATAGGTGGGGGAGGGATCTGTTTTTATTTTTGATGTTTCTCAGTAGTCCCCAGATAGAGAGATCAATAGGTGAGATAGAGGCTAACTTTTTATCCCAAACTTGGTTTCTATATGTTTTAAGTGCATCTCTTACTGCTCCATTCAATCTGTTAAGCACTGTCTTGTCCTGAGGCGCGCGAGTGTTATGAAATCTCTTCCTAGCTCTGCTCTTCTCTCTGATCAGGTCCATAATGTCCTCAGGCAAACAATCAGGCTTGGGAACAAGTTTCTGGAAGGTTGCAACCATTATAGCAGACTTAATCTGTTGGGTGAGGCTAGTCATTGCAGATTCCAGATCTTCTGGTGTGCATATGTGAGGGACGGGTCCAATTTGATCCCTAAGTGCTTTAGACAATCTCTCCCACGATATGCCTGAATGAGAGGGAGGAGACAGGCATTCTTGTTCTCCCAATTGCAGTAGAATTGGGTTGTGATCCGACGACAGCTTGTTTAGTGATATAAAGCTGTACTGTAGTTTAATGTCTTGCAAGATGGCTATATCCAGGATGTCGGCAGTGCCAGACGTACTGAGATGCGGTGGTTCGGTAGGTCCAGCCACAACAGCATAGGTTGATCCTGTGTAGCTAGAAACGATGTGACTATTTTTATTGGTAGATTTACTGTTCCAAGCAGGATGTTTTGCATTGAGGTCTCCAGCAATGACGACCGGTCCTTTTACTCCAAGGATGGCATCCAGATCTGAGGTCAATAATGTCTTTAATGGAGGGTTGTATGCAGAAAAAATTTTAAGGTTTCCAATTGAGTTTGTGAGGACATTAATTCCTGTGATTTCGAGGTTGGTGGTAGTAGGGTTGGTTATTGAATGATGATTGATATAGTTTTTGATAAGGGTGGCTGTACCTCCACCTCTATAACCAAGTCTGTCGTTTCTGTAAATCTGATACCCTCTGATTTTCAGGGTGTCAGCAGGCCTCACGTGCATTTCATTGATTAGCAATATATCTGGGTTGTATCTATTATTAAATTCCTGGATTTCTAACAGTTTGTTTTTTATACCGTTGGCATTTCAACTGATAATCCTAAGAGAGTTTGGGGCAATTTTTTTTCCTATACATCAGAGAGTGCTGATAATATGGATTGGGTTTGCTGTAAGAATCTTTTTGTGACACTTAAGGATGGATTTGAGTTGCTGAAATCCTACAGCATGTTTGCAAGAGAACAGGTGATAACAGCTGATAGATTTGAATGTGGATTATTCAGGTTCTGGGTTTGTACTATCTGTTTGGAGCAGGCCACATCAGCATGTGTTCTCGCTTGATGTTGAAGATTCATTTTCTTAAGGGGCTCAGTTAATGATGGGCGAGCACCTGTTGTGATGATCTCACTCTTGGAGAACTGAGGAGCCTGAGCTTCAGGAACTCTTGCACTAGATGATGAGGTAGATTGATGATTTGGATCATTCCATCTGTTTTTGGGGTGATGTATAGACCTTCTATAATTAGCAGGGTGAGGACCCCCACAATTAGCACACTTAGCCGGGGTGGATTTTGGCTTGGTGCAGGTGTTTGTGGGGTGATTCTCGCCACATTTTAGGCATCTGAATTGAGCTTTGCATAGCTTCTGGGCATGGCCAAATTTTTGGCATCGGTGGCACTGCCCAGAAGATGCTTTCTTTCTCAATGGTTCTGGGGTGATTTTGAGTCAACAGATTGATTTTAAATTATAGATGTCTTTGTAAATGTTGTGAATCTCAACCAAGACCAAAGGCATAGGTGTCTTATTTGATCTAATGACCTTTATGGGAGGTAGTTCCTGTAAGTTAAGGTCAGTAACTATTTCATCCGTGTCAATATCCTCGGAGACTCCTCGTAGGACTACTTTCAGATTTTTTTCGGAGGCAAGTGAAAATGTGTGATATTGAGTTCCTCTTGCGTCCAATTCCTTTGCAAGATTTCTATAATCAGCCACCGTGGTGGGCCGAATTCTTATACCTTCGTCTACATTTTTAGCAGATGTATAACTTATTTGTAAATTAGCCATGATGGTTCTGAGTGTCGTCCATCTCTGCTTTTCCCTTAGGATAATCGGTGGCACCTTTTCATTGGGGGAAGCAGAGGGATCTGAAATGGGAACATCCTCGTCCATACCAACAACATTTGTTGGCTCAGCAGCGAGAGTTTTTCTCTTCTTACGAGCGTGGATTTCTCCTTGATCAAAAGGATTAGAGGTAGAGACAACTAGATTGAGTTTTTCCTCCATTTGAGGAGAGTCTTCATTTTCCTCGACATCAACTTCAGGTGAGGAATATAAATTTAAGTAGCCGGGCCAATCCCGTTCAAACTTTTTGAGAAGCTTTTTAATAAAAGTGAGTGCTAGCCTTTTATTGAGTGACTCGATAATGATGTCGGGGTCAATCATGCTAGTAGGCCATGTTGTCAGCTTGAACTTCTTTTGGAGTTTATCAATAAGTACAAGAGCCGGCTCTTTATTGAGCAAATCAGCGAACACGTCTAGGTCAGGCACGCTCATATCGTTTTAACTGCGTATGAGCGTTAATAAAAAATCCCGCAGGTCTAAAGACCTGCCAGCAGAAATTTTTGTAGAATATCCTGCAGCCGCAAAGGACTGCCAGCAATATCAAGCGTAGGCTAAAGAAAGTGAAAGCAATTAAATTGCATCTAAACAAAGTCCTACCTTGATATTTCACGAAATGCAGAATGCCATTCAAATCCCCACCATTACTTCACTATCTTACTAACAACCATCCCCTATCGATACCAAAGTTGAATTAATGCAGAAGTCATATATTTCCCGTATACAACTAGTAAAAAGGTGTATTACCTCTCTGGATTAGAGATAGTTGAAAATTTTTTCATTTTGTTACAAAGTAAATTAAACTTAACAAGCAATTATATTCTTGTTTAATCTTTTATGTAAGTATAAGCAAACAAGGTTTACACATTAAGTATCTTTCACTGCTAGGTTACCAATATACAGAGGTTGATGACTGCACATCAGTTACATTATGGGATACTAAAGCAAATGATGTGAAGTAATTCATGAGACCTTCCCATAATACACAGCCTCATGCACATCCTAAAGGAAGTTACTCTGCATTATGGGATACTAAGACAAGAGATGTGAAGTCATCAGCCTCTACATAAAATAGCTTAGCCATGAAGATACTTCTGTGCAAACTTTGCTTACACTTAGATAAGGGATTAAACAAGAATATGCTTTCTTGTCAAGTTTAATTTGCAGAGGATAGTATGGCTTTATTCAAGGTTAATCTCCTCGAGTTCTATGACAGACAGCAAAGCTGAAATGGATATGTATAAAAATAAAACTTATGGTTTTTGCCAAGATATCTGGGAGAATTCCAAATGCGAAGTTGCTATACAAACTCGATGGATGGATGAAACTCAATGCTTGATATGAATAAGAGTGGCAGGTATCATAAAGTTATGTATAGAGGTGTTAGATCTAAGAGAAGGAACGTGCACACTGGTATACCACCAGGTCCTGTCCTCTTGTTATTTACCTGGTATATTAATGATATCAGAAATGGTCTAGAGGATATTAATCTTTTGCTGATCATCCAAAGGTGGCAAGGATGATAAAGTATCTCTGCTGGTTAGTTTGAACAGACTGTGTATACAAGAAAATGACAACAAATATCACTTCAATGTTGTCAACTGAGTTTGAACTAAGGACATTGTAAATGAATTATTATTATTATTCAGGCCTCCATGGAGTCAAAAGACTCATCGTGGGAGATCCTTCCTAAGAAACACAAAGTCTATCAAGACTCATCATGTGAGGTCCCTCCCAGGAAACACAAAGTCTATCATACCACTCCTTAAACTCATTGACCGTTCTCGCTCTCACCACTCTATCAGGCAATGCATTCCATGGTTCAACTACGCTCCATGAAAAGAAACCACTCCTCACCCTCTTGCTCACAGTTTCCTTTCACAACTTCCATGGATGGCCCATTGTCATACTCCTTCGTGCTGTTCAAATAACCGAAAGAACTCCCCAGTGTCAACTCTAACCACCTCTCAACAGTTTAAAAGTCTCAATCATATCACCTCTCCTTCTTCTATCCACCAAACTCTGCAGTACACATTCCCTCAGCCAATCCTCATAGCTAACATTGTACAGTCCTGACACCATCTTTGTTATCTGCCTTTGTACCCGTTCGATAGTTAATTTATCCCCTTCAAATTCTGGGGACCAAATCTGAGAACAATAGTCTAAGTGTGGTCTGATCAGAGTCTTATACGACATGATAACTCTTATCTCTGCAGGTCAGTGTCCTTCTCATTATTGCAGCAATCCTCTGTGTTACCTTCACCACCTTTGCAATATGTCCCCTAAATTTCAGGTTTCTATAAATCATCAACCCCAGATCTTCCTCCAGTATAGCTCTTCCCATAGAGTATGCAGCACCCCTTCAATGTGTCCCAAACCTCAAGACCTAACATTTTGCTGCATTAAACTGACACCCAATTCATTTGTCCATCTGTCTAGCTTATTCAAATACTCTTGCAGGGGTACCACATTTGCACTATTACTAATAACCCTTCCCAACTTTGCATTGTCTGCAAACAACCGAATATCCCCTTGCAATCAATGGACAATGTCATTGATATAAAGGTTAAACAATATAGGTCCCAGTACTGAACCCTGTGGGATACCACTTTTAACCCTCTGCCTCCTTGAAACTGCTCCACCATACACAACTCTCTGATATCTATCGGACAGCCAATCCTGAATCCAGTTGACCAACCTGACATCTACACCCATGTGCAGCAACTTAAATATCAGATTATCATGTGGCACCCTGTCAAATGCCTTTGCTAAGTCTAAGAAAATGGCAGTATATGCCTTTCCCTCATCTACTGCTCTTGTAACTTTATTATAAAAGGCTAGCATATTGCTAAAACAAGAGCGCCCCTTCACAAATCCATGTTGACTCTCACAAATAACATTACCTTCATCTGCCCAATGCTGTATACGGTCCCTCACTAATTTCTCCAAGATCTTAAAAACTACTGATGACACATAAATTGGCCTATAATTAGACACTTCCAGTCTGCTACCGCCCTTATTCAATGGGACTATCTTACCTTCCTTCCATTCCCTGGGCACCTTTCCAGCAGCCAGACTTTCATTGAAAAGCCTGGTCAAAAGCACTGTCAGTAATTTAGTACATTCTCTTAAAACTCGTGGTGAAATACCATCCAGTCCCACAGCCTTACTGACATCCACAGTATTCAGTATTTGGATTACACTCTTCACCTGCACCTCTAACCCTCGGACCTGTCCTATCCTTCTAGTATTAAAATTTACTCCTCAAGGATGAAATACTTGAATAAAGTGTTCATTGAACAATTCCACTATGTCCTCTGCATCAGTTACTCTGTTCCGATTTTTATCCCACAATGTCATTCTTCCTCAGTCATTTCTCATCCTACTGGCCACATAGCTAAAAAATTCCCTAGGATTTTCTTTGGATCTTAGGGCCAATCTCTTCTCATATTCCAGTTTTGCCTTCCTTACCATGCTAGTCACTCTCCTCGCCTGAGTCTTATATTCTTCATGCATCTTCTCTTCACCTGTCTCCTTATATCTCTTCCATAGCCTCTTTTTCGCATGCAAGTTCCTGTTTAATATTGTTTGTCATCCACTTTACTCCAAATTGTGTCCTGTTCTTCACTCGTGGAATATAGCTTACTATTGCGCTACTAACAAATATTCCTTCACAATTTCCCAAGCACTAATGATATCATATCCTTCCAATGCCTCCTTCCATGAAACTTCCCCAAGCTGATGTCTAAGACTATTATAATCACCTGCCTTATAATTCCACATATGTTTCTGTCTCTTTGATACTCCTGCATGTCTATTCATCTTCCAAGTCAAAACCATATGGTCTCTCTCTCCAACTGGTGGGAGAGATGTCATCTCAGTTATTATCAACTCTTCTGAAGCTATGACCAAATCCAAAACTCTTCAGCCTCTTGTTCCCTCTATTACATGTTGCCTAAGACATTCGTCCCTCAAAAATTCTAGAAATTCCATTCCCTTATTGCTACATGCATCTTCCTCTCCCCAATTTATACTGCTGTAGTTAAAATCTCCCATAACAATCATTCTTCTTGCACTTGCCAAACTTAGCTGTCTAAACATCTCCTGTTCTCCACCCTCTGTGCTCCTTGGTCTGTAGCAACATCCCATTAAATATCCTGTCTTGCCCACCTGTACCTCACACCATATGCTTTCAAAGTCATTAGTGTCACCGCCTTTCAAAGCCTCCACTCTTACAGGACATAAGTCGTCACTTATCATAAGCAGTACTCCACCGCCACGCTTTCCCTTCCTATCCTGCCGAAAAATGCTGTACCCAGCTACTTCTATTCCTGTTATTATATCCTCTTATGTGAACCACATCTCGGTGATCCCAATAATCTTTGGCCAGGCTGATGCTATCAGCGCCACCAATTCCTCTCCTTTATTCTGGATACTCCTGGCATTAGTATAAAGCATAAAAATGCCATTGTTTCTATAACCAGCATTATCCCCTCTAGACTCCGCTGAGCTCTGCATTATCTGATGTCATCCCACTTTTCACTGCTACGCTTGAGTTACTTCAATAAGTTTAAAAATGGTGTCTTTGCAAATCTTGAGTATACTCAAGTGTACTTTTGCATTTAAAAAATCTCTGCCAAAATAACTTTTAAGAACGTTTGCATTTTTCAGGCATATGGAGACACCTATTATGAATACAGCTCATTTAAATTCAAGCACTTCTCTGTCTTTGCCTGCTGTGAAATACCATCTGCTTTGAAAATATTTGTACTTTTGCCTATATCTCCCAACTGATGTGTCACATTCTCATTTTCCTCCCATGGATAGAGAAAATAGTAATCAGCATGCATGCTGACCATAGGTTATAATGAACTTCCTTTGTGTAATGAAGTTAATAAAGTACAAGGAGAATAAAATGAACAGTTGAGAGATCGGTCAGACATGACAAGAAGTTCTGCTGAATGTTTATGTTAGAAATTTAAGTGGTACAGTGAGTTTTATTCTTGCCTCTTGCACATAACAATAATACATTCTCAGAAACTGTACAAAGTAAATATAGATTTTCCACTGACTTGCATAAGTGAAAATTTTCAAATCTGCCAATGGCAAGAGTAACGACAACAATGTGATGTGCAAAACACAGAGATCAAATCCTCACATTGAAAGGAAGACACTTTCTGGCACTCATTACTCTTGCTCCTAAGAAAAAATTCCACAAGATATTGTGATGTGTGTCCAAATATCTCATTTGAAGAGAAGTAGAGAGAGGGAGTAGATATGTGTGACAAATGTCGGGTACTGTCTATATCTTAAAAGTTTATTTTTCACTTGGTTAGACTATAATAAATAATAAATTTAGTTTAATCCTTTATCCAAGTGTGAGGAAACAAAGTTTGCACCTGAAAGTATCGTCAGCACTGGGGTAAGGTGGTACAACACCGGGAAACTCGTTGCAAAGGTGGAGCAAGCTAACATCACTCCTATCTCAGTATCTCCCATCACTCCTATCTCAGTATCCCCCATAATGCAAAACACATCTCCTTGCAGATATGTATAATGTTATGCATTAAGGGAAGGGCCACTACCCAGACTAGTTTCGACTTTTATTGAGGCCTCTTCAGTGGGAGCCAGGCTCAGGTGGAGACAGGTGGAGATACCAGACAGAAGCATCAGCAAGGTCATATCTACCGATAGGAGTTGCCAAACGGTGTGCCACCTTTTTATTAAATTACTCTGGATTTAGAGAAAGATGTTAAAAGTTCATTTTTCATTTGGTTAGACTATAATAAATTTAGTTTAATCCTTTATCCAAGTGTGAGCATTATGGGAGATACTGAGATAGGAGTGATGTTAGCTTGCTCCACCTTTGCAACGAGTTTCCCGGTGTTGTACCACCTTACTCCAGACCTGAAGATACTTTCAGGCGCAAACTTTGTTTACTCACAGTTCGATAAAGGATTAAACTAAATTTATTATAGTCTAACCAAGTGAAAAATAAACTTTTAACATCTTTCTCTAAATCCAGAGTAATTTAATAAAAAGGTGGCACATCGTTTGGCAACTCCTATAAGTAGAGATGACCTTGCTAATGCTTCTGCCTGGTATCTCCACTTGAGCCTGGCTCCCACTGAAGAGGCCTCAATAAAGGTTGAAACTAGTCTGGGTGGTAGTGGCTCTCCGCTTAATGCATAACATTATACATATCTGCAAGGAGATTTGTTTTGCATTATGGAAGATACTGAGATAGGAGTGATGTTAGCTTGTTCCACTCTCTATCTATCCATGTTAAAAAAAAAAAAAATCATATAATTGCTACATTTTGAAAGATAATTCAGGTGATGCAGAATGTTGTACTATACTAAAATGCTGAGCAAGATTTTTCAGTAAAACATAATTTGTGTGTCATAATCATAGTTTAAACTTAACCTGAAAAAAAAAAAAAAGCTGAAGTTTTTGCATGTGATTTTTTTTTTTTAAAATTTAAATTATAAAAGAGGAGTAAAGCTAGCAAGAGGAGTTAGATTACCTATATATTTCCAGCAGTAAAAGTGTTAATAGAAATTTGTTGCAAATAGTCAGTGAAGCTAGATACTTAAGTTGATGGTAGATAGCATTAATGCTTACTGACCACACTGCTAAGCTGGTTAAGTTACATTGCTAAACTGTAGGAATAAGAAAATTATTTTCAATTTAACAAGGCTCTGAGCTCTGATAAGACCATATCAGTACTACTGTGTTTGGATATGGTCATTTTGTTTTTATGGAAGACAATCCAGAAGATTGGCAGAGGGTAACCAAGTTTATATCTGGGCTATGACACTGTATATATGGAAGAAATCAAGCAAAGGCAACGTGGTTAAAAAGTTTGAGAAATAGAGGAGAGAAGATACAACAGAAACAGACCAGTTGGTAAGAGGGATCTTATAGTATAGGAACAAGTGACATTTTGCTGTTCATAGTAGATGGATAAGAGAATTTGGGATTATCCTTGTAAGCCAAGTAGGGGTGATGACTCACAACACTTATCCCTGTTGAGTGTTTTGAGTGCATCTTGGGCTAATGCAGAGATATGATATGAATATAGACTGATGTCACTACAGATGAATCTCTTAACTGGAATTAAGGCTTGATTTTGTAAGCAGTGATCTAATAAGTGACTTGTCAGATTTCAATTATTCCAACAGTCATTTGCAAGCAATGTGAGACAGCTCATTGTAAAAACAACATTAACAATAATGCAATGTGAGACAGCTCATTGTAAAAACAACATTGACAATAATGCAATGTGAGACAAACTTCAGCAGTGTGTATTATTAATGCTTAACAAGGCTCTGAGCTCTGTTAACAAGGCTGTTTGATGTTTTGTGATGTTTTGCATTTGTGCTTTCTTCATAACTTTTTTCTATAATACTGATAAAATCATTCAGAGGGGTAGAAAATCTATTCATACTATTATAAAATAAATCACTTACAAAATATTGTATATTAGGAAGAAAATTTTCAGACATGGTTCATGGATATTAAAGAGAGATAAGGTTACAAAATGGTTTAAAATGACTACCATATGGCAAGCTGTTAAATAAATTGAAACAGATGGAACTGAATACCAGACTTCTAAGTTGGATCAGTGACAGGCTGTCAGATAGGTATCAGAAAGTTGTATATGGGGATGAACACTATCCAGAAAGAGGAAGGTTACTAGTGATATACCGCAAGGGTCAGTTTAGGGACCACTGTTGTTCAATTTGTATGTTAATGATATTTGGATGGGTTTAACTAGTGATCTGCAGCTGCTTGCAGATGATGCAAAATTGGGGAGAGCAATGCAGAGTTAAGCAGATGTTATGGTCTTACAGGAGGACTTAAATATATTGCACGAATGGGCAAGTAAGTGAAATTGTCAATTCAATATTGCAAAGTATAAGATTTTGAGATTTGGTAAGCAATGATGGGATGCAAAGTACACACTTGGTGGGGAAACTAAAGAAAGTGGAGAAGACGAGAGATCTGGAAGTGGTAGTGGACAAGGACCTGGAATTTAGGAGTCACATTGCACAAGTTGTGAAGACATCACATCAGATAATGCCAATGATGCAGAGGACCCTGATATGCAGAAATAAAGAGGTTATGATGCCACTGTATAAGGTCTTGAAGCCTCAAATGAATTACTGTGCACAGATCTGGTCATCCAGGTTTTCATAATGATAGGATATGTTGGAAACGATTCAAAGAAGATTCACAAAGATGACCAGTGGTCTTTGGAATGTGGAGTACAAAAACAGATTGAGAGAATGTAAACTGCTAAGCCTCGTGAATATGAGGAAGTGCAGGGGGGGGAGGTTATGATTGAAATATATGAGCTACTCAGGGGTTGTTATCAGATTGACATGGGTGAGATTTTTCATAGAATGGGAGAGGTGGGATAGAACAAGAGGCCATCGCTGGAAACTGTATAAGGAGGGTGTGAGCAGAGGAGTGAGGAGAAGCTGCTTTGCATGGAGAGAGATTCATGAGTGGAATGCATTGCCTGAGTGTGTTGTGAATGTAGACATATTGAATCAGTTTAAGGCACGGTTGGATGAGCACTGTGTGCAATAGTGTGTACCTCCCATGATGAGTGCGACTTCATGGAGGTCAGATGTTAATAATAATGTTCAGGATATTATAATATCGTTCACATGGCTGAAAAATTTGATTTCAGTACACAATATACAAGTAATTTATTTCACCTTGATATTTTTATAATTCTCATCTTTGATAGATGAGAATTATAAAAATTCTTATCTATCAAAGTATGTAAAATATAAAAATATGTAAAATAGACATAATCTTATGTCTATTTTACATATTATTTTATTTCACGTGATTAACAAAATCAGTCAAACTTGGACAAAAATTTTAATAATCTGTATCAAAGACTTTTCAATGAGATATAGTATAACTTATATCTGTGAGTGTGTGTGCGCATGTACACACACACACACATGATATGGTGCAAAAAAAACCAAAAAAAAAACCCAGTATTGAATTCAATGTCCTCTTTAGCACACACAATATGAGATATGCTATAAGACTTCATGCACATTAATAGAAATGTGATGTCTCATATAAATATATACACACACACACACTAGGGGGCTATGCCCCCTAGTGTGTGTGTGTATATATCCAGAACCCCGTGTTCTGGACTGATAGGCCGGTTCTCCTTGAATTCAGATGACTTGAATTTTGAAGACTCGAAAGGGGGGTTCTGCCCCCTCCCGGCACCCAACTCTCGAGTTCTGGACTGGTAGGCCGGTTCTCCTTGAATTCTGATAAACTGAATTTTGAAGACTCGAAAGGGAGGGTTCTGCTCTCCCCCCCTGGCACCTACGACACTCAAACCCCCCCGAGTTTCGGACTGGTAGGCCGGTTCTCCTTGAATTCTGATGACTCGAATTTTGAAGACTCGACGCTCACGGTAGCCCCTGAGTTTCAAAACATTTCAAATAACTTGACAAAAAACATGACACAAAAATGTTTCATATAAAGGCTTATCATACTCTTTTATATTATACTCTATAATATAAAAAGTAGATATATATATATATATATGAAAGTCAGCATGCTGAATCAATAAGCTAATATTGATTAAATTTTTATCTATCTTCAACCAATCAGGGAAAATAACCATGCAGTCATGTCCTAGGCTGATAAACGGAAAGGATTTTCAGGTTGTTTTAGGGGTTGTTTGAGGGGAATAGTATGAAACTGCATACCAGTGTATGACGTGGGAGTTAAATGGATAAGTATTGGATTAGCTAATGGATTATAGTCTGTTAATCCATTCAGAAAATGGATTAGCAAATAATTTGCAAATTTTTTACTTGGAATTTTGATGTTTTATTGGATTTTCTGGATAGATTTTGTTGTTTTTTTGCAATTTTTGATGATTTTGGTGGGAAATTTTTAAACTGTAGTGATTCAATAGTTTTTATGTTGTGTATCAAGGTAATAAGTGAAATATTAGGAAAAACTTATAGACTAGGAGCAGGCAGCAAGGGTGAAGGAGTCATAATCACCACACGCTCATACAGAGAGGGCCCAGACTAAGTATAACCTCAGAGAGTGTCCCCTGCTTCAAGCTGCCATACTCGGACTTGTCAAAATAAGCAGCAGCAAGATTATTTACCAACTGATTGGGAAGCCTCTGAAAGAATTACCAACTGGTTCAGTCCCATGTACTGCCTAGCTGCTGACAAGCAGAAACTACTTTACTGGCACCCAATTAAAGAATTATGGATCAAACAGTGAGCCTTCCACCTGTACTGCATACAGAAAGAAACTGGAAACTCTACTTTAGTGATCAAAAAGATGGAAATTGCCACTTCTTGTCTTAATAAGAAGGATATTGGTGAGGTTTAATGAGAGTCTTGATTGAAAATGAAAATTTAATGGTCTTGCAATGGGGGTAATTTCTAAGTAGTGGAAAGAGGTTAAAGTGCTATTGCAAGGATGGTGGTGGTAGAATGGAAGTACCAAACAAACAGACCAGATCTGTCTCTTGTGGTTGTTTAGATATTGGAAAAATTGGTATGAGATGATATATAGAATTAGGTAGATGAGGGTAAAATTATTTATGAAGGTTGGCATGGATTTGTTAAGGAGTGTTCTTGTTTATTTAACCCAGTGCCCTTCTTATAATATAATAAGATAACAAGAGCAGTGGATGAGGGAAAGGAATGCAATGTCATTTTTCTAGATTTTGCAAAGGCAACTGATAAGGTACTGGATGAGAAATTGACATTTAAGTTACAATATATGGTTTGGATAATGAGCTAGTAGATTATATTAAAATTGGCTTTCTGACAGATATCAGTGAGTTATAGAAAAAATCAAGGAATAGGTGGATAGGAATGTGGTACTATAGAGGAGGAAACATATTTTTGTGAAGGGTAGGTCATACCTCAGTAATTTACTTTTATTATTAAGGATTAATAATAATGGTAAAACATGGTGTCAGAAGACTCATTACGAAAGGCCTGCCCAACCATTATTCACACAATACCTATCATCCCTCTCCTTAAATCGTCATCACACCACTCACAACCACCTCAGGCAATTCATTCTAGTCGCTCTTCACTCTCCAAGCAAAAAAATCTAGTCATCCTCACAGGTACCTTTACTATCCATACTTTTACATAATCACCAGATGTGACTCCTAGTTCTCTCTCCATACTCATCATGTATAGAAACATTTATTTTGCATCAATATTATAGGATCACTTTAGTAGCTTATAAGTTTCTCTCATGTCTCCTTTTTTTTTCTCTGCCTGTCAAATAAACTATACAACCCATACACCTTTAATTTATCCTCAAAGAGGGCATTCTGCACACAAGATACCATCTTGGTTACTCGTCTCAGGATCCTCTCCACTATCTCCTCATGCACAGCAGTCAAGATGTGGCCATATCAAAGCCTCACGAAGAAGAATAACAACCTCCTAATCTCTACTTATCAATCACTTTGGGATGAAAAGATTATACACTGCATATTACATTGATGGTAGTACTGGATTAAAGGAAACATGGGGTGGGATCTGGGCATGAATGTGGACAGAGAGTTGAAGTTTAAAAGTATATTGCAAAGTTATAAAAATAGATAAAAAAAGACACCAATAAATTATATACTTGGTTTAATCCTTTATACAAGTGTAGGCACCTTAACTATTTTCAGGACTGAGGCAATGAGACCTCAAGTTGAAACTGGTCTGGGTAGTAACCCATCCCATAATGCATAGCATTATACATACCTGTAAGGATATGTGCTTTGCATTATGGGATACTAAGGCAATTGATGTGAAGTTATAAACTTCAGGGGCGAATGCTCTTCTTGAAATTCATGCTTGCTCTTGTTATCATTCAGGAAGTGAGAGGTGTGACTGAAGTCTGATTAGCGGAATAATGAATTACTAACCATTTAAAACTATATATTTAGAAATTTATGTACATTTATTTTACAAATGATATTCTATCTTTTTCAATTTAGCTACTTGAATACAAATTCTATCCTATGGTTCTTCTTTATGAACTGGTCAATAACATCGTCATAAAAAGTTGGTTGTAACTTAATTTTCCCAAGCAACATGCACACTTGTAAAGGCTGGCTGAAGCTCACTGGCTAGAGCTACTTTGACTGCGTATGGCCTGTGTTTAAGACGACGTGAATGGAGCGGAAAGGCTATGCATGCGCATGAAATCACAGTGCTGCAGTGAGGACCCTGGAAGCTCCCACAACCGAGCAAGCCAAGGTAGCTTTGTCTAGATGAGCAAGCATTGGCCTTCGATACACAACACAAAGCTCAATTATTGACACGCAAGTTTAAGACATCTTCTGTCTACAAAAATAAAAGCCTAAATGGAATGCTTATAAATGCATGCATTTATTAACAAATAAATATTACTTCTTTCTCAAGTAATGAGCTTGCACAGCAAGCATGGAGAATTCGCCCCTGATAAGCTTCTATATGCAAGTTGCCCCAATCCTAAAAATAGTTCAGGTGCAAACTTGTTTGGATACACTTGGATAAAGGTTTAAACCAAGTACTGTATATAATTTCTTGGTATCTTTAATTTATAGTATAACCAAGTGGATAAACTTCCAGCAACGATACTTAGTAAGCTTTATCAGGACACATGGAAAATTACAATCTTACTACAATATGATATCACTACTTTGTGATATTGTTGTCAGTTTTCTTTTGTCTAAAGCATAGGTTTAAGGTTTCTGCAGAGAGTAGTTCATGTGGTGAGTAAAGAAACAGCAAATAAGTTAAGACATGGTTTTATGAGTCCTATGCGTGTGGGCAACTGTGAATACCTTCCACGTGAATTACTGAATCACAGTTGTAATGAAAATTTTTTAGCTTTTTTTATTGAAATGCAGAAATTCAAAACGTCTGAGAAGTGAGCACATGATAACATGTTTCAGAGCATCTTTAAACTCTATGGAATACTGATTACTGAAGATGTTTTACATTTTTCTACATATATTTTTGTTGAATAGTAATCTATACCACAGATACTATAGCAGTGGCAGCTTTGTAGCTGCCACTGCAGCACCCCAAGGAAAAACTAAAAAATTAAATTTTGTTTGTGTTTATAAATACAGTAGTATCTCGCTAATCCGAACCTCTTTAGTCCGAACCCTCCAGTAATCCGAACTGCGGTTTGAAAGAAAAAAAACTTTTATTTACTATGTATTATTATTTTGTGTACTATTATTTGTATTTAATTATTATTATTTTAACTATTATTATTTATTTTATTATTATTACAGTACAGTATAACTACGGTGATACACAAAAAGAGGAAATTCAAAACGTGCATAATTCGGTTAAAAGTATAAATCTAAATGTTGAAATTTCACAAACAGATATTATTGAATGGATTACAGGTAGAACCGAAAGTGAATTTGAAATCAAATCGGATGCTGAAATTATAAGGATCCAGAGGCAAGTGACCAAGATGATAGCAGGTCTATGGAATGAACCTTATGAGAACAGGTTGAAGATTTGTGGATTACAAAAATTGGTTGATAGGCGGAAAAGGGGTGATATGATTGAGACATTCAAATTACTGAAGGGTTTCTATAAGATTAATTCAGAAGATATTTTTGAGAATAGGACTTGTGGTGGGAGGACTAGGGGTCATACATGGAAGCTGGACAAGAATGTGGATAGCAAGGGTGTTAGAGCTAGGTTTTTAACTTGGAGAGTGGTGAACGAATAGAATAAGCTGCCAGAGCGTGTTGTGGGTGCTATGACTGTGAATGAGTTCAAGGCAAGATATGATAGATACTGTGTGAATATTGAATAGTTGTTCTTGACATGATGTTAGGGCCTCCCTCGAGTCGGGCAATATTTCGGGCGACTCCAAGGAGTCGACAGACTTCTTGGAGTTGCTCGAAATAATAATAATAATAAATATGACACTACAGAATGAATTAGAAGATGATAAAGAACTCGAAGGGAGAAAAAGTAAAACATGAAGAGGCAGTTGACAGTTAATATGTATAGAATGGGCTAAGTAGAATGACACGCCATTCCACAAAATTTTTACAGCTCCGAGAAGAAGCATTCGAGCATTTTTTTTGTTAAAATAACACAAAAAAGTTTTTTTTGTGTTTTTTTTTTTGTGTTGTGTACAAGAAAGTGATATTTTTATGCAAATTAAGTTGTGTACTGAACTATGCAATTTTATTCAATCAGAATCCTCAACAATACATACAAACTAAATTTTTTACTAAAATAAACTTGTGTATTGTATTATTTTTTGTTTGACATTACAGTACAGCAGCATTCAGTTATTATTATTATTACTGATACCTCCAAGGAGTCCGAAGACTCATCGTGGGAGGACACCTACAACTGTCTCAACCACTACACCGAACCTCAACTATGAATCATCTCCATCAACGCCATCTACTGCCCATCTCCACCACCACAACAACTAGTATTTTTTTTGTCTGTAAATTGCATGTGTTCTGAAGGGCCGATTTATCTGTATGTGGGATGAAAAACCAGAGTTTCTGGGAGAAAAAACCCTGCTACCTCTGTATGAGATCGGCTAACTCACCTTCAATTAGTTACTTCATTTATTTACACAATTTAATTGATGTACCATTAGAATCTGATTATTTTTGTCTTAAACGCTAGTTATTGTTATCTCTTGGGGGAAAATTCACTAATCCGTACAAGCACGGTTTTTATTAGTTCGGATTAGCGAGATACCACTGTAATAACAATGCTGACAACATTATATAAATGTAATGCATATTAAAGGTCACAGCTTATGTTTTGACATTAATTGATTAGTTAATAATTGGAATTGTTCGATTAACGCTTTAGATTACGAAGCAAATGCACTGCAAATTATCACATTCAGTCAGTTGTGGGTAGACCTGCCGATATTTGTTTGCACTTGTCACTGCACGTAACAAGTGAATCTAGCACTGCTCGTATTTCTGAGGTACGAAACTTTTATTATTAGTGTTTGTTCATGGTGAGGGTGAAATATTTTTGGCAAAAATATTTAAAGCGACACTGCTCAATGAGCAGTGCCGGATTCACTTGTTACGTGTAGTGACAAGTGCAAACGAATATTGGCGAGTCTAGCCACAACTGACCGAACGTGATAATTATGACACTGCATTCTCATAATTATAATATAAAAAAGTAAATTTACATATTCGAGAATATGTAAATTTACTCATTAATAAATTGGTTACTGATTAGGAAAAAATGAATTATTTTTCTTATTTTGTATATGCAGTACCCCCACTTAAAATTTTTGCCGGCCACCACTAATCTATAGTGAAAATGGAACACACATGTTCATTATTTGCAATTTGTAATATGGCAGATAGTGTGGGTTAAAACTGGATTAATTTAAACTACATTTCTGCAGGCTTGACATTCTTTGACACTGAACAACACTTGACACTTGTTCTTCAACACATAATCTGATGTGCTGTTTTGAATACCTTAGCAATTTGTCCTCTAAACTTCAACTCCCTGTCTGCAATCACCCCAAGTCCTTGGTCTCATCAGTTTCCTCCAGTTGGGTTCTATCAATATAGTACAGAGCTTCTGATGTCTTCTTCTCAAAGTGCATCACCTTACACTTGGCTCTGTTAAAGTGGCAACCATTTACCTTTGCACATATTATTATTATGTGACACCTCCAAGGAGTCCAAAAGCCTCATCGAGGGAGGGTACTTACTCTACAACTCTGTCTCCATCACTCAATCCACCAACTATACAACAAACCGCAACTACAATCGTCATCTACACCAACACCATCTACTGCCCACCCCACTAGTATTTTCACAGACAGTCACAAACACCCATGCCCATGGAACCCACAGCCTTTTGGCTGGGGAGTGGATATGCTAACCACTAGGCCAACCAGGATGGTGTTATTGCTGGCCTGGTTGGCCAAGTGGTTAGCATATCCATAGATATCATAGCATATTGCCAGCCTATTTAATTCATCTTGCAGGATCTCTACATCACATTGATTTACTATTGCTCTTTCCAGTTTTGCATTATCAGCAAACCAATGAATGATTTATATCAAACCATTTCCTAAATTCTTGATATACAAATTATGTAGCACACCCTAGTCACCTGCATTCTGCTAGACTCAACTCCCTCGTAAACCACTCACTGATATCAGCTACTGATATCGATGAGTGGTTTATGGAATCCTGTCAAATGCCTCTGCAAAGTCCAACAGTACCACTGAGTAGCCATTTCCTTCATCCAACTCCATTGTGACTTTATTATAAAAAGTAAGCATATTATTAAGGCAAGACCTACCCTTCCTAAAATGGAAGGGTAGGTCATGCTGTTCCTTATAAATTATCACAGGGTTTCCCAAACTTCCTGCTAAAGTGGAGTCCTAAACAAGCAAAATTTGTTTGCAGAGCCCTCACAACTCAATCTTTAAAATAAACATGAAAAAAAGGAAGAAATCAATAAACACTCCCCATTTTACAATTTAGTGCTCTGTAAATATAAAAAAATTAAGTTCATTTTAATGAACTTAATTTTTTGAACTGCAGAGTTCTTCGAAGTCTGGTATATTGGACATAACTTGTAGCATCACATCATTTCATCATATCATCGATTCATTAATTGAGCCATTCATAAGCCAAATCGATTAACTCCACTTTTTGAATTTTTTTGAATTTTAGTGTCAAGCACTTGATTGACTCCTAACTTTTTATATTCATAATAAATTTCCCTAATAATGATTAACACTACTAAATAACAAAATTTTTGTTGGCCATCGAATAATAAATCATTTATTTCAGAAGCCAATCTAATTAACTCCATACTCTAATGTAAATCGCTGCAATAATGCAATTCCAACGCAGAGGCAAGTACTTGATGATAATGGTAAATTGTTTAGTGCTGTCTCATCACAAAAAAAAGTAAAATAATTAATCAGTTACAGTCTAACTGCCACAGAAGTAAGTACTTGTGAATTTTAGTGTCAGTTGTTTTTAGAAAAAAGAAAAATTATACCGTTATAATATCAAGATGGATGAGACTAATAATAATTATTTGGATGTGGAAAATGATGAATCTGATGGTTCTTCAATACGATTTATTAGCAGAAAGCTCGGCTCAAGAAAACGTTTATGTATTTCTTCGGATTCGTCATCTGATTGTAGCAGTGAAAACATTACAACAAATAATTCAATTGGGCAGAAAAGAAGTTGTAATCCTGATAAATGGGCTCGAAATGTCCAAAAGCATAGAAGAATAAAAAGTTTGGAATACAGAAATAGAAGGGGAAATTTAATACCTGCAAAAACTTTGTAGATGTAATATGTCGATGTCGTCAGAAGTGCAATGAAAAAATAACTTTGGATAAAAGAGAAGCTGCCATGGAGGCATTTTATAATTTAGACAGTCAATTTGAGCAAAATATTTTTTTAAGAGGTTGTATTAAAGTTAACGAAATAAAAAGAATGAATGCGCCCGAAGGATAACAGTAAAATGCCAAGATCACGTTCTTTCACATATTATTTTCGAAACAGCCGAAAAAATTATGTTTATGTTTGCAAAAAATATTTTAAGGATACTTATCAGATAAGTGACGGATGAATATACGACTGTTGTCGTAAAGAACAAGTTTCGTCTTTGATTGATCATCGCAGTCGCCATGTTCCGGGCAATAAAATCGATGACACACGTTATAAAATGTATAGATTCATTTCCTGTCTACACTAGTCACTACACAACAGCTCACAATCCAAGACGAAAATATTTAAATCCAGACCTAAATATTAAGAAAATGTACAAACTGTACATCACACAATGTGAAGATGAAGATATAGTACCAGTGAAAGAAAAATATTACTATAAGGTATTCTCCACTAA
Source organism: Typopeltis vanoorti (assembly GCF_054136105.1). Lineage (NCBI taxonomy): Eukaryota > Metazoa > Arthropoda > Arachnida > Uropygi > Thelyphonidae > Typopeltis > Typopeltis vanoorti. Next base: position 87,473,722 of record NC_143563.1, read on the forward strand.
ATTTAATTTACATTTCAAGCAACTGTCTAAAGATACATGCCAAACTTGTGATACTTTGCAAATAAAAATTCAGTCTTCGGATACTGAGGGAATTCGGATGACAAAACTTGAAAAGGACGCTCACTTACAAGAGGCCGAACAGGCTCATAGTCATATGGCTGCAGATGGAATGGCAGCATCCATCTGCAGCCATATGACTCTGTCGAAAGAAAATACAAAAAGAAATTTTTGTATTTTCTTTCGACTTAGAAAAAGCTTTAGCCTTTCCTAAACTTATTACATCGGTAGCTTATTATAAGCGAAATTTATATGTTTATAATTTCGGTTGCCACGATTTTAATAAAAATATAAGCCACATGTTCATTTGGCCAGAAACTGAAGGATCGTGCAGGTCTCAGGAAATTTCATCATGCCTAATAAAGTATATAAAGACTTATGCTAAAAATTATGAAAAAATAATAACCTATTCTGATTCGTGTACTGGACAAAATAGAAATATCAAAACTGTTGTAAGTTTATTGAAATTGGTTCAAAGTACAGAAATAAGAGCTGAGTCAATTGAAATGAAATTTTTGGTAAGTGGACATAGTTATCTGCCTAATGATTCAAATTTTGCCATTATCGAGTCACATGCGAAAAAAATTCAAAACATTTTTTCACCAGATGATTGGTACAATATAATCAAAACCAGTAAAAAGAAAGCACCATTTAATGTGGTTCAAATGACCCATCAGGATTTTTTCTCAACAAATCCTTTAGAAAATTCTATCATTAACAGAAAAGTAACAGTTACAGGGTTACCAGTAAATTGGCTTAAAATGTGCTGGATAAAATTAAAAAGGTTAAAACCCCACGTCATACAATTCAAATATGACTTTAACAAACATTCAGAATTTCATGCTATTAATATAAGAAAATCTGTAGCAGGTAGACCACTAGGTCTGAAAAATGTAGACCAGCCTTTGTTATATTGCTGGCCTGGTTGGCTGAGTGGTTAGCGTATCCGCTCTCCAGCCAAAAGGCTGTGGGTTCGAATCTGGCCATGGGCATGGATGTTTGTGATTGTCTGTGAAAGTATTAGTGGTGGTAGTCGGCGGTAGATGGCATTGGTGTTAGATGCTAGAAGGTTGGTGGAGTAGTGAGATGAAATGTTGTAGAGTAGATGCCCTCCCTCGATGAGTCTTTGGACTCCCTGGAGGTGTGATGTAATAATAATATCCTACAGGTAGAACTGTGACAAGAGAAAAGAAGAAAGATATCATGGCCTGTTGAAATTCATTCCTCCTATTAAACATGATTATTATAAAAACTAAGAACAAATCGACATGATGGGACTGGGACCTCAAATACAGCTGACGAAGAAGACATCATTTATGTTGCTGATGAATCAATTTAAACAAACTAATAATAATAATTATAACAGTAATAGAACAGTTATTCATTTTTGCAAAAAATCTTTAATAAAAATGTATGATAATGAAGTTTTTCTGTAATAAAAAAATAATTTGAAGACTGAATTTGATGTTCTTACTTTTTTTCACTTGCCAAATCGATTAACTCCCTTAGTCACGAAAAAATTATAATAATAATGATTACTCCAAGGATATTCCATCTTATACATTTTATATGTATAAGATAGAATATCGTTAGATAAAAGCTACATATGCAATAATACATTCTATAATGTTTATTTGAATTTATATTTTAAAAGGAATTTTAAAAAACAATGTATATTATTTTATCACTTTTCCCCACTTTTTGTTTTATGGAGTTAATCGATTTGGAAAGTGAGTGGCTCAATTAAAAAAATAATAATAATAAGTGAATGTTTTAAACAAGATTCTAGGGCAAAGCCCTAGAATCTTGTTTAAATTCACCCAAGAAATCTAGGGCGAAGTCATAGAATTTCAGTTGTGCAGCCTGCTTTGGGAAACCCTGAATTATCATATTCCTATTCAACCAGTTCTGAATTCTGTCTTTTATCAATTTCTCTAATACTGTAACCACCAATCCTGTCTGACAGTTTCCAAGGTCAAGACTACATGATTGCTTTTCTCAAGCGGAGCCAGCACAGCTAGATTGGTTACTGTTACATTATTTGATGTTATGATCAGATCCAGCACCCCTGAACCTCATGTTCCTTCCATTGCATACTGCCTCAGGTGATTACTTCTTAGCATCTGCATAAGTTCCATTTCCTTCCCTCTCTCTGACCATTCTTCTTCCAAATCTGTCCCCATAATTGAAATTCTCTGTAATAATTATCAATTTACACTCAATGTGTAATTTGCCAATGCATGCCATCTTACCTTGTTCCTTATATTCCTTTATTACGATTATGCAAAATGCAATATTCTGATGGGCCATGAGGCTTGCCTGAATAGGATTTAAATATGAGTAGGGAATAGGGAACACGGCGTCATAACTAACGATGCAGCTGAAGATTGTGCGAATGTTCAGACAGGGTGTTGAAATGATAGTGGAAAAAGAGTTTGATCGATGATAAAGCAGGTGATAATTTATATGATGTTAAAAACCAGAGTGAAATTAATGATAAAGTCGGCAATAATGACATGGAAAAACAGAGTGCAGTTAATGGTAAGCTGACGAGCAGGATTGATGGTAAACAAATGTGTTTTGACTGGCAATAAAATAGTGAAAAAAGAATGCAAGATTTGAAAGCTGAGTTAGTTAAGATGAGGTGGATGTAGAATGAAATGAAGAGAATTGTAGATATATATGGAAGAGTGAAGAAGATGAAAACAAATTATGTCAGTATAAAAACAGTAATGAAAGACCTCCAACTGGCATTATATGGTGATTCAATTATTACAGGTGTGGTAAACAAAAAAATGTAAAAGGTGTGTTTTCCTGGACGTAAAATTAATAGAGTGATCGAGGCACTGGATATGAGGACTAAGTTAACAAAGTTGGTAGAAGTGGTAGGGACAAATCACTTGACTGGTAACAAAAAGAATGTTGTTCATCAGGAGGTTGTTGAGAAGGATAAAAGATAATAGTGATTGGAAAGGTAGTCAATGTAACAGTGATGAGATGAGATGGAGAGCAAGAATTATGAATGATATGTTAGCAGAAATGTGTTAAGATAAAAGGAGTGAGGTTTGCTAATGTGCAGAATGAGTTTGAAGGAAGACTAGACTGTATAAGAGTCTTGGACTTCATGTGAATGATTTTTGGTGTAAGTCATTTCAAGAAACTGCTGTTGGAAGGGAGAGTAATGAATGCAGAGAATGAATCTGAACAAGTAAGAAGTGGTGGGAGAGTAAGGAAAGAGAAATTAAAGCGGTGTTTATGAATGAAGAAGTGGGTAGCATGAGTGCAGAGAATGATAGAACAAGTGTCCAAGACAAACAGGAAAAGGGAGACTCAGGGTGGACAGGGAGACACAGTGGGAGAAAGGCTGATGCTCCAAGAGAATGTGAATGCATGTGTAGACAAAAAGGGAAGGAGATGACCTGGAATCAAGAGAAAAAAAACCATTGGATTTGAAGAGAGTTCTGAAATCAATAAGGAGAAAAAGAAATTACTCTAGGTAGGTATGGAGAAACATCTAATAAAGTGGTATTAGTGAAACTTTTCATAGATCCAGGAATGAGCTGGTATGTTTGTATATATATCTTAGAAGTATAAGAAAGAAGACAAATGAAATGGCTGCAATGATCGAGTTTATTCACCAAAAAAACTGTTGGAATAAGTGAGATATGGCTGGATAAGGATGACATCGTGACAGGAATAGAGATAGAAGGGTATAATGTATTTCATGAAGAGAGAAAGGATAAAACGGGAGGTGGAGTGCTATTGAGGAGAGAAAAAGACTTATGTCCATACATGGAAGAGATGCAAGGGGGAAATAATGGTAATGGTTTTGAGACAGTATGGTGTGAGATAGAGGTGAATAGAATGAAATACATTGTTGGATGTTGGTATAGACCTGGTAATGTGGAGTGCAGTGACCAGGAAATGTATCAGCAAATTAGCCAAGGAAATAGGAAAAGGGTGATCGTTATGGCATTATAGATTGAGATGACCAGATAGCAACTGAAAGTAAACAAAATGAGTTTCTTCAGTTTTTGGGGAACAACTACCTCAGGCAGTACGTAACAGAGAGCACATGACGATTGTGAATTTGATCATCTCATCAGAGGATGTTATTATAAACGAGGTGTCAAATCTCTCTCTAGTTGGTAAGAGTGAGCATGAAGTGATTACCTGGATGATTGTCAGCCATGTGAGGATTTCTGTGAGAAAAGGGTATATGTGGAACTAGAAGGTGGGTGATTATTAAAACTCAGGAGAATGCTTGGAGCTGTAGGAGGGAATGAAGAGCAATGCTGCTTGGGTGATATTCAAGAACTATTTAGTAGAAGCAATGTCTAAATGTATTCCAAAGGTCAGAAGATTAAATAAGGTAGGTGTGAATTGGGTGAATGAAGAGTTTAAGCATGCAATAAAGAGAAAAAAAAAGCATTATGGAGGCAACATAAGAAGAATGGTAATAATTAATTCCATGAGGAATACAGGCAAGGCGGGCAACTCTGTTGGTAAGGGTAGTAAAAGTTCAGTATGAGTAGGAGTTAGCTAATGAATCCAAAAACAATTCCAGGGAGTTCTTTTGATAAGTAACCACCAGAAATAAGAATGATTATGAATGGATTGCATTGATTGGAGAAAATGGTATAAGGACAACTGATATGGTTGTATGGTTGAGATATTGAATGAGAAGTTAATAAAGGTCTTTCATCATTATGAATGTGACATCATGGACAGTTTGAGAACAGTGGATGATGAGGAGAGACTGACTGTGAGTGAGAAGAGGTATATGGGGTAATTAAGCAAACTTGATATTAATAAAGCTGTGGAACTAGATGATATCAATCACTGCATATTTTGAAAGAATGTGCTAGGGAGTTGACATCTGCCTTAACATATTTATTTAATATGAGTCTTACAGAGAGTTAAGGTCCATAGAGTTCGAGCATCAAATTATAGGCAAATCTCTATGTCAGGTGTAGTGGTTAAAGAATTGGAAAGACTGGTGAGAATCGGGATCTAAAATTAAGTTGACAACAATGGTATTATCTTTGATGGACAGCATGGACTTGCTAAAGGGAGGTCATGTTTTAGTAACCTACTTAATTACATAGAGTATGCTTAGACTTTGCAAAGGCTTTTGATAGATTACCACATGATAAGTTGATAGTCAAACTAGAGTGGATAGGGTTGGATATTAGACTAGTGCAATGGATTGAAGATTGGCTGTTTGATAGGTATCGACAAGTTCTGTATGGGGTAGCAATATTACAGAAGAGGAAAGTCACTAGTGGTGTGCCTCAGGGGTCTGTTTTGGGGCCATTGCTGTTTAACCTCTATGTTAATGATATTGGGGAAGATTTCAATGGGGATATGCAGCTTATTTGCAAATGATGCAAAGTTTGGATGGACTGTGAGGAGTAGAGCCGATGTTGTGGCCTTACAAGAAGACTTAAATAGATTGAGTGAATAGGCATCAGAATGGGGATGCCAGTTCAATGTTATGAAATACAGTAAAACCCCAAAGTTATGCGGTAGGTGGGATCAACAAAAAGCACGTAAGTCAAATTCGCGTAACTCGGGGTATAATTTTGTAATTTATATATACAAACATACAATTGGGACCAAAGGTTTACAAAAACACCTATATTTTTTAAGAAATATAATCATAATTGTAGTTTTTCGTACATAAAAAAAAAGAAAGTTATTTCAATGTCAATGGTTTCATAAAATCTAATAGATTTATCTGACAGCATAATGTCTTTTTCTTGTCATGCAAAATTTCTTCATAGCAAGCTAATGATGTTTTTATTCCTTCCCTTGTGGCTACAATTCATTCCTCGTTAGAATCTATGTCCTCCAAAATCTGTAAACCTTTCTTTCATGATTGTTCTTACTGTGGATTCCTGTAGATCGAACTTCTTTGCTAGCTCACAAATTTTCATTCCACCTTCAAAATCCTTAATAATGTTGAGTTTTGTTTCCAAAGTCAATGTTTTTCTTTTCTTGCTAGCTGTAGAAGAATCGGACTTGCTTCTTTTGGATGACATTATTATTTTTGTGATAAAATTTTTATCAAGAACTTAACATTAAACAATCGCAAGGTTTGTACACTATAAAAATCGTGTATGAATGGAGACCACGCGAAACACGTCAATGCTTGTTCACAGCATGTGCGACAATGGCGAATGCGGCTGGCGCCTAAAAGATACGACTAGTGGTGAGGCGTGAAGCAAATACGTACATATAAGAAACCGCGTAACTCAGGATTCGCATAAGTCGGGGTATGACTGTATAAGGTTTTAAAATTTGGAAAACAAATGTAGAATATAGAATTTACTTGTGTGGATATATTGTTTGAGGTAGAGGAAATAAGAGATCTTAGGGTGATGATGGGTAAGGATATGAAATTTAGAGGACATGGGGACTAATCAGTATGAACCAGACCCAGAGGTGATACTAAGGTTGAAGTAATGCAGAAGTCATATTTTCATATATGAGCAGCCAAAAGGTGTCACACCTTATTATTAAAATACTCTGGATCAGAGATAGTTGTTGGAAGTTTTTCCACTTGGTTAATAGTTCCAACAACTATCTCTATATTGCCAAAATTATGAGGACAACACAATAAATTATGGGAATGATGCAGAGAACACTGGCTTGTTGAAGTCAGGAGATTCTGGTTCCATTGTATAAGGCTCTGATTAGGACACATATGGACTACTGTGCATGGATTTTGTCACCTGGTTTTAAAATGGATGAAGGCATGTCGGAGATGATTGGCCAAAGTAGTTCCTGATCTGTGGAATGTTGAATATGAGGAAAGACTGAGAAGATGCAATTTGCAAAATCTAGTGGATAAGAGGAGGAGGAGTGATATGATAGAGATATACAAGTTAGTAAGTGGTTGTTATGAGATGAATGTTGAAGAGGATTTTCATAAAATGGTGGAAGATAGGGGAGGAGAACAAGAGGTCATCCTTGGAAACTATATAAGGACGGTGTGAGCAAGAGAGTGAAAATCAGTTTTTTTTTTTTTTTTGGATGGAGAGTTGTGAATGATTGGAATGCTTGAGAATGTGGTGTCTGCAGAAGATTTCATGTTTTACAGCATGGTATGATGTGCTGTGTGTGTGACAAAAGGAACCTCTCAGATGAGTCTGACTCCATGGTATCTTAGGATAGTAATAATGATGATGCTAAGATCTTTAGCACATGGGTCTGGATGTCAGATTGGTCAACTGGATTCAGGATTGGCTGTCTGATATGTATCAGAGAGTTGTGTATGGTGGAGCAGTTTCCAGGAGGCAGAGGGTTACAAGTGGGGTCCCACAGGGCTCAGTACTAGGACCTATATTGTTTAACCGTTATATCAATGACATAGCCAAGGTGCCCAGGGAATGGAAGGAAGGTAAGATAGTGCCATTGCATAAGGGTGGTAACAGACTGGAAGTGTCTAATTATAGGCCAGTCTGTGTGTCATCAGTAGTTGTTAAGATCTTGGAGAAAGTAGTGAGGGACCGTATACAGCATTGGGCAGATGAGGGTAATGTTATCTGTGAGAATCAACATGGATTTGTGAAAGGACGCTCTTGTTTTAGCAATATGCTAGCCTTTTATAATAAAGTTACAAGAACATTAGATGAGGGAAAGGCATATACTGCAATTTTCTTAGACTTGGTGAAGGCATTTGACAGGGTGCCACATGATAAGCTGATATTTAAGTTGCAGCACATGGGTCTGGATGTCAGATTGGTCAACTGGATTCAGGATTGGCTGTCTGATAGGTATCAGAGAGTTGTGTATGGTGGAGCAGTTTCCAGGAGGCAGAGGGTTACAAGTGGGGTCCCACAGGGCTCAGTACTAGGACCTATATTGTTTAACCTTTATATCAATGACAGCCAGTGGATTGAAGGGGGATATTCAGTTGTTTGCGGATGATGCAAAGCTGGGAAGGATTATTAGTAATAGTGCAGATGTGGTAGCCCTGCAAGAGGATTTAAATAAGCTAGATAGATGGGCAAATGAATGGGGGGTGTCAGTTTAAAGCAGCAAAATGTAAGGTCTTGAGGTTTGGGAAACATCGATGGGATGCTGCATACTCTATGGGAGGAGTTATACTGGAGGAAGTAGGGGAGACAAGAGATCTGGGGTTGATGATTGATAGAAACCTGAAGTTTAGGGGACATATTGCAAAGGTGGTGAAGGTAACACAGATGATTGCTGCTATTGTGAGAAGGACACTGACCTGCAGAGATAAGAGGGTTATCATTCCGTTGTATAAGTCTCTGATCAGACCACACTTGGACTATTATTCTCAGATTTGGTCCCCAGGATTTGAAGGGGATAAATTAACTGTGGAAAGGATACAAAAACAGATGACAAAGATGGTTTCAGGACTGTACAAGGATAGTTATGAGGATCGGCTGAGAGAATGTGGACTGCAGAGTTTGGTGGATCGAAGAAGGAGAGGTGATATGATTGAGACTTTTAAACTGTTGAGAGGTGGTTACAGGGTTGACACTGGGGAGTTCTTTCGCTTGGTTGAACAGCTGGAAGGAGTGATGACAAGAGGCCATCCCTGGAAGTTACGAAAGGAAACTGTGAGCAAGAGGGTAAGGAGTGGTTTCTGTGTGTGGAGGGTGGTTGAGCCGTGGAATGCATTGCCTGATGGAGTTGTGGGAGCGAGAACGGTCAGTGAGTTTAAAGAGTGGTATGATAGACTTTGTGTTTCTCGGGGGGGGCTCCCCTCGATGAGTCTTGACAGACTTTATGTCTTAGGAAGGACCTCCCTCGATGAGTCTTTTGACTCCTTGGAGGCCTGAATAATAATAATAATCACTTCTTGTAACATAATTTTCTACTAATATAATATGCCACTGGAAATTTCATCACAAATTTTGAATGAACATTTTGAATTAACCCCATTGGTATTATTAAATTTGTTTTGTTGCTGATTTTGTTACCATATACTTGGTTTTATCTGTATTTAATGTTGGAAGTTTTTTCCCACTTGGTTAAGCTATAATAAATTTAGTTTAATCCTTTATCCAAGTGTAAGGAAACAAAGTTTGCGCCTGAAGTATCTTCAAGACTGAGGCAACTTGTGATAAAGGTGGACTAAGCTCTCATCACTTGTCTTAGTATCTCCGATAATGCAAAGCATATCTCCTTGCAGACATGTATAATGCTATGCATTAATTGAAGGGCCACTACCGAGACCGGCTTCGACCTTTATTGAGGTCTCATCAGTGGGAGCCAGACCCAGAGGTGGTGATACTAAGGTGGAAGTAATGGAGAAGTCATATTTACCTATACGAGATACCTATACAAAAGATGTCTCACCTTATTATTAAATTACTCTGGATTAGAGAAAGATGTTGGAAGTTTTTTTCCACTTGGTTAGGCTATAATAAATTTAGTTTGGCAACTTGTATAGGTAAATGCGACTTCTCCATTACTTCCACCTTAATATCACCACCTCTGAGTCTGGCCCCCACGGACGAGACTTCAATAAAAAAGTCGAAACTTGTCTGGGTAGTGGCCCATCCCTTAATGCATAGCATTATACATGTCCACAAGGAGATGTGCTTTGCATTATGGGAGATACTAAGACAAGTGATGAGAACTTAGTCCACCTTTACCATGAGTTGCCTCAGTCCTGAAGATACTTCAGGCACAAACTTTGTTTGATTACACTTGGATAAAGGATTAAACTAAATTTATTATATCTGTATTTAATACTAAGTCATAATTCTGAACCTTTTTGATTAGTATTTTGACTATATTTTGTAAATCTGTTTTTGATTTTCTTATGAACACTGAATCATCAGCACATCTAATATAGTTAATTCCATTGCCATTTATTTTTATTCCCATTTCAAGTACTTCATATTCTTTCATTATCATATCACTGTATATATTAAAAACTTTAGGGTTGTAATTAAGTTGTTGGAGAAGCTGTTAGAACTAGAATTCACAATTGGATTGACAACCATGGTATTATCTTTCATGGACAGCATGGATTTATAAAAGGGAGGTCATGTTTTAGTAATCTACTTATTACAATAAGGTGACTGCTTTCATAGCCAGAAGAGAAGGATACACAGTAATACTTAGATTTTGCAAAGGTTTTGATAGATTACCGCATGATAAGTTGATAGTCAAACTAGAGCGGATGGGGTTGGATATTAGATTGGTGCATTTGATTGGAGCCTGGCTATCTGATAGGTATCAACAAGTTGTGTATGGGGAAGCGATATCCAGGAAAAGGATTTTAATGTCTAATCGTTCCATTTCTCTGCACACATTTGCTACTTTTCCAGGTTGATTTCAATCCTCTCACATTTCATGTGCCAAATTTTAATGTGTTTTTTTTGTTTTTTTTAAATCTTTTATTTCTTGATTTTTATAGTAATCCATTTCTCACTTCCAAGGCTGACAGATCTCTGGACATTACTGAGGACCATTCAGATCACATGGCAAATTCTTACAACTACGACCTATCATAATTAAACATTGTAGCTAGCACTGTAACTCTGTCCCAAGAACCAGTTACAGTGTCTACAAATAGATTACAATTAGTTTGGATAGGACTGGTTATAGACCTAAAAATGAACTGCTGTGTTTGTTTACAAATGTCAGAAGTACCAGAAATAAGGGGGATGAAATGTTTAGCGATTGAGTTTATTCGCCCCAAAATCATTGGAATAAGTGAAACATGGTTGAATGAAGATGATGATGTCGTAATGGGAATAGAAATGAAAGGATACAGTATTTCTCATGAGAATAGAAAGGGCAAGAAGGGAGGGGGAAATGCTGCCAATGATAGCAGGGGAATTAAGTTCACATAAGGTAGACAGACATGAAAGAGGGAAATGGTGGCAATGGCTATAAGATAGTGTGGTATAATGTGGAGGTTGAGAGGAAGACATATTTAGCTGTCTTCCTCTCAACATCAATTTATTGGATTTTGCCATAGGTCTGGTAATGTGGAGAGTGGTGATGGAGAAATTTACAAACAGCTTGGATTGGTGAACAAAGGAAGGGTAATTATTATGGGTGATTTTAATTATGGCATTATAGACTGGAATGAAGAGATGGCATTTGGGAATAAGGAAAATGAATTTCTCGAGTTCTTGAGAGATAACTATCTCAGGCAGCACGTCAAGGAGGGTAGGCAAGGATCGAGAGTTCTAGATCTGATCATTTCATCAGAGGATGTAATTGTGAGAGTGGTTTCACACTTTCCTCCAGTTGGTGAAAGCAATTGTGAAATGATCACCTGGGTTGTGGCTAGCCATATGAAGACTTTTGTGAGGGAAGGACATATGTGAAATTAGAAGGCTGGTGATTATGACAAGCTTAGGATATAGCATGGAGCTATAACATGTAACAAGGAGTTGAGTGATAAGGAAATATGTGCTGCATGGGAACTGACATAGAAATACATAACAGCATCAATATGAGAATGTATTTTGAAGGCTAAAAGACTGAATAAGGTAGATGTAAAATAGATAAATGTAGAGCTTAACAGAAAATGAAGGTATTTTGGAAGAAGTAATAATCAGTTACATGATGAGTATAAGGAACAAGCCAAAAAAGTGACTCAGTAAGGAAAACAAAAGTGCAGTATGAGCAGAAACTGGCAAACCAGGTGAAGCAAAACCACAGAGTTTTTTTAGATATATTATTATCATCCCAATGCTCCATGGAGTCAAAGACTCATCTGGGAGATCCTTTTGTCATACACACAGCATGTCACTCTACACCTTAAACACACTCAAATTCTCTGCAGACACCACACTCTCAGGCAAGGCATTCCAATCATTCACTACTCTGCATACAAAAAACCTACTTCTCACTCCTCTGCTCACACCCTCCTTATACAGTTTCCAGGGATATCTTCTGGTTCTCCCCCAATTTCCCACCGTTTGCGGTAAAACCTCTCCAACATCAATCCTATAAAATCCCTTACTGTAGGTGTCTATCATATCACTCTTCTTCCTTCTATCCACTAGACTCTGTAAATTGCATCTTCTAAACCTTTCCTCTTATTTGACATTCCAGAGATCAGAAACTAGTAAGTCATCTCTTCCCCCCCTTTCAACATCTCTTCATCCTTTTGAAAAATAGGTGACCAAATCTGTGCATAGAAGTCCATGTGTGGCCTAATCTAAGTCTTATACAATAGACCAAGAATCTCTTTACTTCTACAACTCAGTGTTCTCCGCACCATTCCCAGAATTCTTTGTGTTGTCTTCACAATTTTGGCAATGTGTTCCCTAAATTTCAGATCCTTATCCACTATCAACCCCAAGATCTCTTATTTCCTCCACCTCCAGCAATATATCCCACCAAGCATAAATTCTATATCCCATTTTGTATCCCAAATTTTAAAACCATACATTTTGCAATACTGAACTTGCATCCCCATTCCAGTGCCATCCATTCACTCAATTTGTTCAAGTCTTCTTGATTGAAGAGTAGAGAAGATGTTGCGGATGTAAGTCCACAACAGCTTCTCTACTCTTTATAGTTTATTCCAACTTTGCATCATCTGCAAACAACTGAATATCTAATATATGATATCTGAACAACTGATATGTGGGAATAATAATAATCATGGTAAAATGATGTTAATGGATAAAAGTGGTAGAACGGTAACTGCTGCAGAAGACATTGTCGAGGTATTCAGTGATCAATTTATATTATTATTAATATCATTATACAGGCACCTTCATGGAGTCCAAAGACTCATCGTGGGAAACCCAATCTATCATACCTCTCCTTGAACCCATTAATGACGAAAGCACTCACAACTGATTCTGGCAACTCGCTCCACTCATTAACAGCTCTCCAATCAAAAAATCTAGTCCTTCACACCCCCTACTCAACTTCCAGAGATGACCCCTTGTTCTGGTCCCTCTAACCAAGTGCTGAAACATTTCCTCTGCATCAATCCTATAAAACCCTTTAAGCAACTTAAACGTTTCTATCATATCCCCTCGTTTTTTTTCTCCTATCAACTAACTTCTGCAATCCACACATCCTCAATCTATCCTCATACGGGAAATTCCACAGGCCAATTACTATCTTGGTCACTCACTTCCGTATCCTCTCCACCACTTCCTCATTCCCAAGAAATCCAGGGGACCAGACTTGAGCACAAATTGGAGTATCAAGGCCTTATAAACAGGAACGACAACTTCCTTATCTCTACTTGTTAATGTGTTCTTTAATAGCCAAGTAATCTTATGGGCTACCTTAGCAATATGTCTTCTAAACTTACAAGATCACTAGGCTATGTATCTACCATCATCACTAAATCTCTAGCTTCATCTATTTCCTGGAGCACAGTGCCATCAATGTGATACACAGCTTGCAATCTATTTATCCCAAAATGAATAACTTTACATTTCTAAACATTAAACTGACACCCATTAACTTTTGCTCATACTGTCAGTCAATTTAAATCGGCCTCAAAGCTCTCCACATCGCCTTGAGTAATAACTATTACTCTACCTAATTTTGCATCATCAGCAAACAACTGAATATTTCCTTTCAGGTTATTTCCTATATTATTTATGCACAAATTAAACAGCAATGGTCACAGTACTGAACCTTGAGGCACACCACTAGTCACCTTTTTTTCTCCTCGATTCTGCACCTCCATATACCGCTTTTTGACGTCTGTCAAACAGCCACACACCTATCCACTTAACCAGTGTCATATTCATCCCCATTTGATCTAATTTGCATAACAAAGTTTCACTTGGTATTCTGTCAAATGCCTTTGCAAAAAATTATTGTGTAGACGATTTCTTTATTCAACTCAGCTGTTACTCTATTATAAAAAGTTAGTAATCTACTAAGGCATAACCAACCCTTCACAAAGCCAAGTAGACCCTCATACACTATCGTATTTCTATCTACCCATTCGTGAATTCTCTTTTCTACCAATTTTTCTAGTACTTTTCTGTGGCGAATTCTTCATGCTTGCTGCACAAGCTCATTAATCGAAAAAGAAGTACTATTTATTTGTTAATAAATGCATGTATTTATAAGCATTCCATTTAGGCTTTTATTTTTGTAGAAAGAAGACTTCTTAAGCTTGCACGGCAATAATTGAGCTTTGCATTGTGTATCAAAGCTGTACTTGCTCGTCTAGTCAAAGCTACCTTGGCTTGCTCGGTTGTAGGAGCTTACAGGACCTCGCAAAGCCACTGTGATTTCATGCGCGCACATAGCCATTTCACGCATCTCACTCTGTTGCTTAAACCACAGGCCATACGCAGTCAACGTAGCTCTAGCCAGTGAGCATCAGCAGCCTTTACAAGTGTGCATGTTGCTTGGAAAAATTAAGTTACAACCAACTTTTTATGATGATGTTATTGACCAGTTCATAAAGAAGAACTGTAGGGTAGAATTGTTTTATTTTTTAACTAGTAAAATTCATTTTGTAAGCTTCCTATAATAGTACAAAATGTTGAACAATCATATGTGTAACCTAAGTGCAACAGCTCATCCAGATTACGATATGCATAAAGTTACAAAAATTTATGTTATTCATTTTCATTATATACATATATGTCCATTCATATAATATACATATTACTATAATATAATTACATAATAAAATCGCAGGAGACATGCTAATATGTACAGAGAAAGTTGCATAACAATTAATTAGGAACAAAATAAAGCAAAAAAATAGCATTAAAATTTTTATGATCTTTGAATACAAATATGCTAAAAAGCAATAATTTATATGATTATTTTAAACAGAGATTCTTAATTTCTGTGGGAAAATAAATACTCTTTGATTAGAGTTTTGTATTTGTTTGGGTTAGTTTCATTTCTTATTGTTAAAGGTAGTGTGTTGAATACTTTTAGCGCTAAATAAGTCTATTGTTTGTGTATTGCTTCTTTATTTGCTTTTGGAACTATATATTTTAGGCCCTTATGTCTACTAAGGAAAGCATCTTGTTTGATATTTACATATTCATTGTCGTTTTTTATGAATAATAGTACCCTATAGACGTATAAATATCTAAGGGATAGTATGGTGTATTTATTACACATTGCAGTATCCTTATATTTGTTTCTAGTTAAGATTTGAATTACTTTATGCTGAGTCGAGACTAAAGGTTTCAGCATAGTGCAATAGATTCCTCCCCAACTTAATATGCTATATTGTATTGCGCTATGAATCCAGGAAGAATATAATATTTTTAGCATATTTAAATTTAAGAATATGTTTAGGTAGTAAAGTCTGTTTAACATAATCCTTACTTTATTTACGATATCGGTAATATGCTGTGTCCAGCTTAAACTACTATCAATTTTTAATCCCAAGTAAGTTATTACACTGACTTTTTCTATTTTCTTGCAGTTGCAATTTGAATTTGTCCTGCAATTCCAATCATGCAAAATTAATTGTGCAGTGAAGTTAATTTTGCCAGTTGTATTTCACAAGTTGAAATTTACGTATTTAGTTTTTGAGACATTCAGACTGAGTTTGAATAACTGGAACCAATTTGTTACGTTCTGCTGTGTTTGTAGAGAAAATCAGTACTGTATCATCTGCAAAAGTATTTATTTTACTGTTTAGTTTAAGATTGCAGAAGTCATTGATATAAATATTAAATAAAATTGGTCCCAAGACAGATCCTTGTGGTACACCGCAGTCTACTGTTTTGGAGCTGCTATAGCTGTTGCTTATTTTTACAATTTGTGATCTGGCATTTAAGTAATTTTTGAACCAGTTTAGGGCAGTACCTCGTATTCCTATGACTTCTAATTTTTAATTAAAATTTTATGTGATACAGAGTCAAAAGCTTTGTGTATATCTAGAAATAGTAAATTTGTATTCAAGTAGCTAAATTGAAAAATATAGAGTATCATTTGTAAAATAAATGTTGTATTTGTATGATTAAATGTACATAATTTTCTAACTATATAGTTTTAAATGGTCAGTACAGGTAACCCTTGTATAACGCGGTACTTATACAAAGCGGTCTACAAATTGTAGTAACCCTTGTTCACTGCGGTACTTATACAACGCGGTTTTGGCAAAAACACAGTCTAGAAATTGCAGTAACCCTTTATCTTTTCATATATTTTTCACCGTGCGACTTAAAAATCAGATTTTATCTGCATTAAATTTGTGTCTGCCTGTATCGCGCAGGTAGTTATAAGTAGCGCATTTATATTAGGGGAAACACCTTTCAGCATGCATGTATGTCAATTGTATACCGTATTAAGTGTTTATTGTTGAAAATTGTCTTCGTTTTCTGCCAGGAAAGTGCATTAAAAATCATAAGTGTGTGTTATCTCAAGCTGAGCACTTTATTTTCTGGTGAGTTACATACATAATTAATATGTAATGCTTTTTTATGTAAAAAAATTATTTTTATAGTAATGACCACAAATTGCATTGAAAGGGAAAAACATGAATATTGAAAAGAAAATTCATCTCGAAGAAAAAAAATTAAAATCATGGATCGGTTGAAAAATGGAGAAAAACCAGTTGTTGTAAGGACTTTGAATTTAAATGAATCAACAATTCAAACAATCAACCACAGTGAACATAAAATCCAAGAAAGTGTTTATTGCTGGGTCAACGGTAAGTGCAAAGCAATTTTCTAAGAGAAAAATGATGAAATCTCTAATGATTTGGAAAGATCCTCACAAAAATTATTGTGAGGATTACCGTAGGGAGTTCTTTCGCTTGGTGGAACAGCAGGAAGGAGTGATGACAAGGGCCATCCCTGGAAGTTATGAAAGGAAGCTGTGAGCAAGAGGGTGAGGAGTGGTTTCTTTGATGAGTCTTTTGACTCCATGGAGGCCTGAATAATAATAATAATAATAATTTATCTTATTATTAATATAATTATTCCTTGTTACCTCACCTGCTTCAACATTCTCTAGCTGCTGCTTCTTGTTCTACTGGCAGCCTGGCTGGCCGACTGGTTAGCGTGTCCACTCTCCAGTCAAGAGGCTGCGGGTTCAAATCCTGCTGTGGACATGGATGTTTGTGATTGTCTGTGGAAATACTAGTGGTGGTGGTCAACTGGATTGTGAATGGTGGAAGAGTAGATGCTCTCCCTCAATGAGTCTTTGGACTCCCTGGAGGTGACAAATAATAATAATAATTATTATTTTTATTGTCTTTCCTGAGTTTCTTTAATTGTTTCTAGACTTTTTCTAATTCTCCTGTCAATTGTCTAATAATTTGCTTTAATCAGGATATTTAAAGTGTTATCTTATTCTCACTTATATCTTCAGTAATTTTGCTGCAGTTCATGCTTAACTGTATAAAGGCTTCAGTCTCTGGCAGCTTCACTGATTTGTGCTTTGTTCTTTCCTGTTTCTAGTACTATTTTTAAACAAATTATAACAAATATAGCAGCAACCAATTATATATATCAATCTCACATCAGAAAGCCTCAAATGAACTGACCTCTGCATTCGTGTCCTCCTGATACATGTATGTTTTCAAATTTTTTTGGCTTCATACTTCTATCAGTAGCAAAACCTTTCCTCCCATTGTGTTTTCTTCTGTTCTCTCAGAAGATACTATATCATTTGCATTCTGTTAGTACATCATTCTCAGTCAACCAAGTCTCGCTAATGCCTATAGCTTTTGGCCAGGTTCAGCTAACTAGCAATGCCAAAAACTCCTCACCTTTATTCAATCTGCAATACCCTCCCCTGCCTTTCATCCCACAACCTCCCTTATACCTTGTGTTGCCTTAGTCCACTAAAGTTAAGAACCTATGGAGCTACATTTAGGATTGTGTGATCGTAACGTGATTGTGTAATCACTCTCTTATTTACTAACCTCTGGGTTGCCTGGACCCATACTTATCTGCATCCCCCCCCCTTAACCTTCTAGTTTCCCCTGACTGTGCACTTCTGAATGTTCCCTGAACAATACATTTTCAAGACACTTGACCCCAAATCCATTCAAATGCAAGCAATCTACCTTATATAAATGCTTCATTCCTTCCTTCAAACTCACTCCATGCATCCACAAACTCCACCCCATTCCTCCTGCACAATCTGCACATTGACTCATTTTGAAAAGAGCTGGTGGATATTTATTGGAGGAAAATCTCTCTGTCTCAGTTCACCTCTATCACTCAGTGGCAACAAATTCACAACTTTCACTTTCTCATTCTTCTTCGCTTGTTATATTTCCTTACGGTTCAATAACAACCAATTCTACATACTAGTAATGGTGGCATGATACAGCACACACACACACAAAGTCAATTAATAAGCAGCTATAGCTTAACAGTTAAGTATATTTATTAAGTAATATCAATATCGGACAACATGCATTACTCATTTAATGGCCTGGTTGGCTGAGTGTTTAATGTTTGCTCTCCAACCAGCAGACTGCTAGGTTTGAATATCATCATAAGCATGGATGTTTGTGATTGCCTTTAGTTAATGAAGACCTAAACTAGCTTGAAAAAAAGTTCCATGTTAGTCTCAAGAGCTGGGGTTGGCAACCAGCAGCCTGTGGGCCACATGCAGCCCAAATTTGCATTTTTGGTGGCCAATAAAAGGTTGACCATACCTGCATGGCATGGATGTTGAATTATTTAAATAATATATTTTATAATATGAATAATAAATTAAAATTAATTTTATACCTCTACTTAATGATATCCCCATGCAATGAAGACTTTTCTATTTTATTTTCCTGAACATTCAATAGCAACCTGTACAAATCCAGAAGATAATCGTAATATAACGATATGAACTGTGCAATTCCAGAAGAATCTTAGTATGTGAGGACTTTAGCAGAGTTTATTATAGTTTTTATTTATTATTTTTATTATTTATTTATTTATTATTTTTTTTTATCACTAGAGGTCAGGCTAAGAAAAAGATTAGTTAACAACATAGATTTAATTTATCTTTATAGAGTGCAACAGCATGTAGCTTGGTTCCTATACACATGTATTATTCATCTGATGATGACCTCAATACAGGGGTCGAAACGTCAAGTTATTATTTTATTAATAATCAGTAAAATAATCTTTTCAACATATGTGTTTTGTGTCCCTAAATTCATAAATATGAATCCCCATGCAAGTTGGCATGAGTCAACTGTGTGAGTCATCATGAGTGGGGATAACAAAGGCGACTTCATCCGACAACACCGAGATTTCAGTGCACTTTTGCAGTCGTGTTCCCTGGTCCATCTTTTAATATAATTCAATAACATCAACTATTATGACCTTTTTTTTGACCACTAGTATTAATAAATTAAAGACTTAATTCGGTATGTCAGTCAAGTAAATAATTGTTTAATATCTGACATGTTTCACTGACTAATATCTGTCAGCATTTTCAGGGATACACTGGTAAGCAATGGAAAGTAACAAAAACTAGGAAACTAACCGACAAGTCTAAAAATTATATAAAGTTATCACTGTGCATGATACAATACATGTGTCACAAGTACAACGTTTTATTTGTTGAGATATTTATTGTAATTTTCATGAAAGTTCATTTCTTTTTGGTTAAATGATCTGATTAGAGTTTTCCATATATCTGGTAGGATTAGGCCTTGATTCTTATTTAAGTTACCTGTTGAATGGGCGACTGTAGCAGCTTCTTTGAATGTTCTGGAATGGTAGTTCTCTTCTATGTAGGGGATATGACTCATATCCCATTCAATATTATGGTTGGTAGAGGCGAAGTGGGAAGGAAGTCCTGATATATTTTGTCTGTTATTCCTTACATAGCCTATGTGTTCTTTCTTTCTTGTTTCAAAACTTCTAGATGTCTGTCTGATGTAATTGATGCCACATAAACAGGGTATGCTGTAAACTCCAGAGTATTTGTAGTAAGGATGGCTATCTTTCAGGGATCTTATAAAATTTTGAATGGTCTCCATAGGTTTGAAGGTTACTCTGATATTATATGGTTTTAGAAGAAGAGCTAATTTTTTGGATACGGTACTAACAAATGGAATTGTTATAGAGCTGATGTATTGGGTTTCATCTCGTTGTCTTTGTGGTATGTCATTAAGGAGAATCTTGTTGATGAGTCTTGTAGGATAGCCATTTAGGGACAGATCTCTGGATGTTTTCATTAATTCTTCTTGTAAGTCACCAGGGTCTGTGGTACACTGTATAGCCCTTTTTTTTTATTTTTAAGCATATGGATAATGCTGAGTTTCTGGGATATGTGGTGAGACGAGTCGAAATGGAGGTAGCATCCAGTGTTGGTAGGTTTTCTATATACCGACAGGTTGATGCTATTGTCAGTATATAGAACCTATCGGTATATAGAAAACCTACCAACACTGGACACTACCTCCATTTCGACTCGTCTCACCACATATCCGAAACTCAGCATTATCCATATGCTTAAAAAAAAAAGAAGAGCTATACAGTGTACCACAGACCCTGGTGACTTACAAGAAGAATTAATGAAAATATCCAGAGATCTTTTTTTTTGGAAATCTATGCTCTGTAACTTTTTGACTTAGAGGAAAATATCCACCAGTTCTTTGCATGCAAAGAGCTGGCAAATATTTGATGGAGGAAAAGTTAGATGTCTGAGATATCAGTCAGATAAAGTTAAAAATAACATGCAAAGAGGCTACAGACCTGATATGCTCTTGTGCTAGAATAGCTAGATCTGGGAGTCAACCCAAGAAGAGAAAACTGATCCTGGTTGGTGTAGAGATATTGTCAAAAGTGAGGGAAAGTAAAGAAGGGTTTTTTCTTCCAGGAAATGACATGCTTGCATTTTGGTGGCATTAAAATTCACCAAGTTATACTGACACTACTTCAGAATGGAAAGAGACCAATGTTTACAGCATTAATTTAAAAAGATCTGGAATTGTGGTCAAAGTGTTGGAGAAGGCAGTGAGGACAAGGATTCAGAAACTGGCTTGACAGCAGCAGAATTCTCTTTAATGGACAGCATGGGTTTGCTAAAGGAAGATCATGTATTAGCAATCTGCTTACTTATTATAACATGGTGATGAATAGATTGGACAAGGGGGATGCATATACAGTAGTATATTTAAATTTTGTAAAGGCTTTTGATAGCTTGCCACATAACAAACTGGTAGTTAAATTGGAATAGATAGGATTGGATAGTAGATAAGTGGGTGCTGGATTTAAGATTGGCTGTCTGATCTCATAGGTATCATCAGGTTGTGTATGTGAGACGGATATCCAAGAAAAGGAAAATCACTATTGGTGTACCCTCAGTGTGTGTGTGTTTTGGAGACATTGTTCTTTAATTTGTATGTAAATGATATTAAAAAGGGCTTAAATGGTGATTTGTATGCATATGATGCACAGTTGGATAGAGTAGCTTTGCAAGAGGACCTAAGTAGGCTGTCTAAATGGGCAAGTGTGGGAATATCAGTTTAATGTAGCAAAGTGTAAGGTTTTAAAATTTGGGAAGCAAAGATGGGAGGTAGAGTATAGGACTGGTGGGGATATTTTAGAGGAGGTGGAGGAGATGAAACATCTGAGGATGATGGCTGATAGGAACTTGAAATTTCATAGACATTTTGCTAAAATTGTGAGGACAACACAGCAGATTATGGGAATGATGTGGAGAACATTAACATGCAGATGTAAGGATGTTATGATCTCATTGTACAAGGCTTAAAATAGGCAACATATGGATTACTGTGCACAGATTTGGTTGCCTGGTTTTCAAAAGGATGATGAATTGTTGGAGAGAGTTCAGAGACAACTGACTGAGTTGGTTTCTGGTCTCTAGAATGCAGAACATGACAGATTGAGAGAATGTAAATTACAGAACCTAATGGCTAGAAAGAAGAGGGGAGATATGATTGAGATGTATAAGTTGGGAAGGGGTAATCACCAGATTAACGTGAATGAGATTTTTCATAGAATATCTGGAAAAGAACAAGAGGCCATTGCTGAAAGCTGTATAAGGCAGCTGTGGGCAAGGGAATGAGGAGTAAATTTTTTTCATGGAAAAAATGGAATGCATTGTCTGGGAGGGTGGTGAGTGCAGAGACAGCGACTGCATTTAAGTCGAGGTATGATGAGCTGTGCATGTGAGAGTGGGACCTCCAGTGATAAGTCTCTTAATAATAATAATAAAAAGATTTGACAGTGTGAATTACCTGAGCAGTACAAAGCTTGAAAATGAAAAAGAGTAGAGAGTACTGTCATCAGAAAAGCTATGATTGGATATCAGACAGAGAGAGAGCAAGAATCATTGAGGTATAAGAGGAAGAGTGTAAAAGGAATTCATCCACCATGTTCTGTAATGAAAGATGGAGAGGAAACTTATTTATTTATAAGATAGATAGATAAATTGATTTGGGGTTTTATAGCACAAGGACAGCAAAGGTCATAAATAGTTACAAGGAGATAACTAGTGAATAATATAAAATATATGTAGAAAGTTATAAGAAGATAAATGAGTAAATAAAATGTATGTATAAAGTTTAGTATCTACAATGCAGTATCTACATATAAACAAATCCATAATCACATGCCTTTGAATAAATTAATGTTTTGTAAAAATCTAAAAACCTCATGCAATCTGTTTGAGTCTGATAACTTCTCGCTGAGTGTACAGGGCTTGGTCAGATAACTAAAAATGTCATTTCTCTCTCTCTTGCGTGAAGTGCTTGCACTCCACCAGAATGAATGTAAGATGGGTGTTGCATATCCCACACATAGGCGGGTCCATCAGCCCTCAGTAAATAAGAATGTGTGAGATGACCTTGATCTATGCAGAGCCTATAAAGAATAACTTCTCTCTTCTGTTCCTTCATCGACTAGACTGCCAGTGCTTAATTTTTGGCTTAATCTCATGCACGTTTTTTCCATCAGTGCTTCCTGCCAGGAATATTGCCATTGGGGAATTCACTTTGATTTTATAACCTGTGTAGTTGGTATAAGGGGACCATCAAATAGTAAGTCAAGAAAGTATGAGCTGATCTATCAGCTGCATCTGCGGTGTTATTTCTCTTAATTCCAATCTGGCTGGGAATCGAACACAACTGACATCAAAATTAAGGGTCTTTATTTTGTACACGAGTTGGAGCACCTTACCAAGCACTGGATGTGGATTATACTCTAGAGAGGAGATAGCCTGTAAAGAACTCAACAGTCTGTATAAATTATACACTTTGATATGCATAAATGCAAGTTGAATGGCATGCAACTCTGCTGTATAGTTACTGCAATTGAGTGGTTGAAGATTGTAATGTTAGGAAACACAGCAGCAGCAGCAGCACAGGTTTCTTATCTTGAACAATCAGTACAGATGGGCAGGAAATCAGAGTGGGCTACTCTGTGTGCATTGAACAATTGAAGGTAGACAGATGAAGGTGTATGAGACTTCCGTAATTCACAAAGTGAGAAGTTGCAGAATGGGGTGCAAGCTTGCCATGGAGGAATGCTGTTTTGTTTAGTGTAATGTTGTCAACACTCATGCCAACAACTTCCATAGCATTTTAACAAGCATACCAAAAAGACAGATGGCAGTTTGATGTGTGTAATACAGAACTTCCCAACATAGAGAAAATATACTAGTTCATGTAGAATGATCTAGAACAGATTTTATTTGATTCAACATAAAGGCTTTGAATGAGTGATGTGCAAAAAAAGCACTGGCAGCTAGTCAGATATCCTGATGATGGAAAGTCCAACCACCAGAATGCACCTCCCTTGCAGAACTGTAAACCTGAATCCATAATTAAGCTTTGAACGTACAAGTGAACAATAAATGCAGAGCAAAGAACCTCGATCAGCACCTCATTTAGTAGAAGATAGTGTGCAGAATGTTCAGTGCTTTATTGAACTTATCCCAAAGATGAGAAATGTGTGTAAAGAAAGTTAGCTTTCTATTAAAGATGAGTCCCAAAACTTGAAATCTGGAACTACAGGGATAATAGTTTGTCCCATTCTTAAATTGAGATCAGGGTGTAGAGCAGTGTTTCTCAACCTTCTTCCATGTGTGCCCCATTTTTTAATATTAGTATTTGTGGTGCCACCACCCCCACTTTCCCCCCTTTGCAATTCTTATGTTGAGACACTGACAAAACCCATAAAAGTTAGCAAAATAAAACAAAAAAAAACCTAGGAATTAATTAAAATTTTTAAATATTCATACAATTTTAAATATGTCATCAAATCTTTTGAAAATTGTATAGAGCTGGCATTACTGCACACAGACTGTTGAATCATATCGGCCTTTTGGAAACATTCGCGAATTCATCATAGGAAGGCTTGAATGTTCTGGAAATGTTTCTGTGAATATAAATAAGGCTTGAAATGGCAAGGCGGCAGTAACACTGCGACAGTGACCAACAATGAGAAGTCAATGGTACGCGTTATTTTACTCCTATTTGCAACAACTGTGATACACTGTATAAAAACAATCTTTTCTAGTGTAGAAAAATAGATAAATTTTTAATTGAACATAACCGGGCATCTGACAACTGTGGAGTGTCGACGTGAACAAATTCAGGTTCATAGAATATCACTCCGAAAGTAAAATCAAAAAGTATGCAGCAGAATATTGTTGGTTTACAAAAACTGAAATCAATGATGAAGAAAGACCGCTGTGTGTTATTTGTTCAAAAATTTTGATGGCTGATAGCATGAAACCAAATAAACCAAATAAACTTAAAAGACATTTGGGACACTTCATAAGGAGTATGTTAACAAACCTCGAGAGGTCTTTGCTGCCAAACTGAAATGTTCTGAAAAGCGAAAATCTAGCATTAAAAAAGCTTTATCTGTAAGTGAAAAAGCTTCTAGCTTCTTACAAAGTTGCATATAAAATAGCTAGGTGGAAAAGGCCCACATTATCAGAGAAGACCTAATTCTGCCAGCTGCAATTGATATTGTAGAAACTATGCTTGGAGAAAGTTTTACCAAACAACTACAGTGCATACTTCTATCAAATGATACTTGCTCGGCAAATTGGTGATATATGTGAAGATATGCAGCAACAACTTTTGTCAAAGCTTTGTGGCCAATTATTCTCAATTCAGCTTGACGAAGCAACAGATAGCAACAAGGATTGTCGTTTAATTACTTATGTTCGATTTTGCAATGGATTATCAGCAGTTGAAGAGTTATTATTTAGTAAACCAACAGTAAGAAGAGCCATAGCACCTGAACTATTCAAAATATTGGACGATTTTATATATAAGGCAAACATAAAGTGGAAAAATTGTGTTGGAATTTGTACTGATGGTGCTCAAGTTATATCAGGAAGGCTTAAAAGTTTACAAGCCCTTGTGAGGGAAAAATCTCTACAATGTATATGGACACATTGCATGATTCGTAGAGAAGCTCTTGCTATAAAGGAAATGAGTCCTGATCTAAACATTGTGATAACAACAGTGGTGAATTATATAAAAATGAGACCCTTAAAATCATGAATGTTTTCTGAACTTTGCAAAGACATGGCTGCAGCGGAACATTCAGCATTACTATTTTACTACGAGACAAGATGCTTATCACAGGGAAAATGTTTACAATGTGTTTACAAATTAAGAGACGAAATAGCAATCTTCTTTGAAGAGGAAAATCACAAAGAAGCAAAGAAGTTTAGAGACCACTTATTTGTGATGAAATTGAGCCACTTGGTGGACATATTTGAGAAACTAAATATATTAAACCTGCAACTCCAAGAAAAAAATACACATATCTTAGAGATGAGTGACAAAGTTAATGCTTTTTGTAAAAAACTAGAGTTATGAAACAAAAAGGTAAAGCAACAAAAATTAAAAATGTTTGCAAATGTGGATGAATTTATCAAAACCTACAAGGCAGAAGAGCAACAAATCAAAGTTTTATTTGCAATTATTGACTTAATGGCAATGTATGAGTGGGTTAGAAACCAATTTCAAATTACCCATCAAGATTTCTCAATTGAAGAAGAGGAACAATTTATAGACTTCTGCAAAGAACTTGAACCCATGACAGAGCACATAACAAGACACGATTGAATGCTTCTTGAAGATGTCTTTCAATGACCCTCATATTGCAGGAGTGACAGTAAATTATGAAATCATCAACATAAACACAATTGTCTACTGTGGGAGGAAGCTGTTCAGTAATTAAATTCACTTCAATAGCAAAGAGGGTCATACTTAAGACAGAGTCTTGAAGAACCTCCCTCTTCTTGATGATACAACTAAGATAACAGGCTTCCCACTTGGACTTGGAACACATGGCTGGACAGAAATTTTTTAATAAAAATGGGAAAGTGCCTCTTCATACCAATATTAAACAGTTCTTTTAAGATGCCATATCTCCAGGCTGTGCTGTAGGCTTTTTCCCATGTTGAAAAACACTGAAACCACATGTTCTTGTTTCAGAAAAGAGTCTCTTATAGATATTTCTAAACATTTCTATATGGTCCAAAGTTGACTGGTGTCTACAAAAGTCATATTGTGTGTTGAAAAGAAGTTTACTGTGTTCTAAGTACTGGAGAACCCTTGCATTGACCATTTTATCCATGACCTTACAAAAATAGCTAGTCAGAGCAATGGGACAATAATTGTTAGCTTGGGTTGGATTTTTGCCTGGCTTAGGGACAGCAATGACAATTGATTTATGCCAAGAATCCAGAAACTCTTCTTCTGTAAACATTCTGTTATATAGAAAGAGGAGGAGATCCACAGAAGATGATGGGAGGTGGTTTATCATCTCATCTCATAGTGGATGTATTCTAGGCCAACTGCACTAGTTTGAGAAGAGAAGTGCCTTTTCAGTTCCTCCTTAACAAATGGCTGATTGTATGACTCAATTCTCCTAGTATAAAAGCTTAGCTGTTGTTCTTCCAAAATTAAAAAAATCAGATCAGGAGGATAGGAAATTATTGCTAAGATCATGGCAAAGTTTTCTCTCAAAGTGTCTGCAATAGCTTTAGAATCAGGAACAATATATTCATTATGTTCCAAGGTAGACAAATGGTGTGTTTAGTAACTAACTTTTATCTTCCAGATTTTATCCCATACAATTTTTGCACTGGTTGTTTGATTAATCAATGATGTAAATTTAATCCAGGATTATTTTTGAATATGACATCTCACATAGCGAGCTTTGGTCTGAGCACGTTTAAATGCTATTAAGTTTATTGTGGTAGGATATCTATGAAATATATTTCATGATCATGATCCATCTTGATCATTTTTGGCTACTTGACACTCTCAGTTCCACCAAAGCTTTGGATGGAGTGGAAATCAGGATGATGTGATGATGTTTTTGGAATTGCAACACATTTCACTGCTTCATCAATAGGTATAATAAATTTAGTTCAATCCTTTATCCAAGTGTAAACAAACAAAGTTTGCGCCTGAAGTATCTTCAGGACTGAGGCAACTTGTGGTAAAGGTGGACCAAGCTCTCATCACTCCTTGTCTCAGTATATCCCATAATGCAAAGCACATCTCCTTGCAGACATGTATAATGCTATGCATTAAGGGAAGGGGCACTACCCAGACCGGTTTTGACCTTTATTGAGGTCTCGTCAGTGGGAGCCAGACCCAGAAGTGGTGAAACTAAGACAGAAGCAATGGAGAAGTCATATGTACTAAACAAGTTGCCAAAAGGTGTACCACCTTATTATTAAATTACTCTGGATTTAGAGAAAGATGTTGGAATTTTTTTTTTCTCCACTTGGTTAGACTATAATAAATTTAGTTTAATCCTTTATCCAAGTGTAAGCAAACAAAGTTTGCATCTGAAGTATCTTCAGGACTGAGGCAACTCGTGGTAAAGTTGGACCAAGCTCTCATCACTCCTTGTCTTAGTATCTCCCATAATGCAAAGCACATCTTCTTGCAGACATGTATAATCCCTATGCATTAAGACCGGTTTCAACCTTTATTGAGGTCTCATCAGTGGGAGCCAGACCCAGAAGTGGTGATACTAAGGTAGAAGCAATGGAAAAAAAACTTCCTTAATCAACAGGTGTTTGGCTGACTGCTTCAGTATTGAATTTGGCAAGATGGAAAAATGTATTCCAGTCAGCCTGGTTCCTATAAAGACAGTGTTGATAAGAGGAAAATAATGACTTCATATATGTTTTCATCAACATCCCATTTGAGCAGTGGAAAAAAGGCAGGAGAGCAGATTGTAAGATCAACTTCCAAATAAGAGCAAGTAGACATGTGGATGAATATACCTGCTCTGTTGTTAATAAGGTAGAGGTCATAGTTGTTGAGCATTTTGCTCAATGATACAACCTTGCCTATTCGTGTTGGTGGTACCCCACAGAGTGTTATGTCCATTAAAGTCACTCATTAACAGTATGGGCCGAGGCAGTTGCATTATGAGATTATGGAGTACAGTTTTATTTAATTCAGAACCCGGAGGTTAATATATTTAGCATACTGTGATTAGATATCCTACAGATAGGCAAATCACTACTGCTTCTAGAGCTGTATTAAGTTGAACATGATGCCATGGAGTATGACTGCTCATGAGAATAGCTACTCCACCATGAGCAGAACCATCTCTAGTTCTGTCCTTGCATACAAGAGTGATATTCCTGATTTCAAGAATCCTTCAGAAAAGGGTCGTCCTTCACAAAAACAAAAAGATTTGTGCTTCCATTGCAAAAATTTTCCTATTGTTTATTCTTTGCAGACTTGTCTCATTTCTGGGAGGTTGAGGGGTTACTGTTATTGAGTTTATATTTCTCATTAGATTTTGGGAAGATGGATGACCAGTGTCCATCTCTTCCTCTGAAAAAATATCCAATCCACCTTCCAATGTGTCAGTATCATTGGGCAAGTTCAAGTTACTTTCAATGGATATGAAAGTATCCATTTTATCTGTGGGAGGGTCTAGTGGCTTGTCTTTAAGTGATACCCTTGCCACAATTTTTTTTCACAAGTGGGTATGATACCATTTTTTGGAGTTGGACAGTACATCATGCGATTGATGTGCTCAACATAGAAACAGTCACAATCATAAAGTTCAGGTATGGTGAAATTATCAAATGGTGGAACAGACATAAGTCCGCATGGTTAGCCTAGTGGCTATATGCTTCGCAACCATATGCCTGGGGAAGGAGTGTCCTAGGTTTGATTCTCATTGGAGATGTCAGGAGCTTAAGGGTCTTCCTCAGCCATAGCCAAGTTAGCTAGTCTTGGGAGTGGACAGCAGGTTTTTTTCCAGCAGTTTATCTGGGGTTTTTCATCCCACAAGCAGGCAAACCAGCCCCGTGAACACACACAGATTACAGTCATGAATATCGCCCTTAGGGGATATTCATGACTGTAATGTGTACCAGTAACCCTAATTAGGAGGGGACTCAACCCCGTCATAAGGGATGGATGAGGGGGATAGGATAGGAACAGTCATGTGAGTTTCAGTTGTTAACATTTTCTTAACATAAGGGGAGCTCGAAGCAGGTATGGTGGTGCTAGTGGCTTTCTTTTTTGCATTCTGATATATGTTTTTATTTTTTGTATTTATTTCTCATCTTTCCACTTCTGATATGCACGGGAGCATGCTGGATGATCTTGACAGTTCACACATTTAGCTTTCTTGGCAGAGCAAGATTGGCCACCTCTGCCCAATGTGGTAGTAAAAAGCATGATAACCAATCTTGCTCACTGGTTATTATGCTCTTTACATATTGGGCAGAGGTGGCAGAACCATGACAGGCAGTTTGGACACGTCCGTATTTCTGGGATTTGAAGCATCTCAGTGGATTAGGGATGTACAGTCTAACAGGACAACTTAGATATCCTGCTTTAACAGATGTTGGAGGCCTAGGAGTATCAAATGTAGCGATGATATTTTTAGTTGGAAACAGGTGACTATCCCTATGGATCAGGATGTGCCTCATATCTGTCACCAGCTGATCTTTCAACTCTGAACATGTCTCCTCATAAAGAACATCTAAGAGATCACTCCTCTACAGGAATTAAGTGTTTTATGATGGAGTGCGACTGTTATTGTTACTCCAGTATTGATGTAGCTCTGAGTAGTTTTTTGGTACGAGGACATCACCAGAAACATAGTTTCTAACTGTTTCTGGAGAACGTGCCAGACCTTTTTACCCTTTTGAATAAAGAAGGGTGACATTTTCCCTATTGGCTTTTCACCTGTTGCATAGATTATTAGAAAAATAGGTACATTTATACTGGTACCACATTTGTATCTTACTTCTGTAATTGAAAGGTATCAATGGTATCAATACTTGGTTGGGGCTTTGTTAGTCCCTGAAACTATTCAGGATGAAGGATTCATGCTGAAGTGTTTTTTGTTCAGCACCAGAGCTCCTCACCAATTACAGAGCCACATGGGGATGCTCACTATCTGGCAAGCAATGACTGCATTCAGAAGTGGAACACCAGGGTTACCCTAGAAATTATATAAGCACCACAGCAAACCTTGGGCCATGTCCCTGGACCATAGGGAAGGAGACTTACTGCAACACCCTTGATCATTTCAGGCAAGCCAACTGATTCTGGCAGGGCCATCCAGGACCACCCATCTTGCCACAGCAGAGGCCAAAGTAGTGCAAGACTACCAGTATTCCCCTCCACTACACACAAACATGTGCCGCAGATGGAGGGGTTGGAGATAGAAAACTAAAGATATGGATGTTGAAAGTTTTTCCACTTAGTTATACTATAAATTAAAGATACCAAGAAATTATATACTTGGTTTAATCCTTTATCCATGTGTAAGCAAACAAAGTTTGCGCCTGAAGTATTTTCAGGACTGGGAAAACTCGTGGTAAAGGTGGCCTGACTTCACATCACTTGCCTTAGTATCCCATAATGCAAAGCACATGTCCTTGCACATCTCCATACCACCTTTACTACGAGTTGTCCCAGTCCTGTGGAAATACTTCAGGTACAAACTTTGTTTGCTTACACCTGGATAAAGGATTAAACCAAGTATATAATGTCTTGGTATCTTTAATTTATAGTATAACCTAGTGGAAAAACTTTCAAGAAGTGTAATCATTTGATTAACAAGCTATTTTTACCTAATTTGTCTTAGTAGCAGAATCATGGAGGAAAGATAAAAGCAGAACATGCAATGAAAGTTTTGGAAACAATGCTGGATGAAACTTGGAAAAATGTTCAAAAAAGTTGAAGTGTTTATAAATTTCTACATTCATTCCTTTTTACATGTTTTCCACATGTAAAAAGAAGGAATTTAAAAAAAAAAATGCCAAGAAAAAAAGTATGAAATAAACACTGAAATAAAAAGACCAAGAGGAAGATCAACAAACTAGTGGACAGACCAGCTAGTAGAAGATTTAAACACAGAATAGTTTCGCGAAGGAATATTGGAGATCAGAAAGAGATACAGATAAAACAATAGATTTGCTGACCTGATGAATCATGATGATGCATGTGAATGAATTATATAAATAAATTTCAGAGACAAATGACTGAGATGTAGAAGTCATTATTATCTTGAACCTTCCAGAGTCCTAAGATCCACTGCTGGGGCCCCACAATAACCATTCCTACAAGATGGGATGAAAGATGGCTACATGAATGATATGTAAGTGGCTCTGTATATTTGAATGTGGCTTGTACAGAGATTCCATAATGTAGTGTTGGTAATAAAAGATATATATATGTGCGTGTGTGTGTGTGTGTGTGTGTGTGTGTGTGTGTGTGTGTGTGTGTGTGTTGCAAAAACTTTGTGATACTCTTCTGGAAACTAGATGTATAATGCAAGTATAGATCTTTTTTTCATGAAGGTTTTAATCAAGCATTTTCTATAGAAATACACAGATCTATTCGTACTATCAATCATTTGAATTTTTCTATTAACATGATTCTTTTAATCAAGAGAGAGGGAGAGAGAATCAGATTAAATGAATATGAGTGATGTCTGCAACTTATGTTGCAGACAATGAGTTAATATGAGTCTTGCACTGGGTCAAGTTCCAAATGAGTGGAAGGAGGGCAAGATTTTGCTGCTTCATAAGAAAGGTGATAGAACTGCTGATAGAAAAAGGTGATGCATGAAGGGTGGTTGAACCGTGGAATGCATTGCCTGATAGAGTGGTGAGAGAGCGAGAACGGTCAATGAGTTTAAGGAAAAGTATGATAGACTTTGTGTTTCCTGGGAGGGACCTCCCACGTTGAGTCTTGATAGACTTGTATTTCCTAGGAAGGACCTCCTGCGATGAGTCTTTTGACTCCTTAGAGGCCTAAATAATAATAATAAACTCAAGCACCACTGTTGGATCACAGTAAGAACTCTGATCCAGAATTGGTTTAACAACAATGATATTATCTTTCATGGACAGCATGGATTTGCTAAAGAGAGGTCATGTTTTAGTAATCTGCTTACTTATTACAATAAGAGATTGTTTTATTGGACAGAGGAGAGGGATACACAGTAGTATACTTAGATTTTGCAAAGGCTTTTGATAGATCACTGCGTGGTAAGTTGATAGTCAAACTAGAGCGAATAGGGTTGGATATTAGATTAGTGCATTGGATCGGAGACTGACTATCTGATGGTATCAGCAAGTTATGTATGAGGGAGCAATATCCCAGAAGAGGAAAGTCACTAGTGCTATACCTCAAGGGTCTGTTTAATGCCATTACTGTTTAACTTGAATGTTAATGATATTGGCAAAGATTTGGATGGAGATATTCAGTTGTTTGCAGATGATGCAAAGTTGGACGATACAAGAAGACTTGAATAAATTGAGTGAATTGGCACGGGTATGCAAGTTCAACATTGCAAAATGTAAGGTTTTAAAATTTGGGAAACGAAGATAGGATGTAGAATTTATGCTTGGTTGGGATATATTGTTGGAGTTGGAGGAAATAAGAGACCTTGTAGGTGATAGTGGATAAGGATCTGAAATTTAGGTGACACATTGCCAAAATTGTGAGAACAACACATAGACTTCTGGGAATGATGCGGAGGACAGTGACTTGTAGAAGTAGGGAGATCCTTGTTCCATTGTATAAGGCTTTGATTAGGCCACACATGGACTACTGTGCACAGATTTGGTCACCTGGTTTTCAAAAGGACGAAGAGATGTTGGAAAGGTTTCAGAGGAGACTAAGGTAGTGTGACCTCTGGAATGTCGAATATGAGGAAAAGTTAAGAAGATGCAATTTAGAACATCTAGTGGATAGGAGGAAGAGGGTAGATAGGATAGAGCTACAAGTTAGTAAGGAGTTGTTATAGGATTAATGTTGGAGAGGTTCTACAGAAAACAGTCGGAGATCAGGGGAGAACCAGAGGTCATCCCTGGAAGCCGTATAAAGAGGGCGTGAGCAGGAGAGTGAGAAGCAGGTTTTTTGCATGCAGAGTTGTGAATGATTGGAATGCCTTGTCTGAGAGTGTGGTATCTGCAGAGAATTTGAGTGTGTTTAAGGCATGGTATGCTGAGATGTGTGTATGATAAAAGAACCACCTGGATGAGTCTTTGACTCCATGGGGTCTTCGGGTAATAATAATTTTTTACACCCTAATACTTCACACAACTTTTTTGTTTAAAATATTATTAACAATAATGACATCATAACTCACCTTATAGATAATTATTTTTAAATGAGTGAAGAGTTGTGAAAAGGAGAAATAAAAATGATAAAAGATGCAGGTAGTATGAGTATTTATGTGTTAATCCAGTAATGAGTGTCAACCAAAAAATCTCTTCTACAGAATAATATCTAAAAATTTGGCAGGAACTGTCCAATAGAAAAGTCAACAAATGTCAAACTAAAGTAATATTTTAAAAATTAGAAATGAAGATGTTAAATACAACAAATATGAAAATCAGCATACTGAAAAATGATTGGTCTACCATACATGCCAATCCCTATATAGTCACAGGTAATTTTGAAAAAGAACAATGAAAATTCAATTATGCTGAAACCCAAGTTTTCGTATTCTTCAAATTCTCTCATTATTACTTCAGTTCGACTGTACATAGAATGTCCTTTATGCAGAGTTCCACTAAATCACATTCGTTTTCTGTCTTATAGTATCAAATCTTGGTACATCCCTCGACGAGTCTTTGGACTCCCTGGAGGGGACAAATAATAATAATAATAATAATATTCACTTATCAGTGGACAACCGTGGAAACTTAACCACAAAACCATCATCATCTTAATTTTTTTTTTTTTAACGTGATTCCTACCCATGAAAGATTGTAAACTTATATAGTACATTAGAATCATGGGTGGGCAATGGATTTTTTTTTAAAAAAAATTTATATATTTTTATTAGTTTTTACATAATCCAGGAACTTTTTCAAGCTACTGAATTCAAGCCTCCAATAAATAAATAGCATTATAAATTAAAGATGCCAAGAAATTATATTCTTGGTTTAATCTTTATCCAAGTGTAAGCAAACAAAGTTTACACCTGAAGTCTTTTCAGGACGAGATAACTCGTATATTGTCTCGTATATATTGAGAGTTTATTTTTCACTTGGTTAGACTATAATAAGTTTAATGAAGGGGATACAAATCTTTTGGTGTTTATCTGCCAGTAAGTGAAACTCTAAGAACTAGGACTAAGATCTATGAGTTACATACCGAAAACTATCGGCAAATCCAAGTGTAAGTAACCACTTGGTAGTACAACACCAAGGCAACTCATATCAAAGGTGGAGCAAGCTCCCTCACTATCCTTGATATTTTCTCATAATGTAAAAACACAGCCCCTAGGGGATGTAACACTGTAATTACATTATGAGAAGAGGTCCCTACCCAGACCGGTTTCAACCTTTTTTTGAGGTCTCATCAGTGAGTAGGTAGACCTGGAAGATAACAAGGTTGAAGTGAAAAGAACTTGCATACCTTCACTATACGAATGCCATAAAGGTGTGCCTGTATATTATAACATAGAATAAAAGCCAAAAGGCTATTTTTCTGGCAACCTTAATAATAATGAAGGGGGATACAAATCCTTTGATGTTTATCTGCTTACTGGCAGATAAACAAAGGATTTGTATCCCTTCATTATTATTAAGGTTGCCAGAAAAATAGCCTTTTGGCTTTTATTCTATGTTATAATAAGTTTAGTTTAATCCTTTATCCAAGTATGAGCAAACAAAGTTTGCACCTGAAAGTATCTTCAGGACTGGGGTAAGGTGGTACGACACCAGGCAACTCATTGCAAAGGTGGCGAAAGCTCTAATCACTCATATCTCAGTATCTCCCATAATGCAAAGCACATCTCCTTGTGGATACTAATCACTCCTATCTCAGTATCTCCCATAATGCAAAACACATCTCCTTGCGGATATGTGTAATGCTATGCATTAAGGCAAGTGGCCCTTGCCTTAATGTATAGCATTACACATGTCTGCAAGGAGATGTGCTTTGCATTATGGGAGATACTGAGATATGAGTGATTAGAGCTTTCTCCACCTTTGCAATGAGTTGCCCGGTGTCGTACCACCTTACCCCAGTCCTGAAGATACTTTCAGGTGCAAACTTTGTTTGCTCACACTTGGATAAAGGATTAAACTAAACTTATTATATGTCTTGTATATACTCGTATAATTTCCTAAAAATAGTTCAGGTGCAAACTTTGTTTGCTTACACTTGGATAAAGGATTAAACCAAGAATATAATTTCTTGGCATCTTTAATTTATAGTATAACCAAGTGCAAAAACTTCCAACAAGTAAGTAGCTGTCTCACACTGAACAATGAAATTCATCTTCTGTCTAAAGACAATCACAAATAACCTTGCCCCTGTGGTGGGATTTGAACCTGCTGCCTGTTGGTTGGAGAGTGGGTCCATTACCTCCAAAGTTCCAGTAAAGTTTAGTTATCTATTATTATTTTAATTTTTCTTTCATACAATAAGCTAAATTATTTATTATTTCTTATAATTACCACCACAGCCAGATCTCCATGGAGTCAAAACACACATTGTGAGAGATACTACTGTTATATACAATTCGTCAAACCATGCCTAAAACTTATTCACTGTTTCTGTACCCATTCTGTACCCTTGTACAATACATTCCACTCACCAACCACTGTCCACACAAAAAAATCCCTTACTGTGATGCTTACTCGCCTTATAGAGCTTCCAGGGATGGCCTCTTCCCATATTCTGTGAAAAATCTCTTCCATATTAATTCAGAAATAATCCCTTTAACAACTTATGTCTCTATCAGGTCCCCCCCCCCCCCAACTCTTTCCATCCACAAGACTCTACAAACTACATTCCCACAATCTTTCTTCATATTCTTGGTATCTCCTTTACACAAAGCTTTGTTGTATTAATAATTATCACACAGAATCCAAAACCAACAGCATCATTGAAGGCATGCCTAAGACAACTTATGGCAATCATTCCCAACTCAGGAGAATATTATAATCTGTCAGTAATCATCAACCAATAGACTAATTACATGTTGTTGGCAGAGACCAAGATATTCAAACAATGAAATGTTTATGTGTTTTTTTTGTTTGTATACAAATGTTTTAGGTAACCTTAAAGTACATTATTTCCATAATGCTCATGCGGTTGAAATTTTGGTTTAGTGTTGGGTCATCTAGTGAGCTCTAGTTTCTCATCTCTGAAAAAGTTTAAATGTAGTATCACTCTTAATTGTTTGTTTTTGCTCAAATTAATCATTAAAGAGTAATAATGGGAATTATACTTTTGCTACAATTTAAGATGTACCAAGTTAAGTTCTAATTGCTATTTACCAATGATTACTATCTTAATTTCTTCATATTACTAACATTTACTGTTAAGACAATCTTGAATAGACATTTTCTTAACAATATCAGGATCTGGTGTTAGCAGAAAAGTTTAATTAGCTTCCAGTTTAGAAACACACACTTCATAGTTATTTGAATACAAAAACATATAAAATGGTGCTCCTGCAGAATCTATCTATTTGCAATACGATCTATTTAATTGTATACTACTTCTTAATACCACTAACTACTCTGTGATACAAAGAAAACTGTAGTGAAACATAGAATATTTTTATATATATCATAATGTACAGGAAATGAAATTGTTTTTTCAATACATAGCCATACGTGGTAAAGAATGTAATCATTTCTTAGTATCTATTGTGAAATAGTTAAGAAAATAATATTTCCAATACTTACTTTCCATGCCTGGTAATTTGTTGCTATAAGTACTTGACTGTGCCTCATCTGGAGGTACTGCTTCCTACGGACCCATCCCCTCCAGATCTTTTGGATTAGTATTGCTAGCTCATCTAATCTTTCTTGGCGAAACTCTTCTAGTTCATAAAGCTAGTAAATGTGACATTTTCAGATATCTGAAGTACCACAGCAATACTTTAATAAATATACAGAACATTTCCCGTAAAACTATTAAATAAAATGTGCCTTCGATATTGAGACTTCAATACTCTTGAGATAAACTTATTACAAAAAACAGAGCTAGGAGAAAGGGACAATGCAGTGCCATTAAAAATTATGGGAACCAGACTGGAATACCCATAATCACTTACTGAAAATGAACCAGAAAATATGAAGGCATTCAAACCAAGTTTTCTTTTAATAAATAAATTACCACCTGTATGAATCACAGAAATCTGTTTTCAAAACTGGTGTAATACCGCCTGTAGGATTTGGAAAATGTACTCTAAAAACGAATCCAATCAGAATCTTTCCCTTTACATTACTCTTGCCAGTTCGAGTTGTTTGAAAACTAAGTGGTTTCTTTAAATTAATCAATCATCATCATTAAAAAAAAATCTTATCTTTTCTTCCGATTATAATTTTCAATTCGAAACTGTACGCTATTTTGCCTTCATTCTAATGTTCACCTCTAGATATGCTATAGCTTAGATTTAAAAAAAAAACTATGAAGGATTGTGAATTATTATATTGGTATAACATCAGAAATGAATTTTATATACTGCTAACCATGCATATATACTGCAACAGTTTATAGTTACTGGTACAGTCAGTATTCGCTTAATGTGATACAGCTTACTGCAACACCTGCATTATCATAATTTTTCTTTTGCCGTGCATCAAAAAAAATCATGATTGAACCTACTTCGCTATGAGTTTGAGGCACATGGTTTTTTTTTCCTTACAGCACAAATGAGTGAATGATAAATTTCATTCATTCATTTGCACTGGTAGGTGTTACTAAATTCTAACATCGATCATTATTATTATTATTTTCTTAAGCATACCCATGGAGTCAAAGACTCAATAACTGGGGCCTCATGCTAACCATTATTCACACCATAACATATACTTTTCCTTGAATTCATTCACCAATGAAGCATACATAACCACTCGGAAAACCCATTACACTCATTCACCACCCTTCAAACAACAAGAACAAAATTTCTAATCTTAATACTGTTGCTAACCATGCTTTCATGCAATTTCCAGATGCAACTCTTTGTCTTGCATTTTGTGGAAAAAAAAAAAAAAGTCTTCAATCCTACAAAACCTCTTTAATAGCCTATATGTTTATATAAGTCATATTAAAAGCTTTCTTGCCTATTGCCTTTGTAACCCACAGATTACAAAGATTAGCTGGTAGGCAAAGAGGTCCTACCTACCCTTAAAGCAAGTATTCCATAGATAGACTTGTTACCATCTTGATTCTTTACTTCTGAATCCATTCTACCACTTCTTCATCCCACTACTAGACACCCACCAAGGAATTCAGGTGATCAATATGCATATAGTAGACTACGTGGCCTTATTAAAGAGCCTTATGAAAAGGAATAATAACCTCCATATTCCTGATTATCAGTGTGTTCTTCAACAACCAAGTAATCAGGTAAACTATTTGGCTGCCTTTGCAATATGTCCTCTAAACTTCAACTCCTTGTTTACAATCATTTCTAAATCCCTGGCCTCATTCAGTTTCCAGTCCAGTTCCATTAATTTAGTATAGAGCTTGCAATTTCTTTATCCCAAAATGCATACATTTGATCATGCTAAAATGTTTGCTATTAAATGATTTACCCAAACTGGCAGTCTGTCATCCTGCAGAATCTCTACATGATGTTTATTGAATTTCACTATTTTTAGCTTTACAGAAACCTGCAGCCAACTGAATATTTTTCCTTAAATCATATTCTATAATTACTGATGTACAAATTAAACAGCAGTAGCCTAAGTAAAGAGACCTGCAGTACACAGTATACTATTCATCCACATTCTCCTTGATTCACTTTTTCATTTTCTAATGTTTGATGTCTGTTCATCAGCCAGCCTCTTATCCAAATATATTAGGGTCTTATTCACTCCCATTTGTCAATTCATGTAAGAGAATGTCATATAGTATCCTGCAAAGGATATTTGCAACTATTTTCAATTCAACTGTCACTTTATTACTTAAAAGTGAGAATATTACTAAGACAAACAGCCCCTTCACAGAACCATGCTATCCCATACAGAATATCAAATTTCTGTCCATCCATTCCAAATCCCACATTTTATCAATTTCTTCAATATCTTAACCATCACTTGTGAGATACTGATTGGCCTATAATTTAAGTTAAGTATTTTGCTCCTTTCCACACCCCAAGCACCTTCTCCCAGAACTGATACTTAAATTAAACAAGCTGGTTAGAGAAGAAGTCAATTCTTGCACATTCTCATAAGGGACAGAAAAATATCCCATCTAATCCCGTAACTGCATTTATGTAGGATTCTGATGTTGTAAGCACTTCCAATTCATCTACTTCTATTCTCGATGTCACATCTGGCACTTTAATATCATGCCAGTAAAGCATGGTATTAAAGCATAGCATATAGCATACAATGAAGAGTTGAACAGAAAAGAAATAAATGCTGCTTGGGAACTGACAAAAAGTTACTTAACAGTATCAATGTGTGAATGTATTCTGAAGGTGAAAAGGCTGAATAAGGTAGGTGTCGAATGGATGACTGAGAAGTTAAGCATGAAATCTGGAAGAAGGCACTTCCAGATAATTATTCATCTTTGCCTTGGAGGCAGCACAAGATGAATAATTATAATAATCAGTTATAATAATCATTGTAAGCTACATGTTAATAAGGCCATAGGAGTTGATGACATATTATTATTATGAGAGACCTCCAGGGAGTCAGGAACTCATAGATGGAGGCCATGTCACCATGTGTCTCAAGAGAATGTTCCAGGGAGTTAGTACCACCCTTGGCTTACCTGTCTAACAAGAGTCTTGCAACAGCACAAGTTCAAAATGAGTAGAAGGAAGGTAAAACTGTTCCACTTCACAAAGAGTGATGATAAGCTACAATATAAGCTGATCTGCATATTGGGAGTTGTAGTTAAGGTATTGGAGAGGTTGGTGAGAGCTAAGATACAAAAGTGGGTTGATAACAGCTGTATTCTCTGTTCTTGTCAGCATGGGTTTGTTAAAGGGAAGTTGTGTTTTACCAACTTGCTTAAGTATAAAAAGGTGGCAAATGACAAGAGAGAGAGAGATGCATCTACAGTGACATACTTAGATTTTGCAAAGGTTTTGATAGATTGCCACACCACTAGTTGGTAAGTAAACTGGAGCAGATGGGGCTAGATAATAGTTAAGTAAGTTGAATAGGCCACTGACTCTCAGATAGGTATCAGCAAGTTGTGCATGAGGATGCAGTATCCAGGAAGAGGTAAGTAACTAGTGGTGCCACAGGGGTCTGTTCTGAGACCATTGTTATTTAATTTGCATATTATTGCCTGATGGCCTGGTTGGCCAGGTGGTTAGCATATAAACCTCTCCAAACAGCAGGCTGTGGGTTTGAATCCTGCTACATGTTTGTGATTGTCTTTAGGTGGAAAGTCTTTGCAGACCTTCACCTTTCCAGACTTTCAAAAAAAAAAAAAAATTAAAAAATACAATATATATAACCAATAAAAATTAAAAAAAAAGAAAAAGAGAAAAGAAACAAAGGAAAAGAGAAAAAGATATCTTTGAAGCATGGAGTAATTACTTCGAAAAATTGCTAAATGAAACAAGCAGTGATAGCACAGTGGTAAAAAACACTCAACAAGCATACAGTCAGGAATACATATCCATACTTGAAGTAGAAAAAGGCATCAAAGGCTTGAAATGTGGAAAGGCAGCAGGAGTAGATGATATTCGACCAGAAATGCTGAAGTATGGTGGTATAAAAGTCTTACAGTGGCTGCACTGCATAGTTCAGAAGGCCTGGACAGAGGGATGAATTCCTGATGATTGGAGTAGAGCTCTAATAGTACACATATATAAAAAGGAAAATAAAACTGAATGTGAGAATTACAGAGGTATTTCCCTACTGAGTGTTCCTGGCAAGATTTATGCCAGTATACTTGAGAAATGGTTGAGAAGAATTGTGGAAGAAAAGCTTGGTGAAGAACAAGCTGGATTCAGGTCAAATAGAGGCTGATGTGAGGATCAGATCTTCACTTTACAACAAATAGTTGAGAAAGCATGGGAATATAACAAAGATCTGTATTTAAGTTTTGTCGATCTGGAAAAGGCATACGACAAGGTGCCAAGAGAGAAGCTATTCAATACACTACAGTTATATGGTGTCAATGGGGCATCATATCAAGCAATTCTTAGTTTTTATTTGAGTTGTAAGTCAGCAGTTAGAATTGAAGGAAGTACAGGAAGATGGTTTAATGTTAAATCTGGTGTGAGAAAATAAGGATGTACATTATCCCTCTGTTATTCATTATCTATATGGATCACATTATGCAGGAAAGTGGTATTAAACATGATATCAGAATTGGAGATGTTAATGTCAGCTCTTTGCTTTATGCAGATGATATAATACTTCTAAATATATCCGCTACAAGTTTGCAAGATTCCCTGACTAAATTGAATAGCTGTTGTAATAGATATGGTATGAAGGTCAGCAATAAAAAGACAAAGACAATGAAAATGGGTAGAATCGTTGAAAATGTCAACTGTGTTCTGAACGGAAAACCTGTGGAACAAGTAAAACATTTCAACTACTTAGGCACAATTTTTAGTGAAGATGGTAAATTAAATATGGAAATAGACAATAGAATCAACAAAGCTGGTATGGTAGGAAGTCGATTGAATAAATTCATATGGAATAAGAGAGAAATTAGTCAGAACACTAAATTAGCTGTATACAAGACAGTGTTCAAACCCATTTTAACTTATGGACCTGAGAGCTGGGTCAGAAGTAAAACACTTGACCAAAGACTAAAGACCGCAGATATGAGAATCCTGAGAAAGATTGGAGGCATAAACAGATGGTATCAATGGCAATATCATATTAAAAACGAGGATATTAGGAAAGAACTGTCAGCATCCAGGAATGCATTAGCAGAGCTAATCTCAGGTGGTATGGTCACTTAAACAGAATGGGCGAGGAAAGATTAGCAAAACAAGTGTTCTCTGCCAGGTTGGCAGGTAAACGACCCAGAGGAAGACCAAGATATAGGTGGATTGATACGGTACAAAGTACCTTAGATGATAGAAATATAAGATCTGATAATGTTGGAGTCTTGACAAGTAACAGACTGATTTGGAGGAAAATTGTAGATAGGAAGTTAGTAATGATGTAAATTTTTCATGTAGTACTATCATATCCTGTACACCCCTTAGGGTACAGGATATGATAGGTTATGTCAGGAATTTGATGATGATGATGATGAAATAACAAAAAATTCTTAGCTTGCCCATGGTATCAATGCACTCATCATCATCGTTAGTGTTCTGTCTCTTGACAGGTCCAATGGTATTTTAGCAAATTCTCTTTCTACAATTTCTCCTGTCTCTTGCTTCTTCCTTCATTTCTTTATATCCTCTTGTGCCCCTTGTATTATCAAGCATCATTTGTCATCACTTTCCTTCAATTTTCCCTTCTGTCATTCTTTTCAATAGGCTGTCTCCTCTTAATACATGTCCTATCCAATTATGCTTTCTTTGTCTTATGGTCTTTAGTAAATTCCTTTCTTATTCAACTCTTGGTATTACTTCTTCATTGGTAATTCTTTCAGTCCACTTTATTTTCTCCATTCTTCTCCATAACCATATTTCAAATGCTTCCAACATTTTAGCTTCTTTCCTCCCAATTCTCCATGTTTCTGACCCATGTAAATTTACACTCCAAATATAACACTTAACAAGCCTTTTCTTTAAATTTTTATTCATTTTTAATAAACAATTTTTTTTTACTATAAAATGCATATTTTCCTTTGTTAATTCTTTCTTTTTTTTTATTTCCATGTCAGATTTTCCATTTTCTTGTATTATACTACCAAGGTATTTATATAATCTCACTTGTTCTACATTTTATCCATTCATCATCACCTCTATGTTTCCCAGTTTCATTGAGATTCTCATCACTTCTGTTCTTTGTGTTAATTTTCATATTAATTTTCATATCTTGCTGTAGTTCAGGGGTGTCCAACGTT
This sequence comes from Typopeltis vanoorti, assembly GCF_054136105.1. NCBI lineage: Eukaryota > Metazoa > Arthropoda > Arachnida > Uropygi > Thelyphonidae > Typopeltis > Typopeltis vanoorti. The sequence goes on from NC_143563.1 coordinate 87,517,133, forward strand.
TTAGCTTCCCTGGGCCACATTGGAAGAAGACGAGTTGTTTTGAGCCACACATAAAATACACTAACACTAACGATAGCTGATGAGCAAAGAAACGTAGAATATGCAGTTAACATATTTAAGTAATTTAAACTTCATTAATTCATGAATTTTTTATTATAAAAGTAAAACACAAGACATTGTTTTTGAGACACTAATGCATGCTTCGATATTTGGTTCGATGGAAGTAGTTGCAATTCTCAGTCAGTTCTTAAGGTGCTTATCGGATATTTTGGTTCTAGTTTTATTCTTCGTGTGCTTCATCCTTGAAAATAGCTACTCACAAATGTAGGTGCTTCCAAATAGCGATGACATGAATAAGGCATGATTGTGAAGTGAGGAATATTTTTCTCTGGGAAGATATATCTTGTAGAAGTCCAGTAAAGAGACATGATCAAATTTTTCTTTAAGTTGAATGTCAGATTGTAGCTCTATGCATTCCATTTGAAAATTGCAGGTAATATCTTTATGTTGACTGAAAATAGAGTCACAAATAGACCAAAAGATTGATGATTTTTCCGGAAATCTTGAAACCTGTTCTCAAATTCCTGTATCAAATCGAAAAGCAAGGCTGCATATTTTTCATTGTTCACAGGATCGTGTTTAGCCAACGTGTCGAAATGCATAAAACTGTTTGCCTTAATTTGAGATTGCCATAGTTTCAGTTTCATTCGAACACTGTTATAGTTTGAAATATTGTATTGATCAGTTAGTTTTCACCTTGAAGATGCATGTTTAACTCATTTAAATGAGCGGTCAAGTCTACTAAAAACACCAAATCTGTGAGCCAGTTTTCATCATCAAGTTCTGGCACAAATTTTGTTTTTCATTCCATAAACGACTTGATTTCATTTTGCAAATCATAAAATCTTTTCAACATTGTACCTCGATTTAACCATCTTACTTCCGAAAAGTAAATGATGTCCCCATAGTCAGTATCCATAAATTTAAGGAATTCCTGGAATTGGCGATCATTCAATCCCTTGGCCCTTATGAAATTTACAGCCTTGATGACAATCTGCATGACATTATCCATCTTTAAAGCTTTTGCGCATAAATTTTCTTGGTTGTACTATGCAGTGATATTTCATCATACGTAAATTTTAGGAGGCAATTGCATCGTCTTCTATTAATTTTACAAGTCCATCTCTTTTACCTATCATCGCTGGGGCACCATCCGTAGTTATACCAGATATGTTCACAATGGACAAAGAAAATCGCTTTAACGTATTTTTCACTGCTTCGTATAAATCTCTTGATTTAGTTGTGTCTTTTAATGGCATTAAAGAAGCCATTTCTTCAGTGATATTATATTCGTCATCAATACCTCTAATAAAAATTACCAATTGAGCTGTATTAGTACTATCAGTACTTTTGTCTATCGCCAAAGCATAAAATTTAAAATTAGCAGCGCTACTCTCAAAAACCTTTTTCGATAGATTTTCCTATTTCATCAATTCGCTTGGCTATAGTCTAGTGAGACAAACTGATTTTAGAAAAATCCCCTTTTTTTTCAGGGCAAATTATATTTGCCACACTTTCCATATATTGCTTAATAAACTCATCATCGGCATAAGGTTTTGATTTTTTTGCTATCAGGTTTGCAACCACATAATTAGTTTTACAATAGAATCCGTTTCAGATGTTATTTTTTTTTAAAAACTTTGTTGAGATAATTATTATTATTATTATTCAGGCTTCCATGGAGTCAAAAGACTCTCGTGGGTGGTCCTTCCTAAGAAACACCAAGTCTATAAAGTCTATCATACCACTCCTTGAACTCACTGACTGTTCTGGCTCTCACCACTCTATCAGGCAATGCATTTCATGGTTCAACCACCCTCCATGCAAAGAAACTACTCCTCACCCTCTTGCTCACAGTTTCCTTTCATAACTTCCAGGGATGACCACTTGTCATCACTCCTTCCTGTCAACCAAGTGAAAGAACTCCCCAGCGTCAACCCTCTCTACAGTTTAAAAGTGTCAATCATATCACCTCTCCTTCTAACCACCAAACTCTGCAGTCCACATTCCCTCAGCCGATCCTCACAACTAACATTGTACAGTCCTGAAACTGTCTTTGTTATCCACCACTGTTCCCTTTCTAAGAACAATAGTCCAAGTGTGGTCTGATCAGGGTCTATACAACAGAATGATAAGTGTTTTATCTCTGCAGGTCAGTGTCCTTCTCATTATTGCAGCAATCCTCTGTGTTACCTTCACAAACTTTGCAATATGTCCACTAAATTTCAGGTTTCTATCAATCATCAACCCCAGATCTCTCGTCTCCCCCTACTTCCTCCAGTATAACTCCTCCCATAGATTATGCAGTGTCCCATCGATGTTTCCCAAACCTCAAGACCTTACATTTTGCTACATTAAACCGATACCCCATTCATTTGCCCATCTATCTAGCTTATTCAAATCCTCTTGCAGAGCTGCCGCATCTGCACTATTACTAATAATCCTTCCCAGCTTTGCATCTTCTGCAAACAACTGAATATTCAGTTGTTTGCATCATCCGCAAACAACTGAATATCCCCTTGCAATCCACTGGCAATGTCATTGATATAAAGATTAAACAATATAGGTCCTAGTACTGAGCCCTGTGGGACCCCACTTGTAATCCTCTGCTTCATTGAAACTGACCCACCATACACAACTCTCTGATACCTATCGGACAGCCAATCCTGAATCCAGTTGACTAAACTGACATCCAGACCCATGTGCTGCAACTTAAATATCAGCTTATCATGTGGCACCTTGATCAAATGCCTTTGCTAAATCTAAGAAAATGGCAGTATATGCGTTTCCCTCATCTAATGCTCTTGTAACTTTATCATAAGGCTAGCATATTGCTAAAACAAGAGTGCCCCTTCTTAAATCCATGTTGACTTTCACAGATAACATTACCCTCATCTGCCCAATGCTGTATATGGTCCTTAACTACTTTCTCCAAGATCTCACTAACTACTGATGACACACAAACTGGCCTATAATTAGACACTTCCAGTCTGCTACCACCCTTATGCAATGGCACTATCTTACCTTCCTTTCAATCCATTGGCACCTTTCCCGCAGCCAGACTTTCATTGAAAAGCCAGGTCAAAGTCACTGTCAGTTCATTAGCACATTCTCTTAAAACTCCATCTCAATACCATCCAGTCCCACAGCTTTACTGACATCCAGAGTACTCAGTATTTGAAACGCACTCTCCTCCTGTACCTATAAACCTCGAACCTGCCCTATCCCTCTAGCATTAGAACCGATTCCTCCAGGATGAAATACTCTAATAAAGTGTTCATTGAACAATTCTACTATGTCCTCTGCATCAGTCACTCTATTCCCATTTTTATCCCACAATATTATTCTTCCACAGTCATTTCTCATGTTACTGGTCACATATCTAAAACATTTCCTAGGATTTTCTTTGGATCTTAGGGCTAATCTCCTCTCATATTCCAATTTTGTCTTCCTTACCATACTAATCACTCAGTCCTGTGTCTTATACTCTTCACCATCTCCTTATATCTCTTCCACAGCCTCTTTTTCGCATGCAAGTTCCTGTTTAATATTGTTTGTCATCCACTTTACTCGAAATTGTGTCCTCTTGTTCACTCATGATACACAACTTACCATTGCTGCTAACAAATATTCTTTCATAATTTCCCACGCACTAATGATATCCCGGCCTTCCAATTCCTCCTTCCATGAAACTTCCCCAAGTCGACGTCTTAGACTATTATAATCACCTGCCTTATAATTCCACATACGTTCCCATCTCTTTGATACCCCTGCATGTCTATTCATTTTCCAAGTCAAAACCATATGGTCACTCTCTCCAACTGGTGGGAGAGATGTCATCTCAGTTATTATCAACTCCTCTGATGCTATAATCAAATCCAAAACTCTTGAACCTCTTGTTCCGTCTATTACATGTTGCCTAAGACATTTGTCCCTCAAGATTTCTAGAAATTCCATTCCTTTATTTCTACATACATCTTTCTCTCCCCAGTTTATACTACTGTAGTTAAAATCTCCCATAACAATCATTGTTATTGCACTTGCCAAACTCAACTGTTTAAACATTTCCTGGTGACCACTCTCTGTACTCCTGGGTCTGTAGCAACACCCCACTAAATATCCTCTTGCCCACCTCTACCTCATGCCATATGCTTTCAAAATCATTAGTGTCGCTGCCTTCCAAAGTCTCCACTCTTAGAGGACATAGGTCATCACTTATCATGAGCAGTACTCCACCACCACGCTTTCCCTTCCTATGCTGCTGAAAAATGCTGTACCCAGTGACTTCTATTCCTGTTATTATGTCCTCTTCTTTCAACCACGTCTCAGTGATCCCAATAATTTTTGGCCAGGCTGATGCTATCTATGCCACCAATTCCTCTCCCTTGTTCTGGATACTCCTGGCATTAGTATATAGCATATAAATGCCGTTGTTTATATACCCAGCATTATCCCCTCTAGACTCCACTTACCTGACATTGTCTCCCTTCTTCCAAGTATCCATTCCCAAAGGAGGCCATCCCTGCTATCATCCTCCCTGGGACATACTGACTCTTTCAGAACAGCAATCTCTCCAGATGTCTACGTCCTTCCTCATTCAAATGTAAGTGGTCTCTTGCATACAATTTCCCTCTGTCCTCAAACACACTCCAAGCATCCACATATTCCAGTCCTCTCTTGTCACACATTCTAGCTATTATGGCATTCAATATTACTGCTCTTCCGCTCAGTTCGTCATTATCATACCTAGGCAACACACACACACACACACTATCTTTCCTCTCTGTGTCTTCTTTCATACCACCTCAAGCAAAAATCTCATATCTCTCGCTGCCCTATTTACACCACCACTCAAGTCATTTGTTCCCACCATCACAATCATCTCATCCACCCTTTCACCTCTCTTTACTGCCAAAGCCACCCTGTCGTTCCTCCTGGCAAACACTCCTCATGCATCCTATCTTGAACACCACGGATCATCGAGTCCCCATACATTATACCTCTTACCATTCCCTCTCTCCTATTGTTTCCATTTTCTCCTCTTCTTTCATTCCCATACCTTTCTCCTACTGTTTCCGTTTTCTCCTCTTCTAGCACTCCTATACCTCTCTCTCATTCCGTCTCTTCTACTGTTTCCATTCTCTCCTCCTCTAGCACTCCCATGCTTCTCTCTCATTCCATCTCTTCTACTGTTTCCATTTTTGTCTGTCTTGAAATTTTATTACGAGTTGGCCTGTTTTGCCATCGCAGGGTAGCCATAGAACACAGGTTTTATTGCAGCAATAAAACATGTTCCTGTTTTTGGTTCATCTTTTTCTGATTTCTACAAAAAATGTTCATTACTGCTATGAACAGCGACCAGTTCGTTTGCCCTATGTGTCTAGTGAGTACAATTCACACTTCACTGAGTGAAGTGTGAATTGTATGAGTAAATTTATAGTGAAATAAATTCCAACAGAAAAATACATCTTTAAAACTTAAGTGTATGTAATGTAATGTTATTTTACTTGTTAGTTTTATGACATTTTGCTTTTAAACTGAAATAATTTAATTTAGGATTTTGGGATTAATTAATTAGTTGATTTTTAATAAAATATGCCGGTCAACTTATTATATATGAAAATGTACTAAAAACTGTATTAATTCCAAATACTTTTTTTTCTCAAGAATTAAAGATTATTAAAATCGATGTAAAATTAAAATAATGTATTTACAGTATACATTGACAAATAATTACATTAAAAAATGCTAAAAGACGTTTATTGATGTGATTATTTGTCTCCAAGCTTTGTCCTCCCCCCCCCAAGAAAATTTTCTGCAGATGCCCATGCATAGGATCAAATTGATGTGAAATGTAGCACAGGTTGCGTAACCCATACGGCAGCACACCCAACTGAAATGGGCATGCAACTCCACTGGTGATAAGGATATAATGGAAAGGGTCCAGAGAACAGGATTAAGGTGGTAATTGGTATTTGTGATGTGTGATATGAAGACAGACAAATTGAGGGAATGCAGTTTGCAAAGCCTTGTGAACAAGAGGAAGAAAGAGGAAATGATTGAGATACGTAAATTGGCAAATGGTTGTTACAGGGTTAATATGGAAGAAATTTTTTTATAGAATGGGAGAAGGGGGTAGAACAAGAGGACATTCCTGGAAGCTGTATAAGGAGGGCATGAGCATGGCATATAGACAGAGTTAGAATGGTGAGTCTGTTACCGTGGTATGACAGAGAGGAGTTTAGAAGGAGGGCCATAATCGCAAATGATATTATGCGCAGGTTATGCGGACGGTGTGGTGTGGAATTTAAGGACGTGTGGAATGAGTTTGATGGGCGAAAGGACTTATACAAGATGGATGGCCTGCATTTGAATGGACTTGGTGTGTGGAGACTGGAAAAAGTGTTGCTGAATGAAGTGAAAATGGATGTGCAGAACCAGGGAAACTAGAACTACCAAGGAGGGGGGGAAGTGGATATCCAGACATCAGTGAGACAGTTGAGTGTAAAAATGTATATAATGTACCTGAGCCAGCAATAAGGACAAAAAATGGGAATGGGATATTTAGAATACCGCATCAAGATAGGGGTGGGACAAAGGGAACACTGCAATTCATGTATACTAATGCCAGGAGTATTAGGAACAAGAAGGAAGACTTTTTGGCCTTGATTGGCTCTTCCTGGCCACAGGTTATTGGCATTAGTGAAACATGGCTGACGGAAGATGATATAGTTAGTGGGATAGAATGTGTAGGTTATAGTATGTTTAGGAGGGACAGAGAGAATAAAATTGGGGGAGGGGTGTTATTGATGATAGCTGATGAACTGCAGCCAAGGAAAATTGAAGTATTGCAGGATAGTGAAAGGAGCTCATTTGAGGCTATTTGGTGTGAGATTGATACCGGCAGAATAAAATATACGGTGCTGCTATAGACCAGGTGATGGAATAGATGGTGGAGATGGTATGCATAAACAAATTGATGAAATGAGTGGAAGGAGGGTAATTATTATGGGGGATTTCAACTATGGTAACATTGATTGGAAGGAGGAGAGGACACATGTGAGGAAGGAAATGGATTTTATTCAATTATTGAGGGATAACTATCTGAAACAGCATGTAATTGAAAATACTAGGGGTGTGAGAGTGCTTGACCTGGTAACAGTATCTGAGAATTTGACTGTAATGAATATGACCATGTTGCCACCTATTGGTGAGAGTGATCATAAGGTCTTGACCTGGGAGGTGGCTAAAGGAGTGAAATTTGTGATTAAGACAGGGTATATGTGGAATTACCGTGCTGGCAAGTATGACAAGCTTAGGAGATTGCTTGGATCAGTGCCATGGCATGTACAACTGCAAGGGCTGGACGTCGATAGAGCATGGGAAGTGATCAAAGAGCATTTACAGGAGGTTATGGCTGATTGTATACCTAAGGTCCTAATAGTGAAACAAGGAGGGGTTAAATGGATGAATAACACCATTAAGCTTGAGCTGCAAAAAAAGAAACAACTATGGAGGGAATTTAAAGAAAGGGGTGACCTGCAGGCACAAGAAAGGTATAAAGTACAGGCCAGAAGGGTAACGAGTGTGGTAAAAACAGCAAAAGCCGATTATGAAACGAAACTAGCTATGCAAGCAAAAGAGAATCCCAAACAGTTCTTTCAATATGCTGCAAGCAAGAAAAAAACTGTACATGGCAAAATGATTTTAAGGAATGACGATGGTAAAGAGTTCACTGAACCAATCGATATAGTGGAGTTACTGAGCGCGCACTTTGCAAAAGTATATCATCCAGGTGGTGACGTTGAAAAAATGAAGGAACCATTAGTTTATATGGGAATTGTGATGAATGAAGTGGAGGTGAATAGTCTATTACAGAACCTTAATGTGAATACATCTGTGGGATTGGATGGTATACCGGCACGGGTCTTGCATGAAGCGGCTAATGAATTATCAGTGCCCTTGACCATGTTGTTTAATCTGAGTCTCAGGTCTGGCTTAGTCCCGAAGGCGTGGAAAGAGGGGAAAATAGTTTCACTGCATAAAGGCGGATCCAAGACTATGGTTGCAAATTACCGACCGATCAGCATATCAGGAGTCATTGACAAGGTCTTGGAGAAAGTAGTCAAGGGAAAAATACAGGAATGGATTGATGAAAATGAGATACTGTACAGAGGACAGCATGGCTTTGTGAAGGGTAGATCATGCCTCAGTAACTTGCTCAAGTTTTATAACAAGGTGACAGCTGAACTGGATAAGGGAAATGGGTTTACAGTGATACTGCTGGACCTGGCAAAGGCGTTTGACAGGATACCACATGGAATTCTAATCCGTAAACTACAACATATGGGAATCGATATAGGGTTGGTGAGATGGATAGCTGGGTGGTTGATGGAGAGATATCAAAGAGTAGTTTATTCAGGAGTAGAGTCCAAAAAACGGCCTGTGACTAGTGGTGTGCCATAGGGTTCTGTTCTTGGACCACTGCTGTTTAATCTGTTCATTAACGATATAGGGAAGGGTCTAAGTGGGACAGTTCATTTGTTCGCTGATGATGCAAAGTTGGGTAGGGCGATAGTGAATGCAGAAGATGTCAAAATCTTGCAAGATGACTTAGATAGATTGGAGTTCTGGACTAAGGAGAATGGATGTCAATTTTATGTGACAAAATGTAAGGTTATGCATTTTGGAGTGAAAAGATTAGCAGCAGTATACCACATTGGTGGAACTGTACTCCAAGAGATTGATGAGGCCAGGGACTTGGGAGTGTTGGTGGATAGGGAGATGAAGTTTAGGGGGCACATTGCAAAAGTAGCTAAATCAGCTCATCAACTCACTTGGTTGTTGAAAAATACCTTGACGAGCAGAGAAAAACAAGTTATTGTACCTCTGTACCGAGCCCTGAAAAGACCTCATCTCGACTACTGTGTCCAGATTTGGTCACCTAGGTTCCTTCTTGATGGGGAGGAGGTGGAGAGGATCCAGAGGCTAGTGACTAAGATGATAGTGGGTCTATGGAATGAACCATATGAGAACAGGTTGAAGATTTGTGGGTTGCAGAAACTAGTTGATAGGCGGAAAAGGGGAGATATGATTGAGACATTCAAATTGCTAAAAGGATTCTATAGGATTAATTCAGAGGATATTTTTGAGATCAGGACTGGTGGTGAGAGAACTAGGGGACACCCATGGAAGCTGGGCAAGAGCGTGGTTAGCAGGGGTGTTAGAGCTGGGTTCTTTACTTTTAGAGTGGTAAATGAGTGGAATAAGCTGCCAGAGTCTGTTGTGGGTGCTATGACAGTGAGCGAGTTCAAGGCAAGGTATGATACATACTGTGAGAATGTTGAACAGCTGTGTGAACATGATGTTTAGGGCCTCCCTCGATGAGTTTAAGGACTCCTGGAGTAGCCCGTGGTAATAATAATAATAATAATAATATAAGGGTGGTCTGAAAAGTTCTCGGCCTAAAAATGAATTTATAATTTCAAAATTATTTTTATTTTTCACCATAATCTCCCTTAAAACTAATACATTTATTCCAGAGATGCTCCAGCACTATTATCCCATCCCTGTAGGTTCTCAGTAAGATCTGCAAAATAGCAGATCTCAGTAAGATCTGCAAATCAAAAGGTGATTAGAAGAAAAAGGCTGACCAGCGAGATAGAAGTCAGAGGGAGCCAAATCTGGGGAATAGGGTGGATGTTCCAACAATTCATAGCACAGAATCCTTAATTTTCCCATTTCTAAAACAGTTTTGTGGGCAGGTGCATTGTCCTGATGAAAGATGATTTTTTTTTTCTGCAAACCAGGTCTTTTCTAACGAATTTTTTCATCTAGTCTGGTTAAAAGATCAGAATAATATTTCCCAGTCATTGTTTTACCCTTTTCATGATAATTAATACACAAAATGCCTTCAGCATCCCAAAATACAGATGCCATGACCATTGCTGCTGATGGAACCAACTTTGTCTTCTTCGGCGCTGAACAACAGGCTTCTCTCCACTGTTTTGACTGCTGTTTCGATTCTAGTGTGTAATGGTGAATCCAAGTCTCATCCATAGTAATAAATTGATGCACAAAATCAGTTTTATTCTTGTTAAAATGCTCCAAGCACTGTTCAGAGATTTTCGAGTGAGTGTGTTTTTGATCTGCTGTGAGCAAGCCTGGCACCCATCTTGCGCAAAGCTTTTTCATTTACAATTCTTCATGCAAAATATATCCTACACGTCCTTTTGAAATGCCTATAGTCTTAGCAATTTCCCCACTTTGACTTTCCAGTCATCCAATATCATATCGTGCACTTGATCAATGATTTCTGGTGTTATAATTTTTGGATGTCCTTCATGTGGATCATCTTGAAGGCTGGTACAGCCACATTTAAACTTGCCAGTCCATTTATTAATTGTCGAAAACAAAGCAGAAGAGTGCCCATAAACTTTTATGAACTTCGAATGAATTTCTTTTGGCATTAAACCTTCTTTTACAAAGAATTCTATAACTGCACAATACTCAATTTTATCCATTTCAAGGGATACCGACAAGATTTTTGCTTCAGACAGCTGTATAAAACAAACTACTTGATAGAATGACTTGCAAATTGATATGAATGCTTATGATAGATGTACCAACATAGAAAAAAAAAAATCTCTTGCCGATAGTGTTGCCATCTATGGTCGATGCTGAGAACTTTTCAGACCACCCTCATAAGGAGCAGGTTATTTGTGTGTAGAGTTGTGAGTGGAATGTATTGCCTGATGCTGCAGTCAATGCAGATACACTGAATGTGCTTAAAGCATGGTTTGATGGGCTTTGTGTGTAATGTTGTGTACCTCCCACAGTGAGCCTTCTGATTCCATGAAGGTCTGGTGTTAATAATAATATAGTTGATGATGCTTTCTTCAGTCATCTCTTGACCATTTGTACATTACCAAAATTTTTTCCCCTTGAAATTCTTATGGCATGCATTGCACTAAGCTGAATTCTCAGTGTCTCATAATCATCTGCCTTTTAATTCCACATATATACCCCTTTTTTCTTTTTTTTTAAATTGAAAATTCAGCATGTCTGCAAACTCTAGGATCAAAACCACATGCACTTCCTAATCAGAAGCAATTATTATTATTTTGATTGCACAGGAACATTCACAGAATCTCAAGACATACCATAGTAGACCTCACATACACAATATTCATCATGCCTCTTTTTGAATGTACTGTCTGACAAAGAACTCAGTCTCTGGAAAGCAAATTTTCCACTCAATGACCAATCTACAGCCATAAAATCTAGTTCTTACATCATTGCTAATAACACTCTTACTCAATTTCCAAGGATTATCCCTAGTGTTACCCCTTCCAGCCATGTGCTCAAAAATTTCTTCTCCATTAATTCTATAAAATTCAGTCCATAATTTAAACATTTATATCATATCCCTGTTTTATCAACCAACTTCTTGTAACCCACAAATTTTTTGTTATAAGAAACATTCTAGAGGCAATTCACCATCTTGGACACTGTCCTCTGGATCCTCACCACTGCATCCTTATCACCAAGAAACCCAGGTGATGCATATAGTAATCTAAATGTGGCTGCATCGAGGAATAATAACATACTTATCAAAGCTTGTTAGTGTGTTCTTCCATAACCAAGTAATCCTATGTGTTACCTTGGCCACTTTTGCTATATGCTCACTGAACTTCATCTCCTATCCACCAACACCAGCAAATCTCTATACCTTCAGTTTCCTGGAGTACAATTCTCATCCCGCAAAATGCATAGCTTTACACCTTTCCACATCAAACTAGCACCCATTACCTTTTTTCAATATACTATTAGATTGTTTAACCACCTAACCATCCTTGACATGTTTACATCAATAATTATAAGAATGAAAAGTGCCCACTGAATTTGTAATATTATTTGGATATTATACATTCGACAACTTTCAACAACATTTGGATACTATTGAAATAACATGAATATGAAGCATATAAAGAGGATGTGAGTAGGGGAGTGAGGGGCAGGTTTTTTTCATGCAGAGTTGTGAATGATTGGAATGTCTTGCCTGAGAGTGTGGTGTCTGCAAGGAGTTTGAATGTGTTCAAGGCACAGTATGATGAGCTGTGTGCGATAAAAGGACCTCCCAGATGAGTCTTTGACTTCATGAGGTCTTGGGGTAATAATAATAATAATAATAAACTAATTGATATATTTAATCCATATGGCTGCTTGTGTGATTAAATCTTACTGCACAGGAACATCTCTACATCACCTTGATTAACTATTACTACCCAATTTTGCATGTAGGCTATTTGTGTTGGATATCTTAGTTACTCCTAAGTTTTTTGTTTTTTTCTATGCTATCACCCCAGCACTCTCAAACTCCAAGTTCTCTGCATTGCAAATTGTGTCATATTATTAGCTCTTAGCAACTAAAAGAACCACTCTTGCTGCACATTCTCCCTTGTGTTCCCTTAGAATGAGTATATAGTTACAAGTATATATTTATTTTATGTATTCCTTCACTTTCTGATGCACTTGTTAATATAAAGGCAGCAGCTGCCCAGGATCCTTTTATTATGCAACTACAAACACAATGAACCAGTTTTTCCTTTTCTTTTATTCCATCTACAATTGTCCTCTGGAACAGACTTCCTCATGAAGTATTCCCAAACAACTACAAACTGCAACTCTTCAAAAGAAAAAAAAATCAATAAACTTCCATCTTAGTCTTCATCAGCACCCCACACATGGCACCGATGTGTTTACAGGTTCCTCGACCTCTCATATATGGGATCTATCTATATATATAGTATATGCTTATCTAGCAACAAATGCATACTCTGAAATAAGACAAAACATTGAACCTACAATATAGCATGTCATAAAATAAATATTAAATAGCAATGTACATTCATTGTTATTATTATTATTATTTAGGCCTCCATGGAGTTAAAAGACTCATCATGGGAGGTCCTTCCTAAGAAACACAAAGTCTATCAAGACTCATCGAGGGAGTCCCCCCCATAAGAAACACAAAGTCTATCATACCACTCCTTGAACTCATTTACTGTTCTCGCTCTCACCACTCCATCAGGCAATGCATTCCATGGTTCAACCACCCTCCATGCAAAGAAACCACTCCTCACAGTTTCCTTTCGTAACTTCCAGGGATAGCCTCTTGTCATCACTCCTTCCCGCTGTTCAACCAAGAGAAAGAACTCCCCAGTGTCAACCCTGTAACCACTGCTCAACAGTTTAAAAGTCTCAATCATATCACCTCTCCTTCTTCTATCCACCAAACTCTGCAGTCCACATTCCCTCAGCCGATCCTCATAACTATCATTATACAGTCCTGAAACCATCTTTGTTATCCACCTTTGTACCCTTTCCACAGTTAATTTATCCCCTTCAAATCCTGGGGACCAAATCTGAGAACAGTAGTCCAAGTGTGGTCTGATCAGGGTCTTATACAACGGAATGATAACTGTTTTATCTCTGCAGGTTAGTGTCCTCATTATTGCAGCAATCCTCTGTGTTACCTTCATCACCTTTGAAATATGTCCCCTAAATTTCAGGTTTCTATCAATCATCAATCCCAGATCTCTTGTCTCCCCTACTTCCTCCAGTATAACTCCTCCCATAGAGTATGTTGTATATTGTTGTATGTTGTATGTACATAGTATATTGTACTTTTTCTATATTCATCAAATTTTGACTATTTGCATGTTGAACATTTATGTCCTTGTATTGGTTGTTAGAAAATATAAGTTTTAATCTCAACCACGTTATAAAAGAAAACCCACTTATCTCTTGATAATGTCATATCTTTGTGATTGTGTCTTCTATGACAGGATATACAGAAGAGTGATATTACTCCTCTGAATTCTTGTTTTTTTCTGTCCATCCATTTGTCAATATCAACAAGGGATAAGATAAAAGCATTTTATCTTATCAAAATCAATCTAATGAGAAATAAGGAATGTTTCAGCATTAAGTCTAGCCATCTTAGATCAAAAACCTGGTGCACATAGATCTTGGACATTCTACACATCACATCACTAGTCATAAGTTTAATGTGAATCACATATGCACAACATTGTTAGTGTATTTCAAACAATCTGTAACATTGTTAATGTTAGCTTGTTCATCAAAAAATCCAGTCAATATCATGTCAATTTAGTTTATTATTGTATTTCACTCAGCTGGAGAAGTTTACTGTAATGCACATGAAACCAGTTCAGATTGAAACTTATATTGTCTAACAAACAGTTTCCATGTGATTTAATACTAGACAAACATTCACCATGTTCCCCATACACAGAAGACTTAAAAGCAACATCGTTTTCTATATTTATGCAGTAATTTGAGATTTATTTTGTTTCCAGTTAGTCTGAGATTTCTCTCTGATCAACACATGACATAAGAAAGTGAAAAAGAGGTGCCGTAAAAGCATCTATGATCACAGGTTGTTCAGGAGTCACTCACAGTGAAGTGGATGCACTCATAGAATGCAAAGAGACATTCATCACAAAAACTGTGAAAGATGTAAAGACTTGCCAAGCATGCACAACTCCATAAACATGTAAAGGGAGAAAATTTTAATGATTTATAAAAACAGACTGCTCACGTAAGTTGCAGAAACTTGCAAATATACAGATGTGTTCTCTCTGAAAAAATGATCTGTGAAAGGTACGAACCATATTTTCTGATCTGATAAAATGAATATCCAAGTAAAGTTATTTGAAAAGAAGAAAGAAGAAATCTGTTCATAAGATTTTTAAACAGTTGGAGGTTGTAGTCCTTAGGGAAACTGTATGGGTATGATGGTTCCAGAACATAGGGAGTGGAAGGTATGAATGAGGAGGATGAGAAGTTGATTCAATATATTTAGAGCTGGATAGTGAATGGATGTTGATTAGCAGCTATTTGTGTGTTTATAGCTTAGAGGGGGAAAGTGGAAAAATGTTGCAAGAAAGTTGAGCAGCAAGCTGTCTATAAAAATACCAGTAGAAGAGGCACAACAAAAATTGTGCCTCTTCTACGCCTATAAGTGAGAGAAGGGTCACCAATTAACCGAATCATCTTCCTCTGGAAAGCATCAAGCACTTTTAGAATTTTTGGCACATTGCCCCATATTGTGAGAATATTCTAAGGCAGGGTGGAGATTTGAGATTTATACAGTATTAGGAGTTGCAAGAGTGAGAAATAATGTCCTCAGTGGAAAGACACACCTTGGTTATGGATGTGATGTGCTCATGACAGAAGAGGCTAAATGTGCAAGTAAGTGCATGGAGAGATGTGTGATCTTGCAGATATCTGGATACAACATTATCAAATATAAGGAGATGATCTTTCATTCATAAAATAATCCAAGATTGTGTTATGGAACCGATATTTACAAGGTTGTCATTACCCCACTGAAATATATCATGAAGAACAATGTTTAAAGTACTGATTATGAAAAATCTTGTAACTTGAGATATGTGGGCAATGTAAGTTTGTCAAACAAACAACAACAAAAAAAAAATGAATGGAGCATACTGTCAATCAAAACTGTGGATAGAATTTGAGGTTAGTGATAGAACATTATTTATGAATAGGCAAAAGCATCACAACAAAAAAAGTATAGGGCCATGGGATAATCTAGCATTGGTGAGGAACTCTAAAGAAAGGAAGCCATCTGCCATGATATGCCATAAATGATCCTACAAGAAATTCATAATCCTGTTGCAAAGGGCTGTAGACAATATGATGGTATTTTAGTGAACAGGCCTTTGTGCCAGACCCAATCAAAAGCCTTGTAAATATCTAGAGTAACCACAGGTTTTATTGAACCTTTTCTTACCTTGGGTCCTTAGACTGATGATGTTGGCAAGATCTGCTGTGGAACAAGAGTAGCAGAATCCATGTTGGTGGTCACTGATTAATTGGTGGGCTTCTAGGTGATGGAGTTGACTGGTGATGACTTTCTCATTATTTTCAATAGAACTGAGGTGAGTGTAAATGGGATAATAGTTAGATGGTTGGTTTTATTTCCTTTCTTTGGGAAAAGTTGTATATACTCTTGTTTGCTTCTAAGCTAAAGGGTGGGTGCCAGATGACTATGAAAGATTGTAAAGATGATAAAGGATGAAAGCTAACAAATTCATGGGAAATTTGGAAGAACTTCAAGGTATTTCATCTCCCAAGTATTCATCCCTGAGGAAATTAGTCTCTTCTGGAAAAATATGCCTCAAAAAACATACATTTTGAAGGATGAATAAAAACTACCAGAATACAAAGCACTGAAAGATTTTCTAACATCAATGTTGGGACTGTATATCTCAGGAGACTTCAAAATGAAGCTGCTCTCTGTCTTCTGAAAACCTAAGTGGATTGATGAATATTGATGGATGTGCTTAACTACTAGTGATCCACTAGTAGTCTTGACTACTAGTGATTTTTAATAGGGGTAATCAAAAGGAATGGGTTAACCATGAAAATTTTCAAGTTTGCTTTTGAGAATCATTTTGTACCAGCAGTGAAGCGACATATTCTGACTGTGCACCTCACAAAGAAGGCTCCCTGTTTGTCAACTTGCACAGCTTATATCTTGAGTATTCTTCAGGATTCATAAAAGAGAAATTTTTGCCACTGTATACCACCTCATTGTTTCAATCAATGGATAAGCAGGTAAATGCAAATTTTAAGATACCATAAGCTCATGTTTGGACAATGTTCTTGTTCAGATGTAGACGTAGGTTTCTGTGGGTAAGGAGTTCTGTAGGTAGTTTTCAGTATTGAGACCACATGTTAATATAAAGAGTTTATTAAAAATAAACAATTAAAAAAACCACACGCTTCGTTCATCATAAGACTTACATCGTCATGGGAAATGGTACATAAACGTTTTACACAACAAAAGCTTATTGACAATTAATTACACATATTAGATGTTTTTAATAACTTCACAACTGTTAAATAATTGAGAAACCAGAATACATATGATATATTTGTTACTGTATGCATATTGGAACATTATTGTTACATTCTGTGTTTTACATGTGCTATATCCTAGGTCTGTGACAGTTAAATTTTTGATGAAGGCAGACCACACTTGAAATAAAATCAAGCCTTGATTTTTATTGCACTGTGTAGGGATTCTAAACATTTGTGCAGCTTCTTTACATTTTCTTGTGAAATAATTATTATCAATATATGACATGTTTGTCTGTTGCCAGAATACTTGGTCATTAGTGGCCGTGTGGAATGCTAAACCTGATTTGTGCTCCCTTCTTTTTTCAACGTCTTTTACATGCTCAGACATGTGGATCTCTCCTGACCTTCCTGTCTGGCCTACATAACAAATGCCAAAAAGAGCAATGAATCTCATAGATGCCTGGTTTTTTCATAGGGTGATGTGCCAGTTTTGGTGGATGTAGGAATCTTGATATTTTTTGTAAATGTAGAAAGAAAGGGTTTGTAAAGGTAGAAATGCCACTTTTATGTTGTACTCGCGGAGCATCATAGCCACTTTGTCCATGACATTTTTGATGTACGGCAGCATGACTGCATTCTTTAAATCTTGTTTAAGTAAGGGAGTAGCAGGAGCTGTAGTAAGAATTTTTTTGATCATCTTGGGTTCAAAACCATTAAATGTGATGTTCTGTGCCAGGTAGTGTAATTCTTCATTTCTTTTAATTGGTGTACTAGATATATTGTATGTCCTGTCTTGCAAAGTTTTAATTATGCCTATTTTTGCAATGGATGATGGTGTGAAACGGCATTTAAAAATCTTCCTGTTGTGGTGGGTTTTCTGTATATGGAGAAGGATAACCTTTTGATAATAATTGTTTCACAAGAAAATTTAAAGAAGCTGCACAAATATTTAGGATCCCTACACAATGCAATAAAAATCAAGGCTTGATTTTATATCAAGTATGGTCTGCCTTCATCAAAAATTTAAATGCCATGGACCTAGGATATAGCACACGTGAACCACAGAATGTGACAACTAGCAATGTTCCAACACACATACAGTAATGACTATATCATTTGTATTCTGGTTTCTCAATTATTTAACAGTTGTGAAGTTATTAAAAACATCTAATATGTGTCTAATAATATGTAATTAATTGTCAATAAGCTTTTGTTGTGTAAAACTTTTATGTACCATTATCCCTGATGATGCAAGTCCTACGACGTATGAAACTTGTTGGGTTTTTTAATTTTTAATTGTTTATTTTTAATAACTCTTTATATTAATATATGGTCTCAATACTGAAAACTACCTACAGAATGTTCTTGTTCGACAAAGAAAGGCAAGCTGACATTAAAATAATTCTGGAAGAGTTATAAACATCAGAGGTACTATAGATAATACTGGAAATGCATGGGAGTTGATTTTGCCAAATTTTGGAAGGTTCAAAATCAATGACAACAAAAAGAAACCAAAGAAATGGCACAGCTTGGAGGCAATCATAGTCTTGACAAGTGATGTAGAGAAGCTTGTCCAGTTTTATTCTGAAGACCTCTTTGAAGAAGAAATCTTTGACATAAATGAAGTTGCAACAGAACTGTGTGTAAAGATATATATACATATCTTTACACATCTTATGTGTAAAGATATGTACATATTATGCAATACAAAAGAACTGATGATGCAAAATATGTTGATGAGGAATACGAACTGAAACCATTATTATCTTCATATGACTCTCTGATCATAACAGAGAGAGAGAGAGAGAGAGAGCATACAAGATTTGTTTAGGAATTGGTTTTCATACTGAGCCATATGCTGAACTATGGCATTTCTACAGGTACTTAGATTTGCATTGTTTTACTGAATTTGGCACTGCCATTCTTCCACTTTTTTCTAATTAAGTAAGAACTAGAGCAGCCACTTGTGTCAATACCCATGCACTTACTGGCTCCAATACTGAATTTGGCACTGCCATTCTTCCACTTTTTTCTAATTAAGTAAGAACTAGAGCAGCCACTTGTGTCAATACCCATGCACTTACTGAGTGAACTTCATTATCTTTCTCCATCCCATTTATTTCTTTTATTTGGAACAGTCTTTCTCATATTGATTTTCCCAACTCTTTAAGAAACATATTAATAGATTACTTCTTTCTCTTTAATCACTTTCCCATATATATGTCACTGTTGAGTTATAGGTCTTGTGCCTTACATATGTGGTGTGAAAATCATATTGCCTGAATTGAGCTGCTGAACCCGAAACGGATTTTTTTTTTTTTTAGAAGAATCCAATTAACACACACACACACCTCCCAGAAAAAAAGCTAAGAATCTGTTATTTCTGCATAATATATACATATATATTTTTTTTATATATATATTTGTCAATGCCATTGACAACATCAGGAGAATGTTTAGGTTTTCTGGCTTTCTCCCTCCAAAAATAAGCAAAGTGATTCTGACCACTCAAGCAGCTATAAAAATGATTGAAAAAATTACTCAAATAAAACTGACTTTCTCTTACAGTGAATGCTCATCACATGTCTCAATGAAGGTGCATGTTCATGTAATTAACAAACTGTTCCATGGATGGGGTTGTTTTTTTTAGACTTTTAATAAAGATATTTTTTATTACTTATTATTACACCCACCATGGAGTCAGCAGACTCATCATGGGAGGTTCATTTAACTGACAACTTATTTATCATACTGAATCTTAAAATAATCCTTAACACTCCCCATACATTAAAAACATATTCTAGTAATGCATTCCATTCACCCACAATTCTCCACATAAAAAATCTACTCCTCACACTCCTTCACTAAACTCTTACATAACTTCCAAGGATGGTCTCTGTTCTTCTCCCCCTCTACCCTTATAAAAAGAGTCTGCATTAATCCAATAAAATTGCCTCACTAACTTAAATTATCCACTAATTGATACAATCCAGATTTCTTCAACCTCTGTTTCACCATAGCCAGCATTCCAGAGTCCTAACACTGTCTTAGTCACTTGTCTTCTGGACCCTCTTCAATGTTTACACATCACAATGAACACGAGATGACTAAATCTGAGCACAATAGTCCAAGTTTGGTCTGACCAGCACCTTATACAGTGTCACAATCAATCCCTTATTCCCTACATGTCAGAGTGCTTCTTATCATAGTGGCACTACGATGTGCAGTCTTTGCAACATTTGTAATATGTCCTCTACAGTCCAGTCTACTGTCAACCATCACTCCCAAATCTCTAATCTCATCCATTTCCTGCAGTTTGGCATCATCAACATAGAACGCAGCCTTATATTTCTGCCTTCTCCAAAATGCAACACCTTGCACTTATTGATATCAAAACTGCAACCCCACTCCTTTGTGCTAGCCAAAAGTCGATTTAAATCTTCCTGAAGGGAATTATCAGTAGTGCTACTTATAATTCTTCCCAACTTTGCATCATCAGCAAACAACACTCAAGATCCCCAGTCAGCCCACTTGATGTATCATTTACAAAAAAAAACTTAAACAGCAGGAGCCTAAGAACAGAACCCTGGGGCACCCCTACTAGTTACCCCCCTTTTTTGAGACACTGCATCATTATACACAACTTGCTGGTACTGTTCAGATAGAGTCAATCACCTATCCATCTAACCAATATACTATCTATTCCCATCCTATGTAGCTTGTATCCATCCTTTACAAATCCATGCTGACTATCTTAATGAATACCACGTCTATCAACCCAATCTTCTATTCCTAACCAATCTCTCCAACATCTTGTAAATAGTACCACTCCATGCTTGTGGAGTGGTACTATTTTGCTCTCTTTCCACTCCTTAGGGACCTTACCCATTACAAGACTTATTAAATATCCAGGTCAAGGGCACAGCTATCTGTTGTGCATATTCTTTAAAAATATATGGTGATACATCACCCATTCCCACAGCCTTATTTACATCTAACACAAGCAACACCTGATACACCTGATTCTTTCACTTGCAATTCTCCTAATACTGCTTCCCTCCTTCATGCTGTACAACCGGCTTGTCCAACCCACAGGCCACATGTGGCCCAACAAAAAATCGTAAACTTACAAACTTTATGAGATTGCGACTAAAAATACCATTAATAATACTACAAATACAATTTTAACATGCTATTAATTTATAAGCGATGAATTTTTGAATTTAACAGTTCTTTAGTAATAACAGATTCATAAAATCATTTTCAAATAATTGTATTTATTCAAAATTGCTGCCCATGTGAGCAGTTACTTCTCAATATAATAAATGGTGCGCTAGTGCTGTTGCTTTCTACTTTTACCACACAATAGATGTCTCTCTATGTGCGCCATTCGAGATCCCCAGTAGACGTTACATGTGTTTGTGGCAATTTGGTAGTAAAAATTTAGCGATTTGGTGATTATTAAACCTTGCTTTCTAATTCTGAATCTATTTTTTTTTTAAATTCCAGCATGGCTTCAACAGCATCTCCAAAGAAAACCGAACCAAAAAAAATAAAAATTATAGAAGAAGGAAGATTGTTCAACGAAAATAACTACTTTTTTGTCGAGGCAAATAATAAGGCAATCTGCTTAATTTATAGGGAATTTGTGCCAGTTTTCAAAGACTACAATTTTGAAAAGGCATTACACACAAAATCACGCTGAGAAATTTAGTGCGTATCAAGGAATGTGTCGTATAGACAAAATAGCGGAATTGAAAAAAAAGTCTATCATCTCAACAAAGTTTTTTAAAAAAAATAACAACTGAAACGGATTCTATTGTAAAAGCTAGTTATGTGGTTGCAAACCTGATAGCAAAAAAATCAAAACCGAATATCATATCACTGAAGAAATGGCTTCTTTAGTGCCATTAAAAGACACAACTAAATCAAGAGATTTATACGAAGCAGTGAAAAATACGTTAAAGTGATTTTCTTTGTCCATTGTGAATATATCTGGTATAGCTACTGATGGTGCCCCAGCGATGATAGGTAAAAGAGATGGACTTGTAAAATTAATAGAAGATGATGCAATTGCCTCCCAAAATTTACATATGATGAAATATCACTGCATAGTACACCAAGAAAATTTATGTGCAAAAGCTTTAAAGATTGATAACGTCATGCAGATTGTCATCAAGGCTGTAAACTTTATAAGAGCCAAGGGATTGAATCATTGCCAATTCCAGGAATTCCTTAAATTTATGGATGCTGACTATGGGGGACATCATTTACTTTTTGGAAGTAAGATAGTTAAGTCAAGGTAAAATGTTGAAAAGATTTTATGATTTGCGAAATGAAATCAAGTCGTTTATGGAATCAAGAACAAAATTTGTGCCAGAATTTGACGATGAAAACTGGCTCACAGATTTGGCATTTTTAGTAAATTTGACCGCTCATTTAAATGAGTTAAACATGCGTCTTCAAGGTGAAAACCAACTGATCAATACAATATTTCAAACTATAACAGCGTTCGAAATGAAACTGAAACTATGGCAATCTCAAATTAAGGCAAACAATTTTATGTATTTCGACACGTTGGCTAAACCCGGTCCTGTGAACAACGAAAAATATGCAGCCTTGCTATTCGTCTTGAAACCTGAGAACAGGTTTCAAGATTTCCGGAAAAATCATCAATCTTTTGGTATATTTGTGACTCTATTTTCAGTCAACATAAAGATATTACCTGCAATTTTCAAATGGAATGCATAGAGCAACAATCTGACATTCAACTTAAAGAAAAATTTGATCATGTCTCTTTACTGGACTTATATAAGATATATATCTTCCCAGAGAAAAATATTCCTCACTTCACAATCATGCTTTATTCATGTCATCGCTATTTGGAAGCACCTATATTTGTGAGCAGCTATTTTCAAGGATGACACGAAGAATAAAACTAGAATCAAAATATCTGATGAGCACCTTGAGAACTCACTGAGAATTGCAACTACTTCCATCGAACCAAATATCGAAGCATTAGTGTCTCAAAAACAATGAATTAACGAAGTTTAAATTACTTAAATATGTTAACTATATATTCTACGTTTTTTTGCTCATCAGCTATCGTTAGTGTATTTTATGTGTGGCTCAAAACAACTCGTCTTCATCCAATGTGGCCCAGGGAAGCTAAAAGGTTGGACACCCCTGAATGTACAACATCATTTACACCAGTATGATATACACAAGAAGTGCTCATTCAATAATTCCACTATATCCTTTGCAGCAGTAACTCTGCTGCAATGACTATCTACCAGTGTCAACCCGCCATAATTATTCATTCTCATGCTTGCCATATAGGATTATATTGAGCATTTTCAAAACTTAAAATGTAATTGGCAATTGTGTTTATGTGTTAATTACATTTTTGAGTAGGTATCCAAAATAACTGCTTTCATTTAAAATGTTTTATTACATTTTAAGTTTTTTTTTTTAAATCAAAGCTTAATCTACAGTTGGGCTCATTTTTAGCATACAAATTTTCTTAAAAAATATAAGTTTCCCTCCACAACATTTTCTTTGTTTGTAGCTCATGCTTAATACTACTACTCATTCATCCAACTCCTACCGGATTTACCCTTGTGATGTTGAGTATAGAGTGTGATATTACTTCCTCCAGATATCCATTGACTATCTGCCATGGACTGTGAACATCTTTCCCTTGCAGATCTTCTGCCATGGTACTGCTTCAACCTTGTTCCTAATGGTATCACAATCACCTGTCTTATAGTTCCACATATACCTTTCTTAATTGGAATTTCCACATGTTTTGCTAACTCCCAAGTCAAGACCACATGATCACTTTCCTCATTTGGAGGCAATGTAGCCACCTTAGTTACTGAAAAGGCTTCCACATCATCGCTGGCATCCCCTGACCTACAGCAGCAGCAAACAATTTAATATTTTGGCCTCTATCTCACACCAGATTGACCTCAAAAGAACTGCCATCTGCCAGACTGACTCCTAATCTTATTGGCTGCAATTCATCTGCTTTAATCATCAGCAGTACCCCCCCCCCATCCTGTCTCGTCTATCCTCCCTGAAAATACCAAATCCATCATATTCTATCCCTGTAACTACATCATCTGCTGTTGGCCAAGTCTCACTAATGCCTATAAAGTTTGCCAAGGTTGCAACCAATGCTAAAAACTTCTCCCTCGTGTTCCTTATTCTTCTGGCATTAGTATATTAAAACTGCAGCATCCCCTTAGGTTTCTCCCCCCCCAACTACCTTTACTTCTTAAATTGACTACTCTATTCACTATTTTTGCTTGAGATTAGATTCTGCACATTCTCACATTCATTTGCTTCACAGGTGCCTTCTCTCTCTCTCTCTCACACACACACACACACACACACACACACACACACACACACACACACACACACACACACACACACACACACACAAAGTCTGCATATACACTAATCTCTTTAGTCTTCCTGACATTGGGTTCTACACTCTAAGTGAACAAAGCTCTTTAGACACCCAACTCTGAATCGATTTAAGTGAGATCCATCAGCACCGTTCAAATCTTTATATCCATCAAGCTCAAGCCATAGGTCCACAAACTCCACATCATTCCTTCTGCTCAATCTGCATATTGATTCATTAGATATCATTGTCCTCCTTCTCAGTTTGCCTTGATCAGGAAACCCACAAACATGGCAGGAAACTCACAAACATCACCTTCTCTCCTCTTTTTCACTTCTTACAATATCTCTTGGACATTCTCCCTCATGCAATACTTTGCACCTCTCAGGTCATTGGTTCCAGCCAAAACAATCAATTCTTTCACTTTTCCTTTCTGCATTCTAATAGCATTACTAATATTAATTTATGTACCAGGGGAAACATGATTTTGTAGCACTTTTGTGAAGTACTCCCCTTATTGATGAATCACCATAAAAAGTTATCTGCTTACACTCTTTTTCTCTCATTTATTCTAACATTTATCTTTTTGGCTTTGGACTTCTTGGTTTTTTCTCTTCTTAGTTTAACTATTCTCTTGCTGTTTCTGCAGCCTTACAATCTTGCACTTGGTTCTGGGAAGGATTGCATACAAGTGAGCTATTTCTTTATTCAGAACATCTACATTTTCCTCAACTTCTGCCACCATAACTTTTGCATATGCTACATTTCATCATTTCTCTTTCATATTAAAAAATATGAATATCCTGTAATGATATTGTTATTACGAATGCATTTCCAAGAGGCTAAGGACTCATTCAAAGGAGGGGGCTCATTAAATATTCATATTAAATAACTCTCCTTGAATAGATTTACTGAAGATGCAATTACAATAACTGATGGTAGCCTATTTCATGCACTCAACAGATGACATTAGAAGAATATGGACCTCATATGCTTCCTAACAACACCCATAGTGCAGCCAAACTGCAAAATCTTACATCTATGCTGTAAGATCCCTTTATGAATTTGTCGTATCCCCTTATGAATTTTATATTTCATCTTCTCTTCCTCTTTGAAAACCTTGAAAACCACATTTCCTCATATGCATAATTCCATAGGGTAGTTAGCTCATTTACTGACCACTGAATCTTTTCAACAAAATTCCTACCTGTAACAATAAAATTACACAAAAGTATAATTTTAATTTAATTCTTATTTATAAAATAAAGTTATAATTACCAATAGCTCTCTACAAAGCAGAAACTTGGACCTTAAAAAAAGAAAGAAGCAGAGAGAAAACTTTTGGCTTTTGAAGTGAAATGTTTCAGGAAAATCAACAGAACTCATTAGAGAGAACATAAGACTAATGCACAAATGCTGAAAGATTTGAATATCCCTAACTCAACAATTCTCAACACAGTTAAAAAGCATCAAATTCATTGGTTTGGTCACATTGTGTGAATGGAGGTGGACAGACTTCCTTGCCTGGTATCTTAAGTCACGATAGAGGGTAGATATGGGAAGAACGATATTAATGACATAAAGTCCTTAGAAATGCATTGGACTTTCACAGCTTTTGGTATATGAAAGGTCTCGATTTGGACAGAGAATGGTGGAAGGCTCTTATCCACATGGGTCTCAACTTGTCTTAAAATGGAAGAAAGAAGAATAATCTTTTCAGCTATTTTTTCATCTCTTTGGAATGTAGACACCCAATGATATATATGTGCAGCGTAATCCAGATATGGTCATATCACAGTCTTGTAAAGTGAAAGAATAATTTCCTTATTACTACAAGTTAGTGTTCTCTTTAACAGTGCTGTTATCAAATGTGATGACTTAACCACCTTAGCAATGTGACTCCTAAACTTTAACTCATGGTCAGCAATACTCCCAAGTCTCTAGCTTCACTGACTACTTCCAACGAACTCCCATTAATATAATACTTTGCCTGTGACATCTTCTGTCCAGAATGAATAACTTTAAACTTAGTGACATTGACATTCATTGTCATCTGTTTATATAACCAAATCTGTTCAAATCATCCAACAGGAATTCTATATATCAGATGCTTTCCTTATTACTCTCACTAACTTAGCATCACCAGCAAATAACTGAATATCACCTCATAATATCATTAATGTACATTAAACAACAGTGGAAAAAATATACAATCCCATGAAACACAGATGTCACCCTCCGCCTCATTGTCTCAGCACCACAATACATGTCTGTCAGCCACTTTCTAATCCATGTCACCAGTTTCTTTTCAAAACCTATCACTTTGAGTTTGTATGAACCCCCCCCCCTTCACCCAGCAGGAATCCTGTCAAATACCTTTCAGAAGTATCATGGTATATCCATTCCCCTTATCCAACTCTACTGTCTTCTATAGACTCTTGCTGTTGTCTACCCAACTTTAGATGCAATTCCTCATCAGCCTTTACAATATCTTGATGATAATATCAGAGATACTAACTGGTCCATAATTTGCTATATTATAGCAAATTATATACAGCATACTAGTAGCAAGACTTATACGTTGGTTAGACATAACTGGTAATTAGTTTACGGAATTAACAACGCATATAAAGTATATTAATTAAAGGTAACTTTAATGAATAACTTCTATATTTCGGCAATGTCACATTGCCATCTTCAGGAACATAAAGATATGGTATGTGCACTCAGGAACTAACACAAAGCAAATGAGGAAGAAAGCAAGAAATTAATATTGTTCCTAAAGTCCTAATGGCGCCCTCTTGCGGGCTAATTTGATAGTCTTGGCAGTTGGGCTGAAGTTCTCATAATGAAAGTCTCCCAAATTTGAGGCAGTTTCATGCACCCAAATTTGTTGAGGTTAGGAACGTTTTTTAGAGCTGCTGAAGATTCTTTGAATAATCTTTCGTATTTAAACTTGCTGCGATGAATTATTTTTGTTTTCTTCCAACGAATTTTATGGTGGGTATCTAAGGCATGATCTGCCAGCCCAGAGCGGCTGTACTGGTGAAACCGGATGTAGTCTTGGTGTTCTGAAATCCTGATATTTGTTGTTCTGCCTGTTTGGCCAAAGTAGGACAATTTGCAGCTGCAAGGGACCTGGTATACACCAGGTAGGTCTAGGGGAAGTGGTTGGTCTTTGGTAGAGCAGATAAAGGATGCCAACTTTTTATATGGTCTGTAACAGGAAGTAAGGTCATATTTTTTGAGGATATTGGTTATTTTCTCAGAGGTGCCCTGGATGTAGGGGATGGTGATAGACTTCCATGGTGTAATCTTTATTGTGGAGGGGGGTTGTGGTTTACAGGTTTTAGTATTTTTTGGATTTTTTTGGGGTTATAGCCATTGGCTAAGAAAGTGTTGAGGATGTGGTTTAGTTCAATAGTCAGGGCCTTGTCATCTGAGCAGATTAATTTTGCCCTGTTATATAGTGTTTTTATCACCCCATATTGTTGTGAGGGGCGGTGGTGGGATTGCTGGTGAATGTATCTGCCAGTGTGGGTGGGTTTTCTGTAAACAGAGAAAACCAAAGATCCATCAAGCTGGCGGGTGATTAAAGTGTCTAGGAAGGGGAGGGTGTTGTTTTCCTCTTTTTCTTTTTACTATTTTTTTGTTGTTTTTCAATTCTTGTAGGGCTGTATATTCGTTTTTGGATAAGTTGGATTTTGGAGGTTTGGCTTTAGTGAGAACACCGACTACATCCAGTCTTACGTTGTTGGCGATATGGTTAGCAGGTTGCGAATTCCACGCTCTATTTGGATCATGATTTCTTCAGCAGGTATCCGTTTAGGAGCTAGGGCGAAATTGTGACCACGTGAAAGTGCTGTGAGGTATGGAAGTAGAAGTCTTTGTCAGGTTTTCGTATTTTTTCACGTGCCGACTACGTATTTTTTCGAATTCCTTTCTTGCCGATGCGCATGAGATGTCATGAAGTATAGACCATAGATCAAGGCCGAGTGAAGAGCTTTCGAATACACTCGGCCTTGATCTATGGTCTATACTTCATGACATCTCATGCGCATCGGCAAGAAAGGAATTCGAAAAAATACGTAGTCGGCACGTGAAAAAATACGAAAACCTGACAAAGACTTCTACTTCCATACCTCAGCCACCACTCAACACTGTAGTCAGCCTCACTAAATTCTCACTAAAGCCAAACCTCCAAAATCCAACTTATCCAAAAACGAATATACAGCCCTACAAGAATTGAAAAACAACAAAAAAATAGTAATCACCAAAGCTGATAAGGGAAGCGCCACTGTGGCACTCAATTCAAAAAGACTACAAAGGTAAGCTAAATTCTTTAGTACTAGACCATACTACTTACCTCCCCATTGAATATAATCCGACCAGCTCTCAGATTAGAACTATCCACAGACTCCTTAAGAAAGTCGCTTCTTGGCCTGTGGAAGTCACCAACAAACTTAAACCTTATAACTCTAGACCCCCCCCGATTATATGGACTCCCAAAAATACATAAACATAATGTGCCATTGCGTCCCATAGTGGATGGCATTGATTCCCCCACATATAAATTAGCCAAACATTTAGCCAAAACGCTCACACACTACACTGGCAACACACCATCACACATAAAAAACTCAGCCCACTTTAAAGCCAGTATAGAAAACCTCACACTCCAACACACTGACATAATGGTCGGTTTTGACGTCTCCTCCCTATTCACTAATGTCCCACTCAAAGAAACCCTTGAGCTCATCCAAGCCAAGTTTCCTCCCAATATCTCAGCCTTATTTCAGTTCACAATGAACTCAGGCTATTTCGTTTGGCAAGGAAAGTTCTACAAACAGATAGAGGGGACAGCCATGGGTTCAGCACTTTCCCCACCCTTGGCCAATTTCTTTATGGAAACATCTGAAGAGAAAGCCTTAAACTCCACCCCACAAAAACCCACTATTTGGCTTCGTTATGTGGATGATGTGTTTGCTATTTGGCCACATGGCTCAGACACACTCCACTCCATCCTAGCACACTTAAACAACCAACACCCCAGAGTCCAGTTCACCTTAGAAAAAGAGGAAAACAACACCCTCCCCTTCCTAGACACTTTAATCACACGCCAGCTTGATGCATCTTTGGTTTTCTCTGTTTACAGAAAACCCACCCACACTGGCAGATACATTCACCAGCAATCCCACCACCGCCCCTCACAACAATATGGGGTGATAAAAACACTATATAACAGGGCAAAATTAATCTGCTCAGATGACAAGGCCCTGACTATTGAACTAAACCACATCCTCAACACTTTCTTAGCCAATGGCTATAACCCCAAAAAAATCCAAAAAATACTAAAACCTGTAAACCACAACCCCCCTCCACAATAAAGATTACACCAAGTCTATCACCATCCCCTACATCCAGGGCACCTCTGAGAAAATAACCAATATCCTCAAAAAATATGACCTTACTTCCTGTTACAGACCATATAAAAAGTTGGCATCCCTTATCCGCTCTACCAAAGACCAACCTTCCCCTAGACCTACCTGGTGTATACCAGGTCCCTTGCAGCTGCAAATTGTCCTACTTTGGCCAAACAGGCAGAACAACAAATATCAGGATTTCAGAACACCAAGACTACATCCGGTTTCACCAGTACAGCCGCTCTGGGCTGGCAGACCATGCCTTAGATACCCACCATAAAATTCGTTGGAAGAAAACAAAAATAATTCATCGCAGCAAGTTTAAATACGAAAGATTATTCAAAGAATCTTCAGCAGCTCTAAAAAACGTTCCTAACCTCAACAAATTTGGGTGCATGAAACTGCCCCAAATTTGGGAGACTTTCATTATGAGAACTTCAGCCCAACTGCCAAGACTACCAAATTAGCCCGCAAGAGGGCGTCATTAGGACTTTAGGAACAATATTAGTTTCTTGCTTTCTTCCTCATTTGCTTTGTGTTAGTTCCTGAGTGCACATACCATATCTTTATGTTCCTGAAGATGGCAATGTGACATTGCCGAAATATAGAAGTTATTCATTAAAGTTACCTTTAATTAATATACTTTATATGCGTTGTTAATTCCGTAAACTAATTACCAGTTATATACAGCATATACAGCAATTTATAGACTCTTGTATAATGAATTATCTTGCTTTCTTTCCACTCATCAGAAACTGTGCTGAAACTCAAGTTTAATAAGCAGGTCAAGAGCACTGTAAACTGTTTTGTACATTCCTTCTGCACCCATGCTGATATCTCATCCATCAAGATGAAAGAATACAAGAAATAGAAATATTGACCACCTTACCGGCCATTATGGATGAAATACGCATCCTCATAAGCTTCGTATCCATCATATATTTCAATGTAATATCAATGGTATTATAATTTTAATCTGCACTTCGCATCCATGATAACCTTGACATCGATAGACGTCTTGGCCAGTAGCGTGGTTAAGCTGTATTTGAGTGAAGCTCTTTTTACAGTTTAATATTTCTATTTATTGTATTCTTTCATCCAGTTCTTCCTGGCATCCAGACAGCTAATGGATCTATCTGGAATACATATTTTATAAGTGAATTGTCAAAAGGTCCAGATTTTGCTGTAGCATCTTTTTTTTTTTTCTTCATTTAGACTTTATGGTAAGTGTATAAAAAGGTTTTAGGGAATTACATACAGATGAATATAACAATCTAAGGTTTGAGATTGCAAAGATTTTGTATAAAGCTAAACCACCTCCTCTGAATATTTCTTTACCTGAATTACAGGCTCTCTGATCTATATGCCAAAATAATCAGATATTATGATTAGCTCAGATGTTGTATCTTTTTTATTAATATTTCTTTATCTGACACTATTGAATTACTTCAAGAATTTCCTTCTTCTAAACTCCTTGTATATACATATTTGACTTTGTAATACATTCTTTGAAATTTGTAATACTTTGAACAATGCATTTTTGAAAACATTTCACCTAGACTTACACACTGCTACAGATATGTGGATGATATTTTTGCAATTTGGAATGGCTCATCCTCTGAGTTACAGCAATTTCTTTCTAATTTAAATGCACTTCTTCCCAGGAATGCCTTAGAAGTAAATAAACAATTAGCCTTTTTTTTTAGATCTTTAATTCTTCATGAACAGGCAGTAGCCTACATTTTTCACTTTTTCATAAGATGACTCATGTAGGCAGTTATATCCAAGCTGATCTCATCATCAACATAGAAAAAAGGCTGGAACTGTTAAGACTAATACCTAGTGCCCATTCTTTACATTTTTCAGATGAACTTTTACAGAAAGAATTAAGACATAATAATTCCACCTTTTTATCTAATAGTTTTAAGGATTCTTTCATCAAAAAAGCTTTTAACAGTTATGGCATCTCTACCTCTTCAAATACAGAAGTAACTCACATTCCTATCCTTTACATGCATGGAATTGGTGAATGCACAGTGGATGTTTTAAAACTGTTGAATATTTTTGCTGCCTTTGCCCCATCAGAAAAATCTCCACCTTTGTCACTTCTCCTAAAGACAAGCTACTACTTGTCCTTTGGAAAAATGAGAAAGGTGGAGATTTTTCTAATGGGTCAA
This sequence comes from Typopeltis vanoorti, assembly GCF_054136105.1. Taxonomy (NCBI): domain Eukaryota; kingdom Metazoa; phylum Arthropoda; class Arachnida; order Uropygi; family Thelyphonidae; genus Typopeltis; species Typopeltis vanoorti. The sequence continues at coordinate 87,549,124 of NC_143563.1, forward strand.
AAGGCAACAAAAATATTTAGTGGTTTTAATACTTTTGCTATGCATTCACTAATTCCTTGCATATAAGAGATAGGAATATGTGCTATTTCTGTATTTGAAGAGGAAGATATATCAACACAACTCAAAGCTCTTTTGATGAAACAATTCTTATATCCATTAGATAAAATTTTATCTATTGATGCTTTTCTTATTCCGTTCCTCTTCTCTTCATGTATTTTTGTGCACATTTTTATTCATGTTCTGAATATAGTTTACTGATCTTCAGGAGGGGAGGTGGAGTATACAATTAATGGGGAAATTTTGAAGATGGGAAAGAGATGAGCAATCTAGGAATGATGGTGGACAGAGACTTGAAGTTTAGGGGACGCATTGCTAAAATTGTAAGAACATCACAATGGATTATGGAAATAATGAGGAGTATTCTGACATGCAGAAGCAAAGAAGTTATGGTTCCCTTGTATAAGGCTTTGATCAGTACTCATATGGATTACTGTGTACAGATTTGGTCACCTCGTTTTCAAGAGGATGTACTGGAGAGGGTCCAGAGGCGGTTTACTAAGTTAGTGTCAAGGAGATATTGAGTAGAGACCAATGGATGGAGCAAGACAAAAAGGAAGACTAAGAAGGTGGAGGGATGAACTGGAACAAATTGCAGGAGTGAGACGGATGGGAGAGGCAGAAAACCATTTGGAAAATGATTTGGAAAAGCATGGAGGAGACCTTCGTCCAGCAGTGGATAGAACCAAAAGGTTAAAGAAGATGGACAGAGGTCAAAGTTTAGAAAGCATATTGCAAAGGTTGCCAAAATAGTGCATTGGATTACTTGGATGTTGAAGAGCACACTGACATGTAAGGATAAAAAGGTTATTTGTCTTTATAAGGCTTTAATAAAGCCACACATCTGAATTACTGGGGAATGATCTGGTTGCCTAGTTCCATTAGGGATGTGGAAGGAAGCCACAGACAGGTGATAACATTGTAATAGATCTATGGAACGTGACCTATGAGGATGGACTGAAAGTCTGCAGGTTGCCAAGGCCAGTTGATAAGTGGAGACGAAGGGATATGACAAAAAATATATAAGTTAAGAAAATATTATGAAATGGCACAGAAGACTATTCAGTACACAAATGGAGTCACTTTTGAAGATTTACAAGGCAATTAGGACTAAAGTTTTTCCCTGGAGGGTGGTAAGTGGATGGAATAGGTTGCCAGAGCTGGTTGTGAATACTTCATTAGGGAATGAGTTCAACGAGAAGTCTGTAACAATGGTTAGTACAAGCCTCACCATGATGAGTCTTGACTTCTGGAGATGAAAAAAAAAAAAATCCTGCGGTATTATCATCTTTTAGGTATCCACATTTTTTTAAATTATTGAACATCAACCAGGCATAATAGAATTACAGCATATGAAAATGATAATACTATTATGAAGGATATTTTGTTTTTATAAAATACTGCTACAATTTGCTGTGGGCTAAAAATGGGAATGTACCTTGGATTACTCCAGCCATCTCTAATCTGGATGAACTGTCTTTTCATCAAAGATTCAGGAAAAACTCTTTTCCTCCCTTCTCTCTCTCTCAACACACACACACACAATCTACCAATAATTGTCCGTACACCCCTGTTATTTGAAGTTATGGAATAACTTCAAATAACAGGGGTGTTATTTTTATGGAATAGACCCGTATTACTATTAAGACAACAATTCCCCATGCCACAAAGCTGCAGCTGTTATGGAATGGTATGAAGACTCCAGTTACTAGGTTTCCAAGGATGAGTAGCAGCACACAAGCTGAACATTACAACAATGAACAAAGTGGCTCGTCTGGCCTGGTGCAAGGAGTATGTGAACTGACAATTGACCAGTGGAAAATGGTACTCTGGAATGATGAATCAAAGTTCACCTGTTTCCAGTCTGATGGCAGGGTGTGGGTGTCGCCTGATGAACGCTTATTACTAGTGTGTTGTACTTACAATAAAGTTTGGTGGTGGAAGAGTAATGGTGTGGGGATGCATTCAGCTGGTTTGGAGTGGAACCACTGGTCGTTGTCCATGGTTTCATGAAGACAGCTCAGTATCTTGATATTCTGGATAATCAAGTGCTGCCTATATTGTGGAGTTTTTATGGAATAGACCCGTATTACTATTAAGCCAACAATTCCCCATGCCACAAAGCTGCAGCTGTTATGGAATGGTATGAAGAGATGGGTATTAACCAACTGCCCTGGCCTGTGCAGAGTCCTGACCTCAACCCCATCGAACACTGTGGGACAAATTGGAGCAGCGATTGAGAAGCATGTCCTCGATCTGTCGCTGAACTCAGTGCTGTTTGGTGGAGGAATGGAGACAAATTCCACCTGATGTATGCTGCACATTGGTGGAAAGCCTCCCTCAATGGTTGCAGGTGGTGATCAAAGCCAAAAGTGGACATACCCGATATTAGGGTTCACCTGCTGGTATCAATTGTAAATTGCTGAAGTGTACGGAGACAATTATTGGCAAGAGTGTATATTTATTATTATTTTTTACAGTACCCCACATTTAAGTAATCTTGCTCTCCTATTCTTGAGATCAAGCATACTTTTTCAAGCAACTTCAGGTATCCTAGAATCAGTGTGTTGGATGTTGTTTCATCATCCAGTAACACTGGATGATGAAAAATTATCTATTACCTAAAGACATTCAACAAACATCTATGTCTGCAATTGAGCTTTGAATTCACAGTCTGCTGGCTGGAGAGTAGTAGCAATACTATCCATTCAATGAGGTAGGGCAGCTTAATTCTTCTATATGGAAATCCCTGAATACTCAGGAAATAACATAAGTTCAGAAGATTGAAATAGTCATTATAATAAGGTGTCTATGTATGCATGGGATATTCAGAATTCCTATAGTCACAAAAGTGGACTGCAATGGTGTACTGACCATGTAGTGTTTGGTATGAAGTTGCATATTAGCAATTCCAATGAATTTAGCTTCTACAATAGCAACAATTCCCTTCGAACTTCATAATAAGAAAGAAATTGCATGCTAACTGCAGATCTAAATTATGATACATTTTTAACAAAACCTTTAATTAATTTTAGCAACCATATGTAATAAGATGAAATCTGATTTTTGTTTAAATATCCTTGTGGAAAAATCCTACTTATAAACCAATATGAAAAATTCTATCAGCCATTAATAAAATATAAATGGACTTTTTTGGAAATTATATATCAACTAAGCTACAGAGACCTTCCAAAACATGATACCTGAATTTTTATCAATGCTTGAATATCATTTTTATTTTCTGGTTATATTGTTCTTATGCTCAACAGCAGGAAAAATTAAGAAATTTAGCTTTTTTTTTTTTTTTGGTGTGTGTGTGTGTGGGGGGGGTCCCATAGTATTCCATAGTAAAAACTTATAGTACTGGCAGTACTATAATTTTTTTTGTATGAAAAAATATAAAAATTGCTTCAAAATATAACTCATACAACTATAACAAATATCAGTATGGAAGATGAAATAAGAAGGGCATCTGGTGAAAAAGAAGTATTGTTGATTTTAGATTAACCATTGTTGAATCACATTTGATAATCTGACTTGTGTACAAAAAGGACTAACTATCCTTAATAATTATATTTACTGTCATATAATTTTTCTTCATATCAAGAATAGGTAGAAAATATAGGTAGAAAAATTATGTTTACTTATTCTGAAAAAATTTTCTGCCCATCCACAGTTCTAGTGTACTACAAGTGGGACTATCCCCTCAGGATGAGTTTTTATTATTATTATTATCCAGGCCTCCATGGAGTCAAAAGACTCATTGTGGGAGGTCTCATTTTTAGGAAACACAAAGTTTATCATACCACTCCTTGAACCCATTGACCGTTGCAGCTCCAACCACACTCTCAGGCAATGCATTCCAAGGTTCAACCACCCTCCACACAAAGAAACCACTCCTCACTCTCTTGGCACGGCCTCTTTTCGTAGCTTCCAGGGATGGCCCCTCGTCATCACTCCTTCCCGCTGTTCCACCAAGTGAAAGAACTCTCTACCCTGTAACTGCCTCTCAACAGTTTAAAAGTCTCAATCATATTAACTCTCCTTCTTCTATCCACCAAACTCAATGTCTACCCTGTAACTGCCTCTCAACAGTTTAAAAGTCTCAATCATATTAACTCTCCTTCTTCTATCCACCAAACTCTGCAGTCCATATTCCCTCAGCTGATCCTCATAACTCCTATTGTAGTCCTGAAACCATCTTTGTTATCTGCCTCTGTACCCTTTCCACAGTCAATTTATACCCTTCAAATCCTGGGGACCAAATCTGAGAACAATAGTCCAAGTGTGGTCTGATCAGAGTCTTATACAACGGAATGATAACCCTTTGATCTCTGCAGGTCAGCGTACTTCTCAGTATTGCAGCAATCCTCTGAGTTACTTTCACCACCTTTGCAATATGCTCCCTGAATTTCAGTTTTCTATCAATCATCACCCCCAGATCTCTTGTCTTCCCTACCTCCTCTAGTACAGCTCCTCCAATCAAGTATGCATCCTCCCATCGATGGATCCCAAGCCTCAAGACTACATTTTGCTGCATTGAACCAACACCCTCCATTTAATTGCCCATCTGTCTAGTTTATTCAAATCCTCTTGCAGGGCTGCCATATCTGCACTATTACTGATAACCCTTCCCAGCTTCACATCATCCCCAAACAACTGAGTGTCCCCTTGCAATCCATTGACAATATCATTGATATAAAGACTGAACAATACAGGTCTCAGTACTGAGCCCTGTGGAACCCCACATGTAACCTTCTACTTCCTTGATATTGCCACACCATACACAACTCTCTGATACCTATCAGTCAGTCAATCCTGAATCCATTTGACTAATCCGACATTTAAACTCATGTGCTGCAACTTAAATATCAGCTTATCATGTGGCATCCTGTCAAATGCCTTTGCAAAATCCAAAAAAATGGCAGCATACGCCTTTCCCTCATCAACTGCTCTTGTCCCAATTAAAAAGTGAGCGACAATAATTAATTACATGAGAAATATAGAGAGCAGCTTATAAAGGTGACAGGGTTAATAGGGAAAATAAAAATACAACAGAAGCAGCATTTAGTCCATCACAAAAGAAAAAATAAATAAACAGTGCATTCCTTCTAAATGTGGCTAGCAGAGAAAGAATGATTACTGGAAGACAATATTAACTGATGAAAATAGTAACAGGTAATAGCTACAAATGATAGAGTTGAAGTATTTAATGCACAATTCATCATAAATCATAATGAGGAAAATGAAACTACAAAGTTTGAGAAGGGAGGTGGAGGGGTTAGGTTTTCAGCAGGAGGCATAAAACTCAATGCAATAAGATAGGATAGGAGAAGACTTGATGATGTAGTGGCTTATGTTTCAAAGCAATGTTCCAGACAGTTAATGGAACCCTTGTCATGCTTGGTTAACAACAGTCTTGCAAATGAAGTTCCCAAAAAAGCTGAGAGTAAAACTGTTCCTCTCTAAAAATGAAAAACAAGACCAAGTCCCAATTATCAACTAGTCTATATTTGGGGTGGTGATTAACAAGTCAGAATGGTTGGAGATTGCTAAGGTCTAGAACTGAATAACAGGCCAACACTTGTAAAGAACAAGAGATTTTTAAGCTACATTTTAACAATAGGGTAATGCCTGGTTGGTTGGTTTATAGTTTATTGGTGCAAAAATAGCAAACGTCATACTGCGCCATAGTAAAGGTTATAGCAATACACAAGGTCAAAAGTTACATCAATACATAAATGGTCAAAGAAAAATTAAACAATATGCATGTACAAAAACCAAGTGCAGCAATGCAGTATATACATATAAATAAAATTACAACAAAGGTTATAGAAGTACATATATAGTTAAACAGAAATTAGTAAACAATATGCATGTGCAAAAATTAAGTTTCACAATACAGAGGCTCAAGAGTTTTGGATTTGGTCATAGCATCAGAAGAGCTGATAATAACTGAGATGGCATCGCATCTCTGCCCTCAGTTGGAGAGAATGACCATGTGGTTTTGACTTGGAAGATGAATAGACAATAGTCATGCAGATGTATCAAAGAAAAGGAAATGTATGTGGAATTATAAGGTGGGTGATTAGAATACTTTTAGATAACAACTTGTGGCAGTTCCATGCAGGGCAGAATTGGAGATCAGGATATCATTAGTGCTTGGGAAATTGTGAAAGGATATTTGTTAGCAGCAATAGTAAGCTGTATTCCACAAGTGAAGAAGCAGACCCAATTTGATGTAAAGTGGATGACAAACAATATCAAACAGGAACTGCAGTTGAAAAAGAAATTATGGAAGAGATATAAGGAGAGAGGTGGAAGGCAGATACACGAAGAATATAAGACACAGGCCAGGAGAGTGACCAGTATGATGAGTAAGGCAAAACTGGAATATGAGAAGAGATTGGCACTAAGATCCAAAGAAAATCCTAGGGAATTTTTTAGCTATGTGGACAGTAGGAGGAGAAATGACTGTGGAAGAATGATACTGTGGGATAAAAATGGGAATAGAGTGACTGATGCAGAGGACATAGTGGAGTTTTTCAATGAGCACGTTATTGGAGTATTTCATCCTGGGGAAGAAGGTTTTAATACTAGAGGGATAAGGCAGGTTCAGGGTTTAGAGGTGCAAGAGGAGAGTGTGTTCCAAATACTGAGTACTCTGGATACCAGTAAAACCTATGGGACTGGATGGTATTTCACCACGGGTTTTGAGAGAATGTGCTAAAGAACAAAGAACTGATAGCTCCATTGACCTGGCTCTTCAATAAAAATCTGGCTGCGGGAAAGGTACCCAAGGAATGGAAGGAAGGTAAGATAGTGCCGCTGCACAAGGGTGGTAGCAGACTGGAAGTGTCTAATTATAGACCAGTTTGTGTGTCATCAGTAGTTGTTAAGGTCTTGGAGAAATTAGTGAGGGACTATGCAGCATTGGGCAGAAGATTAGGGTGATGTTATTTGTGAGAATCAACATGGATTTGTTAAGGAGAGCACTTGCTTTAGCAATATGATTTCCTTTTATAATAAAGTGACAAGAGCAGCTGATGAGGGAAATGCATATACTGCCATTTTTTTTTAGATTTTGCAAAGGCATTTGACAGGGTAACACATGATAAGCTGATATTTAAGTTGCAGCACATGGGTTTAGATGTTGGGTTTGTCAACTGGATTCAGGATTGGCTGTCCGATAGGTATCAGAGAGTTGTGTATTGTGGGGCACTATCAAGGAGGCAAAAGGTTACAAGTAGTGTTCCACAGGGCTCAATACTGGGACCTGTATTGGTTCAACCTGTATATCAATGACATTGTGAATGGACTGAAAGGGGATATTCAGTTGTTTGCAGATGATGTAAAGCTGGGGAGGGTTATCAGTAAGAGTGCAGATGTGGCAGCTGTGTAAGAGGATTTGAACAAACTAGACAGATGTGGAAATGAATGGAGGTGTTGGTTTAATGCAGCAAAAAGGTCTCGAGGTTTGGGAAACATAGATGGGAGGATGCATACTCGATTGGAGGAGCTGTACTAGAGGAGGTAGGGAAGACAAGAGATCTGGGGGTGATGATTGATAGAAAACCGAAATTCAGGGAGCATATTGCAAAGGTGGCAAAGGTAACTCAGAGGAATGCTGCAATACTGAGAAGGACGCTGACTGACCTGCAGAGATAAAAGAGCTATCATTCCATTGTATAAGACTCTGATCAGACCACACTTAGACTATTGTTCTCAGATTTTGTTCCCAGGATTTGAAGGGTATAAATTGACCGTGGAAAGGGTACAGAGGCAGATAACAAAGATGGTTTCAGGACTGTACAATAGGAGTTACGAGGATTGACTGAGGGAATGACTACAGAGTTTGGTGGATAGAAGAAGGAGAGTTGATATAATTGAGACTTTTAAACAGTTGAGAGGCAGTTACATGGTAGATATTGGAGAGTTCTTTCACTTGGTGGAACAGCGGGAAGGAGCGATGACAAGGGGCCATCCCTGGAACTTACGAAAGGAGGCTGTGTGCAAGAAGGTGAGGAGTGGTTTCTTTGCGTGGAGGGTGGTTGAACCTTGGAATGCATTGCCTGAGAGAGTGGTTGGAGCGGGAACGGTCAATGAGTTCAAGGAGTGGTATGATAAACTTTGTGTTTCCTAAAAACGACCTCCCACAATGAGTCTTTTGACTCCATGGAGGCCTGGATAATAATAATAATAAACTTACTGCAAAGGTTACAGCGACACATAAGGTCAAAAGTTACAGGGTAAATTAATAGTCACAGTATAATTACAGTACATTAATAGTCAACAGCACAAACTAGTAAATAAAATGCATGTACAAAAACTAGGCCAAGGAATGCAGTATCTACATATGAATAAAATTACAGCAAATGTTATTACAGTAGTACATAAATAGTTAAAAGTAAATTATCATACAATATGCATGCATAAAAATTAAGTTAACAATGCAGTATCTACATATAAACAAAATTACAACAAGGTTACACAAAGTTATAGGCTAATGCATAAATAGCAGTATATGTGGATTTGCAAAAAGCTTTTGATAAAATATCACATGATAAGTTGATATTTAAATTAGAAAGATGGGATTAAGACAACAGATTTATGAACTGGACCAGAGGCTGGTGGTCAGTATCAGCAAGTTATGGGGAAAGCAGTCTCCCAGAAGAAGTGCATCGGTAGTATTATGCCATAAATCTTAAACTATTAATGATACTGGGAGAGATTTGAATTGAAATATACTTGCATGCAAATGAAGCAAAGTTTGGGAGAGCTAAAGGAGAAAAACTTGTGGTTGTCCAGGAGGATATGAAAAGATGGTGGGCTGATGAGTGGAGCTTACAATAGAATATTCTGAAATGTAAGTTTTGAAATTTGTGTGCTATGTATTCAAAACATAGGAATGTAATGAAGAAGGCGAAGAGAGAAGGGAAGGGGAGGATTATGCTGGGCAAGGACCTGAAATTTAGCATCCACACCACAAGAATTGTGAGGATAATGCAGATCAAATATTTATATATGCAGATAAGGAGGATATTAACATAGGCTGCATTTGGAAAGTTGCTTAGCATTTTGACATTAATGGATTTTGAGAAGATTGTAGAAAAAAAAGTGAGACTATAGTAGTGTTAAGTTTCAGGAATATCAGTTATGATGAGACTAAATAAATGTCATCTTCAAAGTGTAATATATAGGAGAAGGAGTGCTGACATGATTGGAAGACCTAAGTTGTTTGGCACTTTATACAGATGAATACAAAAGAAAGTTTTTACAGAGTGGAGGGAGATGGGAACAGAACATGCCATCCATGAAGGTGAATAAGAAGGATGTGTATGCAAGGTAGTAGTTTTTTTGCTTGGAGAGTGTTGGATGAGTGAAATGCAGAAACAATGAGTTTAAGGACCTTACAAGAAATGCTTATCAAAAGATCTTCATGACCAGTTTCATGAGCACTGTATTTAATAGTGAGGACCTTCATGAATGCTCGAGTCTTTTGACATCATCGAGGTCGTGGAATAATAATACTTATAAATAATATAAAACAAACAGGAGTAAGTTCAAGGGGTTTAAGAAAACATGGTACAAAGATGAAATGATCCATTTATAAATCAAATCCATTGAAACATGTAGAAAAAAATTTTTAGAGTTGAGAAACAAACTTTTTTTTATAGTTGGTGTGTTAAAAAGTGAAGTTGAGTTCCCTACAGATGTCCAATAAAACAGATTTAATAGAAAATAAACTAAAATTGACTGGCAAAGCTTCTTTTAGTATTTTGTTTCACATTGCAGTAAAAATATCTTAGTGAGTTTTATTGGCCGGATGTCCATTAATTTGAAACAAGACACAAATACCTCCTCAAAGAAGCTGCCATTATCAGAAGAAATCACAGAATCTAAAATCATAATGATCTTCACAGCATCTGAATGTCTGCATTAAACTTCACTGAGACAGTGAAGATGGTTTCATATCATAAAAATACACAAAAAAAATAAAGAGATATGTTAACTACCAGGATAATAAGCCAAAAGGCTATTTTACCGGCGAATTTGTTAATTAAGAGGGAGATGTTAAATCCCGTTTTATTTTATAGCCGGGTGCGAAACTCGGGTCGAAATCCATCGACATCCATAGAGTTTCAATGCCGAAAAAACTATCAGCGGAACCAAGTGTAAATGATCACTTGGATAGTACAACACTGGGGCAACTCCATGCAAAGGTGGAGCAAGATCCCTCACTAACTTTAATATTCTTTCATAATGTAAAACCCAGCTCCTAAGAGATGTATATATATTGTTTTAGATTATGAGAAGAGGTCACTACCCAGACCAGTTTCAACCTTTTTTGAGGTCTCATCAGTGAGTAGGTAGACCTGGAATATCAAGGTTTTAAGTGAACAGAAACTTACGTCGATGGATTTCGACCCGAGTTTCGCACCCGGCTATAAAATAAAACGGGATTTAACATCTCCCTCTTAATTAAAGAGATATGTTGTTGCTACATTGGATAGGAGACATATGTATTTAACAATCAACTACATAGTTGTTATGGTTTAAAACATGAAGTTTAGGACTTGTGTTATTTGTATTATTCTCAACTTTGTATATAAGGCAAAACTGGAATATGAGAGGAGATTCTCTAAGATCCAAAGAAAATCCTTGGGAATTTTTTAGCTATGTAGCTAGTAGGAGGAGAAATGACTGTGGAAGAATGATATTGCAGGATAAAAATGGGAATAGAGTGACTGATGCAGAAGACATAGTGGAATTGTTCAATGAACACTTTATTGGAGTATTTCATCCTGGAGGAGTCAGTTTTAATACTAGAGGGATAGGGCAAGTTCAAGGTTTAGAGGTACAGGAGGAGAATGTGTTTCAAATACTGAATACTCTGGATGTCAGTAAAGCTGTGGGATTGGATGGTATTTCACCACGAGTTTTGAGAGAATGTGCTAGGGAAATGACAGTGCCTTTGACCTGGCTTTTCAATGAAAATCTGGCTGTGGGAAAGGTGCCCATGGAATGGAAGGAAGGTAGTGTGATTGCAAAAAGACTGACTACCTAATACTAATTATAGGCCAGTTTGCATGTCATCAGTAGTTGTTAAGATCTTGGAGAAAGTAATGAGAGACTGTATACAGCATTGGGCAGATGAGGGTGGTGTTATCCGTGAGAGTCAACATGGATTTGTGAAGGGGCGCTCTTGTATTTGCAATATGCCAGCCTTTTATAATAAAGTTACAAGAGCATTAGATGAGGGAAAGGCATATACTGCCATTTTCTTAGACTTAGCGAAAGCATTTGACAGGGTGCCACATGATAAGCTGATATTTAAGTTGCAGCACATGGGTCTGGATGTCAGATTGGTCAACTGGATTCAGGATTGCTGTCTGATAGGTATCAGAGAGTTGTGTATGGTGGGACAGTTTCAAGGAGGCTGAGGGTTACAAGTGGGGTCCCACAGGGCTCAGTACTGGGACCTATATTGTTTAAGCTTTATATCAGTGACATTGTCAGTGGATTGCAAGGAGATATTCAGTTGTTTGCGGATGATGCGAAGCTGGGAAGGATTATTAGTAATAGTGCAGATGTGGTAGCCCCTGCAAGAGGATTTGAATAAGCTAGATAGATGGGCAAATGAATGGGTGTCAGTTTAATGCAGCAAAATGTAAGGTCTTGAGATTTGGAAAACATCGATGGGAAGCTGCATACTCTATGGGAGGAGTTATACTGGAGGAAGTAGGGGAGACAGGAGATCTGGGGGTTGATGATTGATAGAAACCTGAAATTGGGGATTGATAGAAACCTGAGGACATGTTGTAGGGGTGGTGAGGGTAGCACAGAGGATTGCTGCAATAATGAGAAGGACACTGACCTGCAGAGATAAAAGGATTATCATTCCATTGTATAAGTCTCTGATCAGACCACACTTAGACTATTGTTGAACCATGGAATGCATTGCCTGATGGAGTGGTGAAAGCGAGACCGGTAAATGAGTTTAAGGAGTGGTATGAGGGGAGACCTCCCCTCGATGAGTCTTAATAGACTGTGTGTTTCTTAGGAAGGACCTCTCACGATGAGTCTTTTGACTCCATGAGGCCTGAATAATAATAATAATAATAATTTTATATACAAACTGCTGTTCAACTTATCCTGAAGAATATAGCTAGATATGTTAGCTACCAACTTTAAGATTTTTGAATATAATCCTAATATAGTTACGCAGTTCCTAATATTACACAGAGCTCAAAATTTTCTCATCATACAAAGTATTATATAAAGTCACTTAAAGAATTATCTCCACTTATGATTAAAAATTCTCCATTTTTTAGAAAAGAATTCTTATTTCTCTCTCTTTCTGTCTAAAGCTGACATCACCATAATATAAGCAAGAGGACGGGGTGCTGGAAAACAGCATAGTTTATCTCCTGTATATTGTACAACAAGTAGATATGTTTTCTACAACTTGTTTGCAATAAGGCTGAGTTAAATAATATATATTTATATATATACACTGAGTTAGCTGTGTATTAGGAACACCCACCTAATAACACACTGGTCTCCCTCTCTGTGCAATCACAGCTCACAGACACCTAGGAACAGATGACACAAGGTGTCCAACATTCTCCATATGTAACTTGCATGGAGAGTTGCTGTGGCAGACCCATGTCTGCCACAGCAACTCTGTCAGTTCACGCTCATTCCATGGAGGAGGTTCAGCAGTTCTCGCACTCCCATGCTAGCATATCCCACACATGTTCAATTGGGTTACAAGTCAGGGGAGTTTGGGGCCAAGGCAATGTGGTGAATTCATTGTTGCATCCCTCCCACTGCTCAGTAGTTGTACGAGCCTGATGACAAGGTGCTTTGTCCTGTTGAAAATGGCACTGTGGTCGGGGTAGACTTCCTCCTGCAGATATGGATGGAGATGGTCGGCTAGCAGGTCCCTGTACCTTTACCATTCAGTATTTGTGGGATGATAACTAGGTCTGTTGGTTATCATGGTGTGCCAGGAAAAAGCTCCCTAAACCATAACACCACCTCCACCAGCTTGTTGAACCCCAACTGTGCAACCAGGGGATAGAGCTTCATATTGTTTATGCCAAATGCGAACCCGGCAATTAGCATGTTGCAGCAGAACATGCTAATTGCCGATGGGACTCATCACTCCAGACGACCTTCTTCCATCTGCTGAGGATCTATTGCCGATGTTCCTTGGTCCATGAAAGGCATTGTTTGTGATGCCTGGCTGTTGTCATGGGTATCCTTGTTGGTTTCCAGCTGTGGAACTCCAGGTGAAGCAAGATATGGAGTGTGGTGCATATAGAAATAGGTCAAACTGTCCTGCTGTTGTACTGGTGAGTGAGCTGTGTGACTGTTGTATGTCATTGCTGAGATACCAGTCATGACACCCAATGCTCACCTCTAGGATCAACCACATGTGGCTGACCAATGTGAGCCATTCTTCTGGATGTCTATTAATGGTTAATCCAATCCTAGTACAGCCTTGATACAGTAGTATGACAGCAACCAACAAGTGTGGCTGTTAAGTTAAGGGGATAAAAATCCCTTATTGTTTTTCAGCCAGTAAGCGAAACTACGATCGAACTACGATCTGAACGTTTCATGCCGACGAACTGTCGGAGGATCCAAGTAATTGACCACTTGGTAGTGCCACACCACGGCAACTCGTTGCAAAGGTGGAGCAAGATCCCTCACTATTCATGATATTTTCTCATAATGTAAAAACACAGCTCCTAGGAGATGTAGTATTGTTTTACATTATGAGGAGAGGTCACTACCCAGACCGGTTTCAACCTTTTTTGAGGTCTCATCAGTGAGTAGCTAGACCTAGAATATCAGAGTTTAAGTGAAAAGTTCTTTTCACTTAAACTCCATTTTTGGCTTTTCTTCGAAGTGTGGCTGTTTTCAAAATACTGGTACCTGTCCTCGAGGCCCTAATCATTTGCATGTGGTCAAATTGGCTTACATCGCCACATTTCCTCATTACTGTTTACTGATTATGTACAGAGGATAGGTGTGACCATTTATAGTAGCTGCATGTGATATTGATATCACGTGGTATTTTGCTATTGTGCCGGATATGAAAATTGGGAAGGAAGGGGGGAGGGAGGGGGGTTGCTAATGCAAAGCTAACTAATTGTATATAAAGTCTAACCAAAGGAGTTTTGAATCAGTGGCGAGATCCAATGTTTCAAACTTTATTATTATACGGTATCTCCATGGAGTAAGAAGACTCATTGCGGGAGCCCACAATAATCTATATACACACAATACCTATCATATCTCTCCTTAAACTCATTAACTGTCAATGCACTCAACTAATTCTCACGATATATTTCACTCATTTACCACTCTCCATGCAAAAAATCTAGTCCACACACCCTTACTAACAACATTCTTACAAAACTTCCACGGATGACCCCCTGCTTCTCTAATTATTTGTCATATGTTGAACAATTTCCATTGCATCAATTTTATAAAACCCCCTTAATGTCTTATAAATTTCTTTCTATCATATCTCCTCTTTTCCACCAATCAACTGATAGGTAGAAAAGAGGAGATATGATACCTTTGTAACACACACACACACTCACACACACACGTTCAAACTATCCTCACAGGGAGCATTCCAAATACCTCTCACCAGCTTAGTAACTTATCTCTGAATACTCTCTACCACCTCTTGATCCCCAAGAAAGTTTTGCAATATGCACTCTGAACTTCAACTCTGTCCACCATTATCCCCAAGTCCATGGCCTCTTCAATTTCCTGTGATGCAGCACCATCAATGTGATACATACTAAGCAACCACTTCAACCTGAAGTGCATAACCTTACATTTTGCAACATTAAATCAACAACTATTATCCTATGCATACAATGACAATTTATTTAAATCATTCTGCAGGATATCAAAATCACCTTTATCAACTATTGCCCTCCACAGTTTTCCATCAGCAAATATTAAGCTGATATTTAATAACTGAACATCCCCTCTTAAATTTTTCCCTATATCATTGATCTGTAAATTAAAGAGTAGTAGCCATAGTACAGAACCCCTCAAGTACTTCACTAGTCACTTTCATTCTCTTAGATTCCACTCTATTACATACTACTCTCTGGTATCTGTCTGTCAGCCACTGCCCCTATACCAGCTTTATATCTATTCCCATTTGCTCCAACTTTTGCAATAGTTTTCCATATGGTATTTTGTCAACTGCCTTTGCAAAGTCCAGCAGTATCAATGTAAAGCCATTTCCTTTATCCAATTCCATTGTCATTTTATTCTAAAATGTGATAAATTACTAAGCCAGGACCTGCATTCACAAAACTGTGCTACCCACTATAGAGCGTTGCATCCCTAAACACCACTGTTGAATTTTACTTTTAACCAACTTTTCCAATACTTAAACAACCATTCTTGATATAGTGATTGGTCTGTAGTTTGCTACCTTTGTCTTGGAGCCATCTTTATGCAATGGAACTATCTTACCTTCTTTTCAGTCCCTTGAAATCATCCAAAGCTGGGGCTTGGACTGAACAATTAATAGCTTTAAGGGAACATGTGCACTAAACATATTAAAAGAACTTTCACAGCTTACACATGTAACAAAAATGATATAGAATTTATTCAAAACTTCCAATATATTTCATTCAACATTATGTGGATATTGTATGGGAGATTTAGACTTTTAACTACCAAAAGATGAATCAAAATAATGAGTCATAAATTATGCATTTATTAGCTCATGTCTCAGTTGCAGCTGAAGTATATGATATTGCACTCTTAAGGTTCAGAGGAATAATTATAGTAAGTTGCATAGGTAAAAATATAACTGTTTGTAAGTTTTTTCCCTTTTTTATAAAATAATTATCAATTAAAAAAAAAAAGAAAAACTTACGAACAGTTAGGAACAGAACCTATCCTAGTGCGGATATTGCTTCTGATCATAATTTACTGGTGACAATTAAAACTTAGACTGAATGTTATACTTAAAAAACAACAACAAAAGAGATCTGATCAAGGAAAGTTAAAAATCCCAGGGATAAGAAAAAAACTAAGCCAAGATCTGAATCAAGAGATAGTACTTCTCAAGAATGATGACATCATGAGGGTTGATGAATCATGGGACAAATTAAATCTGTCAATACCTTGTGTCCTTTTAGAGCAGTAAACAAAAATGGGATAACTGATGAAATTCTTTCTCTCATGGGTCAATATAAAGTAGAGCATATAAAAATCAGTCTGACAAAATATAAAGGGTTCAGAAAATTATTAAAGACAAGATCAAAGAAGCAAAAGAAATCTGAGTGAATAAAACATGTAAAGAAATAGAATTTCTACAGGATGCACATGAGTCTTAATCTACACAAAAAGCTGAAAGAGACTTCAGGTATATTTAAGAAAAAAAACAAACTATATATCCTGCAAAACAAAATGGGAGAAATAATATCCAAAAAGAATGATAAAATACAAGAATGGATGAAATACACAGAAGAACTCTTTACTGATAACAGAGAAAGCCCAGAAAATACTTATGAACAGATGGAAGGCCCATGCATTCTAAGATCAGAGGTGGAATATGCACTGAAGTCAGTTAAAAATGGTAGCCGATTTGGCCTTGATAGAATACCAGCAAAGTTATTAGAAAGAGACAACATTATTATATTAGTAAGGCTATTTAATAAGATCTATGATACAGGCAAAATCCCTCAAGACTGGTTATAGTCGATTTCCATCATGCTACCTAAAAAAACAAATGCCAAAACTTGTAATAACTACAGAATGATCAGCCTAATGAATCATTTTGAGAACATGAATCATGCTCTCAAAATGTTTCTAAAAATAATTTAAAAAAAGAATATACAGAAAATGTGAAGATATCATCAGTGATACCCAATTTGGCTTTAGAAGTGGTTTGGGAATGGGAGAGAATTCTTTTCTGTTCTCAAAACTTATTCCAAAAATGTAGTGATCAAAACAAAGAAGTATTCATTTGCTTTGTTTACTTCAAGCAAGCATTTGACAAAGTCCAACACACTAAAATGATTGAATTATTAAAAAGAATTGGATTAGGTATAAAGACATCAGGATCATCGAAAACTTATATTGAAACCAAAAGGCATCTGTTCAAGTTGAAGGCATTATTACAGACTCCATTAACATCAAAAGAGGAGTAAGGCAAGGATGTGTGCTGTCGCCTCTCCTTTTGAACATATACTCAGAAGCCATATTTCAAAAAAATCTTACAAGGAAGACAGGGTGAAATCATCAATAACATCCAATATGCTGATGACATAGCTCTCCTGGCTTACAAGATTCAGGATCTTCAAAATCTTCTTGGACTAGTGAAAGAAGAGAGTGAAAAAATGGGATTAAGAATAAATATCACCAAAACTAAATTCATGGTCATAAGCAAGAAATCAATTCATAATTCAGTGCTTTTTCTTAAATGGGAAACAAATAGGAATGACAAAATTTAAATATTTTGGATCCTGGTTACATGAAGAATGCAACCAGAAATGGAAATAAAAGCTAGAATTGAAATGCAAAAAAAAAATTTTCTCTTGATGAAATCAACACTGTAACTTTAGAGATTCGAGTATGCATGGTTATATGCTATGTATGGTGTGTATTGCTGTACGGTGCAGAAACTTGGACCTTGAAGATAACATTGATAAAAAAACTTGAAGCCTTTGAGATGTGGTTATAGATGAATGTTAAAAATCCCATTGACAGCAAAAATATCTAATCAAGATTATTGGAACAAATGGGGAAATCATGGAAACTTTTAGATACCATAAAAAGAAGAAAAACTAAATATCTTGGTCACCTACTTTTGTAATGAAAAATATAAGATACTTCAATTGATTATAAAAAGGGAAGATAAATGGAAGAAGAGGACTAGGAAGACGAAAAAGATCTTGGCTGGCAGACATCAGACAGTGGACTGACATGAGCTCTGAAAGACTATTCCGAATGGCTGAAGATTGCTCAAAATTTGCCATATTGCTAGATTGAAAAAGTTTTGTTTGGCTCCAAAAAAACTCTGTGCCTAGTATTAACAGCGTGAGAAGCAAGGTCAGACTTTTTTGGATTCCAAAAATGTAATATAGTCTTGACGTTCTTCAATTCTAATGAAGGCAGAAATAGCTAGTCTGTCTAACATAAGAAAGATGACATGAGCAGGGTACTTGATAAACACCTGGTAAGGAAACAGGTGGTAATGTATCCTTTGCTGATGGTAGGAAGGAAGACAGTTTCTGAGCTAGTGTGAAGGAAGTATATAAATTGAATTTATGAATAATCCTTGCTATATGTTCTGAGGTTCCATTAAGGAAGGGTATTGAAATTCTTTTCACATAGGACTGCAGTCTGGTAGATGGATGATAATTATAAATAATTTTTTGAATGGTAGTTTTGTTGTATCCATTACACATCAGATTGCTTTTAATTTTATTCAGTTCATCTAACAAAAGGGGATCAGGAGAGGAAGATCATATGAGCTCTACATACATGACTCTTGATAATACCCATTTTTTGTGATGAAAGATGGTGGTGGTGGGGGGGGGGGATAAGTGAATGTATTGGCCAGTAACGGCTGGCTTCTGATAAAGTGAAAATTCAACATGACTTGTGAGAGTGTGAATTATTATTATTATGTGACACCACCAGGGAGTCAAGGGACTCATCGTGGGAGTACTCTATTTTGCCAAATACATCTCATCCTCTCCACCACCACTTTAATTCTCCAACTACGACACTATTACCATCAATGCCATCTATCACCCATCACCAACAAGAGTGCTTTTTGTTGGCAATGATGGTGTTGTTTTCTGTAAATTCCGTGTATTCTGAAGGCCAATTTGTCTGTATGCGGGATGAAAAACCTGAGTTTCTGGGAGGAAAACCCTGCTACCACAATATGAGATTGGCTAAATCACCTTTAACTGAAAAAGCCCTTATAAGGATTCCCTCGTCATGACGAGAATCGAATCCAGGTCTTTTCCAATCAAAGGACTCAATGTCCTGCAATATTATGGTATCCAAAAAAGAGGTAGTTGGTTATTGGATTCACATTCAATAGTGAACTTGATACAGGAGTACAAGGATCTTATTTTCTCTAGGAACTGAAGTTATTCTGACTCAGTGTGGGACCAGACTGCAAATATACCATCAACAAAATGTAACCATATACAAGGCTAAGGAAATAGAGTGTCAGAGAGGGTTTTTTTTTTTTTTTTAGATGCTGCATGAAATAATCAGGTAAGACTTGTGAAATAAGACTAACCATTGCTGCTGCTCCTTCTATTTGTTGGAACTACTTATCATGCCATGTAAAATAGCCTGTGTTGATGCCCTTTTATTTGCAATATTAACTGAAACTGCATATCATAGTACATTTGCAGAAGAAAGGACATATTGCAAATTCTTCTTAGCATACCTGCTGATCAATATGCCCTAAATTCTTCCATCTCATCAACATTTAAAATAAAGCATTTCAACACATTACATTCAATTAAAGGTAGATGTTTTAATAATAGCACATAAAATACATTATTATTATTATCCAGGCCTCCATGGAGTTAAAAGACTCTTTGTGGTAGGTCCTTCCTAAGAAACACGAAGTCTATCAAGACTCATCAAGGGAAGGTCCACTCTAAGAAACACAAAGTCTATCATACCACTCCTTAAACTCAGTAACCGTTCTCACTCTCATCACTCATTCAGGCAATGCATTCCATGGTTCAACCACCCTCCATGCAAAGAAACCACGCCTCACCCTCTTGCTCACAGTTTCCTTTCGTAACGTGCAGGGATGGCTTCTTCTCATCATTCCTTCCCACTGTTCAACAAGCAAAAGAACTCCCCAGTGTCAACCCTGTAACCACCTCTCAACAGTTTAAAAGTCTCAATCATATCACCTCTCCTTCTTCTATCCACCTTCCCTCAGCAGTCCACCTTCCCACAGCCAATCATCATAGCTAACATTGTACAGTCCTGAAACCATCTTTGTTATCCACCTTTGTACCCTTTCCACAGTTAATTTATCCCCTTCAAATCCTGGGGACCAAATCTGAGAACAATAGTCTAAGTGTGGTCTGATCAGAGTCTTATACAACGGGATGATAACCCTTTTATCTCTGCAGGTCAGTGTCCTTCTCATTATTGCAGCAATCCTCTGTGTTACCTTCACCACCTTTGCAATATGTCCCTTATATTTCAGGTTTCTATCAATCATCAACTCCAGATCTCTTGTCTCCCCTACTTCCTCCAGTATAACTCCTCCCATAGAGTATGCAGCTTCCCATCGATGTTTTCCAAACCTCAAGACCTTACATTTTGCTGCATTAAACTGATACCCCATTCATTTGCCCATCTATCTAGCTTATTCAAATCCTCTTGCAGGGCTACTACATCTGCACTATTACTAATAATCCTTCCCAGCTTTGCATCATCTGCAAACAACTGAATATCCCCCTGCAATCTACTGACAACGTCACTGATATAAAGATTAAACAATATCGGTCCCAGTACTGAGCCCTGTGGGACTCCACTTGTAACCCTTTGCCTTCTTGAAACTGCCCCACCATACACAACTCTTTGATACCTATCAGACAGCAATCCTGAATCCAGTTGACCAATCTGACATCCAGACCCACGTGCTGCAACTTAAATATCAGCTTATCATGTGGCATCCTGTCAAATGCCATTGCTGAGTCTAAGAAAATGGCAGTATATGCCTTTCCCTCATCTAATGCTCTTGTAACTTTATTATAAATTCATCAACATCTTTAAAGTTAGCAAAGAGAAAGAAAAAGAAAGAACTGAGTTTCTCTTTGCTATGGTGAAGCTTAACTTAGAGATTGAAAAATGTGTTAGATTAAGAAAGACAGCCACATAGTGCTACTCTTGCAGAAAATCTTTTTTTTTTTTTTTTTTTTTTTTGCGATATCTGTTATAAATGCAACATAACAGAATAAAAGTTTCAATATATACACACTACTTATCTTAAAATTACTCTAAATATTACTAACTAGTTTGGTCTACAATGAGTGCAATTAAAACTAATGATTAAAGAATCTATTGCTTCAAGAAATATAAGAAGCGTTCAGTATTACCAAAACAGTAATTAATTTGGAATTGAATGCCCAATGAATCATCCTACTTTCATGTATAAACATTAAATGTACTTACTGTGCGGGAACTTTTGATAAACAGTTTCTTCCTTCCAAAGCTATATTCTGATGCATGAATGGGAAGGTCCCTAAGTAAATGAGTTACTCCTTCTACAGGTAGTCCAGACCAGCTGGGCCATGTATGGATGGAAAGCATTTTGTACCTTTGTAAGAATGCCTCATAGTCTTGGCGGCATGCATATCCTGCTCTTCTCACTTTCACAATTTCCATTAAACTAAAATAAATAATGTTTTGGTTGGTTGGTTTGGATTTTATTTGCACATGGACAACTGAGGCCATATCCATGACAAACATTAAAGTGGTACATAATGTAAAAATAACTAAATAAATAAATAAACATTATATACAGAAAACATGAAGTAAAAATGATCCAATTAGTATACTGATATAAAATTATTAGATTCAATTATATGAAGTAAGTTTAATCTTGCAAAATTTGTTGTCTTTTCTTGGAATAATGACTGCTACTGATCAATTTTTCTTTTAATGGATGTGTGCAGTCTGTACAAGAAGCTAACAAACAGTAATTAGAAAAGAATCAAGTTAACTCTAGCAGCTGGATCTGCATTCTTGTTTCCCCTTGATTCCAATTTGGAATTCAATATAAGTTAATTACATGAAACCACTGATAGAATAATTATTACATTTGATGAAGTATCAGATGCAGGCTGCAAACAAGAAGATATCGCTTAAATAGGAGTATGTCTAAGTTATGCATCTTAGGGAATATTCTTCTTTTAGTGTTTAGAGTGCAGCTGAATGGCATGCAGCTCAGCTGTACATCCCAGTGGGATCTGACTGGCTGGTTCTGAAAGGATGGTCAGGAAAACCAGCCCCAGATGACTCGGATCACAGACTACATGAACAGAATAGTAGAAAATCTGAGTGTTCTGACCAAAGGGAAAGATGATAGTCTGATGTGCACTGTATTGAAGTTCTCAATGTGGGGAAAATATACTAGTCTCTGTAGGGTAATCATGCAAGGACTTTATTTTTTCAACAAGTTAAGTGGCAGAAGCTGCCACAGAAGTGAGAGAATAGATTCATTTGCTTTGACATTAAAGTTAGAGATAGATAATATGTGAAATTCACCAGCTCCTACTCATATTTCCTAGTAAGTGGAATCAATCTACTGAACAGTATTCTCCCCATGAAGAATATACCTCTGACATAATTTAACTATGAGCAGAGAAGTATACAGCACAAATGCTGTGGAAGATGGTCTCATGCAATTTTCTCTTAATTGATGAATGTGTGCAAAGAATGCAAGCTTCTTGTCAAAAATGTGCTGTCAGTTCTTTAGCACATTCTCTCAAAACCCGTGACAAAATTCCATCCAGTCCCACTGTTTTATGACATCCAAAGTACTCAATATTTGAAACACACTTTCCTCTTGATGTTCACTAAAGCAGTGGGACTGGATGGAATTTTGCCATGTGTTTTTATTATTATTTGACACCTCCAGGGAGTTCAAAGACTCATCAAGGGAGAGTGCGCCAACAGCATCGAACGATTGGTCCCCTTCCAACTACTAACTGCACTCAAACTTACTTAATTGAGCCATTAGTAGCAGTGGAGAGAATATGCTAAAGAACTAACAGCTCCATCAACCTGGCTTTTCAGTAAAAGCCTGGCCACAAGAAAGTTACCCAGGGAGTAGAAGGAGGGTAAGATAGTGGCATTGCATAAGGGTGGTAGCAGACTGGTAAAATTATAGACCAGTTTGTGTTTCATCAGTGATTGTTAAGATCTTGGAGAAATTAGTGAGGGACCATATACAGCATTGGGCAAATGAGGATAACATTATCTGTGAAGGTCAACAAAGACTTGTTAAGGGGTGCTCTTGCTTTAGTAATATGAGCACCTTTTATAATAACGTAACAAGAGCGGTTGATGAGGGAAACGCATATGGCTAATGAATAGGGGTATCGGTTCAATGCATCAAAATGTAAAGTCTTGATGTTTGGGATACATCGATGGGAGGCTGCATACTCGATTGAAGGAGCTGTACTGGAGGAAGTAGGGGAGGCAAGAGATTTGGGGTGATGATTGATAGAAACCCGAAATTCAGGGAACATATTGCAAAGGTGGTGAAGGTAACCGAGAGGATTGCAGCAATACTGAGGAGGATGCTGACCTGCAGAGATAAAAGAGTTCTCATTCTATTGTATAAAGCCCTGATCAGACCACACTTGGACTGGTCCCCGGGATTTTAAGGGGATAAACTAACTGTGAAAAGGGTACAGAGGCAGATAACAAAGACGGTTTCAGGACTGTAAAATGTTAGTTATGAGGACAGGCTGAGGGAATGTGAACTACAGAGTTTGGCAGATAGAAGGAGAGATGATATGATCGAGACTTTTAAACTGTTGAGAGGTAGTTACAGGGTTGACACTGGCGAGTTTTTTTGCTTGGTGGAACAGGGGAAAAACCAGTGAGGACAAGGTGCCATCCCTGAAAGTTACGAAATGAAGCTATGAGCAAGAGGATGAGGAGTGGTTTCTTTGCATGGAGGGTGTTGAACCATGGAATGTATTGCCTAATAGAGTGGAGAGGGCACAAACTGTCAATGAGTGGTATGATACTGTTTTCTAGGAATGACCTCCCATGATGAGTCTTTTGACTCCATGGAAGCCTGTCATGATAATAATAATTCACATGTTGAGAATATGCCAGAAATGAGAAGCCTCACTGACTATGTTATTCTTGATAATGATATTTTCAAACTGGTTCAGGACACAAAGTATAAAGAGGATTTAAAATTGGAAATGATCACTATTTAGTGCTGAGCAGGATAAAACTGAATTTCATATTTAAAAAAAAAAAGTGTTTAAGAAAGTTTTGAAATTAATCAAAGTTAAAAAGCTTTCAGAAGTAACCGTTAAAGTCAAATATATCGATATCATTCAAGAAAAAAGAGAGGTTGAAAATAAGACCCAATCCTAGAAGACTCAATGACAAATCCTGAAGAAAACACTGACTGATTCAGCAAGAGAGGCATGTGGTGAGGTTGGCTGCAAGGATAGAAATATAAGAACTCCATGTTGCACACAGGAAGTTAAAAAGAAGGAAAAGAAGAAAGTGTATAGAAAACTCATGGCAAGTAATTCAGTTTGTACTCTTAGAGGATACACAGAAAAATGTAAGAAAATGAAGCAATGTGTTAAACTAGCTAAAGAAAAGTCATGAGAAGATTTGGTAGGAACTTAGAAAATAAATATTGGAAAGGTGGCAAATTATTCTGAAAGCTATTGAAAAAACTCAGAAAGGCAGAAAAGAGTGTTGTAAATGGAATCAGAGATGATCAAGATGACATGAATACTGACACTACCGATATTCTGGATGTTTAGAGTAATCACTTTGAAAGATTGCTAAATGAAACAAGCAGCGACAGCATGGTGTTAAAAACACTCAACAGGAATGGAATCAGAAATATGAAGGACGTCCAGAAAGTAAGTTCTGATGGGCTGTCAGAGAAACAAAATCGTACTTACAAAAAAAACTTTATTGGAAATTAAAGTAGACATCTTTCACTACTTTTCTACATAATTTTTGCCATTGTTCAGGCACTTATCATAACAGGGCACCAAGAGTTGTATACCTTCATTGAAGAAGGCTGCTGCCTGTGATGCAAACCACATATTGGCTGCTTCTTTGACCTCGTCGTCATCTTCAAACCAAGAGCTACCATGGAAATATTTCAGATGTTTGAACAAGTGATAGTCACTTGGCGGAAGATCAGGACTATATCGTGCACACCTGTCCTTCCTTCATTAAAAAGTCTTACAAATCTTCGTACATGTGAATCACTCATTGTGTGTTCTCCATAAACCTCAATGATTTGCCAATGAATTTCAGCTGCTTTAACATTCCTCGCAATCAAGAAACGGATAACTGACATAATTTCACATGCAGCAGGCGATTTGATTTTCTTAGACATTATAAACATACACCAAGAAGTGTATGCACTGTGAGAATGTCTGAAAATGGCACCAACGCCTTGCTAACGAATCAACAAACTCAGCATGCATGCACACCATTGTGATCACAGAGCTGCAGAGAAAATATTTAAAAACGGAACTTACTTTCTGGGCGTCCCTGGTAAATATCATTACTTGAAGTAGAAAAAAAAAACAGAAATATGAAAAGGCAGCTGGAGTAGATGATATTTGGACAAAAAATGGGCAAATATGGAGATACAAAAGATTTACAGTGGCTACATTCAGAAGGTCGAATTCCAGATAATTGGAGGAGAGCTGTCATACTACTATGTATAAAAAGGAAAATAAAACTTAATATCAGAATTGCAGAGGAATTTCCCTACTAAGTATTATTCCTGATAAGATTTATTCAAGTATAAATTTTAAAAATATAAAAAAATAGTTAAATTTTTTTTAACTGTTTTAATAGTTAAAAAAAATTGTGGAAGGGAAGCTTGGAGAACAAGCTGAATTAAGGCGGAAGTTTGTCAGAATCAAATTTCCACTTTAGGACAAATAGCTGAAAAATTATGGAAATATAACAAGGATCTGTATTTAAGTTTTGTAGATATGGAAAAGGCATATAACAAATTGCCAAGAGAAAAACTCAGGACACCAGGTATATGGTGTAAATGGGGCATTATAATGAGAGGAATGGTGAGAATAAGAGTGTAAGAGCAATGATGTTATATAACTGTGCTAATGATGAAAATGGGCATTATCATGGAAATGATTTCGACTTTCCGTTTCTCTTGTTTAGATCCATCAAAAGTGGTAAGAAATACAACTTTATTCAGTTGGTTGTATGTCAGTTATTACCAGATCTGCAAGTTGTGCAACTGTGTCATGCAGATTGCAGACAAGAGTAGACAAAGGAACATGCAACTTGCTTATTATGTCTAGATATGAATGCTAGTAGTATCAGAAACATATTGCCTTGGTCAACATGTTGGCAACTCAGATTGTAGGCACTGGTGAGACCTGCCTATCAAGAATCAGACATACTAACTGGTATCGACTGTAAAGGGCAAGGTATTTTTAGGGAGAATAGACAGGATAGGAGAGGAGGGAGCATGCTGCTGATGATATTAGATGACTTGAATCCAGTTAGTGTTGAGAATTATGATTGTAGTACTAGTAACAGTATTTCATGTGACAGTGAATTTGAAGCCATCTGGTGTGAGGTGGAATCTAAAAGATCAATTACATACAGATATTCTATCGATATGCTGCAAGTAAAAGAAAGTATGAATATGAAATAATAACTCTTATGAATGCCGATGGTGCGAGGGTGACAGATGCAGAAGAGGATGCTCAACTAAAGAGTGGTTATTTTTCTAAAAGCTGTCAATCAGGTGTATGTAACATTGAGCTTACTACTACCTCTTCACTGGATGAAGAAACTCAGGTGTATGAGGATGAAATATTACAGCTGTTGTACAAACTGAATAGGAATTCAGCAATAGGGATTGATGGAATATCAGGATGCATACTAAAAGAGTGTTCAGCTAAACTGGCTATTCCTTTGACCGGGCTGTTTAATATAAGTCTCAGAGCAGGTAAGATTCCGCAGGAATGGAAAGAATGTATGGCAGTTCAATTGCATAAGGATGGTGCAAAGACCGATGTATCCAACTATCGACCAATTAGTATCTCAGAAATGGCAAAGATTTTGGAAAAATTGGTTAGGGCACGCATTCAGAAATGGATTGACAGTGATTCTCTACTTTCCAATGAACAACATGGGTTTATTAAGGGTAGGTCATGCTTTAGCAGCTTGCTCACATTCTATAAAACAATGTTACCATTGAACTAGACAAGACGAATGGATACACCGTGATACTTTTGGATTTTGCTAAGGCTTTTGACAGACTATTGCATACTTTGGAGAACATGGGTTTGGATTGTAAAATATTAGCATGGTTAAGAGGATGGCTGACAGACAGATATCAAAAAGTAGTATACGGGAATGTGAGTCTTCAAGATTTAAGTTAGCCAGTGGTATACCACAAGGATCTGTGCTTGGTTCATTGTTATTCAATCTGTACATTAATGATATTGGGAAGGATATGACAAGCAACATATAGCTATTTGCTAATGATGCAAAGATAGGTAGGGTAATCAGGAATGCTGCTGATATGCAATACTTGCAGAATGATTTGAATAGTTGGAATTTTGGGCATGGGTTAATGGGGAAAGTATTTTACCTTGGGTATAATAAATGTTAAAGATACCAAGCTATTTTTTAAACCTGGTTTTACTCCATTTCCCAAGTAAGCAAACAGACAAACAAGTCAAGTTTGCGCCTGCAAGTGTTGCAAGTCTAGCTGATCCTGCACATAATGCAAGACCAAGGCAACTCATGGTAAAAGTAGAATAAGCTCTGATCACTATTTACAAATATTAACACTTAATGCAAAGTGTGCTTTGCATTAAGTGTAAATATTAAGATTAGTGATCAGAGCTTATTAAGTGTAAATATTAAGATTAGTGATCAGAGCTTATTCTACTTTTACCATGAGTTGCCTTGGTCTTGCATTACGTGCAGGGTCAGCTAGACTTGCAACACTTGTAGTCGCAAACTTGACTTGTTTGTCTGTTTGCTTACTTGGAAAATGGAGTAAAACCAGGTTTAAAATAGCTTGGTATCTTTAACATGGGTAAATGGATGTCAGTTTAATGTCAGTAAATGTAAAGTCATTCACTTTGTCGTGATTAGATATCCAATATCGTATTATATTGGTAGGATTATGCTAGAAGAAACTAGTGAGGGTAGGGATCTTGGAGTGTTAGTTGATAGGAAGTTGAAGTGGCCATGTAGCAAAGATTGCAAATACAACTCAAAAGATAATTGCATGATATGAACATTCACATGTAAAGATAAGGATGTTATTTTGCTTCGTTACAAGGTATCGATAAGAGCTCACTTGGACTACTGTGTACAGGTCTGGTCTCCATTGTGATTCTGATATATTAGTATTATTATCCCAAGACCCCATGGAGTCAAAGACTCATCTAGGAGGTCCTTTTGTCATACACACAGCTCATCATACTGCACCTTCACTCAAATTCTCTGCAGAAACCACACTCACAGGCAAGCATTCCAATCATTCACAACTCTGCATGAAAAAACCTGCTCTCTCAATTCCCTGCCCACACCCTCCTTATACAGCTTCCAGGGATGACCGCTGGTTCTTCCCTGATCTCCTACCATTTTCTGTAAAACCTCTTCAACACTGATCCTATAACAACCCCTTACTAACTTGTAGGTCTCTATCATATCTCGCCTCTTCCTCCTATCCAGTAGACTCTGTAAATTGCATCTTCTCAACCTTTCCTCATATTGGACATTCCAGAGATCAAAAACTACCTTAGTAAGTCATCTCTGGACTCTTTTCAACATCTCTTCATCCTTTTGAAAACCAGGAGATCAAATCTGTTCACAAAATCCGTGTGTGTATCCTAATCAAAGCCTTATACAATGCAACAAGAATTTCCTTACTTCAACAAGTCAGTGTTCTCTGCATCATTCACAGAATTCTTTGTGTTGTCCTCACAATTTTGGCAATGTGTTCCCTAAATTTCAGATCTTTATCCACCATCACTCCAAGATCTCTTATTTTCTCCACTTCCAACAATACATCTCTATCAAGCATAAATTCTACATCCAATATTTGTTTTCTAAAGTTTGAAACCTTACATTTTGCAACACAGAACTCGTATCCCAATTTCCATGCCCATTACTCAATTTATTCAAGTCTTCTTGTAAGGCAATAAGATCTCTACTCTTCATAGTTCATCCTGACTTTGCATAATCTGAACAGCTGAATATCCCCCATCCAAATCCTCACCAATATCGTTAACATACAGGTTAAACATCAATGGCCCTAAAACAAACCCTAGAGGCACACCACTAGTGTCTTACCTCTCCCAGGATATTTCTCTCTCAAACCTATCAGATAGCCAGTCTCTGGCACCATGCATTAATCTAATGTCCAACCCCATTTTGTTTGCCTAGTTTGCCTATCAACTTATAATGCGTTAATCTATCAAAAGTCTTTGCAAAATCGAAATCTACTACTGTGTATCCTTCTCCTCTCCTCTGTCCAATGAAGTCATCACTAAAGCATGACCTCCCTTTAGTAAATTCATGCTGTCCATCAAAGATAATTCCATTGTTTTCAACCCACTTCTGGATCCTAGTTCTCACGATCTTCTCCGACAACTTAACCACAACACCTGACACACAGATAGGCCTATAATTTAATGCTTGAGTTCTATCACCTCCCTTATGAAGCGGCACAAACTTGCCCTTCTTCTCCTTTAGAACTCGACCCAGTGCATTGTGGGGAGAGTACAAAGGAGAGTATTAAAAATGATATCAGGATTGTGGAATACTTATTATGAAGACAGACACTAGCAAATGGGAGAAAGAAGGGTGATATAATTGAGACTTGCAAGCTTCTGAAAGGGTCATACAGGATTTCAGTTGATGAAATTTTTCAATTTATGGAGGGTGGTGAAAGGACAAGAGGGCATCCTTTTAAGCTAAGAATGAATGCTGCTGAGATGGGATGAGGGCTAGATTTTTCTCTCATAGGGTGGTGTGATTGGAATGGACTGCCACTGGATGTTGTGAGTGCAAGCAGTGTGAATGAATTCAAGAATAATTATGATAACTGGTGTCTCTGTTAATAATAATAATATAGTATTCCATTCCTATCCACACATTCCTGAATGTTTCCCTTAACTTCACCAATACCTTGACTATCACTCCTAAGATGCTGACTAGTCAGTGATGGCAATTTAACTTTGCCAAAATATCAAAAGTATTAAAAACTTATAGTTTTAAATAGTAAACAAAATAAAATAGTTAAAATATATAAGTTATATATAGTTAAAATAGTTGGGGTGCTTAAGGGTCAAAGCTGTATAACTGAGAGTAGACTCCACATTGTTACTTCAGGCTTCAAGCCTCCTTTATGCAATGGTAATATTCTTCTCTTTCCATTTCTTTGTAACTTACTAACAGCTGAGATCTGAATTAAAAATCTGATTAAAGGCTCCAATTCTCTAGTACATTCTTATAATACATAAACTGATATATCATTTAATCCCACAGCTGCATTCACAGCCTCCAGTTCATTTAGCTCTTTTTTTCACCCCCATTTCCCGATTACAAGTGTTACTGCAATATTGCCACTTGAATGATATACCCTTGTAAACTGAATACTCAGTAATTCATTTATTTTGTTTGCTTCAGTTACTTCCATACCATTAGCATTCATCCAACTATTCTACTGTAATCCTTCTTTCTTTTATTTTACTCAAAGTACCATTTGAGATAACCTTTGGCTTGCATAGCTAATTTCCTCTCACAGTGATTTTGCATTCTTTATCATACTGTTCACCCTTCTGGTCTGTGATTTGTACTGATTATGTGCTTAGTGATCACCCTTCCTTTTTAAATTCTCTTTGCAGCTTCTACTTAATGAAGCTACTTGAACATTTAACTTCCACCCTAATTTATCCTCATCACACTAAGTATGCAGTCTGCTACTACTTTCTCAAAACACCTCTTTAGCATTTCCCATGCACCGTCAACATCCAACCCTTGCAGTTTCTTATAAAGTAGCACTGCTCCAAGCAGTCTCCTCAGTATGCTGTAATTACTAGCTCTATAAGACTTGTATAAGAAGAATGGCCTGCACTTGAATTAATTTGGAATCAGAAGCCTGGATAAATTACTTCTTGGTATGAGACCTAATGCACAGAGTCAGGAAAACTAGATCATAAAGGAAAGAATGTGTGTGATCATTCAGCTATGGTATGCAAACGTGATAAAGATATGAATGTCTTTGAACATGGTTATGTATGTGGCAAAGGGGTGGAAAAATATGCCTTGAGTTCAGATCTTTTAAGTATGTCTGGGGAGGGAAAAGAGAAAATTATAGAAAAGATCAAATAGATTGCATATCTAATAATAAGAATAGGCTAGGTGGTAATTTATTATGTCTATACACAAATGCCAGGAGCATTAGAAACAAAGGGGTTGAGTTCATTGCTTTACTGAATACAATGTGGCCTAAGACTGTTGGCATTAGTGAAACCTGGCTATCAGAATCAGATATAGTAAGTGGGATAGAGTGTAATGGGTACACTATTTTTAGAAATGACAGAAGAGATAGGAGAGGAGGAGTACTACTAATGATATCAGATGACCTAAGTCCAGTTAAGGTAGAAACACAAGAAAACAATGATGGTAACAATGCCCCATGTGGTGGTGAGTTTGAGTCTATCTGGTGTGAAGTGGAGGTTAACAGAATTAAACATATGTTGAGGTATTGCTACAGACCTGGCGGCTCAGTTGCAGGGGATGAAGAAATGCATCGCTTCAGCCTTATGGGTACCAAACGAATGATCATTATGGGTGATTTTAATTTTCCAAACATTGATTGGGTAAAAGAGAAAGCTCATGATAAGAAAGAAGGGAATTTATTGAATTGTTATGAGACAACTTTATCAAGCAGCATGTGAAAGAAGGAACTCTAGGTCAAAGAGTGTTGGATTTGCTCATAACGTCAGAAGGGGTCTCTGTCAAGAATATGGCTATTTTACCACCAATTGGTGATGGTGATCATGCTGTACTTTCTTGGGAAGTATCTAATTGTAACAAAGCTGGAAATTATGAACAACTCAGGAGAATACTATCTTTTGTCCCATGGTATCAGTTACTGAATGGGAAAAATGTCAGCAATGCATGGGAATCTTTGAAAAAGTGCTTAATTAAGGCTGTATCTGAATGTATCCCTAAGTGTTCGAAGAATAAATAAGTTAGGAGTGAAATGGATGTGCAACCTTATTAAGCAAGAGATCTACAAGATGATGATGTGGAAAGAATATCGTGAGAATGAGAGTGAGAGGAGTTATGAAATATATAAAGCTCAGGCCAGAAAAGTAACAAGTATTGTGAGGAAAACTAAAACTAACATGAAAAGAAATTGGCCATGCAAGCTAAAGGCAATCCAAAAGAATTTTATTGTTATGCCACAAGCAAAAGAAGGAATGAATGTGGAAGAATACCTTTATTGAATGCAGATTGTACTCGAGTGTTGGAAGTTAATCAGGTTGTTCAGTTAATGAGCTCACTTTGCTAAGATATATCAACCAGGTGTATGTAACATGGTACACAGTGCTACTGCTACATTGGATGAAGAGTTAGAGGTTCATGAAAATGAAGATGAAGAGCTGTTGCATAACCTGGATAAGAATTTATCTATAGGAACAGATGAATATCACTCCTTTTGCTAAAGGAATATTCAGTTGAACAGGGTGTACTAAAGGAAGGTCATGTTTTAGCAATTTGCTCATATTTTATAACAATATTATGGCCAAGTTGGAGAAACGGAATGGATACACTATGGCAGTGGTGCCGAACCTATGGCACGCCTGAGAATTTTGCTGGCATGTCAACGATTTACGTCATATCCTTTTATATGCTTATAAATTATTAAGCCTTTTTTTTTAATTGTTACAATACGTACAAGTTAAATTTTGTTTTACAGGAGAGAGCAGCTATGAAGACATGAATTTGATTGGTATGGTATTAACAAAAGATCACACGATCAAAAGACAAATGGAACTACCAATTTTTGAGTTAAAATGCTAATTCTCTTCAGCCGAATTCCATAACATCTGCAACTGTCATAACAACATTCACTATATATTTCTTAGTTTTAAGACATTCACAACGGGGTGTCGTTTATCATTCCGACAGAACTTCTCATTACTGGCGGGCTCAACTCAACAAAGTTTCAACCCATGATTGGTTTTTATTGCCTTGTTTGCGTTTGAGCTGGAAGGGGAACTCACACAAGCATTACATGGCATGTTTCAATTCGTGGTAGAATTTTATTTGAAGTTAGCCTCTGTGATCTGTCATAATGACATCGAGAATTTCAAATGCAATCAAATAAACACTTATTTCATGTAATTGAAAAATTGGACAATAGTTTTAGTTAGATACTGTGTTTCCGGTGCAACATATGGTTTTGCTTGCCCATACAGCATAGTTTCTGTGAGAGGAGTACATGTGATTCATTAGTTAGGCGCCATTTTTATTCTAGCTGTCTCTAATTGCACTGTTTGTTGAGAAATATATTACACAGACTGCAAAAGCCTCTGTACCTTATTTAGTGATAAAATAAAACTTTTTTCTTACATCTACAGTATATAATGGCTGTTGGGGAGAGCGTGTTGTTTTTTGTGTAAGAGGTATATATGCAAAACCTTTTAATGTCTTTTTTTGTAAAGTGAAATCACGGGGTGCCAGTTATACGCGAGGGCAAGTTATATTCGACAGTAAGTTCACCATCCTTCTGCTGCTTCCTCTGCTCCGCTGACTTCTATGGTGAGTTAAAATGCATAAATATTTTTCTCACTACCGTTTTTTTTTTTTCAAACCAACATCATTAAAATCAATTTAATAATGCAATAATCAATTTTAATACTGAATAATATTATAAATTTTTGGTGATCAGAATGGGATATGTCAATGAAACTTATCAGAAGTTAATGATGTTGGCCTGAGGAAAGAAACTACAATATTGTAGCATTAGTTCTGTGATTGATAACTAATTTAAATGCGTACTTTTATATTTGTTGAGATGCTACACCGTATACGTTAAGTGTATTAATACTCTTTATGATTATGCCATAATTAATTATTAATACTTATTTACTAAAAGAAATGGCCAAAAGGCTTCACATCGGCGATACAAAATTATATAAATTAAGTGGATATTAAATCCAACATTATTTCAAAGCCAACTACAGAAACCATAGACGTTTCTTGCGAAATTTGACCAGAGATCTTACGGGGAATACACTCGCCAAATTTCCCATGAAAATTCTATAGTTACTGTAGTTGGCTTTGAAATAATGTTGGATTTAATATCCACTTAATTTATATAATATTAATACTTATGTTAGTTTAATGTATGAACTTTAAAAAAATGGGAATGGTATTTACAAGTAAGTTTGTTGGGACTGAGCTTTCTAATACAGTAAGAATAAATAAAAATACTGTCTATAGAAAAAGAATTGAGAACGACTGATCCTTAGGATTCCCCGACTTTTCCCTTTTCTAATCGTAGGTGCATTCATTATGCATTTTGCACCGCGCATCCACCAGTAGGCAGAAATAAGCAGTGGCAAGTGCATTATTGTTGCGTATGTGCACTGTTTTGTTTTTGCTACTGTAAATGGGAATTATAAAGATAATTTAATTTAGTTGTGAATTATTTTGTTACAGCTCTACCGAATACATGGCTGGAGAAAATAAAAAACAAAAATTATCAGTCAAGCAGTAGAGAGTTCCAAAGCTGGTGGACTGAAGAGTATGGCATGATTAATACAAAGCAATATGCGTCGTATTGTTCCGGGACAGTTGTGTGCAGAACGTCGTCAGTAAAACGGCATTATGAGACAAACCATAAATCGCTCCTTCAGAAAAGCAAGGACAAACAGAAAGAATTTATTGCTCGGGCAATTAAAAATAGGAATATCCAGTCAACAACCCTAATGAAATTTATTGGCAGTCGTTCAAATATAACTGCTGCTATTTTTTTTTGCCTAAAATGTAATTGCTAAACACGGGAAACCTTTTAGTGATGGGGAATATATAAAAGAAGCATGGTTAAAATGCGCACCAGTTCTCTTTGAAGATTTTGAAAACGAGGAAAAAATTATTCAAAGAATAAAAGATATGCCTTTGGCTAGAAACATGGTGAAAGATAGAATCATAGAAATGGCTAAAAATATAACACATCAGCAAAAAAAAGCAGATATAAAATCTTCTGGTTTAATATCTCTTTGTCTTGATGAGAGTACTGACATAAATGGATCAGCTCGTTTAGCAATTTTTATTTGTTACTGTGTTGGGAATAACATCAAAGAAGAATTGATAAGTTTAACATCATTAGCAACAACAAAAGGAATAGATATTTACAACGGTGTTGTAAATGCACTTGCTGAAAGAGATATAGATCCCTCCAAAAATGTATCAGTAACTACTGATGGTGCTCACAGTATGACTGGAGAAGAAAATGAGTTCGTCAATTATTTACTAAATATATTGGACATTCAGTTCTGGGTTTTCACTGTATTATACATCAGCAGGTTTTATGCACAAAGGCTAGTTTCAAGCCACTGGAAGATATTATGAGCATTGTAACAAAATTGGTCAATTTTATATTGGCACGCGCTTTAAATAAACGAAAATTTATAGAATTATTAAGTGAGGTAAACTTGGTGTGCAATGGTTTACTTATGTACAACAATGTCCGATGGTTAAGTCGTGGGAAAGTTCTTCAAAGATTTGTTGAGTGTTTAGATGAAGTCAGACTTTTTTTTACATAATGAGAAAATCATTGAAATCATTAATCATTTTTTTACTGATTTGTGTTTACATTTAAATGAATTAAATGTTAAACTGCAAGGTGTTAACAAGACAATTATTGTCATGTTTGATTTAATCAAAGCATTCGAAGCTAAATTACCAATTTTTAATCGTGACGTCAATTCCAATACCTTCCGATATTTTCCAAATACAAAAAAGGTCTTTGCAGATCTAGAATCCCATGAAAAAACAGATCAAGTTAAATTGACAAAAGAGTTTTCTACAGTAATTCGGTCAATAATCAAAGAATTTTCTTCAAGATTTATGCAGTTCAGGCAATTTGCAGAGACATCAAAATTTATTTTGCATCCGGACACAATATCAACAGATAAACTCAAGTTGGAGATTTTCGAGTGGCTGAATTTGGAAGATAGAAATGCAATTAGTCGATTTTCGATCTAGTTCTATATGGAAACAAAAGTTTGTCAATTTGAGAAATGACTTGGAAATAATGGAAAATGATCGATTATTGGGAAGAAATTAAAAAGAATGCAGAAGAGGAAATATTGAGAACTTGGAATGCCATTCCTGAAACCTTTTGTTGTTTAAAAAAACTAGCGATGGCTATATTATCAATTTTCTCCTCTACATATGCTTGTGAGTCATTATTTTTTTAAATAAATTTATATAGAGTTTAAGAAATAGAATGACTGATGAATCTAGTTCCGCATGTGTATTACTAAAAGTGACAAAATATGAACCTGATATAAAGCATTTGTCATCTAATGTACAACAGCAAAAATCTCATTAATAAATTGATATATTGATATTGATAAATTAATAAAAGGTTAACATTGATTTGTATACGACAATGTGTATGTCAAATTATGTGTTCATTATTATGAAATTCTATATTAATTTTTAAACTTGTCTCAATAAAATTCTGCAATTATTTTTGTATTAATTAATGTTAATTAATTAGTGTTGTATTAATTAGTTGCTGATGTGCCCGGCACTCAGCAACTTGATTTGTAAATTTTTGGCAAGCGCTGGCACGTCAGCAACTCAATTTGTAAACTTTTGGCACGCAGATATAAAAGGGTTAGCCACCACTGCACTATGATAATCAGGGCCGAGCCGTGCGGTTGTGTAGATTGTGCGCCGCACAATGGCGCTTGAAGATAGGGGCGCCATTTCACCATGGGAAATAATTAAAAAAATATATAAACTTTCTTATTCTTGAATAATATCATTTGAAGTGAAATGTTATCAATATTACCACAGATTTTATTTCACAGAGTAAGCATCGACTCAGCGAAAATTTTATAAATATTCTCGATTGTTTATTATATTTTTAGTGGAAATTGTTAGTTTAAGACAGACCGTGAATTCATTCTTACGCTGTGCTTTGCCCAGTACCGTCGACAAGATGTAGCACAGAGGCAGCCTGCCTCACGGCGCTGCTTAATAAGGGTGCTCGTACAGCCGTATTACGGTAACAAGATATTTTACAAAAATACAGCGTTTAGTTTACTAAATAAAAGAGGCACCATTTCCCATTGACAGTTAAAAATGTGCTTATTATATTTTATTAATAAAAAAATTATAGTCATACATACTAAAACTAAACATTTTAGAACCCCCTTATTAGATACTTAAGGAAACAACCCATAAAGTATCATACGATGTGAATTTCATAAACTTTTATAGTCTATATATAAATATATATATATTAAATTATATTATGCATCAATTCTCCTACTCAAATTGCAAGTCTCTATCACCCCGAATTTCACATTTGAGCGATAATTCGCTCCCTGTAAATAATATCCAACAGCCATTATACTGCAGAAACACAAAAACCAATTAGTTTTATCATGTCACTGGATACGGTTTACAGACATCATTTGCAGACTGTGTAATATATTTCTCAACAAATAGTGCAATTACAGACAACTGGGAATATAAACACTAACTAATGAATGACATCTTCCCTCCAACAAAAACTGCTATATACAGCAGGTGCAACATATGGTTTTGCTTGACATTAACCCCTCCCCCCCTCCCCGGTCATGAACGTGTTAAAACTAAGAAATATATAGTGAATGCATTTCAGATATTATGGAAATTGGTTTAAGAGAATTAGCATTTCAATTCAATTATCAGCTTGTTTTGTTTGGGTAGCGCGATCTTTTGTTAATACGCACCAATCATATGCACTTCTTAATAGTGGCTCTTTCTCTATTATACTGGCCTACAATCACGCACATCTTTTGCTTCTCATTAGTAATTTGTCAAGGATTGTTAATTACATATCTCAAGTCTTAAATTACTGGTAATTTTTGCTTGATATAATGGGAAAGAAGATGACTTTATTTGGGTACTGATTGCACACAAGGAAACTGCTCTTGAGGACAGAAGAAGTGATGGAGAATACAAGCTTCTTGGTAAGTCATACCCATTTTCAGTTTTTTTTTTCTGAAAACTTTAGTTTCCGAAAACCCCACATATATCTTGCAGCATGATTTTTTAGCTTTAATTTTGGAAAAAAAAGTGCAAGTTATAGTCGAGTAAATACGGTAATTTTTTTAATTTTCAAATTATTAAGTATGGATCATTGGTTAAAGACTGGATTTATAAAACGCACAAAAGAGAACAATATAGCAGATATAGAAATAAGCAATTTCACTTGCCTCATTGATGATAAATTATTTATATTAAGTAAAATGTATAGTACCTTTATAAATTTTGTTCTATTAAAAATAAATCTTTTTTTTGTTTAAATGTACATCTAAATTCAAATAAAACAGACATTTACAATGAAATACATTTTTATTTATTTATTATTATTATTATTATTATTATTATAAGGGTATTTTGAAAAGGTACTTGGTAATAATGAAAATTAAAGAAGGGGTACAGAGAAGTTTCAGAAACACTGATCTATCCAAAAATATTTAGTCTGAAACATAGGTGTGTACATTACGATGTTTGTTTTCTTAAATTCCGCTTCGAATTTGGATAGACGAAATAGCGTCTATCCAAATACGCACTTCTTACATTTTTTTCGGAGTCATTTTAATTTTGAATGTGAAACATATTCAGTGTATTGTGTATTCTGTGTTTAAGTGGCTTTGGACAATTTGACTTTGATTTTAATTGTGTACTTATTTTTAGATTTTTGATAGACAAATAAAATTTTAAAGATAATAGTTTATAAATTATAAACATATTAATCAGCTGAGATCCATAGCTAAAAATCACGTATATATGTGGGATAGACTATCGGCGCGTCAGGCTGATGCAGCTCGAATTAAATTAATAAACAGGTCATTTATGAGCTATAAAACCCTTTAGATGATCTTTGTTTACACATAATGCAATTGGCCCTTTGATACTTTTTTGGTGTATTTTTGCATCATTTCATTTTGTGCATTACAGTAACAGTGTTACTGCGCAGTTGCCTTTTATTTTATAAAATATATTTATTGTTGTTTAGTAAATTTTTTGTGAATTTGGATTATTATTCACGTAAAGTAAGTACATCTATTATATTTTTGCTAAGTTTGAAAATCAGTTAAATTGTTTCATTTTAGTTAATTATCTTATTTTGAAAACAAAAGATTTTTATATTATGTTGGGTAGACATCTAGAAAATAAATAATTTTCAATAAGAGATTTATTTATATATTTGTTCTTGTTCTGGTTGGAAGACATTGGGGTTGGAGTCCTTTTACTAATTTCTTTAATAAATAATTTTAATATTCTAGATATTTCTTAATTATTAAACAATTACTAGAATGTAAAAAATGTTAAATAAATATCACTGAGAAATCAATCAGTGGCTAATATCTATACATGTTAATTTTCAAAAAATACCTAAAATGTAATTTTAGGTATTTTTTATTCAAAATATTTATTATTCAAAACATCTGAAAAATCAAATTCTGTAATAAAAAAAAAATAGTTGGTCTTGGGCCATTCATCTTAAAAATAATAGTCGGTTAAGGGGTTAAAAATAAAATTAAGGAAAAATTTCAGAAATTATTTATTTTGGTGGACAACTTTTAACACTCTTCTTATTTTAAAGTCTAACCAAGTGTGTTAACCCCTAGATGTCGGGGGAAAAAAACAAAGAAGTTATCTGGTGCACAAAACAGGAAAAGACAATTGCAATGAGTACAACTAGAACATAAATTGGCTGGATCGCTGAATAATATTTTAACTTCAGGACCACATAAAAAATGAAGAACAGAAAGTTCTGACGAAGCAAGTACTCCGTGTAGCTCTACTACAGAAAAAGAGAGGACACAAAATAACTATGAAGAAACAAATGTTACATGCGAAAATGAAACTGGCCTGACTGGACTGTCTACAGAAGTTGCAGCACAAGAAATATTGGATTCCGATTCAGATAAACATGAAACTTCAAATTTTACTTTAAAGATCCAGGTACTTGGCTGAATCATATAACTACCAAAGTTAGAGATTGTTTAGTTGAGCAATGTCCGCATTAAGTGGTTAATAAAGAATTTCCCAAAGATGAATCTGGCCGCAAGTTTTCCGATTCATACTATTATCAAACTTTAGCAAATGGAGAAATACTTTTACGAAGTTATTTAGTTTACTCAGAATCGCGAAATTCGGTTTTCTGTTATTATTGCAAAATATCTGGTAGTCAAAATTCCTAA
This sequence comes from Typopeltis vanoorti, assembly GCF_054136105.1. Lineage (NCBI taxonomy): Eukaryota > Metazoa > Arthropoda > Arachnida > Uropygi > Thelyphonidae > Typopeltis > Typopeltis vanoorti. Next base: position 87,589,479 of record NC_143563.1, read on the forward strand.
CTTACTAACAAATATGGTTGTAACGACTGGTAACATTTGAGTCACATACTAAAAATACACGAGACAAGTTCCGCGCACATTAAAAACTGTTCAAAATACAGCGAACTTAAAATGTCGTTGATTAAGAAATGCATTATTGATTGCACACAACAAACATTATACAAAACTGAGAAAGAATATTGGCAATATGTTATAGAACGGTTAATCTACATAATACAATATTTATCAAGACAGTGTATAGCTTTTACAGGTTCTTCACAAAAACCTTTTGAAAATGATAACAGCAATTTTTTAAAGTTAGTAGAAACTATCGCTAAATTTGATTCGATAATGGCAGAACACTTGCATCGCATCCAAACATCACTCATTATTTAGATGATAAAATACAAAATGAAATCATCCGTATAATTTCTGAAGCTATAAAATAAAAAAATTTTAGAAATTGTTAAAGAGACGAAATATTATTCATTAATTCTTGACACTACTCCGGATATGAGCCACACAGAACAATTATCTATTGTTATTAGATTTGTTAATCAAAATAAAGATACAAATATAGCTGAAATTCATGAACATTTTTTTGGGTTTTCAATCTGTAGAAGATACCACTGGGTAAGGACTATTTCAATTTATAAAAAATTATTTAAAATTATTGAATATTAACATGTCAGATTTACGCGACCAAGCTTATGATAATGGTTCAAATATGCGAGGCAACCATAATGGACTGCAGAAAAAAATCCTTGAAATAAATTCAATGGCTTTTTTTTATTCCGTGTGCTGCTCATTCATTGAATTTTGAAATTAATGATGCAACTAAGATATCCTGTAAAACTAAATTTTTTTGGGGTAATACAGGAATTATATAATGATATTTCAATATCTGTGAAGCATTTGGCTATATTAAAAAAATTTGTGTTTTAAATTTGAAACCACTTTCTGCTACTAGGTGGGAAAGTAGAGTAGAAGCAATATAGCCACTTAAAAATAATATCAAGGAAATTTACCAGGTTCTTTTTGATATTACAGAAGATGAAACTAAAGATATCGATTCTGGAGTTCAGGCAGAAAACTTAATTTCAAAGGTTTATTCATTTAAATTTATTTGCTCTGTTCATGTTTGGTACGAAATCTTAAGTCTCGTAAATGTTGCAAGCAAAATAATGCAGGATCTGCCATTTGATGTAGGAAAAATTACAGAAAATCTTGATTATGTTGAAACAAGTATACAACAATATACAATTAAATACTCGCCGAACAGACCAATATTTTGAAAATATTATTAGAACTGCAAAAGAAGTAGCAAACGATCTTAATATTGATCCCATTTTTCCAAACATTCGCAAAAGAACAAAAAATAAAAATGTTTGGCTACGAAGCATCAGATGAGACAACGCACGATCCTAAACAAACTTTTAAAATAAATTTTTTCTTCGCGATTTTAGACACGACAATAACTTCAGTCACAGAAAGATTCAATCACTTCATACTCTTAAAACAACATAGCGAGGACTTTAAAGTTATAAGAGACATTAGCAAATTAAAAGATTGGAGCAATGAAGATTTAATGAAACATTGTAAAGATTTGCACTTAAAACTGAGAGAAAATCGCGATATTGATGGTATGACTTTATTTGAGAAATTAAAAACTTTGCAATGTTTTATTAAAAAAGAGTCGGCTCCTCGGGATGTTTTAAATTATATATACGAAAATAAATTAACTGGCACGTTTCCGAATACTGTGATTGTGATGCGTATTTATTTAACATTATCAATATCCATAGCATCAGGGGAAAGAGGTCTTTCAAAACTAAAACTAATAAAAAATTATTTGCTGTCAAAAATGTCTGGAGAGCATCTAAAGGATTTATCAATTATATCAATTGAAAATAATATTATGGATTCATCAGACATTAAAGATATTATTAAAAATTTTAAATTTTGTGGTGGCTAAAGCAAGACAGATAAATATGTAAAATAAATCTACATTTATACTTGCGTATAAACTTTTGTACTTTTAAAAAAGTAAAATTTATCGCAAAATTTTTCATGGAAACTTATTTTATGGGGGGGGGGGGCGCTGAAAAAAATTTTGCACAAGGGCACCTCCAACCCACGGCACGGCCCTGATGATAATGTTGGATTTTTCTAACGCATTTGATAGGATACCATACGAAAGTCTGTTGCATAAACTGGAGAATATGGGATTGAAATATAAACTCTTGATTTGGATCAGGGGATGGTTGACAGACAGATATCAAAAAGTGGTATACAGTGGGTGTGAATCTGCCAGATTTAAGGTGACCAGTGGTGTACCTCAGGGTTCAGTCCTTGGGTCATTATTGTTCAATTTATACATTAACACATTCGCTGCCAACTACGAGTATACTCGTAGTTGGTATATGTGCCACACAAGCCAGCTATGAGTATACTCGTATACAATGAGATTACCCGCACTGACCTTGAAGAAGTGAAATTGCTTGGTGTACGGGAACAAACTATGACGAAGGAGCATGGCAACAAACGTGCTAATGACCTCAGGCAGGATCTAACATTAGATGGGCAATTGTGTAATGAGGTAAAAAACTTTCTACATCTTTCTCTCATCCAGAGATTTTTATTAATAAGGTCAAGCACCTTTTTTTCTACTTGTATATGACTTCTGCATTACTTCAACCTTGGTATCTCTCTGGGGTCTAGCTCCTACTGATGAGACCTCAATAAAGGTCGAAACTGGTCTGGTACCGGTTTCGACCTTTATTGAGGTAGTGACCCTTTCCATTATACATTGCATTACACATGTCCGAAAGGTGTGTGTTTTGCATTATGGGATACAGAGTAATATGAAGTGATATGAAGTAATTAGCCTCTATATACAAGTAGCTCGGTTGTGAATATATTTCATGTGCAAAACATTGTTTTGCTTCCTTGGGAAAAGGATTAAAACCAAGTATAAAATTTCTTGGTATATTTAACATATAATAAACCCAAGGTAAAAAACTTTCTAGAACTTTGTCCTGTTAGACTCACACACACGCACACACAATTTTCACTGACCTTCTGCTATATTTCATTTGCTATCATCAGCAATACCCATCTCACCATCTCCTTCTCTCTCTCTCTCTCTCTCTATCCTCTCTGAAAATATTACACCCTCACATTTTATCCGAGGAACTAAACTACCTTCTGACAACCATGTTGTATTAACAGCCAAAACTTTTGGTCAAGAACACTACCCAATGATAAATGATAAACTCCTCTCCTTATTCTGAATACTTCCAGTAATATAAATATACATTAAGTGTAGTAGTCTCCTAGGCTGACAAATATCCATATGCTTTATATTTAACTATTCCATTTTGATTTTGATTTTCGATATTATGTCCACTTTTTTTTTTGTTCATTTTTACAGTCATTCACCTCTTTCTCCTCTAATATCTATATTTTCCCTGATTTTGCCTTCCAATCTCATTTCATTCAGCAGCGCTTTTTTTCCAGATTCCCAAAAACCAAATCCATTCAAACTGCCAGTCATCCTATCACCTATTGAACTCACTCCACACATCCAAACACTCCATGTCATCCTCTAGCATAACCTACACGACTCATTTGCAATTGCAGTCCTCCTTCTCTGTCGTGTTCTCTATCGTGCTGTGGCAACAGACTCATTATCTACTTTCTCATTCTTCTTTTTTGCAATTTCAGTAACTATTTACTCTTAATTTCTTCTTCATACCATTTTCCCATGACTTTCTTGCCTCCCTTCAAATCATTCATACCTTCCAAAACAAAACACTCTTTCACTGACTTTTTTCCATCCTAACTGCTCACTCACATTATTCATCTTCATACCTGGAAGCAGAGTTTTGCCATGTTCCCATCAAACACTCCTCTTATCATAGAATTACTGTACAGAATTATCCCCCTACTCCTCGTTGCTTGCTTAGTTGAGCATTCTTTTCTTTTTTTTTTTCTTCCACCTCTTCTTATTTTATCTTCTCATCTGTACATCTCGCTAGACATTTCTGCATTTTCTCAAGTTCATATTTTTCCCTGTGAAGGAGTCCACAATAAACACATTATTCTCTCTCTCATTACAACCAACTCTACACATAATCTATGCTATCACTCTTATTATCAAATCAACCTCCATGGAATCAGCAGATTTATGCAGCAGTCAGCAGAGTCATGACTCTGCTGACTCACCATGGCAAGTTCACTCAAGTAATATTTTCATATTAAACTTAAAACCTGTAACAGTCCCAGTATTCGCAACACATTCTGGTAATGTATTCTGCTTACCCACAATTCTTCATGTAGAAAATTTACTCCTCGCAATGTTCTTCACCACACCTTTACATAACTTACAGGGATGGCCTCTTGTTTTCCCCTCCCTCACTTTCTGTTTTTATAGTTCACTTCTTTTTCCACTTATCCACCAAACTCCAGTTTAGATTCCTTTGACCTTTCTTCATAACCAACATTCCAGAGTCCTGATGTCACCTTGGTTTACTTGTTTATAGACCTTCTCTAATGTTTCCACATCAAATTAAAAGTAGGTGATCAAATCTGAGCACAGCAGTACAAGTGTGGTCTGACCGATGCTTTATACCATGGTATAACCACCTCCTTTTCTTTTCTTGTCAATGTACTCCTTAGTAGCAACATATCATGCAGTTTTTGCATCAATTGCAAGGTACCCTCTAAATTTCAGTCCAATATCAACCATTAGTATCTCTTAGATTCCAAATCTCATCTACTGTATCGAAGCATAGTTCCCTCATTATAGTAAACAGGGATAACATATGTTGGTTGGATGGATCGAGCATTGGCTCTCTGAACAATGCTGGCAGGTAGTGTGTGATGGAGCAATGTCTCAATGAGGGAGGGTGACCAGTGGAATGCCGTAGGGTTCTGATCTTGGGACCCTGATGTTTGACTTCTTTGTAAATGATGTATCATGTGGACAGGCTGGGGATCTTCAGTTATTTGCTGATGATGCGGAGTTGGGGAGAATTGAGGGTGCCACTGCTGATGCTGATTTTCTTTGGGAGATTTCAGTAGACTTTTGGCTTAGATGGGGGAGTGGAGTTGTGGTTTTAATATTAATGAGTGCAGGGCATTTTGGAGTGCAGAAGTATAACGCTGTGTACTATGAGTATATTGATAGTGCTGTGCTGCAGGGGGTGGATGAGATTTGAGATTCGAGACTGATGGTTGACAGAGGACGGAAGTTTGGAGGGCATACTGCAAGTGTTGCAAGGAGTGCACATTTCTAGACCGAGACTGGTCTAGAACTGGAAACTTTGCCTAGAATCATGCTGGTAGAGTGGTACTATTTTGTCTTCTTTCCACTCTTTAGGAATCTTTCCCACTGCAAGACTTTCATTAAATAACCAGGTCAAGGCACAGACCTTTTGCACATTCCAAAAAAATATGTGGTAAGTCATCCAATCCCACAGCCTTATTAACATTTAACTCATTAAATAATTTCACTACATCCTGTGCAGTAGTCACAGATAATTTATTTGCATTCCTGTTTCTATGTAGTTTTTTTATTTCAGATATTTGACATGAATCACAATAACCTTTCCCTGTTTGATCACCTCCCAAACACCAGTACTTCATGGCAGTGCTGTATAGCATTAATGACCACATCGTCTAAGGATATCACCAAGTCCAACACTTTTAAATATTGAGTTGCTTCCATTATATGCTTGTTAAGATAATTTGTTGAATTTCTGAAATCTAATTCCTTCTCCCATACAATATCCTTCTGATAGAGCCTCTACAGCTCAACTGGTATAGACAAAATCCTATGGTTGGGAAGTCCTGAGGTTCAAATCCCATCTAGAACACAAAAAATCTTTTTGTAGGCATAGGTTTCTGTGGTTTAGCAGTTCATAAGAAAGATTCAAGTAATTGGATCACATGTTTATTAAGATAAATAACAATAAAAAAACAAACCCGACAAGTTTTGTAAGTCGTTTGACTTACATGTTCAGGGGTCAAAGGTAACTAAAAGTTTAAACAAAAGAAATGAGAAATTACTCAAAATTTCTTGTGTTTAAACTTTAAACTTATGAGACTTGTCGGGTTTGTTTTTTATTGTTATTTATCTTAATAAACACGTGGTCCATTTACTGAAATCTTGCTTATGGACAAAGAATCTTTATCAGAATTTTTCAAATGAAAATGAGATAACTCTCATAGGGAGGTGGCAGGGTTTTTGCTCCCAAAAACTAGGGTTTTTTTTGCAAACCAGCAGAAGAAGAAGAAGAAGACGTGCAATTTACAGATAACATTGCATTACATCCAATAGTAAACTGATTTAATAAGATGTGTCAAATGCCCATGTGGACATTCCAGTTGTTAATATCATCAATAAGCTCACACTACTAATACTATCCTCCTAATCCACATTCCTGATCTGGTATGAATGTTTGGTTGATTATTGCTTATATTAATGATGACTGGAGAAAACACTCATCTATACATAATTGTTAAGTGACACTTTCAAGGAGTCCAAAGACTCATCGAGGAAAAATTAAGCACTTCTGAAACATGGGTTATCTGGGATTCGATCCCGGGACCACTTGCACCCTAAGTGAGAATCATACCCCTAGACCAATGAGTTTAGGTCCTTGATTTAACGGATCCAGATTTAAAAGAGTTCTGATTTTATGAACAAAAAATTTTTGTCCTAAAGAAAAAATTAATTTTTTAAAAAAAAAATTATTATTTGCGAATAGAGCATGCTAAAAGGTAGAGTCAATGAGTCAGTATTATCTTATCATGCATCTGGTGTTAGGCTTGGAGTATTGTTATCTAGGTGAGAGAGGGGGTAAAGCAGAGGGATTATTGGTGTGCATCAACACTGTCAGTCTTCTGGTGCAGTTGATCCTATTCTGTTGTTTATGTTTCGGTTGTTTTTGTGTTTTACATAATAGTAATATGGTCAATACGTAATATCTGTCTTTCATCATGGCCTCACAGGATAAAGAAGTAAAGCATAAACGTGATAACTTGAGTGTTGCACAAAAATTAGAATTGATTGAGAAGCTTGAAGGTGGTGTAATCATTGCATATGTGTGAGAGATTTATAGTCACAAGTCTAACAGTTTCAGATATTTCCAAAAATAAAAATAAAAAAATTAAAGGAGTTTGCATTAAAATACAGTGTAGATGGTTATTTTCAGACTATCTTTACAGATAGTAGTAGAAAGGCCTGGTTGGCTGAGAGGTCAGCGTATCTGCTCTCCAGCCTAAAAGGCTACTGGTTCGAATCCTGCCATGGGCATGGATGTTTGTGATTGTCTGTGAAAATACTAGTGGTGGTGGGCAGTAGATGCCGTTGATGTAGTTGCGGTTCATTGTAGTTGGTGGATTGAGTGGTGGAGACAGAGTTGTAGAGCAAGTGCCCTCCCTCGATGAGTCTATAGACTCCCTGGAGATGTCAACGTAATAATAATCATAAACAGTGGCCGAAGATAAAAACCTGGAGGAGACAGTGTATGAGTGGTTTGTTCAGCAGTGTTCAAGTGATGGTGTTGTTAGAGGTGTTGAGTTAGTCAGCTGCTGAAAGGCCTGCTAAGCATATGGGCCTAAAATTTCAGGGGAGTGTAATGGATGGCTGTGACATTTTCGAAAGCACCATGCCATTGTTAATAAAACAACCTGCGGTGATTCTTTAGGTGCAGATGAAGAACAAGTTGAGCCTTTCAGAAAATATCTAAATGACAACATTAAAAATGAGAGCCTCATTTTATCACAGCTTTATAATGCTAACAAGACTGGGTTTTATTTTATCATACTATTCTTGAACATACCTAGGCTTACAAGCATGAAACAAGTACCCCCTGATTGTAAGCTGAATAAATAGCAAATTTCAGTTTTATTTTGTGCAAAATGGGATGGCTTGCATCAGATTAAGCCTATGGCAGTTGGTGAGGCAAAAAAAACTAGCACTTTAAATGATTTAATGGACCCATTATCAGTGATCTATTCTCATTCAAAAAATGCCTAGTTTACAATGGATATTTTCTGTGACTGGTTCTTTAACCAGTTTATTCCTGAAGTGTGATGCTACCTGACAGATATGCTGGCCAATGTGACAGCCCACGATGATGCCTCTCTTGAAGTTACTGTGTTCGTGTTTGTTGTCATACCACCTGTATTTAACTTCTACAATGAAATACTGCTTCCCACTATCTGTGCACTGGTTTTTATGTTATTAAAAAATCTGGAATGTTTCATAACTTCAAATAACAGGGGGAGTCCAGATAATTATTGGTAGATAGTGTACACACTAGCCTATAGTTTGACACTGCTGACTTGGATTCTCCCTTATACAGTGACATTATTTTTCCTTCTTTCATTCTTCTTAGACTGTTCCTGTTGCCAGACTTCTGTTGAACAACTAAGTCAAGAGCTATTTCACCTTAGTCACTAAAGCTATTCACAAGAGCAATTTCATGGGCACCAAAAAATACAACTGAGCATGAGCACACAGGCACACTAACAGGAAGGCAAACATCGATCAAGTATGAAAGGTTCGATTGTACATTACTACCTGGCACCCTCTATGGGAGCGGTTATGGAATTATGCTGACCGCAGAATCTTGCATCTCAAAATGGTCTCCCAGATATTTGGTGAAGAGAAGCAATAGTGGTGGATTCTAAAAATAATCTCTCCAATTTACACTGTTTCAGTATTTGCTGTATTCCTGTATAAGCTGCATTAGCTAAATAAATTAGTTAATAGAGTAGACCCTCCATTTAACACACTAATTTGATGAGGGGAAGGGTGTCCACTATCACCGAAAGTCCATTAAATCGAATGCATTTTAAAAATATTTATTAATAATGAACTTACAATGTACAGGATGTATTAAAATGTTATAATATATGAGTAAAACATAATGGAAGTTGAGTAATTTATGCACACTACTAAAATAGCTGTTAAAAATATAAAAATAAATTTATGACAGAAACTAAACTTTATTTTGTTGGAAGTATTTTTTTTTTCCACTTGGTTAAACTATAATAAATTTAGTTTAATCCTTTATCCAAGTGTAAGCAAGCAAAGTTTGCACCTGAATTATCTTCAGGACTGAGACAACTCGTGGCAAAGGTGGACCAAGCTCTCATCACTCCTTGTCTCAGTATCTCCCATAATGCAAAGCACATCTCCTTGTGAACATGTATAATGCTATGCATTAAGGGAAGGGGCACTACCCAGACCAGTTTTGACCTTTTGACAAGACCTCAATATAGGTCAAAACTGGTCTGGGTAATGGCCCTTCCCTTAATTCACAGCATTATACATGTCTGCAAGGAGATGTGTGTTGCATCATGAGAGATACTGAGACAAAGAGTGATGAGAGCTTGGTCCACCTTTACCACAAGTTGCCTCAGTCCTGAAGATACTTCAGGCACAAACTTTGTTTGCTTACACTTGGATAAAGGATTAAACTAAATTTATTACAAACTTTATTTTAATTAAACACATCAAAAAAAAACTATACAATGTAACCAATGGAGTGCTTGCACCACTTTATTTTATTTTTTTAAAGCTCACACAAAGTTGTTTTCAATGTGAACATTAGATTTTTTTTTTTATTTAAATCCATTTTAGAGGAAAAAGATACTTTAAAATTCTTAAACACAAATTAAATAAAAAAAAAACATACAAAAAGCATTAAAATAAGATACATAATATTCATTATTAATGTTAATGTACTTGAAAGAATTACAATTTTCAGAGTCAGAAATACAATCTTCATATGGAGAGAGTCCTGGTGAAAAGGTTCATTTGATGAAGTGGTCTTGAAGAAGTCAACAAGCTTTAGTTGCCTTAACCTTGGTGCTGCTTCCTTATTGCTGTAGATCGATATTCTCTAAAATGTTCATAAGGAAGTACATCAGGAGCTGATGATTCAGTATGATGTTATACATATGATGTCTTATAACTGACAATTTAGGATGAGGTGCAACTGATTCTATGTCTTTGTCATCATTGTCCTCTTGTTCTCCATAAAGAACTTTTTCTACAATCTCTACCTCAGAAAAAATTTGATAGCCTGGATCACCTTCATCATTTTCAAGCCACTGTTTCACACTGTTCTCAGTTGGATTTTTGTTTCCAGCCCTCAGAAGAGTGTCCCAAAAATTAGATGCCTTTACTCCCTCAAAGTCCATTTCAAGTTCTACATCATACTTTTTCTAAGCATTGGCCAAGATATAAACTTCATATCTTTCCATGTAGCTGCTAAATTGAACATTGTAGATCTGATATTGTATGCATGTAAATTTTGCAGTGTCCTGGTGCCTCTTGTATCTTCTGTTTCTTCTAGAACGGGGACGATTGGAGAAATTAGTGAGGGACTATATACAGCGTTGGGCAGATGAGGGTAATATTATCTGTGAGAATCAATATGGATTTGTTAAGGGGTGCTGTTGCTTTAGTAATATGACTGCCTTTTATAATAAAGTGACAAGAGCAGTTGATGAGGGGAAAGTCATATACTGCCGTTTTTTAGATTTTGCAAAGTTGTTTTACAGGGCGCCACATGATAAGCTGATATTTAAGTTGCAGCACATGGGTTTAAATGTCGGGTTAGTCAAATGGATTCAGGATTGGTTGTCTGATAGGTATCAGAGAGTTGTGTATGGTGGGGCAATATCAAGGAAGCAGAATCTTACAAGTGGGGTTCCACTGGGCTCAGTACTGGGACCTGTATTGTTCAACCTTTATATCAATGACATTGTCAATGGATTGCAAGGGATATTCAGTTGTTTGCAAATGATGTGAAGATGGGAAGGGTTATCAGTAATAGTGCAGATGTGGCAGTCCTGCAAGAGGATTTGAATAAACTAGACAGATCGGCAAATGAATGGGGGATGTCGGTTTAATGCAGCAAAATGTCGTCTTGAAGTTTGGGATCCATTGATGGGAGGATGCATACTCGATTGGAGGAGCTATACTGGAGGGAGTAGGGGGAGAGAAGAGATTTGGGGGTGATGATTGATAGAAAACTGAAATTCAGAGAGCATATTGCAAAAATAGTGAAAGTAACCCAGAGAATTGTTGCAATATTGAGAAGGATGCTGATCTTTTGAGATGAGAATTATCATTCCATTGTATAAGACCCTAATCACACCACACTTAGACTATAGTTCTCACATTTGGTCCCCAGGATTTGAAGGGGATAAATTAACTGTGGAAACAGTACAGAGGCGGATAACAAAGATGGTTTCAGGACTGTACAATGTCAGTTACGAGGATCAACTGAGGGAATGTGAACTGCAAAGTTTGGTAGATATAAGTAGGAGAGGTGATATGATCGAGACTTTTAAACTGTTCAGAGGCAGTTACAGGGTAGACATTGGGGAGTTCTTTCACTTGGTGGAACAGCAGGAAGCAGCAATGAGAGTGGATCCTTGGATGTGTTGAATAAGTTCTTTAATTTTGCAGGAAGTTTAAAAGTGGCTTTAAGGTTGTATTTTTGTAGTATTTTGTCTGATATCCCTTTAATGCATGGAATGGTTACAGTTTTATTATAGTCTTGTTTATTTTTATTTTTAAGTGAGGTTTTGAACAGAATTTTGTTGATAGTATTTTGGCTGTAACCATTTTTAGAAAGGTATTGCTGATAACTTTTAATTCATCTTTAAGTGTTTGTTCAGTGGAGCAAATCTTCAAAGCCCTGTTTTCTTTAAGTGTATTATTATTATCGAGGCCTCTGGAGTCAAAAGACTCATCGTGGGAGGTCGTTCTTAGGAAACACAAAGTTTATCATACATGGACTCATTGACCGTTCTTGCTCTAACCACTCTCTCAGGCAATGCATTCCAAGTTTAAACCACCCTCCATGCAAAGAAACTACTCCGCACACTCTTGCTCATAGCTTCCTTTCGTAACTTCCAGGGATGGCCTCTTTTCATCCCTCCTTCCTGCCATTCCACTAAGTGAAAGAATGCCCCAATGTCTACCCTATTAGTGTCTCTCAACAGTTTAAAAGTCTCGATCATATCACCTCTCCTTCTTCTATCCACCAAACTCAACAGTCCACATTCCCTCAGTTGATCCTCGTAAATGACATTGTACAGTCCTGAAACCATCTTTGTTATCCACCTCTGTATCCTTTTCCACAGTTAATTTATCCACTTCCAATCCTAGGTACCAAATTTGAGAACAATAGTCTAAGTGTGGTCTGTTCAGAGTCTTATACAACAGAATGATAACTCTTTGATCTCTGCAGGTCAGCATCCTTCTCCGCATTGCAGCAATCCTCTGGGTTACCTTCACCACCTTTGCAATATGTTCCCTGAATTTCAGTTTACTACCAATCATCACCCCCAGATCTCTTGTTTCCCCTACTTAATCAAGTATAGCTCCTCCAATCGACTATGCATCCTCCCATCTATCTAGTTTATTCAAATCCTCTTGCAGGGCTGCCACGTCTGCACTATTACTGATAAACCATAACATCACCTGCAAACAACAGAATATTCCCTTGCAATCCATTGATATAAAGTTTAAACAATACAGGTCTGGGTACTGAGCCCTGTGGAACCCCACTTGTAACCTTCTGCTTCCTTGATATTTCCCCACCATGCACAACTCTCCAATACCTATTACATAGCTAATCCTGAATCCAGTTGACTAACCTGACATCTAAACCCATGTGCTGTAACTTAAATATTAGCTTATCATGTTGCACCCTGTCAAACACCTTTGCAAAAATCCAAAAACATGGCAGGTTATGCATTTCCCTCATCAACGGCTGTTGTCATTTTATTATAAAAGGCAATCATATTACTAAAGCAACAGCACCCCTTAACAAATCCATGTTGATTCTCACAAATAACATCATCCTAATCTGCCCAATGCTGCATAGTCCCTCACTAATTTCTCCAAGACCTTAACAACTACTGATGACACACAATCCGGCCTATAATTAGACACTTCCAGTCTGCTACTGCCCTTGTGCAGCGGCACTATCTTACCTTCCTTCCATTCCTTGGGTACCTTTCCCGCAGCCAGACTTTCATTGAAAAGCCAGGAAAGGAGCTGTCAGTTCTTTAGCACATTCTGTCAAAACCCATGAAATACATGAAATACAATCCAGTCCCTCTGCTTTACTGACATCCAGAGTACTCAGTATTTGGAACACACATTCTCCTCTTGCACCACTAAACCTCACACCTGCCCTAGCCCTCTAGTATTAAAACCTTCTTCTCCAGGATGAAATACTCCAATAAAGTGTTCATTGAACAACTCAACTATGTCCTCTGCATCAGTCACTCTATTCCTATTTTTATCCCACAATGTCATTCTTCCACAATCATTTCTCCTCCTTCTGCCACATAGCTAAAAAAAACCCTGGGATATTCTTCTTTGGATCTTAGTGCCAATCTCTTCACATATTCCAGTTTTGCCTTCCTCACCATACTAGTCACTCTTCTGGCCTGCGCCTTATATTCTTTGTGTATCTGCCCTCCACTCCTCTCCTTATATCTCTTCGATAATCTCTTTTTCAACTGCAGTTCCTGTTTGATATTGTTTGTCATCCACTTTACACCAAATTGTGTCCGCTTCTTCACTCGTGGAATACAGCTTACTATTGCTACTAACAAATATTCGTTCACAGTTTCCCGAGCACTAATGATATTCTGGCCTTCCAATTCTGCCCTCGATGGAACTGACCCTAGTTGATACCTAAGACTATTATAATCACCTGCCTTATAATTCCACATACCTTCCCTTTTCTTTGATACTCCTGCATGTCTATTCATCTTCCATGTCAAAATGACAAGGTCACTCTCACCAACTGGGGGGGGGGATGTCATCTCAGTTATTATCTGTTCTTCTACTATGACTAAATCCAAAACTCTTGAACCTCTTGTTCCCTCTATTACATGTTGCCTAAGACATTTGTGCCTCAAAGATTCTAGTAGAAATTCCATTCCCTTATTACTACATGCATTTTCCTCTTCCCAGCTGATGTAGTTAAAATCTCTCATAACAATCATTCTTCTTGCACTTGCCAAGCTCAACAGCCTAAACATTCCATGCTCCCCATCCTCCGTACTCCTTGGCTTGTAGCAACATCCCACTAAATATCCTGTCTTGCCACCTCTACCTCACACCATATGCTTTCCAAACCATATTAGTGTCACTGCCTTCCAAAGCTGCCACTCTTAGAGGACATAAATCATCAATTATCATAAGCAGTACTCCACCACCACGTTTTCTCCTCCTATCCTGCCAAAAAATGCTGTACCCTGCTACTTCTATTCCTGTTATTAATATCATCTTCCGTCAACCACATCTCAGAGATCCCAATAATCTTCGGACAGGCTGATGCTATTAGCACCATTCATCTCCTTTATTCTGGATACTCCTGCCATTAGTAAAAAGCATAAAAATGTCACTGCTTCTATACTTATCATTATCCACTCCAGACTCCACTGGACTCAGTGTTACCTGATGTTGTCCTCCCCCCACCCCCAAGCACTCATTCCCAAAAGAGGCCATCCCTGCTACCATCGACCCTGGGAACTCTAGTTTCCCCTGCATTGACACACCGACTCATTCAGAAGACAGCAATCTCTCACATACAGTTCCTTTCTGTCCTCTAATGCACTCCAAGCATCGGCATATTCCCATCGTCTCTTCTGACACATTCTGGCTAAATAATGTTATTCATTATTACTGCTCTTCTGCTAAGCTCCTCATTATCATACCTGGATAACACACACACACCATCTTCCTTCTCTGCATTTTCTTTTGTACAACCTCAAGCATGAATCTCAGATCTCTCGCGACCAGATTTACACTGCCTTCCAAGTCATTCGTGCCCACTATCAAAATCATTTCATCCACCCTTTCACCCTGCTTAATTGCCATAGACACAATTTCTATCATTCCTCAAGGCAAATACTCCTCTGGCATCCTATCTTACACACCACGGATAATGGAGGCTCCATACATCACACCTCTTACCACTCTGTTCCTTGATTGCTCACCTGCATTCCTCACTCTCTCTCTCTCCTCTAATCCTTTCTCTCAGTGTTCCCATACTAACCTGCTGTCCTGGCATCACTCTATCCCTGGTTCCAGCACTCCCTCGCATTCTTGTCACTTCCTCTCTCTGACTGTTTCCATTCTCTCCTCTTTTATCATTCCCATAACTCTCTTCTACTGTTTCTATTTTCTCACTCTATCCCTGGTTCCAGCACTCCCTCGCATTCTTGTCACTTCCTCTCTCTCTCTGACTGTTTCCATTCTCTCCTCTTTTATCATTCCCATAACTCTCTTCTACTGTTTCTATTTTCTCCTTTTCTATCCTTCCCATACCTCTCTCCCATTCCCTCTCTTCTACTGCTCCTATTCTCTCCTCTTCTATCATTCCCATAACTCTCTCTCTCTCACTCCTCCTCTGAATCGCCTTGTATTCATATCTTCCATTTGCCTACTCTCATCTTTCATACTTCTCATCTCATTCCTGAGACATTGCACCTCCTCTTTCAACTCTTTTATCTCTCTCTGCAAGTTAGTCACTCTTACTCGCCATTCATCTTCCCAATCAAGACCATCTCCGAAAACTTCATAATCATTCAAAGTCTTCCACACTCCCCACTCTTATTTTTTCATTCATATTTTGCTCATTATTCTCACCTATCACACTACTCGACTTTTGAGATTCTCTAGCTCCTGACACAAGGAGGTCAGCTATCATAACATCTAACTCACCGAATTTCTCCCATTGCTTACATTTTATGCATATATGCACTCTCCTCTTCTCTCACCCACCACATATCCAACTGCTGGGATGCATACATGCCACAAGTCACACATGCAACAAAATCCTTATTATGTTACGCAACATAGAGACCTTGAATGGGGGAGGACTTGTTAATACGCCATTCGTAATTGAAGCTGCAGCTGCTGTCATCATTAACTTAGTGCCGAGGAACTACAACTAAACGCTAAATACTATGCTATATGCTCTACTGTAAGCTAATTTACTTACACTATACTCAAACAAACTATACTCTGTTTGTTTAAAAATGACAAGTATAAACTATATTTACTATTCTAAATAACAAAAACTTATCTTCTCTTCCACCGCAGATGCGAAAGACTCTGACCTCACCTTCTCAGTAACCTAAAAATAACACAATATAACAACTAAAGTCCAAAAGCAGCACTACTAAAGAACACTTGTGTTACTGAGAAAAAAAATGTAGCACAATTCACGACAGACTTGTACACACTATACACCGTTTAAAAAACACTTTTTTTTTTTACCAGAGCTCAAATCCATCGCCACATGCTTCAGCAACTCTAGCACCACAATTAAAGGACTAATTGCTGAGAGAATCCATAAGGTCTGCTATTGGACATAAGAAGGATGTGAGGACGAATATCAGGAGACTATTATAAAGAGTGAAAGAAAACAGTGTAGTAGGAAAGGTTGTCAGTGTGTTGCTGACGTATGATGATGAGTTGTGACAGAGAGCCATAATCATTAATGGTATGCTAGCAGAGCTGTGTGAGGAAAAGTGAGGGAAATTGAAAATGAACTGCTCTGTTTGTTTAAAAATGACAGAAGTATCAGAAATAAGGGAGATAAAATGGTTTAGGATTGAGTTTATTTGCCCCAAAATCATTGGAATAAGTGAAACATGTTTGAATGAAGGGGGATATCATAATGGGAATAGAAATGGAAGGATACGGTATTTTTCACGAGGATAGAAAGGGCAAGAAGGGAGAGGGAGTGCTGCTCATGATAGCAGGGGAATTAAGTCCACATAAAGAAGACATGAAAGGGGGGAAATAGTGGCAATTGTTTTGAGGCAGTGTGGTGTAACGTGGAGGTTGGGAGGAAGACATATTTAGTTGGATGTTGTTATAGGCCTGGGAATGTGGAGGGTGGTGATGAAGAAATGTATAAACAACTTGGATTAGTGAACAAAGGAAGGGTAATTATTATGGCGGAATTTTAATTATGGTGGTATAGATTGGAATGAAGAGATAGCATCTGGGAATAAGGAAAATGAATTTCTCTAGTTCTTGAGAGATAACTATCTCAGACAGCACGTAAAGGAGAGCAAGAGATTATCAAGAGTTCTAGATTTGATCATTTCATCAGAGGATGTAATTGTGAGAGGGATTTCACACTATCTTGCAGTTGGTGAAAGAGAATATGAAGTAATCATGTGTTGTGGCTACTCATATGCAGACTTTTATGAGGAAAGGATATATGTAGAATTATAAGGCTGGTGATTATGACAAGCTTAGGAGACAGCTTGGAGCTATAATATAGAACGAGGAGTTGAGCGGTAAGGAAATAAATGCTGCATGGGAACTGACAAAGAAATACATAACAGGATCAAAGTGTAAATGTATTCCAAAGGCCAAAAAGGCTGAATAAGGTAGGTGTAAAATGGATGAATGTGGTGATCAAACGTGAAATCTGGAAAAAAAAAGTACTTTGGAGGAAGTACAAGATGAATAATGGTAATAATCAGTCACATAAAGAGTATAAAGAACAAGCCAGGAAAGTGATTTCCATCTGTTAGTATGGAAAGAGTATGAGCAGAAATTGGCAAAATCAACCAAAGAAAAACCCTAGAGAATTTTTTTAGATATGTGGCAAGTAGAAGGAAGAATAATCATGGTAAGATGAAATTAATGAATCAAAGTGGCAGAATGGTAACTACTGCAGAAGACACTGTCTTCTGCAGTAGTTACCATTCTGTGATCAATTCATAAGGGTGTTTCATCCTGATCAAGGTGGAATCATGAGGAAATTAAGTGTATTTGAGGAAATAAATAACCTTGATATCGATAAGGCAATAGGATTTGATGACATATCACCACACATCTTAAGGGAACGTTCCAGGAAATTGGCAGTAGCATTGGCATGCCTGTTTAATAAAAATCTTACAACAGCACAGGTTCCAAGGGAGTGGAAAGAGGGTAAAATTGTTCCACTACATAAAGGTGGTGATAAGGCTGTAGTTTTAAATTATAGGTCAGTCTCTATAACAAGGTGAAAAATAACTTGGACAGGGGAGATACATATACAGTGGTGTACTTAGATTTTGCAATGAATTTTGATAAGACTGCCACACAACAAACTCTTAAATAAATCGAAACAGATGGGATTAGATAACAGACTTCTGATTTGGATGAGTGACTGGCTGTCAGATACGTACCAAAAAGTTGTGTATATGGGGATACGATATCCCAGAAGAGAAAAGTTCACTAGTGGTGTGCCACAGGGTTTAGTTTTGGGGCTATTGTTGTTCAATTTGTATGTTAATGATATTAGGATGGGTTTAACTAGTGATATGCAGCTGTTTGTACATGATGCAAAACTGGGGACAATGTCGAATCAAGCAGATGTTATGTCCTTACAAGAGCACTTGAATAGATTGCATGAATGGGCAGGTAAGTGGTACCAAAGTGTAAAATTTTGAGATTTGGTATGCAATGATGGGATGCAAAGTATGCACTTAGTGGGGAAACTTTAATGGAAGTAGAAAAGATCAGAGATCTAGGATTACAATGGTTGGTGAGTGGAATGCATTACCTAAGTGTGTTGTGGGTGTAGACACACTGAATCACTTTAAAGCATGGTTAGATGAGCATTGCATGCAATAGTGTGTACCTCCCACAATGAGTCTCTGACTCCATGGAGGTCAACTGTTAATAATAACTATTAATTATTTCTTCTCTTGTTGTGGAGTTTATGGTCAGGTTTATGTGTTACTGGGCTTAACATGTCAAGATATGCATTAATAGTTGGAGAGTCATGGTCTAGGATATTTATACTGATATCACCTATTAGGATGCATCTATCTGTTTTGTAATTATCGATGTCTCTAATCCATGTCTTTAATTCTTGAAGGAAACTAAGCAGGTTGGTATATTTGGATCTGTGTATTGTGTATTTGTGGTTGTGTCTGTCATTAGTCATGATTTCCAAGAGCAATGTTTCTGCATGTTTGACAGAGGTTAAGGTTTTGGTCACGCTTTTTATTTATGAATGGCATAATGCGACCTCTATTTTTTTTTATGGTCTACATAAGGTGTAGGACTGGTAATTGTTAATGATTTCTGCAGATGCTTCTGTATAACTTATAGAAACTTTGGTCAAGATTGGAACATAGATATTTGTTAGGATGTTATTGAGCAAAACTGACAAACTAAGTCAGTATTTCTTTATGCTTCTTATATTAATGTGTAATAAGGTGAAGAACTTGTGCAATTGTCTATCCACTTATTTAAAATTTTGAAAACAGTACAGTTAATATTTTCTGGCTGAATAAGTTCACCAGGATTGATGGTAGCCGTGTTAGTCTCGAAAATGGTGTAAGATTTACTTTCTATAGGATGGGGGGGGGGAGAAGAAGGATTAAGTACCATGCTGGGAGATTAATTAAGTTGGATTCATATGAGAATACTTGAATGTGGATATTTGCCAGCCTGGTTGGCCGAGTGGTTAGCATATCAGCTCTCCAGCCAAAAAACTGCAGGTTCGAATCCCGCCTTGGGCATGGATGTTTGTGATTGTGTGTGAAAATACTGGTGGTGGTGGTGGGTGGTAGATGGCTTGGTGTAGATGATGATTGTAGTTGTAGTTCATTGTAGTTGGTGAATTGAGTGGTAGAGTAGGTGCCCTCCCTCGATGAGTCATCGCACTCCCTGGAGGTGTCATGTAATAATAATATTTTCAACCTTTCTAATAAAGACCTGGGAGTCTTTAGTCCATATTTTTTTTTCTATTTTTGTTTTCCTTGTTTATATAATATGTTTACGAAATATGGGGCACAGCATTCTGTCATGTAGATTGGAGTTGAGGACGAAACACGTGATCACTGGTGGGTGGGGATCTCTTTATTTCATTGTGGTCACTGATTGTTATGATTATTACATGGACAATTCCATGGATTCTACATATTCGTTGAGGGAGGAAGGTCCTATACATTTTACCGAATACTAACCAATGTTTGCACAGTGCCTATTACATTCTTCTTTGAACTCCTTCACTGACAAAGCACCCACAACTAATTCCACTCACTTACTGCTCTCCAAACAGAAAATCTAGTTCTCACACTTGCAAATTACATACCTGCCCAATTTCCAGAAATCCCCCCCCACACACACAAAAAAAAATTCCCTGTATCAATCCTATAAAATCCTTTAAGTCAGAAAAAGACTATCAACCAATTTCTGTAACATACAATTCTTAGCTTCATAAGAAATATTCCAGAGAGCTGCCACCAACTTAGTCATTCTATTGATAACAGAACAATATCAATAGAATCAAACAGAATGATTAAATTAAAGTAGCTTATATATGCAATTTAATTTGGGATCCACAGATGTAATACTGGAAGAAGTGGAGGAAGCAAAGGATCATGGGGTAATTGTGGACAGAGATTTGAAATTCTGAAGGGATATTGCAAAGGTTGGGAAGACATCTCAGAGAACTGCAGTAATGTTGAGAACATTGACAATGAATGATAAATGTATGTTTGGGCTGATTGTATAAAGCTTTGGCAAGAACAGATCTGGATTTCTGTGCTCAGATCTGGTCACCAGGATTTGAAGGGGATGAAGTAACTTTGGAGAAGGGGTGCAGAGGCAGATCACAAAAATAATGTTAGGGCTGTACAATGTTTATTATGAGGAGGGGCTGATTGCAGGCAGACTACAGAGTCTGGTGGATAGAAGGCAAAAGTAGGATAGATACAATCGAGACATTTAGGTGTTGTTGAAGGGTATTTATCATATTAACACTGAGGAGATTTTTCATATGGTATAATGAGGGAAAGGAGAAAGGACAAGGGGCATCCCTGGAAGTTGCAAAAAAAAAAAAAAAAAAAATGGTGGTGAGCAAAAGGCAAGTAAGGAGTAAGTTTTTCTGCATGGCAAGTGGTAGCAGCATGGAATGCATTGCCTGAGAAGGTGGTGAATGTACAAACTGTGAACAAATTTAAGCAGTGGAATATAGGCTTTGTGTTGACTTCTCCTGATGAATCTTGCAACTCCATGGAGGTCAGGAAAATAATAATAATAATAATTATGTATTTTAATGATCAAGTCTCAATGCAGCTATATTTTTTTCATTTCCTGCTAATAGAAATACCAAACTTATGAACTGTATTTATTTATTCATTTACAAAAATTGTAATAATAATAAGAAATCATTAGCATATTTATTAGAGAATGAAAAATGTGCACAGAGCTGTTTTTCATGATTTCAGCGCATTTCTAATAAATTTTGCATCATCATTTACTACATAATTAAGTTTGTTTGCTATTCAAGATATGCAACATGTTGTATACTTACCCAAGATACCTTATTTGATGCTGAACAAGAGCCATTTCAAAGATCATTGGTTGTTTCAGTTCATTGGGCTGATATATATATAAAAAATACAAAATGTGTCAAGTTATTTTTAAAATATCATTCTCAGATCACTTTATATTTAAAATACAATGCTTAAAAATTAAATAGCAGTACAATAAGAATTTCTGAAAAGTTCTGGCAAAGTTTCTATAACAGTAATACTATTTGAAGTTCACTACTGCTGCAAATAATTATAACTTCACCAGAGCAAACTGCATGTAATGGTAGATGATATCAATATTTACATTTGAAAGTTTTTTGTTTTTTTTACATTGTGTAACAAAGACTTTTATTTTTTAACTTAAGCTAAAAATAAATGCAAGTTCCATCTATTGTGAGGGAAATGGGAGTGGTCAGACTGAAGTGAGGTGTGGTGTAGCTGCGTAGCTGGCAGGGATGGGATTGTTAGCTTTGTATACAAATGTAAGGAGTATTTGAAATAATAGGGCTGAGTTTGTTGCACTGATTGAGTCATTATGACCAAAGATAATTGGAGTAAGTGAAACTTGACTGTCTGAGGATGATATGTAGTCTCCCCCCCCCCCTCTTATCTGCAGGTTCACTTCCCACGGTTTCAGTTACCCATGGTGAATCCTGGTCCAAAAATATTAAATCGGAAATTCCAGAAATAAACAATTTATAAGTTTTAAATTGCATGCTATAATGAAATCTTGTGCAGTCCCACCTGGAAACATTTGTTTGTCAAGTACATTCACACTATACTGCATACGCTATCCACCCATCAGTCACTTAGTAGCTGCCTCAGTTATCAGATCGACTGTCTTGGTATCACAATGTTTGTGTTCCAGTAACTCTTATTTTACTTCATAATGGTTCCAAAGCACAAGAGTAGTGATGCTGACAATTCGGATAATATACCAAAGAGAAGCTGTAAAGTGCTTTAAGGTGAAAGTTCTCGACTTCATAAGAAAGGAAAAAAATCTTATGCTGAGGTTGCTAAGATACCATTCACGGTATCTTTATTATAGTAAATTGTTATAGTTGTTCTATTATATTATTATTTATTGTTGTTAATCTTTTACTGTGCCTAATTTATAAATTAAACTATAGGAAAAAATATAGTTGAAAGTTTATTTTTCACTTGGTTAGACTATAATAAATTTAGTTTAATCCTTTATCCAAGTGTGAGCAAACAAAATTTGCGCCTGAAAGTATCTTCAGGACTGGGGTAAGGTAGTACAACACTGGGCAACTCGTTGCAAAGATGGAGCAAGCTAACATCACTCCTATCTCAGTATCTCCCATAGTGCAAAACACTTCTCCTTGCGGATATGTATAATGTTATGCATTAAGGGAAGGGCCACTACCCTGAGTAATCTAATAAAAAGGTGGCACACCATTTGGCAACACCTATAGGTGGAGATGACCTTGCTAATGCTTCTGCCTGGTATCTCCACTTGGACCTGGCTCCCACTGAAGAGACCTCAATAAAGGTCGAAACTAGTCTGGGTAGTGGCCCTTCCTTTAATGCATAACATTATACATATCTGCAAGGAGATGTGTTTTGCATTATGGGAGATACTAAGATAGGAATGATGTTAGCTTGCTCCACTTTTTGC
Source organism: Typopeltis vanoorti (assembly GCF_054136105.1). Taxonomy (NCBI): domain Eukaryota; kingdom Metazoa; phylum Arthropoda; class Arachnida; order Uropygi; family Thelyphonidae; genus Typopeltis; species Typopeltis vanoorti. Next base: position 87,612,493 of record NC_143563.1, read on the forward strand.
AATGAGTTGCTCGGTGTTGTACTACCTTACCCCAGTCCTGAAGATACTTTCAGGTGCAAACTTTGTTTGCTCACACTTGGATAAAGGATTCAACTAAATTTATTATAGTCTAACCAAGTGAAAAATAAACTTTCAACATCTTTCTGTAAATCCAGAGTAATTTAATAAAAAGGTGGCACACCGTTTGGCAACACCTATAGGTGGAGATGACCTTGTTAATGCTTCTGCCTGGTATCTCCACTTGGACCTGGCTCCCACTGAAGAGACCTCAATAAAGGTCGAAACTAGTCTGGGTAGTGGCCCTTCCCTTAATGCATAACATTATACATATCTGCAAGGAGATGTATTTTGCATTATGGGAGATACTGAGATAGGAGTGATGTTAGCTTGCTCCACATTTGCTGCGAGTTGCCCGGTGCTGTACTACCTTACTCCAGTCCTGAAGATACTTTCAGGCGCAAACTTTGTTTGCTCACACTTGTATAAAGGATTAAACTGAAAAAATAGGGTTCGATACTATCCAAGATTTCAGAGGGGGGGGAGGGAGTCTTGGAATGTATTTCCTGCAGATAAGGGGGCCTACTGTACTATCAGGAACAGAAATTGAAGGATTTACAGTTTTTTGAGAGGATAGAAAGGTGAAAAGAGGAAAGGAAGTACTGTTAATCATTTCAGAGAAATGCCAATGAGTGGAAACTAAAACTTTTAGTACACGTGAAGATCTGTGTAGTGTAAAGTTGAACTTAACAGACTAGTATATCTAATGAGATGTTGTTACAGGCCAGGAAATGTAGAGAATACTGACAGAAATGTTTAGGCAAATTGGCTGGGCATGCAAAAAAGAAGGTGATTCTAATGGAAGACTTTAATTACAGGAATGCAGATTGGAAAGAGGAGGTAGGGTATGTGAACAAGGAGAGTGAATTTGCTGAATTTCTGAGGGATAAATATCTTAAGCAGTATGTGACAGCAGCAACTAAAGGTTTCGCAGCCTTGGATTTCATGATATCATCACAAAATGTGTTTGTTAATGAGGTATTAACACTGCTGCTGGTTGATGAGAGTGATCACGAGCTACTTGTTTGGGAAGTCTTGAAATTTTTTTTTTACCTTGGTTCTACTACACATTAAAGATCCCAAGAAATTATATACTTGGATTTAATCCTTTACTCAAGGAAGCAAAACAATGTTTTGCACATTAAATATATTCACGTCTGAGCTATTTGTGTAGAGCCTAATAACTTCACATCACTTGTCTCAGTATCCCATAATGCAAAGCATTATGGGATACATACTATACACATCGTTTTGGATGCGTAAATTGTTATGCATAATTGGAAGGGTCGCTACCTTGACCAGTTTTGACCTTAATTGAAGTCTCATCAATGGGAGCCAGACCTGGGAGAGATACCTCCTGGGTCTGGCTCTGGTCTTGCAGGTCTTATGTTAATAATAATAATGTATAATGACTTTTCTAAACTATATGTCATGGAAAAATACTATGCTTCTTTATAATGTCAAAAATCGATTGTGCTAAATATTATTATTATTGCCTAAGACCCGACGGAGTCAAAGAGTCATCTAGGAGGTCCTTTTATCATACACAGCTCACCATACCATGCTTTAAACACACTCAAATTCTATGCAGACACCACACTATCAGGCAAGGCATTCCAATCCTTTACAACTCTGCACGAGAAAAACCTGCCTCTCACTTCCCTACTCACACCCTCTTTATACAGTTTCCAGGGATGACCTCTGGTTCTCCCCCAATCTCCCGCTATTTTCTGTAGAACTTCTCCAGCATTGATCCAATAACAACCCTTTACCAACTTGTAGGTCTCTATCACATCTCCCCTCTTCCTCCTGTCCACCAGACTCTGCAAATTACATCTTCTCAATCTTTCCTCATACTTGACATTCCAGAGGTCAGAAACTACCTTAGTCAATCACTTTTGGACCCTAAACACCTTTGGACATTAAAGATCCCAAGAAATTATATATTTGGATTTAATCCTTTACTCAAGGAAGCAAAACAATGTTTTGCATTAAATATATTCACGTCTGAGCTATTTGTATAGAGCCTAATAACTTCACATCACTTGCCTTAGTATGTATCCCATAATGCTTTGCATTATGGGATACATACTATACACATCGTTTTGGGATGTTGAAGAGATGTTGGACCCTTTCCAACATCTCTTCATCCTTCTGCAAACCAGGTGACCAAATTTGGGCACAATAATCCATGTGTGGCCTAATCAAAGCCTTATACTAAGGAACAAGAACCTCCCTATTTCTACACGTCATTGTCCTCGGCATCATTCCTAGAAGTCTTTGTGTTGTCTTCACAATTTTGGCAATGTGTCCCCTAAATTTCAGATCCTTATCCACTATCACCCCCAGATCTCTTATTTCCTCCACTTCCAACAATATATTCTCACCAAGCATAAATTCTGCATCACATCTTTGTTTTCCAAATTTTAAAACCTTACATTTTGCAATATTGAACTCACATCTCCATTTCCTTGCCCAATCACTCAATTTATTCAAGTCTTCTTGCAAGGCTACAACATCACTACTCGTCATGGTTTATCCCAACTTTGCATCATCTGTAAAAACTGAATATCTCCATCCAAATCTTCGCCAATATCATTAATATACAAGTTAAACAGTAAAGAACCTAAAACAGACCCCTGAGGCACTCCACTAGTGACTTTCCTTTTCCTGGATATCGCACCCCCATACACAACTTGTTGATACCTATCAGATAGCCAGTCTCCAATACAATGCACTAATCTAATATCCAACCCCATCTGCTCTAGTTTGACTATCAATTTATCATGAGGTACTCTATCAAAAGCCTTTGCAAAATCTAAGTATATTACTGCGTATCCTTCTCATCTGTCCATGGAAGCAGTCACCTTATTGCAATAAGTAAGTAGATTACAAAACATGACCTCCCTTTAGCAAATCCATGCTGTCTATCAAAGATAATACCATTGTTGTCAACCCAATTCTGGATCCTAGTTCTAATAAGCTTCTCCAACAACTTAACTAAAACACTTGAACACATAAATAAGCCTATAGGTTGATGCTTGAGTTCTATCACCTCCTTTATGAAGTGGCACAATCTTGCCCTCCTTCCATTCCTTAGGAAGACTCAGTGCAAGACTCGTATTAAAAAAAAATGTAAATAAGTCCCACAGCCTTATTTACATCTAGTTTGCTCAACTCCCCATACACCTCTTGTTTGCTTACAGTCAGTCTCTCTTCCCCATCATCAACTGCTCTCAATCTCTCCATGAAGTCACATTCACAAGATTGAAAGACCTTTATGAACTGCTTATTAAGTATCTCCACCACACCTTCTGCAACAGCTGTCTTTATACCATTTTCTCCAATCAATGCCATCTTTCCATAATCATTCTTTCTTTTGCTGGCTACATATTGAAAGAACTGCTTAGAATATTTTTTGGTTTCATTAGCTAACTGCTGTTCATACCTCTCTTTAGCTACCCCTCACCAACTAAGTCACCCGCCTTGCCTGGTCTTTGTAGTCCTCATGGAATTGGTTATTTATACTTCTCTTATGCTGCCTCCATAATGCCTCTTTTCTCTGTATTCACATGCTTAATCTCTTTATTCATCCATTTCACACCTACCTTATTTAACCTTCTCACCCTTGGAATGCATTTTGACATTACATCTACTAGATAGTTTTTGAAAATTCGCCAAGCTGCATTGATCTCTTTTCCAGCTAACTCCTCATTCCATGCTACACCTCTGCAAGCTATATCCTCTTCTTACAGAGATCATCACACTCTTGCAACCACCCAGGTAATCACCTCATGGTCACTCTCACCAATTGGTGGATGATTTGACACCTCATTTATAATTACATCCTCTGATGAGATGACCAAATCCAAGATCCTTAATCCTCGTGTGCCCCCTGTTACATACTGTCTGAGGTAGTTATCCCTCAAAAACTACTCAAGAAACTCATTTTCTTTACTTCCAGTCTATATTGCCATAATTAAAATCGCCCATAATGATCACTCTTTTCTTATTTGCTTGGCTAATTTCATTATACATTTCATAGTCACTACCATCCACATTACCTGGTCTATAACAACATCCAACCAAGTATTTTATTCCATTCCATACTCACTCAAAACCACTGGCACTATTTCCCTCTTGCATCTCTATTTTGTATGGACATAACTCTCTCTATCATCAATAGCACTGACTTTCCTTTTTTTACCCCTTCTATCCTCACAAAACACATCATACCCTTCCATCTCTATTCTTGTCAGGATGTCGTCCTCATCTAATCATTTCTCACTTATTCAAACAATTTTTGGGTGATCAGACGCAATTAGTGCAACCATTTCATCTGCCTTGTTTCCTACACTTCTAGCATTTGTATACAAACATAACAGCTCATTCCTGGATCTACAGCTAGTTCCACTGATACCACTTATTTGATGTGATCTCTCCATGCTGGAATGGGGCCATTTCCCTTTCTGCTTATTCATTTTAGAACCCTTTTCAATTCCAACTGTTTCCTGTTGATCCCAGGTCATCCCATTTCTTTCCTGTCTACACATGCTCTCACATCCTCTGGGAGCATTCACCTTTCTCACGCTGTGTACCCCTATCCACCCTGAGCTTCCACATTTCTCTGTTCATCTTGCACACCCATTCTCTCATTTTCTATACTCATGCCACTCACTTCCTCATTCATAAACCACCTCTTCAATCTCTCCTGTCGTACTGTCCTGTTCTTCCACGTCACTTCCCACTTGATCTGATTCATTCTCTGTACTCACTTCTCTACCTTCCAGCAGCAGTCTCTCCAAGCGACCTACACCATAACCACTCAAATGCAGTCCATCGCTCCCATACAGTTCACTTCATCCTTCAAACTCATTCCACACATTAACAAACTGTACCCCCTTCTCTTCACACATTTCAGCCAACATGGTTATGGGAAATGGTTAGTCACATTACTTGTGAGTTATGTAAATGATGTTAGTAATGTGACTAACCGTGTGTGTGCCTGTGTGGGTGCATGCACATGTGTGTGTGTATTTTTGTTTGGAAGAGATAATACAGGAAATAATAGAAAGTTTTTTCACTTGGTAGCAAAGTATATTGTTTCACTAAAAAATTATATTCTTGTTTAATCCTTTACTCAAGTGTAAATACAGTCTATGCAAGAGGTATCTTCATGATTAGGCTACTTGTATGTCAAGGCTGCTGACTTCAGCTTAATTGCCTCAGTATCCCACAATGCAAAGATGTGTAGATAGTTATGTATTATGGGAAGGGCTCACTACCCAGACTGGTTTTGATGTCTTTGTAAGTAATAGAGAGTTGTTCAAAAACTAGGGAATCCTTCAATTCGCTAACCTCAATGAGTGATCCAAAGGATCATTCTAATTCATTCACTCAGTGGTGGTTCCACAGGGAACAACTCACTACAGAGCAGAACTACTGATGTCCTAGGGCAAACACCCACTAAAGGCCATCTTAGTAGATGCTAAGACACAGGAAAGCATCTATTGCAATGCAGTGATCAAGATTAGTTCAGCAGGAAACCACCTCAACAAAAAATTGCATTCACAGAAAACCAGATCAGTAGGAGCCAGACCCAGAAAGATAAGTGAATCAATGCAGAAGTCATATTTTCCATATATTAGTAGTAAAAAGATACATCATTTTATTCCTGAAATACTCTGAATAAGAGAGATAAGTGGGGAAAAAATTTTCTACAACTAGCACTTAAATAAATTATACCAGATATCCGACATGAAATTATATTCAAAGTAGTCTGGTCACAAAGATACTGCATGTGCAAAACTTTGTTTGCTTACACTTATATTCTTGTTTAATCTCTAAAGTAAGAGATTATAAAACAAGAACATAATATCTTATCAAATATCATTTATTATTATTATGTGATACCCCCAGGGAGTTCTAGGACTCATCGAGGAAGTGTATGCCAACAGCATCGAATGATTGATTCCCTTCCAACTACTAACTGCACTCAAGCTTCCTTAACTTTTTGCAAGCCATTAGTAGCAGAGGCTCTACCAATCGACAAACTTTGATAACAAGTAAAAAATATTTCTACAACTATCTCTGACCCTGAGTATTTAATAAGGTGATACACCTTTTACTACTTGTATATGGAAAACTGACTTTTGCATTGATTTGCCTTTATATTGTGCAGGGTCTGACTCTCACTGATGAAACCTCAACAAAGATCAAAACCAGTTGGTAGTGACCATTTCCATAATAAATTGCAATATACGTGTTCAAAAGGAAGTGTGATTTATGCTGTGAAATACTGAAACAATTAATGGAATCGAACATCTTCTGTACAAGTAGCCTAAACGTGAAGATAATTCATTTATTATTTCGCATGATGATACGATGGCCATGAGCCCCTTTTACAGGGAGGTATGGTACCATCTCAAATCCCCCCCCCCCCCCAATTTTATCTGAGCTTGGGACTGGCATAGCTAATGAATCAGGTCTGTGGTGAGGTCTTAAGTATTCTTGACTGTAATACGCTAACCACTCGGCCAGCCGGGCTGGCCGAGTGGTTAGCATATCCGCTCTCCAGCCAACAGGCTGCGGATTCCAATTCTGCCGTGGGAATGGATGTTTGTGATTGTCTGTGAAAATAGTAGTGGTGGTAGACAACGGTAGATGCTGTTGGTGCAGTTGCTGTCAGTTGGTGGAGTGAGTGGTGGACACAGAGGTGTAGAGCAGATGCCCTCCCTTGATGAGTCTTTGGACTCCCTGGAGACGTCAAATAATAATGGTTTTTTCACCTTTTGTCAAAAGAGACCAGATGAAGGTTCTCACATCACAGATGGGAATTGAACCCAAGTCTTTCCGACCGAGGGCTTCATCTATAATGACTGCGCTATGGAGGCTGAAGGTAATTCATTATTATTATTATTATTATTGTTATTTTGACCTCCATGAAGTCATAAGATTCATTGTGGGAGGGCAATGCTAGTCAACACAAAGTCTATCTTACCACTCCTTAAACTCATCCATCCTCTCTGGCAATGCATTCCATTCTCCAATTTGTACTCACATCTTCCTTTTGCGCCTCTGTTGTAGAATTGGAAGAATGGTGATATGTTGCATCCTTTGATTGGAAAAGGCCTCAGTTTAATTCTCATCATGATGGGAGGAATCTTTATATGGATTTTTTCAATTGAAGGTGAGTTAGCCAATCTCACATGAAGGTAGTAGGGCTTTTTTCCAGGAAACTTGAGTTTTTCATCCTGCAAACAGACAAATCAGCCCTTCAGAACACACACAATTTATGGACAAAAAATACTGGTGGTGGTGGTAGTAGCAGTCAGTAGATGCCGCTGATGTAGAGATAATGATGGTAGTAGAGTTCGGTGTAGTGGTGGAGACGGAGAGCTGTAGAATAGGTATGCTTCCTAAATGAATCATCAGACCCCTTGGAGGTGTCACAAAATAATAATAACAACTTCCAGGGATGGTCCCTTGTCCTTGTTCCTTCCCCTTTCTACCATATCATAAATCTTCCCAGTGTTTATCTGATAATAATTGCCATTCGAAAGCAGCTTAACTGTCTCACCAACATCCACTCACATAAGAGGATACTGTTGGTCAGTCATAATGGGAGAATGATAAACACTGAGAAGGATATAGTGCAGGTGCTGAGCAGTTCATTAAAGTAATCCATCCTTGTGATTGTAATATAATGTAGAATCAGAGGGCAGTGGGAATGGTAGAGGAATGAATGATGGTGAGTGAGCAAGATGTATACAAGGAATTGAGTAAACTTGATATTAACAAGGCCATGGGACTTGATGGTGATATCACTGCTTGTCTTGAGGAAATGTTCCAGGGAGTTAACAACAGCTTTAACTTAGATTTTTAATATCATTCTTAGGTTAGCCCAGGTCCAAAAGGAATGGAGATGGCAAAATTGTTTCACTTTGTAAAGGGGTGTTGATAAGACTTCTAATTATAGGTCAATCTGCTCGTGTGTGTGTGGAAAGCAGTAGAATTCTCATTAATGAACAGCATAGGTTTGCTAAAGGAAGGTCGTATTGTAGCAATTTGCTTACTTATTATAACAAGGTGACAGATGCATCAGACAAGGGGGAATGCATATACAGTATTATATTTAGATTTTGCAAAGGTTTCAATAGATTGCCACATGACAAACCAGTAGTTAAATTCGAACAGATAGGGTTGAATAATAGATTAGTGCACTGGTTCGGAGATTGGCTGTCTGATAGGTATCAACAGGTTGTGTATGGGGGGGGGGTGATATCCCAGAAGTGGAAAATAAATAGTGGCTTCCCCCAGGGATGTGTTTGGGAGCACTGTTATTTAATAAGTATATAAATGACATTGGAAGGGGCTTCAATGATAATAATGTGCAATTGCATGCAAATGATGCAAAGTGGGGTAAAGTTACGAGAAGTAGAGAATATGTTATGGCTTTGCAAGAGGACCTAAATAGACTGTCTGAATGGGCAAATGTGTGGGATGTTAGTTTAATATAGCAAAATGTAAGGTTATAAAAAAAAATAATAAAAAAATAACAAAAAATTAATAAATAAAATAATAATAATGCCAGCAAAGGTTCGTCAATTGGCAGAGCCTCTACTACTGATGGCTCACGCAAAAAGTTAAGGAAGTTTGAGCATAGTTAGTAGTTGAACGGGGATCAATCGTTTGATGCTGTTGGCACACTCTCCCTCGATGAGTCTTTGGACTCCCTGAAAGTGTCACATAATAATAATAATAAAATTTGGGAAGCCAAGAGGGAATGAAGAGTATAGGATTGGTGGGGATGTTTTAGAGAGATGGAGGAGATGAAAAATCTGGGGGTGATGGTGGATAGGGACGACTTGAAATTTCATGGATATTTTCCTAAAATTATGAGTACAACACACTGATTATGAGAAGGATGCAAAGAACACTGTTGTGTAGAAGTAAGGACGCTTTAATTGCATTGTGCAAGGCTTTCATCAGGCCACATATGGATTACTGTGCAAAGATTTGGTTGCCTGCTTTTTCAAAAAGATGATGTGATGTTGGAGCAGTTTCAGAGACATTTGACTAAATTGGTTTCTGGTCTCTGGAACAAGGAATATGAGGACAGACTGAGATTATGCATATTACAGAGCCTAGTGAATAGAAGGAAGAGGGGAGACAAGACAAAGATGTTGGTAAGGGTAATTACCCTAATTACTCTTGCCAACTTATTGGTAATTACCAGATTAATATGGATGAGATTTTTCATAGAATATCTGGAAATTGGAGGAAATAAGAGGCCATCCCTGTAAGCTTATAAGGTGAGTGTGAGCAACAGGGTTAGGAGTAGATTTTTTGCATGGAGAGTGGTGGATGATTGGAATGCACTGCCTGAGAGTTTGGTGAGTGCAGGGATTGTGAATACATTTAAGCTGAGGTATAATGAGCTGTGCGTATGAGAGTGGAAAACGCTCACGATTGAGACTCATCGTGAGACATTTCATGGAGGTCTGTTAATAATAATACTCTCTTTTGTCTTCTATCCACCAAATCTGTAGTCTTTACATTCTCAGTCGATTGTTATAACCAACATTGTACTGTACAGTCCTAATATCATTGCTGTTATCTGTCTCAGTACCATCTCCAAGGTCACAATATTAGCATGGATAAGAGGATAAGAGGATGGCATGGATAAGAGCATGGATGAGATACTCATAGTGATGGGTGACTTGAATGCAAAGGTTGGAGAAGGGGAAGAAAGTCCAGTTGTTCGAAAATTTGGACTAGGCGACAGAAATGAAAGAGGTGAGAGATTGTTACAATTCTGCATTCAAAACAACTTGCACATAATGAATACTTTCTTTCAACATCCAAAGCGCAGACTGTATACTTGGACAAACCCAGATAACTCTATAAACCAAATAGATTTCATAATGATAAATATTAGATACAAAAATAATATAACCAACATAAAAACATACCCAGGTGCTGATATAGGTTCAGACCATAATCCTGTTGTGTCCACTTTAAAAATTAAACTAAAAAACATTTCTAAAAACAATCATACTGAAAGACTTGACTTCACAGCTCTGAATATACCTGACAACATAATGGTGTTTAACTCAGAAATTAGGAAAAAATTAGATCATGTAGGATATAAAACAGAAGACAATATTCTTTGTAACACAGAAGAAATTGAAAACAGGTGGTCAAATTTTAGAAATACAATATATAAGACAGCTAATGAGGTTATCCCAAAAATTAAATAGAATAAGAAAAAATCCTGGATGACTGAATCAATACTAGAAATTATGAATGAAAGACGAAAAAAGAAAACTACACAACAGTATAGAATACTCAGTAAAATTATAAAAAATAAACGCAGAAAAGCTAAAGACAAGTGGCTAAATGAAAAATGTAAAGAAATAGAAGAACTGGACAAGAAACACAATAGTAAAGAAATGCATAAATCAATCCAAGCCCTGACAAATACAAAGAAAAATTTCAACCATAATCCTTGTATAAAAGATCAAAATCGAAAAATGCTACTAGAGACACAAGATATCATAAAAAGATGGAAAGAATATGGAAAAGAACTGTTTGACTCTGATTGCACAGATGCACCAGATATACAAAATATGGATGGTGAACCAATTATATCTGAAGAAATAGAATAAGCTCTAGGTCAAATGAAAACAGGTAAAACACCAGGCCCTGATCAGATCCCTATTGAATTGTTAAAGAAAGTAAATGAAAACACACTTAATGACCTAAAGGTTATTTTCAATAACATCTATGATTCAGGATACATCCCTGATGATCTAAGGAAATCCATCTTTGTCATTATTCCCAAAATTCCAAGAACTTTTCAATGTACAGAATATAGACCAATAAGTTTAACAAGCCATGTTACAAAATTACTACTCAGAATAATCCTGGAAAGAATAAAAGGCACTTTACTTTATCAGCAGAAATAGAAGACACTCAATCAGGTTTTCAAAAAGACAAAGGTACTAGAGAAGAAATCTTCAATTTGAAAACATTATGTGAAAGAAGCCTTGACAACCAGAAAAGCATATATAAAAAAGCATAGGGGACGCGATTTAAAGAGCTCCTGATTCAGATAAGTTTTACTAGGAATAATTAAGTATATAAGCGTAATTGTTTGAGTAAGAGCAGCTGTAAACGTTGTATGCTACCGGTATTATTAGTATGGGGGATTTTTCTTGCCTAACCTAAAATACGAAATAGTTATTATTAGACCTAGTAACCTGCAGAGAGAAAAAAAAAAATGGCGGCGGAACTGTCATTCCATGATTTTAATTTAGATTTCAGTCGTTTTGTTAAGTGTGAGGTCTGTTATATGTATTCCTTCAATTACATAAATGATTTGTGGATGTTTAGTGCAGATGGAAGAAGGGTGTGTGCAAAGTGTGATCTGAACGAGGAACTGATGAATCCAAATATGAAATTGATGACAGAAAGTGTTAGTACCGATTATGTCGCGAATGCACGTTTGAAAGAGAAGGACGGTGAGAAAGAGAGGCGAAAAAATGTTAAAAAATCAGGAAAAAGAAAAAGAGCGATTTGAAAACTGTAACGGATGTTAAAAGGGACGAAAGTGAGGCGGAAAGAAACGATATTGAGAGAACAAATGAAAGTAGAAATAGCGTAATACAGAAATCGCAGTAAAAAACATCGAAAGAATAAATGATAGCAAAAAAAGAATGAATGATGGCGAAAGTTGGACGCATCTTGGACCGAAAGTACTGAAGCAAAGAAAGATGAATGAAAGTAAAAGTGAGAAGAATGATAGCGAAAGTTGGATGCATGTTAGTCCGAAAGTACAGAAACAAAGAAAGATAAATGAGAGTGAAAGTGAGAAGAAAGATAGTGAAAGTTGGACATATGTTGGACCGAAAGTACGGAAACAAAGAAGGATGAATGAGAGGGAAAGTGAGAAGAGGGGGTCGAGAGTTAGAAAGATTTAATGATAGAGAGAATGTGTCGCAAGATTCGGAAGGTGAATTGGATTGGATGAGGCAAGAAATGAAATGGATGCAGAATGAAATTAAGAGAATTCAGGTCAAAATTATTAAAATAAATCATGATGGCATGAAAGAGTTAACGAAAGATGAGCGAGTGGCGTTGTGTGGTGACTCCATTATTAAAGGTGTGCTAGAGGATAAAATGCACAAGGTATGTTTTCCAGGAGGTAAAATGAGTAGAGTGATTGAGGAATTGGATATGAGGCAGGAGTGAGTCAAAAGAGGTTAATTGTATTAATTGGTACAAATGATTTGAAAGAGCATGTCAAAATGAATGTCAGGAGACTGCTTGGAAAGATAAAAGAGAATAGTGCGACAGGAAGGGTAGTCAGTGTGTTGCCTAGGTATGATTATGGTGAAATGAGGCGGAGAGCAAGGATTATGAATGATATTCTGGATGAAATCTGTGAGGAGATGGGAGTACAGTTTGTTAATGTGTGGAATGAGTTTGAGAGAAGAATTTAGCTATGTGGGAGCGATGGACTGCATTTGAGTGGTTATGGTTTGAGTCGCTTGGAGAGATTGTTGCTGGAAGATAGAGAAGTGAATAGAGAAAATGAATCAGATCGAGAGGGGAGTGATGTGGAAGAGCAGGAGAGTAAGACAGGAGAGATTGAAGAAGTGGAAATGAATGGGGAAGTGAGTGGTATGAGTATAGAAAATGAGAGAATGGGTGTGCAAGAGGAGCAGGGAAACGGGGAGGCTCAGGGTGGACAGGGGTACACAGCTTGAGAAAGGTGGATGCTCCAACAGGAGGTGAGAGCATGTGTAGGCAGGAAAGAAATGGGATAACCAGGGATCAAGAGGAAACAGATGGAATTGCAAAGGGTTCTAAAATGAAGAAGCAGAAAGGGAAATGGCCCAGTCCAGCGTGGAGAGATCGCATCGAGTGAGTGGAAGCAGTGGAACTAGCTGTAGATCCAGAAATGAGCTGTTGTGTTTGTATACCAATGCTAGAAGTATAAGAAATGAGGCGGATGAAATTGTTGCACTAATTGCATCTGTGCACCCAAAGATTGTCGGAATAAGTGAGACATGGTTGGAAGAGTATGACATCCTGACAGGAATAGAGATGGAAGGGTATGATGTATTTCATGAGGAGAGATGGGGTAAAAAGAGAGAGGAGTGCTATTGATGATAGAGAAAGAGTTATGTCCACATAAAGTGGAGATGCAAGAGGGAAATAGTGCCAGTCGTTTTGAGGCAGTTTGGTGTGAGATAGAGGTGAATAGAATCAAATACTTGGTGGGATGTTGTTATAGACCTGGTAATGTGGATGGTGGTGATAGTGAAATGTATAGTCAAATAAGCAAAGCAAATAAGAAAAGGGTGATCATTATGGGTGATTTTCATTATGGCAATATAGACTGGAGTGAAGAGATAGCAACTGGAAGTAAAGAAAATGAGTTTCTTGAGTTTTTGAGGGATAACTACCTCAGACAGTATGCGACAGAGGGCACACGAGGATTAAGGGTCTTGGATTTGGTCATCTCATCGGAGGATGTAATTATAATGAGGTGTCAAATCATCCACCAATTGGTGAAAGTGACCATGAGGTGATTACCTGGGTGGTTGCCAGCAGCGCAAGGACCCCCTGTGAAAAAAGGGTATATGTGGAACTACAAGGGGGGGTGATTATGAAGAGCTCAGGAGACAGCTTGCAGCTGTAGCATGGAATGAGGAGTTAGCTGGAAAAGAGATCAATGCAGCTTGGGCGATTTTCAAGAACTATTTAGTAGATGCAATGTCTAAATGTATAGCACGGGTGAGAAGGTTAAATAAGGTAGGTGTGAGATGTATGAATAAAGAGATTGAGCATGTGATACAGAGAAAAAGGGCATTGAGGAGGCAGCATAAGAGAAGTGGAAGTAACCAATTTCATGAGGTCTACAAAGACCAGGCAAGGAGGGTGACTTGGTTGATGAGGGTAGCTAAAGAGAGGTATGAACAGCAGTTAGCTAATGAAGCCAATAAGAATCCTAGGGAATTCTTTCAATATGTAGCCAGCAAAAGAAAGAATGATTATGGAAGGATGACATTGATTGGAGGAAATGGTATAAAGACAGCTGATGCAGAATGTGTGGTGGAGAAACTTAAAGAGCAGTTCATAAATATCTTTCGATCTTGTGAATGTGATTTCATGGAGAGATTGAGAGCAGTTGATGATAGGGAGGAGAGACTGAATGTAAGTGAGCAAGAGGTGTTTGGGGAGTTGAGTAAACTAGATATAAATAAGGCTGTGGGACTTGATAATATATCACCGTGTATTCTGAAGGAATGTGCCAGAGAGTTGACACCTGCCTTGATATATTTTTTTAATACGAGTCTTGCACTTGGTCAAGTTCCTAAGGAGTGGAAGGAGGGCAAGATTGTGCCACTTCATAAAGGAGGTGATCGAAATCAAGCATCAAACTCTAGGCCTATCTCTGTGTCAGGTGTTGTGGTTAAGTTGCTGGAGAAGCTTGTGAGAACTAGGATCCAGAGTTGTGTTGACAACAATGGTATAATCTTTGATGGATAGCATGGATTTGCTAAAGGGAGGTCATGTTTTAGTAATCTACTTACTTATTACAATAAAGTGACTGCTTCCTTGGACAGAGGAAAACGATACACAGTAATATACTTGGATTTCGCAAAAGCTTTTGATAGAGTACCTCATGATAAGTTGACAGTCAAAATAGAGCAGATGGGGTTGGATATTAGATTAGTGCATTGGATTGGAGACTGGCTGTCCGATAGGTATCAACAAGTTGTGTATGGGGGTGCAATATCCAGGAAAAGGAAAGTCACTAGTGGAGTGCCTCAGGGGTCTGTTTTAGGGCCATTACTATTTAACTTGTATATTAATGATATTGGCGAAGATTTGGATGGAGATATTCAGTTGTTTGCAGATGATGCAAAGTTGGGACGAACCATAAAGAGTAGTGAAGATGTTGTGGCCTTGCAAGAGGACTTGAATAGATTGAGTAATTGGGCAAGCAGATGGGGATGTGAGTTCAATGTTGCAAAATGTAAGGTTTTAAAATTTGGAAAACAAAGATGTGATGCAGAATTTATGCTTGGTGAGAATATATTGTTGGAAGTGGAGGAAATAAGAGATCTGGGGTGATAGTGGATAAGGATCTAAAATTTAGGGGACACATTGCCAAAATTGTGAAGACAACACAAAGACTTCTAGGAATGATGCGGAGGACACTGACGTGTAGAAATAGGGAGGTTCTTGTTCCATTGTATAAGGCTTTGATTAGGGGCTATTGTGCCCAGATTTGGTCACCAGGTTTTCAGTAAGATGAAGAGATGTTGGAAAGGGTCCAAAGGAGACTGACTAAGATAGTTTCTGACCTCTGGAATGTCGAGTATTAGGAAAGATTGAGAAGATGTAATTTGCAGAGTCTAGTGGAGAGAAGGAAGAGGGGAGATATTATAGAGACCTACAAGTTGGTAAGGGGTTGTTATAAGATCAATGGTGGAGAAGTTCTACAGAGAATAGTGGGAGATCAGGGGAGAACCAGAGGTCATCCCTGGAAACTGTATAAAGAGGGTGTGAGTAGGGGAGTGAGAGGCAGGTTTTTTTCATGCAGAGTTGTAAATGATTGGAATGCCTTGCCTGAGAGTGTGGTGTCTGCAAGGAGTTTGAGTGTGTTTAAGACACGGCATACCGTGTCTTAAACACACTCAAAACACACTCAAAAAGGACCTCCCAGATGAGTCTTTGACTCCAGAGGTCTTGTTTAATAATAATAATAATAATAATAATAATAATAATAATAATAATATATCTTTGTTTTATTGATTATGCCAAAGCATTTGATTCAATAGATCACAAGAAATTAATACATATCCTACAGAATAATGGGTTAAAAGGAAAAGATCTACATATAATTACAAATATATACTGGAATCAAATGGCCTTAATAAGATAAAAAATACATATTCTGACAACTTTGAAATCAAAAAAGGAGTAAGGCAAGGATGTGTCTTATCACCCTTACTGTACAATATATATATATTGAGCAAGTTTTTGACAATATTTCAGAGCTGAAGGGTGTAAAAGTTGGAGGTAGGAACTTCAACAACTTCAGGTATGCAGATGACACAGTTCTTATAGATGAATCTGAAGATGATCTTCAGAACTTAATCACAGAAATTTACAACAGAAGCTTAGACATGGGACTAATTATTAACCTAAAGGAAACAAAGTGCATGATTATTTCAAAAGAACCAATAAATAAGAAACTGAACATAACTGTTAACAAAAAGAAAATTGAACAGGTTCAGTCTTTTATATATTTGGGACAAATGCTTACAGACAGAGGAAATTCCCTTAAAGAAATAAAAAGAAGAATGGAGATAGCAAGAAAATGCCAGCCTTTACTGATATGAAAACTGTTCTAACATCCAAAGACATTAATATAGACACAAGAAAAAGATTAATAAAATGCTATATCTGGTCAAGCCTTCTCTACAACAGTGAAACTTGGACTCTAAATAACGAAGCAGAGAAAAAAAATTAGAAGCTTTCGAAATGTGGACCATCAGAAGAATGTTGAAAATACCATGGGCAGAGAAAATGAAAAACGAAGATGTTTTAAAGAAAGCAAAAATGAAAAGAACATTAATGAAAATAATTAAAGAGCGAAAACTTAAATATTCTGGACATCTAACTAGACAAGAAGGCATTCAGAAATTAATATTAGAAGGGAAATTGGATGGAAAAAGAGGGAGAGGTAGACCCAGGAGAATGTGGTTCAAAGACATTAAGGACTGGACTGGCTTGAATTACCATAAATGTTCCAGAGCAGCAAAAGAAAGAAAAAGGTTCCGTGACATGGTTGCCAACCTCCTTCTAGGAGATGACACTTGAAGAAGAAGAAGAGAATGGCTGACTAACATATCAAAAAGTGGTATATGGGGGATCTGAGTCTGCAAAGTTTAAGGTAACAAGTGGTGTACCACTAACTTTCAAATCCTGGTGACCAGATCTGAGCACAGAAATCCAGATGTGGTCTGATCAAAACTTTACACAATGGACCACCTTTTTATCTCTTATTGTTCTTCAATATTGCAACAATTCTCTGAGATGTCTTCATAGTCTTTGTAATATGCCTTCTGAACCTCAAATTTCTATCTACAATCACCCCAAGATCTCTGGCTTTCTCCACTTCTAGTATAACTCCACCAAGTGCATATGAAGCAGTCCATCTGTGGATCCCAAATTTCAAAACCTTACATTTAATTGAATTAAAATGACATCCTCATTCATTTGCACACCTTTCCAGCTTAATTCAAATCATCTAGAAGAGTATAAACATCAGCATTATTACTAATAGATGCTCCCAAGCTTCGTATCATCTGCAAACTCTTCATGCAACTAAATATATCCCCGTAGTCTTGTGACAATACCAGTGACAAAGACCGAACAGTATTGGTCTTTCTCATAGATATCAGAGAGTCATATATGGGGGAGCAGTATCAGTCAGAAAGCTGGTTACCAATCCAATCCATTAACCTAATATCCAAACCCACATGCTGCAACTTAAAGACCAACTTGTCATGTCATCCTGTTAAATGCCTTTGCAAAATTAAAAAAAAATTGACAGTGTATGCCTTACCTTTATTCGCTGCTTTTTTTACTCTATTGTAAAAGGTAACCGGATTACTAAAACAAGAGCGCTCTTTAACAAATCATGGTAGCCTGCATAAATAATATTGTTATTCTGTATATAAGTTAATACTATTTTTTTCCAAATCTTAACTATAGAAAAAATGCAAACAATCCTATAGTTTGATACCTCCATTCTACCACTACCATATCACAGCACATTCCCTTCAAACACATGGTGAAATTCCATTAAGTACTCAGTATTCGGAATACATCCGCTTCACTTACTTCTCATGCTTTGAGACTTCTTATCTCTTCTAGGAATAAAGCATACTGTACCAGGATTGAACACTCTAATAACAGAAAAATCTGTTTCTTCTTGGATTGCAGCACTAGTCTTTGATCATATTCAATTTTTCTCTCTTTACAATACTACACTTTGCTAGCATGAACCTTATATTCTTCATTCAACTGCTCTCCACCTCTTTCTTTATATGTCTTCCATAATCTCTTTCTAATCTGCAATTCTAGTTTTATATCTCTAGTCATCCATATGACTCTAAATTGCTTTATCTTCTTCACTCAAGGTATACAATCTACCATTCCTGTCAACAGTTATCTATTATGTATCTCCCATGCACTATTGAACTCTCTTCCTTCAAATTCTTTCATCAATTGTGTTACTGCAAGCCAATTTCAAAGTCTATGACAGTTGCTTGCTGGTGTCCAAAACCTACGGATAAACACTATTTCTGAAGATTACAACTGCAAATTCAGATGAATCAGCTTGTGGCAATTTGTATAACTGATGATTTTGAGTAGAAATAACATACACATTAAAATTTTCAAATCAAATGGAGTCATGTAATAACAATCAACAGGATAAAAGGCAAAAGGCTTCACTAATTGTGTTTGAAGGAAGCTCTTTTAGTGAAGGAATAAAGTTGCAAACTTAGATGTCTTGTAATGTCTCAAAGTTATGATTTCACATGGGGAAGAATTATTGGAAAGCTTGAAGAGGGCCACAGAATTACTGATATTGCTAGAGGATTTGAAAGTTCACGTAGCCTTGTATTCAAGCTCTTGGCAGCATTTTAAACCAATGGAGTGTGTTCCAGATATTTGCTAAGTGATCACACTCGCTCTACCACAAAGCATGAAGACTGATTTTTGGATATAACAGCAAAACATAACTGACACACCATGGCAGGTCAGCTTGCAAGTCAGCTCTATTCAAGCACAGGCATGTGGATATTTCAAAAAACTGTGGCAAGACGTCTGCAACAAGTAGGCCTATATGCCTGAAGGCAAAAAATTTATGTCCACATTTGGTTGTAGTCATGAATATTTTTTCATATACAGGTAAAAATGTAGTTCATCCTTAGCTTTTGGATTCCAGTGTAATTCCACATAAATTCCTTCTGCATTGATTCCTCTACATACCTATTCATTATCCAAGTCAGGACACATGGTCACTCTTGCCATCTGTCCTGGCTTGAAGATGTCATCCCTGCAATGGGACAGAGATGATATCTCGACCACAATCAGATTCCCTGATGCTATGAGCAAATCCAAAACTCTTGATCCTCATGTTCCCTCCATCACATGTGCCTAAGACAATTGTTCTGCAAGAAATCCAAAAATTCATTCCCTTAGTCTTGAATGCTGTCTCCTCCACCCAATTTATATTGCAGTAGTTGAAATTCCTCCATAATGATCACTCACTTTGCACTTGACAAACTAATTTGTCTATACATTTCCTACATATCACCATCTATAGTCCCTGGTCAATAGCAACATCCCACAAAATATTTTGTCTTACAAATGTCTATCTCATACCATTAGTATGAAATTAGCATTACTTCCACCATAAGAGGGCACAATTCATATCTCATCATTCAACCCATCATGTTTCTATTCCTTATCTTGCTAAAATATGCTATACCCTTGGATTTATATCCTTCTAAGTTAACCAAGTTTCACTCATACTAACAATCTTTGGATAGACTGAGTCAATCAATTCCGCAAACTTGTTCCCTTTATTTGCATACAGAAAAACAAGTACATCATCAGTATTCTTATTACCTTTATTACTCCCTACATACAGCAGTTGGCTCTACAATATAATGTACACCCTCTCATTTCTCAAACCACTATCTCAAATGAAGCCATCCCTGCTACATTCCACTCTTGCAATTATAATTTCCTTGCCCTAACACCCTCACTTGCCCAGAAAACAAAAGCCTCTCAATGCCTGCATCTTTTTTGTATTCAAATGCAATCCATCTCTTGCATACACCTCTCTTCTATCTGAAATGTATTCCATGTATCTGTATATTCCAGATCTTTCTTCCTTTCTTGCTATTATCTCATTTATCATCAGTACTCTTTTTAATTCTCCACTTAGCATTGTTATACAAGGGTAACACTCTCATTATTTTCCATCTGACACATTTTTGCTGCACAATCCTTAACATCAATCTCAAATCTCTCATTGCACAATTCATACTACCTCTCAGGTCATCAATGCAAACCTTATCATCTCCTCTACATTTTTATCAAGCTTCATTTCCACTGCCACACTCTCTATTGTACCACCTGGCAAACACTTCTTTGGCACTCTACTCTGCACACACTGAATAACCGAATCCCTATACATGATAATCTTATCAGATTCATTCTTTTTTCAGTGACATCCCTGACTCTTTCTGCTTCCAATCTCTCTCTCTCTCTCTCTGTCTTTCTCTCAATCCCCTTTCTCTCCCACTTCCTTTCCTTTCTCTCATCTCTCTTTCTTCCTTGCCTCCACACTCTCTTGACTTCCCATTCTCTCACTTGCTCTTCCTTGCTCTCTCACCTATGCTTATTCTTCATGTCACTAGCCAAACTTTCCAACCTCCTTATCTCTTCATTCACTCTCTTCAACTCAGTCTACATTCCTTCCATCTCCTTTCTTAGCAGTTTTGTTTTTCCACATATCTTACTTTTAACTGCCATTCACACACACAATCATGGCCATCAGATAAAACATCTCCCTCTGCCACACTGCAAAACATTAAATCCAAATGTACACCTTTCACATTCTCTTCACCCTATAACATGCTAGTGGAATCCACAAATTGACACTCATTTAAACACTATCTCCACTATTACTGAATCCCACGATCAAAATACTTATGTCTCCCAATTCTCTCTAACTACATTTCATGCACATGTACACATTCCCATTCCTCACCTGCCACATTTTAAACTACGTGCATACATACTACATTGCATAGCAAATTTTGAAATCGTCATTAAAGATATGAATAACATAATCTTTAAATGGTGGTGGAGTGGGAGATGTGTCAGAACTGGTGGTGCCATGATAAATACAACTGATACAACAGGACACAATACAGAGACAATAATATCCTAATAAAAGCCTACACCAATGTACAAAAGAAATCAATTTCCATGTGTAAAATTAAAAAACTAGTATTGGTACTGAAATAAACAGAATAAAATCCTTCCTCAATACTAATACTTGAAGATATATGTAGTTGTTAGACAGCTCATGTCTAACAACTACATATATCTTCAAGCACTAATGCACTTTACTTTATACACAAACTTTGTTTACACGGGTAAAGGATTACACAAGAATATAATTTATTTGTCAACTAAGATTTACTACCCTAGAAAATACATAGAAGAATGAGTTGGTTAGAATCAGCTCAAAAAGAATTCACTATGTTCTTTTGTTAAAGAACATAGTGGATATTCTTTAAGAAAATCAGCAGACAGACTATTTATGAAAATTATGCATAGGAACATAGCAAAATTATTATTATTATTATCATGCGACACCTCCAGGGAGTTCAAAGACTCATTGAGGGAGAGTGTGCCAACAGCATTGAACGATTGAAACCCTTCCAACTACTAACCACGCTCAAACTTGCTTAACTTTTTGTGAGCCATTAGTAGCAGAGGCTCTACCAATTATGACCAACCTTAAATGAGCAAAGTAATTGAGTAACAGCAAGATTTACTTAATATTGCTGTTGTGAAGTCAAGGATCTAAGATAGTGAACCAGGTTAAGTTGTAATCCCAGTAATGCATATGGTTAATCAAATTACACCTGGGAGTAATTGTGTGTGTGTGTGTGTGTGTGTGTGTGTGTGTGTGTGTGTGTGTGTGTGTGTGTGTGTGTGGGAGATGCATTAATCTTTGTTATTTCTGAGATTAGATGGTGCATTATTCTTTATAGTGGATGTGATGAGTATACCTTTCATAAATAAAGACTGAATTCTGATTATTTTGATCATGTGTAGATGAATGCTACCAAAGCATACAAGGGTAATGGCATGACATGGCAGAGATGATATCTCTGCAGGACTTGTAAAGTATGGTGTGTGTGTGTGTGTGTGTGTGTGTGTGTGTGTGTGTGTGTGTGTGTGTGTGTGTGTGTGTGTGTGTGTGTGTGTGTGTGCACAATGCATTCATTAGCAATAGAAATAACAATGGTAGCAATAGTTATGACTTGTAAATTACTGTGTGCTTGTGTGCATGTATGTGCAATGTATTCATTAACAATGGTGAGAAGTTTGATTATGGACTGAAAATAGTAAAAGGATATGTTAAAAATGTTCTGAAAGAGTGCCAGAAGTGTAAAGCAATATAGCTGACTTGCAAATGAGTAATAAAGACTATAAAAATGAAGAGATGTGTAGCATTTAGATAGGAACACAACTGCAGGGCTAAACAAAGGCTGAACAAAATGAATGAATGGAAAATGAGGAGAAAATGGCATAGTAATAGTATTGAAAGAAACAGCATGCTTAGAGAGTCTCACAATTTTCACAGAAAAAGTTCGAGTAACTGAAGAAAACTCTCATGAGTGAAGCAGCAGATATGAAGGGGGGAAAAATGAATGAAAGAAAGGGAGAAGATGAATCAGAAGAGAGTACTATATAAAGATTTTGCAGTCCTGGATGCTTGATGAGACTGACAAAATCTTGTTTTGCAGGTGTGAAGATTAAAGATGTGAGCAATGTTCTTAGAATACAAAGAGAGAAAGTGATTATCTTTTGCAGGTATGAATCATTTGGAAGGTAACAAGTACAGAATGAGAGAGCTGGTGAAAGAGTAGAACAAATAAGCAAAATTAAAGAGAGAGAGAGAGAGGTGGAGGGAATGACAAGGGCAATGTTAACAAATGAGTCAATATAGTGTCTTTGCCAAATTTAAATACTCTGCTTTATATGAATCTCCTTAGTCCAAAACATTTGCCACATTGCTGCAATACGTATGTAGACTGCCAGAATATAATCTCCATTTAACAAATTCCTCCTGCTGACACTGACAGAATTGTTTGCAATGTGATTCTTATAACATTTGAAGAATTTGAAGTCTTATTTTATCACACTTAAAAATAAATATAAGCACAGTAAAAAGGATTTACCAGTGGTTCTAATGGACATTTAAATGCTAACCATCTTCGAAGTGCCCTTGGATTATGTAACCACCATAATTCTAAGATAAAGCAGTTAGCCCTCTGCCTATAAGTATTCTTTTGTCTGTAAATTGCATGTGTTTTTTACTGGTCAGCTTGCCTGTTTGTGGAACAAAAAACCTAAATTTCCTGCAGGAAAAATCCTGTCATCTCCATATGAGACCAGCTAACTCACTTTCATTTAAAAAGCCCTTTAAGTTCTAGATGGGATTCAAACCCAGATCTTTCTAACCAAAAGGCTTTACCTATTCTGACTGAGCTATGAAGGGTCTCAATTTAGTAAAAAAAAACTTTAATTAAAATATATTTTAAATTAAAGAAGCCAAGAAATTATATTCTTGTTTAATCCTTTATCCAAGTGTAAATGTATGAAGTATCTTCACAACTAGGCTACTTATATAGAGGCTAATGACTTTACATTAATTGCCTTAGTATCTCATGATGCAAAGCACACCTCCTTTAGGGTGTCTATAATGCTATGCATTATGGGAAGGGCCACTACTTAGACCAGTTTTGACCATTTATATCAGGTAAAAAGGAAAGGGATGTTCATCATAGACCTAGAGTAGTTAGTATAGGTTTGCAAGAGAGAGCCTGATAGTAATAGGAGAAAGAAAAGACAGACAGACAGATAGCATGAGAGAGAGGCCTCAGCTCTTTTACATCATCATATAGCCAAAGGTTATAATTTTTTTCTTTTTCGCAAGTCTCATGCAGATGAATGATCAAAAGACCAATTGAAACTAAAGTGCAAAGATGACTGATATGGAGGGTGTGAGTAGGGGAGTGAGAGGCAGGTTTTTTTCATGCAGAGTTGTGAATGATTAGAATGCCTTGCCTGAGAGTGTGGTGTTTGCAAGGAGTTTGAATGTGTTCAAGGCATGGTATGATGAGCTGTGTGTGTGTGATAAAAGGACCTCCCAGATGAGTCTTTGACTCCATGAGGTCTTGGGGTAATAAAAATAATTTCTGTTGGGCCATATCCCATGCAGATTGCTTGCCTCACTTTGTTGCCATTACTGTTCTCCTAATTCTTATGATTATACTGACTTCTGATTATGTGTCTCTGAAAATCTTCTTTCAGATCTTAACAGAGTTTGGATGTCTGCAATTGGTGGTGCACAATCACTGATAATTTATGTGAAAGTATTTTTTACAGGGGTGCTTAAGGGTCAAAGCTGTATAACTGAGAGGAGACCTCCACATAGCCTTTTAAAGGAATGCGGAGAACCGAGCAGGGCTTCTGACCTAATGTCCAATCCTCACCACCTCGTTGTGCACCCTGTTGGGCATCTACTTAGATACTGAACAAACGAAGATGGGCTGGCAATTTGGGACTTAGCCGACCAAATTGTATTCTTATTGGTTAAACCAAAATAAAAAAATGATGGTACAACATGACAAAATTTCATGCCTGTGGAGCGTTGCCCAGTTAAACAAGGCCCCCCGTTGTTTTCGCCAGAGAACCAGGGCGAACAGCGAAAAGTCAGCTACTGGAACAAATCTGAAAATAAACCCCAACTCAACATCACCAGAGTTAAAGATCGGTACTATCAACATAAGAAGCCTGAATGGCAAAGAAATGGAGCTAGCTGAGGAATTAGATAAGTACCAGATCGACATAATAGGGTCAAATGTTGTCTGAAACAAAAAAGACCAAAACCGATGAGATCTTTCTGAGCAATAAATACAAAATGTTATATTCAAAGGTTGTCTGAAACAAAAAAGACCAAAACTGGTGAGATCTTTCTGAGCAATAAATACAAAATGTTATATTCAGGCAATGACAATCAAGGAAAAGAAGGAGTAGCCATAGTATTCAACACAAAATACGAGGCTAATCTTCTTGAATGGCAGGCAGTCTCAAGTAGAGTAATGTGGGCAAATATGAGAATGGGGAACTGGACAATGAGACTTATTTGTGCCTATGGCCCCATAGAAGGTTCTACTAAGGTAGAAGTGGAGGAATTTTTTGAGGCTTTAGAAAAAGCAACTGACACAATGAAAAATGAAAAGTTGGTCCTTGTTGGGGATCTAAATAGCAGAGTAGGAAATGATTGTGAGACATACAAAAATATTTTGGGAAATTTTGGTGAAAAGAGCAAAGCTAATAATAATGGCAAATATCTGTTGGATTTCTGCACAGGACATGGACTGGTTATTACTAACACCATGTTCCAACATAAAATGTGCACAAATTCACATGGAGAGAAGAGGCTAGGAATAAGAAAAGTCTCATTGACTATGTTATTGTTGATAGTGATGTTTTCTCCCTGGTGCAGGACACCAGAGTGTACAGAGGATTTGAAATTGGAAGTGAACACTATTTAGTCTTGAGCAGGATAAAATTGAATTTCATATTGAAAAGAATAACATGTAAGAAAGTTTTAAAGCGAATAAAAGTTGAGCAGCTCTCAGATGTGAACTGTGGACTAGAATACACAAAGATTATTGAAGAAAAAATGAAAGACTTTGAGAACAGGAATCAAACCTTGGAGATTCAGTGGCAAACTCTGAAGAAAATATTGATTGATTCTGCCAGAGAGGCATGTAGTGAGGTTGTCTGTAAGGATAAAAAAATCAGAACTCCCTGGTCGACACAGGAAGTTAAAGAGGCGGTGAAGAAAAAGAAGAAAGCATACCAAAAGTTCCTGTCAAATAAGTCAGTTTGTGCTCTTAGAGAATATAGAGACAAATGCAAGAATGCTAAACACTGTGTAAAACTAGCTAAACAAAAGTCATGGGAGGACTTTGGCAAGAATATAGAAAATAAATATCAAGAAGGTGGAAAAATATTCTGGAGGTTGTTGAAGAAGCTTAAGAATGGAGGAAATAGTGCTGTAAAAGGAATTAGAGATGATAAAGTTGACATGAAAATGGGAGAAAAAGATATCCTTGAAGTATGGAGTAATTACTTTGAAAAACTGCTAAATGAAACAAGCAGTGATGAGAGCACAGTGGTAAAAAACACTGACCAGGCATGCAGTCAGGAATACATATCCATACATGAAGTAGAAAAAGCCATCAAAGGCTTGAAATGTGGAAAGGCAGCAGGAGTAGATGATATTCGACCTGAAATGCTGAAGTATGGTGGTATAAGAGTCTTACAGTGGCTGCACTGCATAGTTCAGAAAGCCTGGACAGAGGGACGAATTCCCAATGATTAGAGTAGAGCTCTCATAGTACCCATATATAAAAAGGGAAATAAAACTGCATGTGAGAATTACAGAGGTATTTCCCTACTGAGTGTTCCTGGCAAGATCTATGCAAGTATACTTGAGAAATGGTTGAGAAGAATTGTGGAAGAAAAGCTTGGTGAAGAACAAGCTGGATTCAGACCAAATAGAGGCTGTCAGGATCAGATTTTCACTTTACGACAAATAGCCGAGAAGGCATGGGAATATAACAAAGATCTGTATTTAAGTTTTGTCGATCTGGAAAAGGCATATGACAAGGTGCCAAGAGAGAGAGAGAAGCTATTCAATATGCTGCAGTTATATGGTGTCAATGGGGCATTATATCAAGCAATACTTAATCTTTATTTGAGTTGTAAGTCAGCAGTTAGAATTGAAGGAAGTACAGGAAGATGGTTTAATGTTAAATCTGGTGTGAGACAAGGATGTACATTATCCCCTCTGTTATTCATTATCTATATGGATCACATTATGAAGGAAAGTGGTATTAAACATGATATCAAAATTGGAGATGTTAATGTCAGCTCTTTGCTTTATGCAGATGATGTTATGCTTTTAATAAATCTGCTACAAGTCTGCAAGATTCTCTGACTAAATTGAGTAACTGTTGTAATAGATATGGTATGAAGGTCAGCAATAAAAAGACAAAGACAATGAAAATAGGCAGAATCATTGAAAATGTCAGTTGTGTTGTGAATGGAGAACCTGTGGAACAAGTAAAACATTTCAGCTACTTAGGCACGATTTTTACTGAAGATGGTAAATTAAATATAGAAATAGACGACAGAATCAACAAAGCTGGTATGGTGGGAAGTCAATTGAATAAATTCATATGGAATAAGAGAGAAATTAGTCAGAACACTAAATTAGCTGTATACAAGACAGTGTTCAAACCAGTTTTAACTTATGGATCTAAGAGCTGAGTCAGAAGTAAAACACTTGACCAAAGACTAGAGACCACAGATATGAGAGTCCTGAGAAAGATTATAAGTGTGAACAGACATCAATGGCAATATCATATTAAAAACGAGGATGTTAGGAAAATGCTTAACATTGTCAGCATCCAGGAATGCGTTAGCAGAGCTAATCTCAGGTGGTATGGTCACTTAAACAGAATGGGCGAGGAAAGATTAGCAAAACAAGTGTTCTCTGCCAGGTTGGCAGGAAAACGACCCAGAGGAAGACCAAGATATAGGTGGATTGATACTGTACAAAGTGCTTTAGACTATAGAAATATAAGATCTGATAATGTTGGAGTCTTGACAAGTAACAGACTGATTTGGAAGAAAATTGTAGATAGGAAATTAATAATAATGTAATTTTTTTCATGTAGAACTGTCATATCCTGTACACCCCTTGAGGCTACATGGCATTAATTTGATGATGATGATGATGATGTATTTTTTACATGAAGTTTTCTTGTTCTGTTAAGACTTTTCAGTTATATGTTCTGTTTATATGTTATATGTTCAGTTATATGTTTATTGTATTACTTCTGCCTATTTTTTGTGATTTTGTTTTGTATTTTTGATATTTTTTGAATTTTTTTGTGGGAGATTTCAACCACAGTAACCATTTTTCAGTGATGTCTTTCATGATAGAATGTTGGGAAAATTTATAGAATAGGGACATGCAGTAGGGATGAAGGACTTGTGGGACAGGTTTCCCACACAGATCTCTGTCCAAGAATGGATTCAACAGTGCCCCACTTTGCAAACTACTATATTTATACTTCTTTCATGCACAATCCAGCAGTGTAAGCAGTAACAGGTATTTGCCAGCTGATTGGGAGGCCACCCAAAGTATTACCAACAAGTTCATATCTTCACACTTCACAGTAAAAGTACTATCACGAAAATGCAAATGTTATGAAAATGAAATTTTCCATGTATGAGTAGTACACTAAGCTTGCCAACAAATTCTTTTAAATCTTCAACAGTTTCACTGTCATGGCAAAGCTTTTCTTAAAAATGTGGAATTTTTTTTTTTTAAATATTGCTCACCCATGAAAGGTTATTTGCAAACCTATAGTACATTTTTGTAACATGGGCAGGTTAAGGATTTTTTTTTTTCTATTTTTATTATTTACATTTTTTTCCAATTTTTATTATTAATTTTTTTTTCAATTTTTATTATCAATTTTTTTTGTATTTTTAACTAAATAAATTTTTTTATATAGTCCACACCCTGCTCTAGAGACCAAACATATAACTTTTTCAAGCCATTTCAGGCTTCCAATAAGCAGGATGGTGGAGTCACACTGGCAGATGAAATATATCTCTCACCAAAAGATAATTCCAAACATCCATGCCCATGGTGGGATTCAAACTTGCAGCCTGTTGATTGGAAAGCAGGCATGCTAACCAGGCCAGCATATGTACAAACATATGAAAATTGATCTTACCTTAATACACCTGATGAAGCTAGATGATCGACTTTGTAGATTTTTCATCAGAGCACCAACTGATATCCTAAACTGCGTTGCTGTGGTTGCTGGCCGCTTTAATGTTGTTCTCCTTGGATTACCTACATGTGTGTGTATGTATATATATATATATATATATATATATATATATATATAGACACATAGAAAGTGTAAAAAAAAAAAAATAAATAAAGCAATTATTGTATTACTTCTGCCTTTTGTTATTAGTCACTTATTGTACTAAAATGAAATTCCATATCCAACTTCCTCTGCTTGGCTAGTACAAGCAGTGGAAGCATATGTTCATAATTATTCATGGTGGTATTTGTAAAAAGGCAATGCCTACATTTTGTTTTACAACCCATGAGGATTGTGTGTGGGCATAATATAATAATAAAAGTAATTTAATTATTACTTCCTATATTTCACCCAGGTCACACAAGGATTTACAGGAATTTTCAGGGATTAACATGCAAGTGAACAAAAACCTGACATGAGTAAGGGGGAAAGAACAAGATGTGGCTTTGCAGGAGGATGATGAGTAGCAAGCAAGTAGGATAATCAAGTTCAATGTTGCAAAGTATAAGGTTTAAAATTCAGAAAGCAAAGATGTGATGCAGAGTATACAATTGGTTAAGATCCTTACAGGAAATGGAGAAGGGATCTAGGGTTAATGGTGAATAAGGGCCTAAAATGTGAGGATCACATTACTAAAATTGTGAGGATATTGCAATGGATTATGGCAATGATGTGGAGGATGTTGACATGTAAGGAGGTTATGGTGTGCTTGAATAAGGCCTTGATCAGACCACATATGGATATGGATGCAAAGAATTAGTTCCCTGGATTTCAAAAGGATGAAGAATTATTGGAAAGGATCTAGAGACAGTTAATTAAGATATTTTTTTCTCATCCCCGGAATGCTGAATATGAAGAAAGATTGAGTACATACAATTTCTTGACAACAGGAGGAATATAGGGATATGATTGAGACACATAAGTTGGTAAGGTCTATTACAACTTTAACATAAAAGAGATTTTCATAGAATGGAAGGGAGGGAAATAGGGAAGAACAAGAGGCCATATGGAAACTGTGTAAGGAAGGTATGAACATGGGGGAGGGAGAAGGAGTAGTTTTTTTTTTAACACGTTCGCTGCCAACTATGAGTATACTCATAGTTGGTATATGTGTCTCACAAGCCAACTACGAATATACTCGTACATCAACTCATATACTGTTCTTGAAGAACTTAAAGTGCTTGGCATGCAGTAACAAACTATGCCTGAGGAGCGTGGCAGCGAATGTATTAAAAAAAAGAGTGGTGGGTGATTGGAATGCATTGTATGATGAGAAGGTGTGGCAGTTATTGAGTTAAGGCAGTTAAGAGCACGACTCTTACACATTGACACCATGGAAGTTTTGTATGATGATGATAATAACAATAAGATGAGTAAGTGTGCCAGATTGCTTGCCTGGAAGGGTTGGATTTTTTTTGTCCCCTGATACAACAGGGAACAACACATATGTTTGACAATAAAGGATCTGCACAGGGGCAGACTATGTTTGAATAAGTATGAAAATGTGTATTTAGAGACATCTTACAATGGATAGAACATGCTGAATCAGAGAAGCTGAAGATGTTGTGGAATATGGAAGGGGAAGGGATGGCCATAAATATAGAAATCAACTGTAAAGGAAGAATGATAGTTGAAACTACCGAGCGAGGAGGGAGTAACAGTTCAACTTCACAAAGTGGGAAATAAGACTAAGGCTACAAATTATAGGTTAATCTGTGTTTGCTGTTGAGGTGTTAGAGAAGTTGGTGAGGACTAGGATGCAGAAGTGAGTTGATTATAGTAGTATTTTTTATAATGGGCAGAAGAGGTGTTTGTTTGTTGTTGGGAGTAGTCATGTTTTAGCAATCTGCTTATGAATTACAACAAGTTGACGAATTCGTTTGATAAAGGGGATGCATATGAGGTGGTGTACTTCAATTTTTCAAAGGCCTTTGGTAGACTGCCACATGACAAGCTAGTAGCTAAACTGAAACAAATGGGATTAGATAACAAACTAGTGAACTGGATAGCTGATTGGTTTTCAAACGGTATTAGCAGGTTGTGTATATGGAGGAGTGGTATCCCAAAAGAGGAAGGTCACTAGTGCCACAGGAATCTGTTTTGACCATTATTATTATTTAATTTGTATGTTAATTACATAGGTACTAGCTTAAAGGGGATATACAGCTGTTTGAGGATGATGCAAAGTTGGGAAGAACCATGAGAAGTAGAGCAGATGTTGTAACCTTGTAGGAGGATTAATAGACTATAAGAGTGGACGAATGAATAGAGCTATCAGATTAAAATTGCAACGTGCAAGGTCTTGAAATTTAATAAGCGAGGTTGTAATGCAGAGTATACAATTAATGGAGAAATTTTGAAGGAGGTGGAGAGATGAAAGATATGGGAGTCATGGTGGACAGAGACTCGAAGTTTAGGGAATTCATTTTTTTAGAAATTTTTTACAATTTTCTAAAATTGTAATAACATCTGAATGAATCATGGCAAGAATTAGCAGGATACTGACATGCAGAAGCAAAGAGGTTATGGTTCCATTGTATAAGGATTTGTTCATGCCACATATGGACTATTATGTGAACATTTGGTTCATAGGTTTTCAGGGGGATGCGGCTATATTGCAGAGGGCCCAGAGAAGGTTTACAAAGTCAGTGTCATGTCTATGGAATGTCAAATATGACATTCCATAGAGATTGAGGGAATGCAACTTATGGAGCCCTCTGAATAGAAGAAGAGGGAATACAATTGAGACATATCAGGTAGTAAGGGGTTGTTTACCAGATTAATGTGGAGGAGATTTTTCATAGAGTAAGGGGGAGGCAAAGAGCAGAACTAGAGACCATCCCTAAAAGGCGTGAGCAGTGGAGTGAGAAAAAGTTCTTTGCATGGAGAGTGATTGATGAGTGGAATGCATTTGCCTGAAAGTGTGGTGAGTATGGAAACTGTGAATAAGTTTAAGGCATGGTTCAATGATTTTTTGCATGTGTGAGCACGGACCTCCTGCGATAAGTCCTTTGACACCATGGAGATCAGATGTCAATAATAATAATAATATAGGATTAATCTGCATTCTAGATATGCCCTGCTTTATGTTCCAGATGCAATAAAAATTAAGGAAATGAGCTGGTTGTCTTAACATATGCAGCTTATCTCAGAATGAAAATCGCTGGTTTTAATGAAACACTCGACTAAAGATGATTTAGCAAGAACATAAATTGAACAGTAATGTATATCCAGAAAAGAAAGGAAGGACAAAGTCAGAAGAAGAGGAGAAGTATCTCCAATGATAGCAGAAGAATTACGTCCAGTCAGAATAAACATCAAAATCAGATGGACAAGACTTTGAAAGCACATGGAATAAGATGGAGATAAGCATACAGCCCTTCAATTTGTGACCGGGAAATGAAAGATTGTGTTTGTGGAAGAAATGAAATATTTAAGATCAGTCAGTGAGTGCAAGAAATAATCATTACTGGAAAAAGGACAATTAGGTTATTTTAATGTAGAATGGAAGAAAGAATCTAGCAAGAAAAATAAAGGATTTCCCACCCCCATAAACATGCACACATCCAATGTCAATCTCATCCAAGAATGGTATCAAGAAAACCATCAAGAAAACAAGAATAAGAGCTAAAGACGATAACTAATAATTAAGGAATTGACAGCGTACACTAGAAATATAAAATAAATAAACTTTAATATATACTTTCCGATATTTCGGCAAACGTCACGTTGCCATCTTCTTGGGAACTTATTATAAAGACACGTGCACACAAGTACTACATAACAGCAAATGAGAACAGAAGCTAGGAAGTTAACGTTTTCCTAAAGTCCTGATGGTTCCCCCTGGTGGGCTATATTGGTAGTTCTTGGCCTTTGGGCTGAAGTTCTTCTGATAAATGTTTCCCAAATTTGGGACAGTCTCATGCATCCAAATTTGTTGAGGTTTGGCATGTTCCTAAGGGCTGAGGCTGATTCCATGAATAGTCTTTCATATTTGAACTTGCTGCGGTGTATTACTGTGGCTTTCTTCCATCTTATTCTGTGGAGAGTATCCAGAGCATGGTCTGCAAGCCCAGAGTGGCTGTACTTGTGAAATCGGATGTAATCCTTGTGTTCTGAAATTCTGATATTTGCTGTCCTGCCTGTTTGGCCAAAGTAGGACAGTTTACAGCTGCAAGGGACCTGGTATACACCAGGTAGGTCTAGGGGAAGTGGTTGGTCTTTAGTGGAGCGGATAAGGGATGCCAATTTTCTATGTGGTCTGTAACAGGTGGTCAAGTCATGCTTTTTTAAGATTTTATTGATTTTTTCCGAGGTGCCTCGGATGTAGGGAATGGTGATGGAGCTAGAATAATCTTTTTTGGGAAGGGGAGGGGGTGGTGGGTTGTGGATTACTGGGTTAAGTATTCTTTGGATTTTTTGGGGGGGGGGTAGCCATTGGCTGAGAAAGTGTCATGGATGTGATTTAGTTCAGTGGTTAGGGCTTGATCATTTGAACAGATTATTTTTGCCCTGTTGAATAGTGTCTTAATAACTCCATATTGTTGTGGGGGGGGGGGTGATGGGATTGTTGGTGAATGTATCTGCCTGTATGGGTGGGTTTTCTATAAACTGAGAAAACCAAGGTTCCATCAGGTTGGCGGGTGACTAGTGTGTCTAGGAAGGGGAGGTTATTGTTTGCCTCTTTTTCCAGGGTGAACTTGATTCTAGGGTGTTGGTTGTTTAAGTGTGTTAGGAAGGAGAGGAGTGAATCTGGGCCATGTGGCCAAATAGCGAACACATCATCAACGTAGCGAAGCCATATGGTAGGTTTTTGTGGGGCTGAGTTTAAGGCTTTCTCTTCAAAAGTCTCCATAAAGAAGTTAGCCAAGGGTGGGGAAAGTGGTGAACCCATGGCTGTCCCCTCTATTTATTTTTATGTAGAATTTTTCCTGCCAAACGAAATAGCCTGAGTTCATTGTAAACTGAAATAGGGCTGAGATATCAGGAGGAAATTTAGCTTGGATTAGCTCTAAGGTTTCTTTGAGGGGGATATTCGTGAATAAGGAGGAGACATCAAAACTGACCATTATGTCATTATGTTGGAGTGTGAGGTTTTCTATACTGGCTTTGAAGTGGGCTGAGTTTTTTATGTGTGATGGTGTGTTGCCAGTATAGTGTGAGAGCACTTTGGCTAAATGCTTGGCTAGTTTGTAAGTGGGGGAATCAATGCCATCCACTATGGGATGTAATGGCACATTATCTTTATGTATTTTTGGGAGCCCATATATGCGGGGGGGGGGGGGTCTAGAGTTATAGGGTTTCAGTCTGTTGGTAATCTCCACAGGCCAAGAAGTAACCTTCTTAAGGAGCCTATGGAGTTTTCTAATTTGAGAGTTGGTGGGATTATATTCAATACGGAGGTAAGTGGATCGATCTAATAGTAAGGCCTTGAGCTTACCTGTGTAGTCATTAAGATTGAGTACCACAGTGGCGTTCCCCTTATCCACTTTGGTGATCACTATTTCTTTGTTTCTCTTCAATTCTTGTAGTGACTTGTATTCACTAATGGATAAGTTGGATTTCGGAGGCTTTGCTTTTGTGAGAACACAGGCTACATCCAATCTGATATCAATGGCAATGTGTTTTGGGAGGTGGCGAATCCCGCGTTCAATTTGGATCATTAATTCCTCAGCCGGTAATTTCTTAGGAGCAATGGCGAAGTTGTGACCACGTGACAGAGTGTTGAGTGCTTCAGGCTTCAGGTTAATTGACGAAAGGTTAACTACAGTGTTGGTTTGTAGTTTAGGTTTGGGCGCCGAGTTCTTTATTAATTTATCAAACTTGTTGATATGTCGGCTCTGTATTCGTTCGAAATCTTTATTAGCCGCCGTACATGAGACGTCATGTAGGACTGACCAAAGCTCGTGATTCAGCATATGTGAAAGCTCATTTTCTAGCGCTAATATAGCTCTGTTTATGTCAGCTAGGGAATCGCGTGTAGCAGTAATTTGCTCCCGAAGTAAAGCCTGGCTAGCCTTTATGTAGTACTTGACTACATAGTACTACATAACTGTACTACATAGTGCTACATAACTGTACGACAAGTACTACATAACTGCTGTTATGTAGTACTTGTGTGCACGTCTTTATAATAAGTTCCCAAGAAGATGGCAACGTGACGTTTGCTGAAATATGAGAAAGTATATATTAAAGTTTATTTAATTTATATTTCTGGTGTATGCTGTCAATTCCTTAATTATTAGTTATCATGTATAACCAGTGTATAAGCCTCTCAACAAGAATAAGAGTTAAAGACATGTTAACATATCTGTATTAACACATGTATTAAAGCAACATAATTTGACAATGTGACTTAAGCATTTGCTTTGCCTCTAGTTGAGGCAAAGTTGAGAAAGTGGGTGATTTGCATAGTTTGTTTCTGTGTTTTTTTTGTTTTTTTTTTTTAGAAAAGTGAACACTACCTCCATATGAGAAAGAATTCAAAGGACTGTGTAAGTGATGGTCCACATTTGAATGACTGATAATAGCATAAATGTGATATATCAGGAAACTGAAGTTGTTGGGAAAAGGAGAAATAAGATGCAACAGGGTTGGCCTTAGTATGATGTGATCTTCATTCCCAAGTTCTAGACATGATTAGAAAACTCATAACTTTCCTGCCAAACTTACTTGAAAAATGAATATGAATCTGAAGTTCTCAACTGCAGTTGGGATTTTTATGAATTACAGCCAAAGCAAATAAGGCTTTGAGGCCACATTCAGTTAACAGACTGTATTATATATATGTTAACTTCATATGTTCATCTGCCATTTTGCCTGTTTTGAAGGATGTAAAACCCAAGTTTCAGAGAAAGGAAAACCATGCACCTCTATATGAGACCAGCTATCCTACCCTCAGTTGAAATGAACTTATAAAAAATGAAGTTTCCCTCTGGTTGTAAAGACCAGCATCCCAGATAGTTGGTCTTTCCCAACCAAAAGGAATGATAACAAATTAGCTATCATGCAAGAGCATATGTATATAATAATGAGAGGAGCGATTATTAGAAAATTAAAAGATAGCATTGAAAATAACATATTTTGGATATCTAGAGAAGAAATAAATCATTAATGCTTGAGAAAAATTATGAAATTAGGCAGAAAATGCTCAGGAAGAAGTGTTGGAAAGGTAGTAACCAGTTCATAAAAAATATGGAGGGCATCAACTCTAGAATGGAACTGAATATGGCATTAGATCTGAGGGAGGAGGAGGAGGACAAATTTGCAGAGAAGATAGGTGAAATTTCTCATATAATTGCTTAGTAAAGAATTTATTAGTGTATAATTATTGAGATGAGTGGAATTTTAGGTGTTCAGTGAGATATGGTTATAGTCCATTGAATGAATCATGTTAAATTAGGACATCATTTTCACTGTAACAAAACTATTTATATGAAAGAATGTTTCTCTGATGCTGTCTTAAATAGAATATAGCTTTGATGTAGTTAATTGATTTTATTTCATTTATTTATTGTAATTTTATTTTATTTTCATTAGAAGTCAGGCCAGTAGAATAACCGTTGATCAAATCATTGTCTCTTCAGCATACTATGTGAAATGCCATTTAGCATGTCTCTGTGCATATATATATATACATATATGTGTATACATATTCAGATGATGACCTTAATATGAAGGTTGAAACATTGGGAAATTAAAATAATTATTTATAACACGGTTGCAGAGTCCATAATTTGTGTAAAATGATTCTGAAATATTGAAGTAGCTGAGACTGGTGATAATTTCAACTACCTGAAATATTCAGGTATCTGAGATAACAATAATGGGTGACTTTAATTATGGAAACATTGATTGGAAGTAAGAAAGAAAATGCACAAATAAGGAGAATGAATAACTTGCACTGATTACAGCTAACTACATTACACAACATTTAGGAGAGGCAACATAAAGGATGGATATGTTTGATTTAATAATGTCTCATATGGTGATAACAGATGAAGCTGTTATGAGGCAACCGGTTGGTGAAAGTGAATATGTGGTTTGGACAGAAAAAAAAAAAAACTAAACCAAAGAGATGTGTGGAATTACAGAACAAGTGACTGTGACAAACTAAGGAAACAGACTTGTAACTTGCTATGGCATGATCAGTTGAAGTGCAGAGAGATTAGTAATGCCTAGGACTGTTTGAGACCAGTTATTAATGGTACTGTCAGATTGTATTTATTCCTAGCGCTAGAAGGATAAATACAGAGGGTTTAAATGGACGAATCAATGAAATTATGCAGGAGCTGTGCAGAAAGAAAATGCCATGGTGTCTGCAAGGAGTGGAGTTTGAATGTGTTCAAGGCATGGTATGATGAGCTGTGCATGTGATAAAACGGACTCCCAGATGAGTCTTTGACTTCATGAGGTCTTGGGGTAATAATAATAATTACCTTAATCTTCCACCCAATCTCACAGCATTATTAACATCAGATTAGTAATGCCTAGGACTGTTTGAGACCAGTTATTAATAGTACTGTCAGATTGTATTTATTCCTAGCGCTAGAAGGATAAATACAGAGGGTTTAAATGGACGAATCAATGAAATTATGCAGGAGCTGTGCAGAAAGAAAATGCCATGGGAAGATATAAAAAACAATGTGTCCATGTCCAGAGAATTCTACAGTTATGTGGCTATCAGAAAAAAAGGATGAATATGGAAGACAGGTTTGGTTGCTGAAGATGGCACATGGACTTATGGAGAAATTATACTTCATTGAAGTTACAGTAGAAATGTTCAATAAGTATTTTGTCAGTGCATTTTAAGTTAGTGAGGGGTAGGAGTGCTACTGAACAATAATGTGAAAGAAAAAGAGATACCTGAAGATCAAGAAAGTGAAGTGTTTGATATCTTTGATATATCAGTGTTTAACAGCCTGATGTTAATAATGCTGTGAGATTGGGTGGAAGATTAAGGTAATTATTATTATTACCCCAAGACCTCATGAAGTCAAAGACTCATCTAGGAGTCCGTTTTATCACATGCACAGCTCATCATACCATGCCTTGAACACATTCAAACTCCTTGCAGACACCACACTCTCAGGCAAGGCATTCCAATCATTTACAACTCTGCACGAGAAAAACCTGCCTCTCACTCCCCTACTCACACCTTCTTTATACAGTTTCCAGGGATGACCTCTGGTTCTCCTCCCGATCTCCAACTATTTTCTGCAGAACTTCTCCAGCATTGATCCTATAACAACCCCTTACCAACTTGTAGGTCTCTATCATATCTCCCCTCATCCTCCTGTCCAGACTCTGCAAATTACATCTTCTCAATCTTTCCTCATACTTGACATTCCAGAGGTCAGAAACTACCCTAGTCAATCGCCTTTGGACCCTTTCCAACATCTCTTCATCCTTCTGAAAACCTGGTGACCAAATCTGGGTACAATAGTCCATGTGTGGCCTAATCAAAGCCTTATACAACGGAACAAGAATCTCCCTACTTCTACATGTCAGTGTCCTCCGTATCATTCCCAGAAGCCCCTAAGTGATGTGTCCCCTAAATTTTAGATCCTTATCCACTATCACCCCGAGATCTCTTATTTCCTCTACTTCCAACAATATATTCTCACCAAGCATAAATCCTGCATCCCATCTTTGTTTTCCAAATTTTAAAACCTTATATTTTGCAACATTGAACTCACATCCACATTTCCATGCCTAATCACTCAATTTATTCAAGTCTTCTTGTAAGGTCACAACATCTTCACTACTCTTTATGGTTCGTCCCAACTTTGCATCATCTGCAAACAACTGAATATCTCCATCCAAATCTTCGCCAATATCACTAATATACAAGTTAAACAGTAATGGCCCTAAAACATACCCCTGAGGCAACCACTAGTGACTTTTCCTTTTCCTGAATATTGCTTCCCCATACACAATTTGTTGATACCTATCAGATAGCCAGTCTCCAACCCAATGCATTAATCTAATATCCAACTCCATCTGCTCTAGTTTGACTATTAATTTATCATGAGGTACCCTATCAAAAGCCTTTGCGAAATCTAAGTATATATATTACTGTGTATCCTTCTCCTCTGTCCAAGGAAGCAGTCACTTTATAGTAATAAGTAAGTAGATTACTAAAACATGAACTCCCTTTCAAGGGTCTGAAAACATATGTTAGAAGGCTGGTTCAAGATAGAATACAAATTAAGATAGAAATGAACAGAAAACTTCCTAGAGAGAGCATCATGGGTTTGTTAAGGGGAGATTTTTGTTTTAGTAACCTGGTTACATGTTATAATAGGATGGTAAGTGTAGTGAGAAAGGAAGATAGTTACGGAAATTTTTCTCAATTTTGCAAAAACAAAACCTAACCACACTCTTATCCAACTTCCAGGGATGGCCTCTTGTTCTGCTCCCTCTAGGCAAGTGCTGAAACATTTCCCCTTTAACAATCCTATAAAAGTCTTTAAGAATCTTAAATGTAACTTATGACATATCTCCCTTTTTTGCCTATCAAGAACTTTTACAAGCCACAAAATCTCAATCTATTCTCATAGGGAGCATTCCACAGACCACTCACCATCTTGTTCACTCGCCTCTGGATCCTCTCCACCACTTCCTTATCCCCAAGAAACCGACATGACCAGATGTGATCGTATTAAGGTTGTATAAAGAGAAATGATAACTGCCTTATCTCTGCTTGCCAGTGTGTCTGTCAATAACTAAGTAATCCTGTGAGCTATCCTGGCTACTTCTGCAATATGTCCTCTAAACTTCATCTCTCTATCTACTACTACCCCCAAATCCCTGTCTTCATCAAGTTCCTGGAGCACAGTTCCCTCAATGTAGTACACAGCTTGTAATCTTTGTATCTCAAAATGAATTATTTTACATTTTTTCACATTAAATTGACATCAATTATGTTTTGCCCATATTGTCAGCCTATTCAAATTATCCTGCAAAGCTCTCTGCATCATCTTGAATTAACTATTATTCTACCCAACTTTGTATGATCAGCAAACAACTGAATACACCATTGAAATTATTTCCTATATCATTTATGTACAAATTAAATAGCAGTGGTCCAAGCACAGAGCCCTGTGGCACATCACTAGTCACCTGCTTTCTCCTGAATTCTACTCCTCCATATACTACTTTTTGGAGTCTGTCCATCAACCATCCTCCCGTTTATCCATATCATCTCAATTTGTTGCAGTGTGCATAACAGCATTCATGTGGTATCCTGTCAGATACCTTTGCAAAATCCAACAGTATCATCACGTATGCCATTGTCGGTCCCAAACCTGGATGAGAAAGGAGGAGGGAGAGGAGTAACAACCTCATGAAAAAAACCTGGATTCAGCTGGCTCAGCTGATAGCACCAAGAAAGGGCCTGTTATCAGGGTTATGCAAATGACGAAGAGGTCAACAGCCATTACATCGGAATGACCTTGAGTTCCAAAGGTTGAATGGGTGGATGAATTTTCTTCACTGACATCTATACTCCAGAGGAGTGGTCACATAGGCATCTGTCTCCATGTTTGCAGTAGCCTTTTAAAAGGCTGGTAGAAGCAAAAAAAATGCATTTCCCAAGACATCTGGTCAGCATGGGAAATTAGACCATCAACCTCTCCCAAATGCCAAAAAGGAGAAAGACCATACTGCTCAAGGTCAAATGGGGCAAAGACTGGATTTGTCTACTCCTTCCCAGCAATATGATGGTGCTGTCTTAAACCACCCTTGGTAGGCAGAAGCCAATGAAGCAGGGAAAATAATTCAACAGGACAATAAATTCGCAAACAAGACAAAATACCACAAAAGGAAATACTACTCTATAACTTAAATAACACATAATGTAAGAACACTGGGAACTCAAGATTGAATAGAAGAACTTGAAAATCAACTGAACAAGATAAATCGGGACATGATTGGACTATCAGAAGTTTAAAGAAAAGAGGAAAATTGTCTTA
Organism: Typopeltis vanoorti; assembly: GCF_054136105.1. NCBI lineage: Eukaryota > Metazoa > Arthropoda > Arachnida > Uropygi > Thelyphonidae > Typopeltis > Typopeltis vanoorti. The sequence goes on from NC_143563.1 coordinate 87,653,360, forward strand.
CACTACATTCAGGCAATACGCTTAACTGGAAAGAACCAGAAGATTCAAGATCAAAAGGGGTTGGCTTTCTTGTTAGCAAACAAATTTTGGATAGAATATTATTATTATTACTACCCCAAGACCTCATGGGGTCAAAGACTCATGTGGTAATAGACATATCTACCTATAAATGTTTATCTGATAAAGTAACTTTTGCGAAATTAAAAATTAATGACAGAACATATATCAAAATAATACAGGTTTATAGCCCAACAAGTGAAAGTGATGATGAAATGGAAATATTTTATGACGATGTCAAAAAAACAATAGATGAAGACAAGTGTTAATATACAATAGTCATGGGAGATTTCAATTCTAAATTAGGAGTCAAGAGGGATGGAATGATAATGAAATGAGTAGGAAAATATGGATTAGGCTTTTGGAATGAAAGGGGAGACAGGCTGATCAACTTCTTGCAACTGACAAACTTCAAAGCTAAGAAAACTTTCTTCAAAAAGAGATCCAAAAGAAGATGGACTTGGCTGAGCGGGAATGGGACAACAAAAAATGAAATAGATTTTATGCTTTCTTAAAGCATTCACAACTTAAAAGATGATAGTGTTTTAAACCATCCTGGCATCACCTCAGGTCATAGAATGGTGAGAGGGAAAATAGAAATACCAGTGAAAGCTGAGAGAGTTGCATCACAAAAAAAGGAAAAACATTATAAAAGCTGAAGCACTTTAGACAAACCTTCAAGGCATCAGTGGAAAATAAACTTAAAGAAAATATACAAATGATATCAAATACAGGAATAAGCATTGACCAGGAAGAAAAAAAAAATAAAACACATTATTATTGAATCAGCACAAAATTTAAAAGAAAACAAAAGAAGCTGGACTAGAAAACTATCAGAAAAAAATAAACCTCATTGAAAAGAGAAAACAATTGATTGCAGAAGAGAAAAGAGAAACTACTGAAATAACAGTAATAAATAAAGCAATAAGGATAAATATTAAGAGATTAAGAGGATATTAAGAAAAGAGAAGATGATATAATCTAAAAAAATCATTGATGAAAATGGAAACCTCAGAATTCTAAGAAATAATCATCCAACTGGAAGAAAGAATATTATAGTTCTTGAAGACCAGAATGAAAGAAAATTATTTAGCAAACAAGAAATCACAAAAGAAGCAAAAAATTTCTACATGAATCTGTATAAAAGTGAAGAATGGAATAATGTTTGCATTAAATTACTGCATTAAAAAAGATGACATGAAAACAGGAGAAAAAGATATCCTTGAAGTATGGAGTAATTACTTTGAAAAACTGCTAAAAGAAACAAGCAGGATGATGGCACAGAGGTAAAAAACACTGATCGTGCATGCAGTCAGGAATACATATCTATACTTGAAGTAGAAAAAGCCATCAAAGGCTTGAAATGTGGAAAGGCAGCAGGAGTAGATAATATTTGACCAGAAATGCAGAAATAAAAGTCTTACAGTGGCTGCACTGCATAGTTCAGAAAGCCTGGACAGAGGGACGAATTCCCAATGATTGGAGTAGAGCTCTAATAGTACCCATATATAAAAAGGGAAATAAAACTGAATGTGAGAATTTCAGAGGTATTTCCCTACTGAGTGTTCCTGGCAAGATCTATGCAAGTATACTTGAGAAACGGCTGAGAAGAATTGTGGAAGAAAAGCTTGGTGAAGAACAAGCTGGATGCAGGCCAAATAGAGGCTGTCAGGATCAGATTTTCACTTTATGGCAGATAATTGAGAAAGCATGGGAATATAACAAAGATCTGTATTTAAGTTTTGTTGATCTGGAAAGGCATATGACAAGGTGCCAAGAGAGAAGCTATTCAATACACTACAGTTATATGGTGTCAATGGGGCATTATATTAAGCAATACTTAGTCTTTATTTGAGTTGTAAGTCAGCAGTCAGAATTGAAGGAAGTACGGGAAGATGGTTTAATGTTAAATCTGGTGTGAGACAAGGATGTGCATTATCCCTTCTGTTATTCATTATCTATATGGATCACATTATGAAGGAAAGTGGTATTAAACATGATATCAAAATTGGAGATGTTAATGTCAGCTCTTTGCTTTATGCGGACGATGTTTATACTTCTAAATAAATCTGCTACAAGTTTGCACGATTCTCTGACTAAATTGAATAGCTGTTGTAATAGATATGGTATGAAGGTCAGCAATAAAAAGACAAAGACAATGAAAATAGGCAGAATCATTGAAAATGTCAACTGTGTTGTGAATGGAGAACCTGTGGAACAAGTAAAACATTTCAGCTATTTAGGCATGATTTTTACTGAAGATGGTAAATTAAATATAGAAATAGAAAACAGAATCAGCAAAGCTGGTATGGTGGAAAGTCAATTGAATAAATTCATATGGAATAAGAGAGAAATTATTCGGAACACTAAATTAGCTGTATACAAGACAGTGTTCAAACCAGTTTTAACTTATGGATCTGAGAGCTGGGTCAGAAGTAAAACGCTTGACCAAAGACTAGAGACCGCAGATATGAGAGTCCTGAGAACGATTAGAGGCATGAACAGATGGCATCAATGGCAATATCATATTAAAAACAAGGATATTAGGAAAGAACTTGACATTGTTAGCATCTAGTTATGTGTTAGTAGAGCTAATCTCTGGTGGTATGGTCACTTAAACAGAATGGGCAAGGAAAAATTATCAAAACAAGTGTTCTCTGCCAGGTTGACAGGAAAACAACCCAGAGGAAGACCAAGATATAGGTGGATTGATACGGTACAAAGTGCCTTAGACGATAGAAATATAAGATCTGATAATGTTGGAGTCTTGACAAGTAACAGACTGATTTGGAGGAAAATTGTAGATAGGAAGTTAGTAATGATGTAAATTTTTCATGTAGTACTATCATATCCTGTACACCCCTTGAGGGTACATGTCAGGAATTTGATGATGATGATATAAAAGGAAGTAAATTAAAAGCTGATTTCAGAAAGAACTTCAGTACAATAGATCATATTCAATGAATAAGCTTACATATTGAAAAATGCAATGATTACAACCTTCATTTTCACAGCCTTCATAGATTCGAAAAAAGCTTTTGATTGCATAAAAACAATAATAGAAGCCCTTAGAGATTATGGCATTGAAAAACAATTTTTTTAAATAATAAAATATATTTATGAAAATGCTATTGCAAATATCATTCTCAATGAAATAAGCAAAAAACTCACATATATCAAGGAATAAGGCAAGGAGACTCCATTTCTCTAAAACTCTTCATATTAACACTGGAACATATGATGAGAAATTTAAAATGATCCAATAAAGGAGTCAATATAATAATTATTATTATTATTATAATAATTAATGTAGAGTAGGTGCCCTCCCTCGATGAGTCTTTGGACTCATCGAGGGAGGGCACCTACTCTACAACTCTCCATCTCCACCACTCAATCCACCCAATTACAGTGAACCGTGACTATACCAATACCACCCGCTGCCCACCACCACTAGTATTTTCACAGACAATCCAAAACATCCATACCCACAGTGGGATTCTAAACCCACAGCCTTTTGGCTGGAGAATGGATACGTTAACCACTTGGCCAACTAGGCTGGTGCAATTATCAATGAAATTAAAGTAAACATCCTAAAATTTGCTGATGATATTCCTATTATTGCAAACAATATGATAGATTTAAAATAAATGATAGAAGATCAAACTAAATCACTAGAAATTGGATTAGACATTAATTTGAGAAGACAAACTGAATAGGATAAGATGAAAGAGACACATTATTAAGGTAAATAATAAATAAATTGAAAATTTTTTGAACAGCAAAATAAAACCTGAGAACAGAGCAAGACCATAGTGAAATGCCTATTATGACATATTATTATTATTATTATTATTATTCAGGCCTCCATGGAGTCAAAAGACTCATCGTGAGAGACATATGGAGCAGAAAACTGGCCAATCAAAAAGGAAATAACAGATAAAATGTAAAAAACAGAAAGAAGAATGGAAAGATGTCTGCTAAAGATAAGACTCAAAGATAAAATCAAAAATGAAGAAATAAGTACTAAAACAAAAAAATGTTTAGATAGTGGAGAAAACATACTTCGAAAGAAATGGAAATGAGAGGGACACATCACAAAACTCGAGAACAATAGATGGATAAAGGTTTTACTGGAATGGCAGCCATATGAAGGTAAAAGATCTGTGGGAAGACATCAAAGGAGATGGTCAGACAATATAACGAAAACTATTGGAATTCCCTGGTATCAACAAGCTCAGGATAGAAACAGATGGAGAGAATTCGGTGACACCTATAGCCAGAAGTGGCTATAAAAAGAATTAAAAGAAAAAAAAAAGAAGGATCATCATAAAGCCATTCCCTTTATCGAATTCGGCTGTCACTCTATTATAAAAAGTTAACAGATTATTAAGGCATGACTTACCCTTCGCAAAGTGATGCTGTCCCTCATAGAGTATGATATTCTTATCTACCTATTCCTGAATTCTTTATTTGACCAACTTTGCCAGTATTTTTATCACCACTCCTGAGATACTGATTGGTCTACAATTTGTTACCACAGACTCAGATCTTCCTTTATGCAAAGGAATTACTTTTCTTTCCTTCCATTCTCTTGAGATTTTGCAAGAGCAAATACTTAAATTAAGCAGCCTAGTAAAAGGCAATGCCAGTTCCCCTGCACATTCTCTTAAAATGTGAGCCAATATCCCATCCAATCATATAGCTGCATTTTTATTCAGATTCTGCAATAGTCTAAGTACCTCCTCAATTCATCAACCTCTGTTCTCACATCAATCCCTGCCACCCGTGTCAAAACAATATATTCACTTGGATGATATTATTATTATTATTATTACCATTTGACCTCCATGGAGTCAGAGACTTATGGTGGGAGGTACACATTATTGCACACAATGCTCATCCAACTGTGCCTTAAACTGATTCAATGTGTCTACACCCACAACACACTCAGGCAATGCATTCCACTCACCAACCACTCTCAATGCAAAGAACCTACTCCTCACTCCTCTGTTCACATCCTCCTTATACAGTTTCCAGCAATGGGCTCTTGATCTACTCCCCTCTCCCATTCTATGAAAAATCTCTTCCATGTTGACCCGATAACAACCCCTGATCAGCTTTATGTCTCAATCATATCCTCCCTCTCCTCCTCCTATTCATGAGGCTCTGCAACTTACATTCTCTCAATCTGTCTGAGTACTCCACATTCCAAAGACCACTGATCACTTTGGTGAATCTTCTTTGGACCCTTTCCAACATATCAGTGGTCTTTGGAATGTGGAGTACTCAGACAGATTGAGAGAATGTAAGTTGCAGAGCCTCATGAATTGGAGGAGGAGAGGAGGGGGATATGATTGAGACATAAAGCTGGTCAGGGGTTGTTATCGGGTCAACATGGAAGAGATTTTTCATAGAATGGGAGAGGGGAGCAGATCAAGAGCCCATTGCTGGAAACTGTATAAGGAGGGTGTGAACAGAGAAGTGAGGAGTAGGTTCTTTGCATAGAGAGTGGTTGGTGAGTGGAATGCATTGCCTGAGCAAAGACCACTGATCACTTTGGTGAATCTTCTCTGGACCCTTTCCAACATATCCTCATCAGCATGAAAATCAGGTGACCAAATCTATGCACAAAAATCCATATGAGGACTGATCAAGGCTTTTATATAAAGGAATCATCTCTATTTCTGCATGTCAGGGTCCTCCACATCATTGCAATTATCCAATGTGACATCCTCACAACTTGTGCAATGTGCCCCCTGAATTTCAGGTCCTTGTCCACCATCACTCCTAAATTTCTCATCTCCTCTACTTCCGTTAAAGTTTCCCCACCAAGTGTATACTTTGCATCCCATTGTTGCTTACCAAATCTCAAAACCTTACACTTTGCAACATTGAACTGACAGTTCCATTTACCTGCCCATTCATGAAATCTATTCAAGTCCTCCTGTAAAGCCATAACATTCACTTCACTCTGCAATGGTTCCCCAGTTTTGCATCATCTGCAAACAGCTGCATATCACTAGTTAAACCCAACCCAATATCATTAACATACAAATTGAACAACAATGGCCCCAAACTGACCCCTGCAATACACCGCTTTCTCTTTTGGGATGCTACACCCCCATATACAAACTTCTGATACCTATCCAACAGCCAGTCACTGATCCAGCTCAGAAGTCTGTTATCCAATCCCATCTATTTCAATTCATTAAACTTGCAAATACACCCTTGCAAAATGATCACTCAAGTAGCTCAACAATTTCATCTGCCTCCATTACATCTGCACTCATTAAAGTGATCCTTTTGTAGTCATTCTTCCTCTTACTTGCCATATAACGACTGGGATTTCTTTTTGCTTGTTCATCTAATTTCTTCTTGTATTCTGATTTTGCCTTCCTTTCCATGCTGCTTGGCTTTCTTGCCTGATCCTTGTACTGTTCATGAGTTAGCTGGTCACCTTCTTCCTTTTATATACCCCTCCACAACATTTTCTTTGTTTGCAGCTCATACTTAATGATACTAGTCATCTATATAACTCCTACCTGATTTACACTTGTGATCTTGAGTATACAGTGTGATATTGCTTCCTGCAGATATCCCTTGACTATCCCCCCCACCACCACCACACACTGAGAATATCTTTCCCTTGCAGAGCTTTATCCCACGGTACTGTATCAAGTTGTCCCCTAAGTGTATCATAATCACCTGCCTTATAGTTCTACATATACCTTTCTTACCTGGAATTTCCACATTTTGCTAAATCCCAAGTCAAGACCACATGAACACTTTCTCCAATTGGAGGCATTGTAGCCACCTTAGTTATGGAAGGTCTTCTGACCCTATAACAAGATTCAACGCTCTCATAGCCTGAGTCTCCTCCATCACACTCTGCTTCAAGTAATTATCTCTCAGCAAGTGTATAAATTCCATTTGCTTCCTGCCATGTGATCTTTCCTCCTTCCAATTTAGGACTCCAAAGTTGAAGTCCCTCATAATAATTATTCAACTTGCACTCATTGCACTAACCTGCTAATTCATGTCTTCCGCATCATCCCTGGCATCTGCTGACCTAAACAGATATAAAATATAAATATAAAATAAAAAATATAAAATTGTTTACTGGCATAGCAGTAAACAATTTTATATTTTGTTCTATTGGCCTCAATCTCACAACAGATTGACTCAAAAGCACTGCCATCTGCGAGAGTGACTCCTAATTTTGTTAGCTGCAATTATCTACTATCATCAGCAGCACTCCACCCCCTGTCCTGTCTACTCTATCCTTCTTGAAAATACTAAATCCATCACATTTTATCCCTATAATTATGTCATCTGCTGTTAGCCAAGTCACACTAATGCCTATAACTTTTGGCAAAGTTTCGCTATCCAATGGAAAAAAAACTCTTCCTTTTTATTCTGATGCTTCTAGCACTAGTATGTAGAAACTGCAGCTTCCTCTTAGGCCCTCAATCACCTTTACATCCTTAATTAACTATCCTTTTCAATATTATTGCCTGAGAGACTTGATTCCATATTTTGTATTCATTCATATCCTTATTTGCTTCGTGGGTGCCTTCACGCACTCGTATGCATCCACCTTAATTGCTTATTTCAATATTCTTAGTGAACAAAGCTCTCTGCACATACACGCACGCACGCACACACCTAACTCCAAATCCATTTAACTGCAGTCCAACAGCAGTGAACAAATCTTTCCGTCCATCAAACTCAGGCCATAAATTCACAAACTCTACATCATTTCTTCTGCCCAACCTGCTTACTGATTCAGTAGCTATAATTTTTGTAATTACTTTGCCTCTATCATAGTGTTGCAGCAGACTCACAAAACTTCAACCTCTCCCTCTTCTCTTTCAATTCTTCCAAAAATTGTTTCACATCTTCCCTTATACAATACTTCTCACCTCTCAGGTCATTTGGTTCCATCCAAGCAATCAATTCTTTCACCTTCCCTTTCTGCATTTTGATAGCATTACTGATATTATTAATTTTCTAATCAGGGAAACAAGATTTTGTAGCACTTTCATGAACCCCCCCCTTATCAGAGAATGGACATACATAATTATTTTCTTATGCTCATTCTCTCAATTATTCTTACAATTTTCTTTTTGGCTTTAGACCTCTTGTTTTTTTCCATTTTCAGTTTGACTGATCTCATGCTGTTTCTGCAGCCTTTCAATCTCACACTTTATCCTGTTAAGGACTACATGAAGTGCGCAATTTCTTTATTCAGGTCTTCTTCTATGTTCTCCTGAACTTCCACCACTGCACTTTCAGTATTATCGTCAATACATACATTTTATGGTCTTGTATCAATGTTCTCTACTCTACTATCATGTAATTTCTGCTCTCTACATTCACTTTCAAAGCATTTATTACATGCTCTCACCAATTTTGCTCTACTTCCACAAATCTTTCAACTTTCACAATGCATACATTGAACTAACACCTGCCCATATCTATTCTTGTCCAGCAATTGCCGCTGCAGAAAATTGAGAATAATCTTACAGAAAAGCTCTACTTCATCAAAGTTCAAGAGATTGACAAAGCAGTTCTACAGGCCCACGGTCATATCTAGAAGCTCTTCAGTGGACTTGACAACAACAACAGTGGATACATCACATAAATTTTACACTGCACAAAATCATGCAAATTTAGCTCACCAATAAATTTAGCTCGCTGGTATGCATAGGTGCCATTCCAACAATATATCTAATTTAAAGAAATAAAACATTTTACTTACGTCTAATTAACTCTGTCTATTGCACATACTCATAAAAGAATAAATACAATAAATGAACTTAGTATTATTAGCAAAAATTAAAAAAAAAATTACTTATCTTTCCTAGCATTACAAATCAATGACATTCATTAAATATCCTCAAACCTGGAATCTGGTTATCATAGGGAACATTCCATAGACATAATAATATAAGCATGTAAACACAAGAAAGATATTTAATTAACCAAATATTTCGGTCTGGAAATAGCAGACCATCTTCAGTGGCACAACAAGAACAGTTTAAAAAAAAATAAAAAATACATACAAGGTGGAATACTAACAATAGAACATTTAAAAATAGAACAAGCTGCATGATGTTATATCACTAAGTATTAAAGGGAATATTTTTAAGCAGAGACATGACTGAAATAAAGATATTAATTAATAATATTAAATAATATAAAATTAATATGAATTAATGAGTTATCCTGATTAGACTTTCTCATATTTTTGATATAGATATACAGTCATTCCGATTCAGGTTAGGACGATGGAGTAAGTCCATCACAACAAACCTGAAAAATCTGGATTGGCTCAGCATGGAATCGAAACTAACCACAACATCCTTTGGTCAAAAACTCACCTCTTACATAGATCCTATTATAAATTTGAACGTTTATTCAAAGAAAGCGTAGAGGCCTTACTCCATCGTCCTAACCTGAATCAGAATGACTATATATCTATATCAAAAATCTGGGAAAGTCTAATCAGGATAACTCATTAATTCATATTAATTTTATGTTATTTAATATTATTAATTAATATCTTTATTTCAATCATGTCTCTGCTTAAAAATATTCCCTTTAATACTTAGTGATATAACATCACGTGGCTTGTTCTATTTTTAAATGATCTATTGTTAGTATTCCACCTTGTATATATATTTTTTTTTAAACTGTTCTTGTAGTGCCACTGAAGATGGTCTGCTATTTCCAGACCGAAATATTTGGTTAATTAAATATCTTTCTTGTGTTTACGTGCTTATATTATTCAGTCTTTATGTCACAAGTATCCTTAAAACATCAAATTCCATAAACATGTCAAGATCTTAGACACTTATATTTGAATTATCTCCACATTCTCCTCATATCCAAGAAACCTTCATACCCAAAACCTCAGGAAGCCAGATTGCACTGTAATCCAGAAATAACCTTATTTTGAAAGCCTCATCAAAAAGAAATTTAATTTTCTGTTTAGATTATTTTGTTACTTTACTTCTAAACAGCTCTTAACTCTCCACAAATTTCACCATCCAATCATTGAATACTGTTATCACATTTGGAGTAGTGACTGCCTGTAAGAACTACCTAACTAAGTACAGAAGAGAGCCATTAAGTCGAACAATCCATCTTACATTAATGAATACAGATGTTCGGTTTCTGCTGCGTGCATTTTCTAGAAATATTTGCATGGTCACTACTTACCAGAATTGTCATAACTAATTATCCATCCACTGTCCTCTAATTCTGTTAAATCACATGTAGCAGCTAATCAATGCTCCTTCACAGTTTGAATGCCAACTCCATCCATTTGTTCGCTGGGCATCCACAGATGCTGGATGGTCACCCCAATGCTTGGTGATGTGCCACACCAGGCCTCACCATATAGTCCTGTTGTATGCTTTTCTGGAGGCTTCAACTCTCTGAAGATCAGTCACTCCACACACACACACACAGACCATCCATCCATCTCACTGACAGCCTACCCCCTTCCTCTTTTTCCAGGAACTTTACCTTCTATTACTGTTCTGAGAAGTTCTCCTTCCATCCTTTCAATGTGTACAAAATATTTTAACTTTCTTCTGTCCATATCAATATCCTTAAGGAGCCTTAAAGTTTTGCTGATCTTTTCTAACACCCATTCATTTGTCTTATCATATACTGAAAGGCATATGATAATATGCCTTTCAGTATATGATATCCACAACAGCCTTCTGTAACACCACATCTCAAAAGCAGCTATCCTTTTCTTATCTGACTTATTTAAGTTCCAAGTCTTATACTCATAAGTTGCTGTAAAAAAAAAAAAAAAAAAAAAAAAAAAAAAAAAAAAAAAACTGCATCCAAATTCCCATGAAGATGGGAACAAAGTGGAGATAGGTTCATCCTTCCAGATTTTAGACAAGTCTCTGACTGTTGTTTTAGCCATTCCTAATCTTCTTCTGAGCAGCAGCTCTTCACATTAATAACAGATACCAGATATTCAAAATTGCTGACTTCCTCAATTCCAACTCACAGAACAAATTTTTTCTCCTCTGCACAGCTTCAAATCAAATGTTAAGAAGTTGCTTTGTGATATTTTGCTCATCCGCTGTACTAATGTACTATAGATTAACACTTCTTGTGTATATGATTAATATAAAATACTGGCTAAGATCTAGAAATAACTGACTTAGATGAATTTTATACCTGAACAACTTTACTGGGTAAAAATATTTCTATAGAATACAGTTAGGACATAAACTCATGGTAGTATTTTAGAAGGGGACCAATCGTTCAATGGTGTTGGCACATTCTCCCTCGATGAGTCTTTGGACTCCCTGGAGGTGTCACATAATAATAATAATACTATCACTGCAAGGGTAAGAAATATTTTCAGAATCATAACATCGTAATCAAGTTGGTAAGAAGTTACGAAAGGAGGCTGTGCATAAGAGGGTGAGGAGCAGTTTCTTTGCATGGAGGGTGGTCAAACCTTGGAATGCATTGCCTGAGAGAGTAGTTGGAGTGGGAATGATCAATGGGTTCAAGGAGTGGTATGATAAACTTTGTGTTTCCTAAAAACGACCTCCCACGATGAGTCTTTTGACTCCATGGAGGCCTGGATAATAATAATAATAGCTTGTAATCACCGAGATTGAATTATTTGAATGAGAGTTATATATGTAATAGCTTTATTGAACTGTAATTTAATCTAGGGTGAATAAAACTGACTTTTGATTTTTCTTGTTTCTGTACAGTTTATTCTGTTATTCAGTGTATAAATACTTTTTGTGAGTAATTACATTCATGAGCTGCATTACTGAATGTAAAGATTTAAGAAACTAGCTAACTAAATGTACTGACATTTTATACTGAGAATGTAATAGACAGTGATACACAAATATTTCATAATATGAAACTTACCTTCAACAAACAGAGTTTTTAATAATGGATGCTCACATTTGTACATGGCTTGTGACAAGTCGCGATGAAGGATATCATTATTTTTGTCAATGAATCCAGTAACAGAATATGTTACCTATAAGAAATAAAATGTAACAACATGATACATTATGTGCATCAGTTTCTGCAACTTTTTAAAATTCAATAAACATAAGGTAAGATTTTTTTTCTTTAAGAGAAAAATATAACTGCCTTCAATAATATCATCTATCAAACTTCAGTGCAACATTATTTAACCGTATCAGAACTGATTTCTTATGTGCATGATTATAACACTGCGTAAATATTCTGCAACATGTGATTCTGAAATACCTAAGTTGGTTGATTCTCATATATGTGTACTTCACACTTGGCTTTTGTCACTGTTATACCTGTATATTAATAAGTCCGTTATTTTCAAAAAAGATAAAATTTATGCAAAAAATTTGATCTCTCTCTTCATCCCCCCCTCCCCTCAATCAAAAACACAAATTTCTGTGAACATTCAAATAACAATGTCATTCTAAGACAAGGAAGTGATCTATGGATGATGCCAACATTGTCTAGAAACCCTGAGCACTTTTCCTCACACAGGTACTTCAAGAATATGGTTTATGCAAACCTGCTCTGAATCATAAATGATGTACAGAGAACAATTTGGATTGCATTTTATTCACAAAATAGTATCAAGAAATAGTACTATTTCATAGTGATGTACAGAATGAAAGAGAGTATTCATTTATTTACAGATTATGCAAAAGTGGAGAGGTAATAGGTGATGCAAAGCTCCTGCAGGAGGATCTAAATAAAGTGAGAGTGTAGGCAAAGGATAATGGTTCAGTTTAATGTGGTAATATACTGAGTTAGCTTTGTATTAGGAAGATCCCCCCAATTTACATTTTCGGCATGATAACAAAGTACCATGTGTGGCTACAACAAATGAAGAGAACCTATCCTCAGTATGTAAATGTTTGGTAATGGGGAAACGCGACAACCTAAGCCAATTTGACTGGCAGCAGATTAGTTTGGGCCCCGATGTGCAGGTGTCAGTATTTCGGAAACAGGCATACTTAATGGTTGCACCCATACTACTCTATCAAGGGTCTATCAGGACTAGATTAACCATGAACAGACATACAGCAGAAGGACTCAAATTGGTCAGCGACATATGGTTGATGCTAGAGGTGAGCATTAGGTGTTAGGACTGGTATCTCAGCAACGATGTGCAACCATCACATAGCTCACCCACCAGTACAACAGCAAAGGCAGCTCGACCCATTTCCACATGCACCATGTGCTATAGCGTGCTTTCCCTGGGTTCCACAGCTAGATACCAACAAGGGTGCCCATGATGACGACCAGGATTCACAAACAACACCTCGCATGTGCTGAGAAGCATTGGCAATGGACCCTCAAAAGATGGAAGAAAGTCATCTGCAGTGATGAGTCCCACTTCCTGCTGCACCATGCTGATGGGTGCATGTGTATATGGCATAAACAGCATGAGGCCCTGTCCCCTGGTTGCACAGCTAGGGTTCAACAATCTGAGACCTGTTAGCCTACCATCTTCATCCATATCTGTAGCAGGTTTACCTACACTACAGTGTATGTTTCAACAGGATAACACATCTTGTCATCAGGTTTGTACAACTACTGAGTGGTTAGAGGAACACAACAACAAATTGCCTTGCCCCTCAAATTCTGACTGTAACTCAATTGAACATGTGTGGGATATGCTAGAACAGGGTGTGAGAACTGCTGATCCTCCTCCATGAAATGAAGAAGACATGAGCCAAGTTATGCATGGAGGATATTTGAAATCTTGAGCAATTTGTTCTTCCTAGGCAACAGTGAGCCGTGCTTGCACAGAGAGGTGGACAATGCATTATTAGATGGGTGTTCCTAATTATTATACAGGCACCTCCATGGAGTCCAAATAGCGAACGCATCATCAACTTAGCGAAGCCAAATAGTGGGTTTTTGTGGGGCAGAGTTTAAGGCTTTTTCTTCAAAAGTCTCCATAAAGAAGTTGGCCAGGGATGAGAAGAGTGGTGAACCCATGGCTGTCCCCTCTATCTGTTTGTAGAATTTTCCTTGCCAATCGAAATAGCCTAAGTTCATTGTGAACTGGAATAGGGCTGAGATATCGGGAGGAAATTTGGCTTGGATGAGCTCTAAGGTTTCCTTGAGTGGGACATTTGTGAATAGGGAGGGAACGTCAAAACTGATCATTATGTCAGTATGTTGGAGTGAGAGGTTTTCTATACTGTCTTTGAAGTGGGCTGAGTTTTTTTATGTGTGATGGTGTGTGAGCGTTTTGGCTAAATGCTTGGCTAATATGTATGTGGGGGAATCAATGCCATCCACTATGGGACATAATGGCACATTTTGTTTACGTATTTTTGGAAGTTGTTAGATCCTGAATGAAGGAATCTTGCAAAGAAATCATTCATTCATTCAAACATATTAAACTTAAAAAAAAGAGAAATACCTGTACATCAGCTAAAATTAAAAGTGAAACGTCTTCACTTTATGTATAAAATTTGCATTCCTTATTTCATGTACGATATATTTAATCTATTGTGTTCATATTAAGATTTTATTAGAGTATGTTTTATAAGAGGGATAATCTGACTTAATTTAAGCCTCACTTAAGCTGTAAAATTAACTGTGAGTCATCAAATAGTTACTAAATAATAATTCTTGGAAGGTATAAAACTACACGTGTACAGTGTAACGCTGGCGGCAGTTGCTTAAGCAGAGCATATATTGATGCGAATTCTGGGAATACAAGAGCATAACAGTATCGGGAAAAAGGAAGGGATGGACCCAAGGGGTGAAAAGATAAGGGTCGTGTGCAAAGGGGACTGAGGAAAAAGAGGGCACTCTATGGAAGAATATAAGGGGACGAGCACCTTATCGAAATCTCTCTCTCTTGTCGTATCATTTTCCTGTTTGGTGGCTCGGAAGTTAGCGGGAGTTCGTGTAAAGGGGGGATGAAGTCTGTGCTAAGATAAGATGTCGGACAGCAGGCTTTCTTGAAAATGGAGAAGGATTCTACGCAGAGCTGAAGGTAAAAATTTCTAGTCCTAGCAGAATCAATCTGTCGCTGAGAAGTCCCAGCGAGTTGTTCCTGAAATGCAAAGATTTAAGCCCGTTTTCGGCAGAAATAATGAAGATAGCGTAACCCCTATGTTGACGTATGGACAGCCAATAGACAAGAAGTAACCAGACGTACATGTGGTGCTGAAAGATGCGGAAAAGGTTTGGTAAGGTGAAATTTCTCTATTTTTGTGTATAAAATTCATTAGAAGAGAGAAGATTGTTTGCAAATATGAAATTAAGAACAGTATTCTAAAGAACTCTGTGGACAGTCTCTAATTAGAAAGTTAACCTCCTTTGAGAGAGTAAGAAGAATTGTTTGGAAAAGATCTTTAGTAATTGTATGTGATAGGATTAACTAAATGAGATCAGAATTGTGGATTTTAGTAACTGAGTAACATTAGAATGTTTGTTTATATTATCTTATAAATAGCATTACAGAAAGGAATTTTAGTTTAACTTCATATCATTTGCTATCTATCCCAATATGCAGTTATTGTGTTTCGCATGCTTTATGACCTTTAATTAATTTAGAATATGTTAACCTCTTAACTCGAGTTTCATTTAGTATTGAGTCATAATTGAGTGTACGAATTTTGTATTCTGTTCAGATATTCCAATAAAAATGTCATATTTACCTAAACCTGAGTCATGTCTGATTACGATTAAACTACCACTTATAAAAATAGAACCTATTTTGGCAGGAAGGAATTAGGAAGTGTATATAATTATAGATTTAGGTCACGACTGCAATAATCTGAATCTATATGGCCGTGTTAAAGTAGTTCATTGTGTAAGAACGGCTCAGAATCTAGTATTGTCTACCTGAGTAAGGATCTTTTCTACTATAGGATACTGGCTGGTGCAGCAAAATATAAATTTGCCAGTATTCGAAGAGGAAACAATCCTAGATATAAAATAGATATAAGTATATTAGGCCCAATATCTGATGAAGTAAAATAGCGATAGAAAGATAGAATAGATATAAATAAAATATTTAACAGTAGAGTCCTTTCTCAAGTTTTCACATTTTTTGATGTGCCGACTTCGTATCTTTTCAAATTCTTTTGCTGCCGAAGCACACGAGACATCATAGAGAATCGTCCAAAGGTCATGGTTTAGTGTGTCGGAAAGCTCCTCCTCTAGTGTCCAAATAGCTTTGTTTTTCTCAGCTAGGAGAACGCGCGTAGCCGTAATTTGTTCTCGAAGTAGGGTGAGGCTAGTGCGGTTATAAATCCGGAGAGCCTTCTGTGAAGAGAAAGGTGTTTAAATTTTACACAATTCGGGATTAACTCGTTATCCTGGCAGCATTTTAGGAAGGTCAAACGATTTAGTTGCCTCGATATCTTCAGCTTCAGTTTGCCGTATTGGCAGGTGTGCGATAGAATTTCCGTGGATGATCGTAATTCTTGTAGAAAGGCTTTTATGTTGGTAACACATGACTATTAAATTATTTAAGGAATTTACAACGTATACTGGAATATTAGTTAAAAGAAACTTTAATAAATACTTCCTATATTTCGGCAATGTCACATTGCCATCTTCAATGGGAACATATAACTATGACACTAGGCCCACCAATAGTATTTATTAAAGTTTCTTTTAATTAATATTCCAGTATACGTTGTAAATTCCTTAAATAATTTAATAGTCATGTGTTACCAATGTATAAGCCTTTCTACAAGAAACAGTTGAGAAATCGTGAGAATATGACAAGAGACCTGTACTTTAGTTCTGTAGATCTGGAAAAGGCATACATAGGTGCCCAGAGAAAAGCTTTTCAAAACACTACAATTATATGGATGAATGGAACATTATACAGAACAATATATAATCTATATTTAAGTTGTCAGTCAGCAGTTAAAATTGAAAGAAATACAGGAAGATGGTTTGATGTAAGATCAGCGGTGAGACAAGGATGCACATTATCTCTGCTCTTATTCATAGTCTATATGGGTCACGTTATGAAAGAAAGTGGCATTAGTCCTGATATTAAAATTGGTGATGTCAAACTTAGCTGTTTGCTTTATGCAGATGATGTTGTACTCCTAAACACAATATAGAGCAAGTCTCCAGGTTTCTAACTAAACTGAATAACAGCTGTAGCAAATTTGGCATGAAAATCAGCAATAAAAAGACCAAAACTATGAAAATAGGAACGTAGAAAACTTTAGCTGCATTCTGAATAGAGATCCTATAAAACAAGTAAAATATTTCTGCTATTTAGGCACAGTTTTAGTGATGATGAAGGTTAAATCTGGAAAAAGACAGAATAAGCAAAGCTAGTGAGTAGCCATTTGAATAAATTCATATGGAATAAGAAGGTAAATCAGCCAAAAAACCAAACTAGCAGTTTACAAGACAGTGTTCAAACCAGTTTTAAGTTATGAATGAGAGAGTTGGGTTAAAAATAAAGCACTTCATCAAAAACTAGGGATCTAGTCTTTATAACCTGGTCTAGATAACATAGAGATCACAGATATGAGGCTTCTGAGAAAAATTAGAAGAGTGAACCGATGGCATCAATGACAGAATAACATTAAAAATGAAAATATTAGGAAGGAACTTGACATTGTTAACATTCAAGAACGTCAGCAGAGCTAATCTAAGGTGGTATGGCCATTTAAATAGAATGAGTGAGGAAAATTTAGCAAAATGAGTGTTTGATGCCAAGATGGAAGGAAAGAGACCCAGAAGAAGACCAAGGTCTTGGTGGATTGATTTGGTCAGAACTACCTTAGAAGAATGAAATGTTAAATATGAAAATACCAGAGTGCTTAGAAATAACAGAATATTTTGGAAGAAAATTATGGAAAGAGATTAATAATAATGTAAACTCAATCATGTAGTGCTGTCATAGTAACCTGAACACCCCTTAGGGCAAGGGTCTTAAACGCTTGGCCCGCAGAGATCTTTGCCGTGGCCCACAGGCCATTTTGAAAAAATAACTACTTAACATTAAAACACGATTAAATAAAAAATAATTTCAATGAAGCCAGCGGACCACTAAGCAATACTGCGGTATTTAGAATTGTAAGATGCAGCAAAGTGGCAAATGTGGTTTATGTGAAAAAGTGTAAGGTTGTGCATTTTGGGGTGAAAAGATTAGCAGCAGTATACCACATTGGTGGAACTGTACTCCAGGAGATCTTCCAATTGCACTACGGAGGTGCTTAAGGTGATGAAAGTGATTTCGCCCCAGTTCGCAAACATTGCCAAATATTGTCTAATAGCGACAATAATTCTGATGAAAAAAAAATGTAAAAAAAATGGTTACTTTTCAATAAAATTAAATGAATAAAGCTATAAAATAAACTTAGGCATTCTTATTTTCCTGAATTTTTATAAACTTTTTAATGTGATTTTAGGTTTATTTTAATTCATTGCTTCGGTTTTAGAAAATTATGGAACGCATCCCTAATTTTTCAATGTAAGTTAGGTCTTTTTTGTGTGATTTTTTATATGCGGTTTTCTGTGGAATGTAACTACTGCATAAAAAGAGACTTGACTGTATTTTATTATTTTTTTTTGCCAGGATGGAAGGAAAAAGATTCAGAGGAAGACTAAGATCTAACTAGATTGATATAGTGAAAATTGCCTTAGAAGACTGAATAACATCCTGACAGCAGATTGATTTGGAGAAAAAGTGTTGGTAATCATAATATTCTGTACAATGTGCACAAATCTTGCTATCCCTAGGTTTCTTGCTGATGATGAGTAGATCTTTTATGAAGAGTAGATTCTGCCTTAGCAATTTTCTCTCTTTTAATAATAAAGTGATTATTGAGTTGGAGAAAAGGAATGCTACATGATGATCTGGATTTTGTGAAGGCATTTGATGGAATACTACATGGAATTCTGTTACACAAAATTTAAACAAATGAGGATGGAAAAGAAGCTGATAATATTATTATTACACCCTCCATGCAGTCGGCAGACTCACTGTCGGATGTTCATTTAACTAACAACATATTTATCATATAAAATCTTAAAATCCTTAACACTCCTTGAATTAACAACACATTGTGGTAAATTCCATTCACTGACAATTCTCATGTAAAAAATCCGCTCCTCACCACACTTTTACACAACTTCCAGGAATGACCTCTGGTTCTTCCCCTCTCACCATCTACTCGTTTTATAATCATCTCTGGATTATTATCATCATCATCATCATCAAATTCCTGCCATACCCTCAAGGGGGTGTACAGGATATGATAGTACCACATGAAAAAATTACATTATTACTAACTTCCTATCTACAATTTTCCTCCAAATCAGTCCGTTAGTTGTCGACTCCAACATTATCAGATCTTATATTTCTATCGTCTAAGGCACTATGTACCGTATCAATCCACCTATATCTTGGTCTTCCTCTGGGTCGTTTTCCTGCCAACCTGGTAGAGAACACTTGTTTTGCTAATCTTTCCGCTCCCATTCTATTTAAGTGACCATACCACCTGAAATTAGCTCTGCTAACGCATTCCTGGATGCTGACAATGTCGAGTTCTTTCCTAATATCCTTGTTTTTTAATATGATATTGCCATTTATGCCATCTGTTCTTGCCTCTAATCTTTCTCAGGACTCTCATATCTGCAGTCTCTAGTCTTTGGTGAAGTGTTCTGACCCAGCTCTCAGATCTATAAGTTAAAACTGGTTTGAACACTGTCTTGTATACAGCTAATTTAGTGTTCTGACTAATTTCTCTCTTATTCCATATGAATTTATTCAATTGACTTCCCACCATACCAGCTTTGCTGATTCTGTTGTCTATTTCTATATTTAATTTACCATCTTCAGTAAAAATCGTGCCTAAGTAGCTGAAATGTTTTACTTGTTCCACAGGTTCTCCATTCACAACACAGCTGACATTTTCAATGATTCTGCCTATTTTCATTGTCTTTGTCTTTTTATTGCTGACCTTCATACCATATCTATTACAACAGTTACTCAATTTAGTCAGAGAATCTTGCAGACTTGTAGCGGATTTATTAAAAGCATAACATCATCTGCATAAAGCAAAGAGCTGACATTAACATCTCCAATTTTGATATCATGTTTAATACCACTTTCCTTCATAATGTGATCTATATATATAATGAATAACAGAGGGGATAATGTACATCCTTGTCTCACACCAGATTTAACATCAAACCATCTTCCTGTACTTCCTTCGATTCTAACTGCTGACTTACAACTCAAATAAAGACTAAGTATTTCTTGATATAATGCCCCATTGACACCATATAACTGTAGTGTATTGAATAGCTTCTCTCTTGGCACCTTGTCATATGCCTTTTCCAAATCAACAAAACTCAAATAGAGATCTTTGTTATATTCCCATGATTTCTCCACTATTTCTCGTAAAGTAAAGATCTGATCCTGACAGCCTCTATTTGGCCGGAATCCAGCTTGTTCTTCACCAAGCTTTTTTTCCACAATTCTTCTCAACCGTTTCTCAAGTATACTTGCATAGATCTTGCCAGGAACACTTAGTAGGGAAATACCTCTGTAATTCTCACATTCAGTTTTATTTCCCGTTTTATATATGGGTACTATGAGATCTCTACTCCAATCGTGGAGAATTTGTCTCTCTGTCCAGGCTTTCTGAACAATGCAGTGCAGCCACTGTAAGACTTTTATACCACCATATTTCAGCATTTCTGGTCGAATATCATCTACTCCTGCTGCCTTTCCACATTTTAAGCCTTTGATGGATTTTTCTACTTCAAGTATGGATATGTATTCCTGACTGCATGCCTGATCAGTGTTTTTTACCACTGTGCTGTCATCACTGCTCGTTTCATTTAGCAGTTTTTCAAAGTAATTACTCCATACTTCAAGGATATCTTTTTCTTCCGTTTTCATGTCACCTTTATCATCTTTAACTCCTTTTACAGCACTCTTTCCTCCATTCCTAAGCTTTTTCAACAACCTCCAGAATATTTTGCCACATTCTTGATATTTATTTTCTATATTCTTGCCAAAGTCCTCCCATGACTTTTGTTTAGCTAGTTTAGCACAGTGTTTAGCATTCTTGCATTTGTCTCTGTATTCTCTAAGAGCACAAGCTGACTTATTTGACAGGAACTTTTGATATGCTTTCTTCTTTTCCTTCACTGCCTGTTTAACTTCCTGTGTCCACCATGGAGTTCTAATTTTTCTATCCTTGCAGACAACTTCACCACATGCCTCTCTAGCTGAATCAATCAGGGCTTTCTTCAAGGCCTGCCACTGAATCTCCAAGGTTTGATTCCTGTTCTCAAAGTCTTTCATTTTTCCTTCAATAATCTTTGATTATTTTAGTCTACAGTTCACATCTGAGAGCTGCTCAACTTTTATTCACTTTAAAACTTTCTTACATGTTATTCTTTTCAATATGAAATTCAATTTTATCCTGCTCAAGACTAAATAGTGATCACTTCCAGTTTCAAATCCTCTGTACACTCTGGTGTCCTGCACCAGGGAGAAAACATCACTATTAACAATAACATAGTCAATGAGACTTTTCTTTTTCCTTGCCTCTTCTCTCCATGTGAATTTGTGCACATTTTTATGTTGGAACATGGTGTTAGTAATAACCAGTCCATGTCATGAGCAGAAATCCAACAGATATTTGCCATTATTATTAGCTTTGCTCTTTTCTCCAAATTTTCCCAAAATATTTTTGTATGTTTCACAATCATTTCCTACTCTGCTATTTAGATTCCCAACAAGGACCAACTTTTCCTTTTTCATTGTGTCAGCTGCTTTTTCTAAAGCATCAAAAAATTCCTCCACTTCTACCTTAGTAGAACCTTCTATGGGACCATAGGCACAAATAAGTCTCATTGTCCAGTTCCCCATTCTGATATTTGCCCACATTACTCTACTTGAGACTGCCTGCCATTCAAGAAGATTAGCCTCGTATTTTGTGTTGAATACTATGGCTACTCCTTCTTTTCCTTGATTGTCATTGCCTGAATATAACATTTTGTATTTATTGCTCAGAAAGATCTCACCAGTTTTGGTCTTTTTTGTTTCAGTCACCCCTATTATGTCGATCTGGTACTTATCTAATTCCTCAGCTAGCTCCACTTCTTTGCCATTCAGGCTTCTTATGTTGATAATACCGATCTTTAACTCTGGTGATGTTGAGTTGGGGTTTGTTTTCAGATTTGTTCCAGTAGCTGACTTTTCGCTGTTCGCCCTGGTTCCCTGGCGAAAACAACGGTGGCCTTGTTTAACTGGGCAACGCCCCAGCAGGCATGAAATTTTGTCATGTTGTACTATCATTTTTTATTTTGGTTTAACTAATAAGAATACAATTTGGTCGGCTAAGTTCCAAATTGCCAGCCCATCTTCGTTCGTTCAGTATCTAAGTAGATACCCAACAGGGTGCACCACGAGAAGGTGAGGATTGGACATTAGGTCAGAAGCCCTGGTCGGTTCTCCGCATTCCTTTAAAGGCTATGTGGAGGTCTCCTCTCAGTTATACAGCTTTGATCCTTAAGCACCCCATCTCTGGATTAATCTGATAAAATCCTCTCACTAATGTAAATGCCTATATCATATCCCCTCTCTTCCTCCTATCTACCAAACTCTGCAATCCACATTTCTTCAACCGCTCTCCATAACCACCATTCCAAAGTCCCAATGTTGACTTTGTCACTCGTCTCTGGACCCACTCCAATGTCTCCACAAAACCAGTTGACCAGATCTGAGCACAACAGTCTAAGTGTGGTCTGACCAGTGCCTTATACAGTGGCACAACCACTTCCTTATCCTTGCATGTTAGAGTATTTCTTATCATAGCAGCACTACGATGTGCAGCCTTTGCAACACCAGCAATATGCCCTCTAAATTTCAGTCTACTGTCAACCATCGCTCCGAATCTCTAATCTCATCCACACCCTGCAGTACGACACCATTGATATAGTTCACAGCCTTATATTTCTGCACTCCAAAATGCAACACCTTGCACTTATTGATTTTAAAACTACAACTCCACTGTTTTGTCAAAGTCTGCCAGTCTGGTTGGCCGAGTGGTTAGCATATCTGCTCTCTCCAGTCAAAACGCTTCATGTTGGAGGTTTAATGGAATATTATCAGCACTAAGTAAAGATTAAAACTAATTTTAATGCTTCCAATATTCTGTCTCAATCACAGAGACATCTTTAGGGATTACAAAAAACTTTTTGTAATAACACAAACAAATACAATACAACAGTGAGTGAAACTAAAGTCCTATCTAAGTGGTGCGCCCTCTATGGGCATTTGTAGGTGTCCTAGGATGTAAAGAGGGATCTCTCATAATTAATGTTTCCCAAATTTTGGGAAGTTTTATGCAACCAAAGAGAGAGAGAGAGATCATATCAGAGATCCCTCTTTACATCCTAGGCCACCTGCAAATGCTGACAGAGGGTGGACCACCTAGATAGGACTTCAGTTTCACTCACTGTTATAATATATTTGTGTGTGTTGTTACAAAAAGTTTTTTGTAATCCCTGAAGATGTCTCTGTGACTGAGACGAAATATTGGAAGCAATAAAATTAGTTTTAATCCTTACTCAGTGCTGATAATATTCCATTAAACCTCCAACATGAATTCTTCACAACACTTAAGCCTCAACACACAGAGTCAAAAGGCAGTGGGTTCGAATCCCAACATAGGCATGGATGTTTGTGATAGTCTGTGAATATAGTAGTGGTGGTCGGCGATAGATCGTGTTGGTTGTAGATGATGAAGGTAGCTGTGGTTGAAGGAAACAGAGAGTTGCAGAGTAGGTGCCCTTCCTCGATGAGTCTTGGACTCCCTGGAGGTGTTACATAATAATAATAATAATAATAAAAAGTCTATTCAAATCTTCCTGAAGGGAATTAACATCAGCAGTGCTACTTATAATTCTTCCTAACTTTTCATCATCAGCAAATAACTGAAGATCTCCAAGTCCACATGATACATCGTTTACCAACAAGTTAGACAGCAGGGGCCCAAGAACAGAACCCTGGGGCATGCCACTGGTTACCCTCCTTTTTTGAGACACTGCTCCATCATATACAACCTGCTGGTATCATTCAGAGAGCCAATCTAACAATATACTATCCATAGCTTGTACACCAACTTATCATGAGGTAATCTATCAAACACTTTTGCTAAGTCTAAGAATATCACTGTATATGATTCTCCCTTATCTAACACACTTGTCACCTTATCATAAAATGTAAGTAAATTACTAAAACAGGACCTACCCTTCACAAATACATGCTGACTATTATAAAGAATGCCATATCCATCTCTTCAACACCTTGACCACAACGACAGTTTTATAAAGACTGGCCTATAGTTGCAGACGTCTGTATTAGAACTATGCTTGTGGAGTGGTACTATTTTGCCTTCTTTCCACTCCTTCGGAACCCTACCCACCGCAAGACTTTGATTAAATAACCAGGTCATAGGCGTAGCCAACTGTGGTTCACATTCCTTAAGAATATGTGGTGATATGTCATCCATTCCCACAGCCTTATTCACATCTAACCCAACCAACATCTGATACACCAATGTTTCTTTCACTATCAATTCTCCTAATACTAGCCTCTCTTCTATATATTCCTCTTCATCGTTTACACCAGCATGATATATGCTGATAAAGTGCTCGTTCAATAATTCCACTCTATCCTTTGCAGCTATTAGTCTGCTGGTATGACTATCCCACAATTGTTAATCTGCCATAATTATTCTTCCTATTGCTTGCCATGTAGCAGAAAAATTCCCTTGAATTAATCTTGTCCTGACCAGCCAATCCCATCTCATACTGCACCTTTTCTTTCTTTACCATGCTCTTCGCCTATCCTGCACTTTATACTCTTCATGGATCTGATCACCATCTACTGTCTTGTACCTCCTCCATAACATTTTCTTTTCCGGAACAGCTTGCTTTATTTCACTGTTCATCCATTTCACTCCTACTCTGTTTACTTGCTTAACAGTTTGTATGCAGTCATACATTGTTTTTATCAGATACTGCCTTGTTGATTTCCTTGCATTGCCAACATATTTTCTGCTCAGCTCATCTAACTGATGCTAACTGACTGCAGAGCTTCTTATAATCACCTGCTTTATACTTCCACATATATCTATTTTTGGTAATGACCTTTTCTTGTTTCATCACTTCCCAAACAAGTATCTCATGATCACTCTCATCAACCGGTGGCAATGTCAACACCTCATTAACAACTATATCTTGTGAAGTTATCACCAAATCCAAAACATTAAAGCCTCTAGTTATTTCAATTGCATGCTGCTCATGATACTTACCTCTCAGAAATTGCACAAACTTGCTCTCCTTGTTCCCATACACTATCTCCTCCTTCTAGTCTATATTCCTGTAATTAAAGTCTCCCATCAGTATCACCTTCTTTTTACATGCCCAACTAATTTGCCAATCCCATCTCATACTGCACCTTTTCTCTGCATTCCCTGGCTTATAACAATATCCTATCAGATATACTAACCTGTTTATTTCAACTTCAAACCACACAGATTCAAAATCTGTGCATGCACCATTAACTTCCACACTTTGTGGACACAATTCCTCTGCAATCATTAACAGCACTCCCCCCCCCTCCTCCTCTTTTCACATTTCTATCCTTCTAGTTCTATTCCTGACATCACATCCTCCTCAGACAACCAACTTTCGCTTATTCCAATTATTTCTGGGTATACCACCTCAATCAATGCAACAAGCTCAGCTCTCTTTTTCCAAAGTTCGTTACATTTGTGTACAAACGTAACAAGCCTTATTTAAATTAAGGGAATATTAAATCTCACATTGTTTTAAAACCGAATAAGAAACTCAAAGATTGGAATCAGAGAGTTTCATGCCGAATATAATAAACTATAAAAATATCGGCAATTACTAGTGTGAGCTAATGCAAGTAGTCCTAGTATGTAGTATAATACTGGGCAACTCGAAGCAAAGGTGGTAAAGTTCTAATAGCTATTCTTGGTATTTTCCATAATGTAAAAACACATTTCCTAGGAAATGTATGCTATTATTACATTATGGCAGGAGGTCACTGCCCAGACCGGTTTCAGCCTTTTTTGAGGCTTCATCAGTGAGTAGCTAGACCAAATTAATACCAAAGGGTATAGCGAAAAGAACTTATATACTCTGCTATACGAGTTGTCAAACAGGTGCACCCATAAAGTTACTTAAATATAACTCATATAGCAGATTATATAAGTTCTTTTCACTATACCCTTTTGAAGCAACACATCGGTTATTTGCTTCATTGTTCACCAGGAAAGAATGTTTTATGCACTTTATTAGTAATCACACCTCTAATGATCGAGTCCCTCATACACTGATATACGACTATCCTTTGACACTTTCTTCATAATATTAACTTTCCTCCTTCTCCTTATCATCAGCTAATCTCTCCTTTAGATGCTTAATATCATCTTCCAGATGTTTCATTTTGCTTTTCATTTTCACTAATTCCTGCCGAAACTCTTCTACTACGGTCTTGATGTTTGTTCCCATTTCTGATTGCTCTAATCTACCCAGACATTTTTCACGTACATTAACGCTTTCCTTCTTCTAATTTACCCAAACAGTTCACAGATCTTCACATTTTTTGATGCACATATATATATATATATATATATATATATATGTAGCAGTTTTTGCATCACATCCACGGCAAAAAATCCAAAGCAGAGCCAGATTTTTGTATAGAAGCCTTCCGGCAGCTGGCGTACGTTTCTTTATGGATGCCATCTTTAGAAGCTGAAGCAGTACAACAAACAAGTAGCAAAACACTATATAAACAACAAAAAATTTCAACACCATCGCCACTGAAGGACACTTGTATCCAACTGAAAAAAATGCACACAATATGCTACAAAAAGCCACACTATACACTAATTAAAAACACTTTTTTTTAGCACAGCTCAAATCTGCCACTACATTAACTCATGACACTAGCAACACTTTATAGATGAGAGTGGTTGATAGCAGACAGATACTAAAGAGTGATATATGGAAGAACACAATACAGGAGAAAGCAGGTGACTAGTAATGTGCAGCACAGCTCAGTGCTTAGAATACTGCTATTTAATTACTACCTAATGATCTAGGAAATACCTTAACTGAGACTTCAGTGGTGTGAGTCATCATTATGGCATATTCATTAAAAATCGCAAATAGTAAACAACATGAAAAAAATTGCTTAA
Source organism: Typopeltis vanoorti (assembly GCF_054136105.1). Lineage (NCBI taxonomy): Eukaryota > Metazoa > Arthropoda > Arachnida > Uropygi > Thelyphonidae > Typopeltis > Typopeltis vanoorti. The sequence goes on from NC_143563.1 coordinate 87,680,680, forward strand.
TCAACTAGTTTCTTATGCCTTATTGCATGCATTTTAAGGATTAAATAAAAATTTGTATTATTAAAAAAAAAAAAAGCTTGTATTATCAGATTGATATCCAAAAATAACTACCATACATAGAATAATCTTAAAACTTGATGGTGAACATCACATTGAGCTGCCAGAAGCATGGCTCATATGACATTGAGTTTTATTACATCTATCACAATCCAATAAACAGCTGACTGAGTAGATTTAAAATAAGTCCTTGATTTTTGTTAATTCAGGTTGGACAATGTAGCATTCTTTGAATCTACACGCATAACCAATGAACTTAATATATAGCATTCCTGTGAACTGCCAAAGTACCTGATGTTTTTCTTTGGAGATATAAAATACTAATCCCAATCTGCGTGCCTGGTGTTTTTTTTCCACATCTTTCATGAGCAATTTAATACTATCTCGGCAGATCATCTCATCTGTCAACTAGATGTCAATTAGATGTAGCAGAAACCATATATGCAGAAAATTTTGTACACTCTGGTCTCTAGAGATGCAAAAGTGACAAAATGAAGAGGTTGTGAAAAACTTGGAAAAATGTTCTAGAGGTGACTGGAAAAAAACAACAGCAACTTAGAAATGTAGGAAAGAGTACTGTAAAAGGAATCAAAGATGGGAAAGCTGATGTGAAAACTGAAGATAAAAATATTCTAAATGCTTGGAGTAATTATTTTGAAAGACTTAAATGAAACAAGATGTGACAAACCAGTGGTGAAAATCTTCAAGAGGAATGCAATGAGTATATATAAATACTTGAGGTACAAAAAAAACCATCAAAAAACTGAAATGTTGAAAAATATCTAAAGTAAGTTTTTCAGTTAATTCAGAAGGCCTGGTCACAGGGTTGAATTCCAGATTATTCAAGTAAAGTTCTCCGAGTAACCATCTCTGAAAGGATGAAATAAAATGCGAACTGGAACATGCAGTAGGGAAATTCCTTTGCAAGTCTGAGTGTGAGAATTATTATTATTATTATTACCCCAAGACCTCATGGAGTCAAAGACTTATCTGGGAGGTCCTTTTATCACACACACACACATCTCATCATACCGTCTCCTAAACACACTCGAACTCCTTGCAGACACCACCTCAGGCAAGGCATTCCAATCATTCACAACCCTGCCTCTCACTCCCCTGGTCACACCCTCTTTATACAGTTTCCAGGGATGACCTCTGGTTCTCCCCTGATCTCCCACTATTCTCTGGAGAACTTCTCCACTATTGATCCTATAGCAACCCCTTACCAACTTGTAGGTCTCTATTATATCTCCACCTCTTCCTTCTGTCCGCCAGACTGCAAATTACATCTTCTCAATCTTTCCTCATACTTGACATTCCAGAGGTCAGAAACTACCTTAGTCAGGCGCCTTTGGACCCTTTCCAACATCTCTTCATCCTTCTGAAAACCCGGTGACCAAATGTAGGCACAATAGTCCATGTGCAGCCTAATCAAAGCCTTATACAATGGAACAAGAATCTCCTACTTCTACACGGCAGTGTCCTCTGCATCATTGCCAGAAGCCTTTATGTTGTTTCACAATTTGTGTCCCTAAATTTTAGATCCTTATACACTATCACCTCCAGATCTCTTATTTCCTCTACCTCCAACAATATATTTTCACCAAGCATAAATTCTGCATCCCATCTTTGTTTTCCAAATTTTAAAACCTTACATTTTGCAACGTTGACCTCACATCTCCATTTCCATGCCCAATCACTCAATTTATTCAAGTCTTCTTGTAAGGCCACAACATCTTCACTACTCTTCATGGTTCGTCCCAACCTTGTATCATCTGCAAACAACTGAATATCTCCATCCAAATCTTCGCCAATATCATTAATATACAAGTAAAACAGTAATGGTCCTAAAACAGACCCCTGAGGCACTCCACTAGTGACTTTTCCTTTTCCTGGATATCGCACCCCCATACACAACTTATTGATACCTATCAGATAGCCAGTCTCCAATCCAATGCACTAATCTAATATCCAACCCCATCTGCTCTAGTTTGACTGCCAATCTATCATGAGGTACTCTATCAAAAGCCTTTGCGAAATCCAAGTATATTACCATGTATCCTTCTCCTCTGTCCAAGGAAGCAGTCACTTTATTGTAATAAGTAAGATTAGTAAAACATGACCTCCCTTTAGAAAATCCATGCTGTCCATCAAAGATAATACCATTGTTGTCAACCCAACTATGGATCCTAGTTCTCACAAGTTTCTCCAAAATCTTAACCACAACACCTGACACATAGATAGGCCTATAGTTTGATGTATGAGTCCAATCACCTCCTTTATGAAGTGGCACAATCTTGCCCTCCTTAAGAACTTGACCAAGTGCAAAACTCGTATTAAAAAAATATGTCAAGGCAGGTGTCAATTCGCACATTCCTTCAGAATACATGGTGATATATTATCAAGTCCCACAGCCTTATTTACATCTAGTTTACTCAACTCCCCAAACACCTCTTACTCACTTACAGTCAGTCTCTCCTCCCCATCATCAACTGCTCTCAATCTCTCCATGAAGTCACTTTCACAAGATTGAAAGATCTTTATGAACTGCTCATTAAGTATTTCCACCACACATTCTGCAACAGCTGTCTTTATACCATTTTCTCCAATCAATGTCATCCTTTCATAATCATTCTTTCTTTTGCTGACTACATATCGAAAGAACTCCCTAGGATTCTTTTTGGCTTCATTAGCTAACTGCTGTTCATACCTCTCTTTAGCTACTCTCACCAACCAAGTCACCCTCCTTGCCTGGTCTTTGTAGACCTCATGAAATTGGTTATTTCCACTTCACTTATGCTGCCTCCACAATGCCCTTTTTCTCTGTATCGCATGCTTAATCTCTTTATTCATCGATATCACAGCTACCTTATTTAACCTTCTCACCCATGCTATACATTTAGACATTGCATCTACTAGATAGTTTTTGAAAATCCCCCAAACTGCGTTGATTTCTTTCCCAGCTAACTCCTCATTCCACGCTACACCAGCAAGCTGTCTCCTGAGCCCTTCATAATCACCACCCTTGTAGTTCTAGATATACCCTTTTCTTACAGGGGTTCATGCACTGCTGGCAACAACCCAGGTAATCACCTCATGGTCACTCTCACCAATTGGTGGATGATTCCTTCTTTCATCTCTACTTTGTATGGACATAACTCTTTCTCTATCATCAATAGCACTCCCCCTCCCTTTTTACCCCTTCTATCCTCACTAAACACATCATACCCTTCCATCTCTATTCCTGTCAGGATGTCATCCTCTTCCAACCATGTCTCACTTATTCCAACAATCTTTGGGTGAACAGACGCAATTAGTGCAACCATTTCATCTGTCTTGTTTCTTATTCTTCTAGCATTTGTATATAAACACAACAGCTCATTTCTGGATATACAGCTAGTTCCACTGATACCACTCACTCGATGTGATCTCTCCATGCTCGACTGGGGCCATTTCCCTTTCTGCTTCTTCATTTTTGAACCTTTTTCAATTCCAACTGTTTCCTCTTGATCCCTGGTCATCCCATTCCTTTCCTGCCTACACATGCTCTCACCTCCCCTTGGAGCATCCACCTTTCTCACGCTGTGTACCCCTGTCCACCCTGAGCCTCCCTGTTTCCCTGCTCCTCTTGCACACCCATTCTCTCATTTTCTATACTCATACCACTCACTTCCCCATTCATTTCCACCTCTTCAAATCTCCTGTCTTACTCTGCTGCTCTTCCACATCACTCCCCTCTTGATCTGATTCATTCTCTCTATTCACTTCTCTACCTTCCAGCAGCAGTCTCTCCAAGCGACTCATCCCACAACCACTCAAATGCAGTCCATCGCTCCCATACAGCTCACTTCGTCCCTCAAACTCATTCCACACATTAACAAACTGTACTTCCATCTCCTCACACATTTCAGCCAGCATATCATTCATAATCCTTGCTCTCCACCTCATTTCACCACAGTTATATCTAGGCAACACACTGACTACCCTTCCTGTCACACTATTCTCTTTTATCCTTCCAAGCAGCCTCCTGATATCCATTCTGACACGCTCTTTGTCCTCTCTCAAATCATTTGTACCAATTAATACTATTAACTCTTTTGCCCACTTCTGCCTCATATCCAATGTCTCAATCACTCTACTCATTTTACCACCTGGAAAACATACCTTGTGCATTCAATCCTCTTGCACACCTTTAATAATGGAGTCGCCATATAACGCCACTCGCTCATCTTTCGTTAACTCTTTCATGCCATCATGATTTATTTTTATAGTTTTTACCTGAATTCTCTTAATTTCATTCTGCATCCATTTCATTTCTTGCCTCATCCAATCCAATTCACCTTCCGAATCTTGCGACACATTCTCTCTATCATTAAATCTTTCAAACTCTCGACCCCCTCTTCTCACTTTCACTCTCATTCATCCTTCTTTGTTTCCGTACTTTCAGTCTAACATGCATCCAACTTTCGCTATCATTCTTCTCACTTTCACTCTCATTCATCTTTCTTTGTTTCTGTACTTTCAGTCCAACATGCGTCGAACTTTCGCCATCATTCATTCTTTCAATTTTTTTCACTTTCGATTTTTGCGTCACGCTATTTCTAGTTTCATTCGTTCTCTCAATTTCATTTCCTTCCACCACAATCGCCTCACTTTCGTCCCTTTTAACATCTGTTATGGTTTTCAAATCACTCTTTTTCTTTTTTTTTTACTGATTTTTTTAACATTTTTTCGCCGCTTTTTCCCACCATCCTTCTCTTTCAAACGTGCACTCATTTTCCCTGTGACATTCTCGCTACTAACACTTTCTGTCATCAATTTCATATTTGCATTCATCAGATCCTCGTTCAGGTCACACTTCACCCACACCCTTCTTCCATCCGCTCTAATCATCCACAAATCATTTATTTAATCGAAAGAATACATATAACAGACCTCACACTTAACGAAACAACTGAAATCTAAATTAAAGTCATGGAATGACAATGCTCTGCCATTTTTTTTTTTCCTGCAAAGGAATTTCCCTACTGAGTGTTCCAGTTAAGTTTTGTGCAAGCATACATAAGAAGAGGCTATGAAAAAATTGTCAATGAGAAACCTGGTGAAGAATAAGCTGGATTCAGTTATCAGGTTCAGATTTTCAGCTTAAGACAATTTAGAAATGATGAGAATATAATCAAGATCTGTGTTTCAATTTTATACATCTGGAAAAGGCATATCGCAAGGTTCCAAGAAAAAAGCTGTGCAAAACACTGCAATTATAAGGTGTAAATGGAACATTATATAACACAGTAGATATACAGAAGATGGTCTGATATAAAATCATGCATGGATGAATAACAATAGAGATTAGGTGGGCACACCATCTCCACTGTTATTCATCAACGATATGGATAGTATTATGTAGGCAGGGCCGGTGCTACCAATTAGGCAAACTAGGCAACCGCCTAGGGTGCAAGCCATGAAGGGACACAAACCTTCAAGCTATGCTTTATTCATACTTTACTAAAATATCAAAATTAAATAGTGATATATGATTTAGGTATCGATTCTTTTTCCTTATCCCTCACATATCACACTATTTTACTATTTAACTTTTGGTTCTTTTATATCAAAATTAAATAGTGATATATGATTTAGGTATCGATTCTTTTTCCTTATCCCTCACATATCACACTATTTTACTATTTAACTTTTGGTTCTTTTATGTTCCTTACCTAAATGATTTGAATTTACTGCTATTTAAAATTCCGTTAAGATAAATATTTTAAAATGTTAACATTATAAAATAATAAATTTCAGTATTTTATAACTTTTTTTTGTAAATGAATTAAAACAGAGAATTTTCAAATTAATTAAAAAAGAAAATAAAAAAAGCCCTATTAATTTAACCTGAAAGACAATTTTATTTTGTTTAATGTCAGTTAGAAACATTTTAGTTTATGAAATAAGGGGTGCACTTGTGAAATAAGGGGCACACTTGTAAACTTTGCCTAGGGTGCAAAATAACCTAGCACCGACAGTTTATGTAGGAATGTGGCATTAAACCTGATATCAAAATTGGTGATGTTAATCTCAGCTCTTTATGTAGATGTTATAATCTTATATAAATTATTATTATTACCCAAGATCCCTTGGAGTCAAACACTCAACTAGGAGGTCCTTTTATCATACACACAACTCATCATACTTTAAACACACTCAAATTCTCTGCAGACACCACACACTCAGGCAAGGCATTCCAATCATTCACAACTCTGCATTCAAAATGCAAAACCCTGCTTCTCATGCCTTTTTGAAGAGATGCAGAGACAGCAATCTTATTCTTAACTGCATCAAGCTAAAAATATACCCACATAAGGGGTTTGAAGGTGATGATTTAACACACATGATAAAAATTGCATATCTAGCACTTTGTAACATTAATTCTATAAAAGATTCACTTAAAATAGGAAAATCTTGTGATAGAGGTTTCTGATTGCTCATTTCTATAAGACAGCTCAAAATATTTCTCATATTCTTACAATCGCTAAATATACTTACTGCGCCAGCATAGTGCCTAACCCGAAAACTATGATGAGGTAATGTACTGTCCATTAGGAAATTACGGCATCCACGACTTTCAAAATATGGATTATCTTGGCAAGCCTGTGTTAGTTTATACAGGAATGTCTCATCGCTAACTGGACCTGGCCGAAGGCACTCTTCATCCAACATTGCAAGAATTCCATGGTTATTCTAAAGAAATGTACAAAATATATTATCAAATTAGCATGTACAATAAATATATTACACCTAGATTCAGGCATATATCCACAACTTGATATCATAACACTGAGCTAAGAGATTACCATGTTTTTAATCATGTAAGTTGTATTATTTCTTGCTTCTCTCAAGAGGGGATTCAACAGTCTTTACATAAAACAAATACAACTGATAAAGCCACTCTAGTACAAACAGTACAGTATATTGAATGTTATATGTGTTCAATATATGTGACAAAGTTCAATATGTGTTGTCTAAGATGTGCATCCTACAGAAAGTCTTGTAATGTGGAAGTATTGAACAACAGCAATAATAATAATAGTAAAAAATATGCATAGTATGATAATTCTTGCTAGTTCACTGAAATATGATGGACTCGGTTAATTTTTGGGTATGTATGGTCAATACTCATTGTTTTCTGTGAGTTCTAATTACAACAGGACCCAATGTCAGAAACTTAGTTCCCAGTCCTGTGGCATCTCAATGATGGTATCCCTGGTTGGCTGATCAGTCAGTCAGTCAACAAAATTGATTGCCCATGCCTCTCCAGACCAAAACATTTTAGAGTTTTGTCTACAGAGGTGGATGAAAGAGCTGATGAACAAGAGAAAACCAAACACATGACATACACACGCTTTAGTTACATTTGGATACTGTAGCCTACATAGTCACCTCTCATTACTGTGAACTCATTGGAGGAAGGCAAAATGAATAGTTTGTTATAGTTAATTTAGCTGAACCACATGACACTATGGAACTCAGGAATTTCTGGTAGTTTTAATAGTAAATGAATTCACTAAAGTGGTGTTTGGTGGAGCAAGATTCAAATCAACTGTATACAGAACAAACTTCAGTTCTATATGGTGACATTATATGATCAATATTTTTACTCCTCAGCAATATACTTTAGGAGAAAAATAACTGCAACAAATACTTTTTAATGGTCACCATCAAACTCATTACAGAAATAGTAAGGAACAATCAATTTATCTTTTTAGTCATCACAGTAAAACAGGCAGTGACACATCACTTGAAGTTTATAGAAAAACCAACTTACAGGTCAATAATCTTTTCTTGCCATGTGAAAGAACAGAATACTACATTATTTAGGGGCTATAAGAGATAAAAATAAAAAATAAATGATTTTCCTATAATATGATTTGCTGGTCTGGTTTGGCCGAGTGGTTAATGTATCTGCTCTCCAGCCTGTGGGTTTGAATCCTGCAGTGGGCATGAATGTTTCTGATTTTCTATGAAAATACTAATGGCAGTGGTGAGTGGTAGATAATGATGATGATAGTTGTGGTTTGTTGTAGTTGGCAGATTGAGTGGTGGAGACAGAGCTGTAGAGTAGGTGCCCTCCCTTGAGGAGTCTTTGGACGCCCTGGAGGTGTCACATAATAATAATAATAACCAATTTGCTTTTAATGGACATCCAAAAAAGTCATCATTACCATTAATTTCCTGATATGTACTCTCTATATGATTAAGTTTACATTACTACAATGAACAATCTTCCTCCAAATTAGTCTATTTCTTGTCAGTGCTCCATATTGTCATATCTAATATTCTGGTCTTCTGCGGCAGTTAATAAATCTGTCTAGATCTTCATCTTCCTCTGGATCTTTGGGGGGGGGGGGAGTGGCCCTGGTCCCCAAAAAAAGAAAAAGGAAAAAACCCCAGTTATACATTTGATTTAATCCTTTATCCAAGTGTAAGCAAACAAAGTTTGTGCCTGAAGTATTTTCAGGATTGGGGAAACTAGTTCAGGAGAACTTTGTTTGCTTACACTTGGATGAAGGATTAAACCAAATCTATAATTGGTAGCATAACCAAGTGAAAAAACTTCCATCAAGGAAAACGCACTTGGAAATTTTCCAAAAATCTTTTCCTAATTAAAATTCATTTTTTTTATTTATGTTGTGTCGTGTCTTCTATTTCTATACTACTTATGAATTAGCGGTCACATAAGGTGGGAATGCCCTATAGCTCTCGGGAATCACAGCCACAGTGAATGCAAGGTGAACGAAGTAGTGCTCGGGTGGACCCAGCACTACTTTGTTTGCCAAAGCCAGGCCAGAGCAGGCCAGGCCAGGCATGGGTACCATGTATTGGCGATCACTGCAGATGCTCAGGTCATATGTCATAGGTCATATGCAATATGTATTCTCAAATCATCTACTCAACTTGCCCCCAAGACTAAATCTTGAGTGCTCCCCCCCCTGCAAGATTAAATCCTGAGTGCACCACTGCTTGGCATCAAACAGTTTTGCTAATCAGTTCCAATTCTATTTATGTGACAATACCACCACAGATTAGCTCATCTCAGCTCAGCTCAGCTCACACAATCCTGAATACTAACAATGCTAAGTTCTTTCCTAATTGTCTTCATTTTTAATATGATACCGCCAGTGATGCTATCTTTCATACTGATAAGTTATGGAGAGTAAGCAATGTTTAATAATTACTTTAATTCCCCAATGTTTCAACCGTCATATTAAGGTCATCATCAGGAGTATACATACATTAGACAACGACATTAGATTTTAAACAGTATGCCAAAGTGACAATGACTTGATTCCATTATTCTACCGACCTGACCTCTAGCGTGAAAAAAATCTACATCAATGCTATATCCTGTTTATAGCATGATCAGAGAACTAATTCCCATTAATGCTTTAAATACAGCAATACTGGTAGCCGAATCAATAACTTAACATACAACAAACACTTATATGTAATAATGGGAAGTGCTATTGATGATAGAGAAAAAGTTATGTCCATACAAGGTAGAGATGCAAGAGAGAAATAAGGCCAGTGGTTTTGAGGCAGTATGGTGTGAGATAGAGGTGAATAGAATCAAATACTTGGTGGGATGTTGTTATAGACCTGGTAATGTGGATGGTGGTGATAGTGAAATGTATAGTCAAATAAGCCAAGCAAATAAGAAAAGGGTGATCATTATGGGTGATTTTAATTATGGCAATATAGGCTGGAATGAAGAGATAGCAACTGGAAGTAAAGAAAATGAGTTCCTTGAGTTTTTGAGGGATAACTACCTCAGACAGTATGTAACAGAGGGCACACAAGGATTAAGGGTCTTGGATTTGGTCATCTCATCAGAGGATGTAATTATCAATGAGGTGTCAAATCATCCAACAATTGGCAAGAGTGACCATGAGGTGATCACCTGGGTGGTTGCCAGCAGTGCAAGAACCCCTGTGAAAAAAGGGTATATGTGGAACTACAAGGGGGGGGGGTGATTATGAAGAGCTCAGGAGACAGCTTGCAGGTGTAGCATGGAATGAGGAGTTAGCTGGAAAAGAGATCAATGCAGCTTGGGGGATTTTTAAGAACTATTTACTAGATGCAATGTCTAAATGTATAGCACGGGTGAGAAGGTTAAATAAGGTAGGTATGAGATGGATGAATAAAGAGATTAAGCATGCAATACAGAGAAAAAGGGCATTGTGGAGGCAGCATAAGAGAAGTGGAAATAACCAATTTCATGAGGTCTACAAAGACCAGACAAGGAGGGTGACTTGGTTGGTGAGAGTAGCTAAAGAGAGGTATGAACAGCAGTTAGCTAATGAAGCCAAAAAGAATCCTAGGGAATTCTTTCGACATGTAGCCAGCAAAAGAAAGAATAATTATGGAAGGATGACATTGATTGGAGGAAATGGTATAAAGACAGCTGATGCAGAATGTATGGTGGGGATACTTAATGAGCAGTTCATAAAGATTTTTCAATCTTGTGAATGTGACTTCATGGAGAGATTAAGAGCAGTTGATGATGGGGAGGAGAGACTGACTGTAAATGAGCAAGAGGTGTTTGGGGAGTTGGGTAAACTAGATGTAAATAAGGCTGTGGGACTTGATAATATATCACCAAGTATTCTGAAGGAATGTGCCAGAGGGTTGACACCTGCCTTGACATATTTTTTTAATACGAGTCTTGCACTTGGTCAAGTCCCTAAAGAGTGGAAGGAGGGCAAGATTGTGCCACTTCGTAAAGGAGGTGATCGAAGTCAAGCATCAAACTATAGGCCTATCTGTGTGTCAGGTGTTGTGGTTAAGTTGTTGGAGAAGCTTGTGACAACTAGGATCCAGAGTTGGGTTGACAACAAAGGTATAATCTTTGATGGACAGCATGGATTTGCTAAAGGGAGGTCATGTTTTACTAATCTTACTTATTACAATAAAGTGACTGCTTCCTTGGACAGAGGAGAAGGATACATGGTAATATACTTGGATTTCGCAAAGGCTTTTGATAGAGTACCTCATGATAGATTGGCAGTCAAACTAGAGCAGATGGGGTTGGATATTAGATTAGTGCATTGGATTGGAGACTGGCTATCTGATAGGTATCAATAAGTTGTGTATGGGGGTGCGATATCCAGGAAAAGGAAAAGTCACTAGTGGAGTGCCTCAGGGGTCTGTTTTAGGACCATTACTGTTTTACTTGTATATTAATGATATTGGCGAAGATTTGGATGGAGATATTCAGTTGTTTGCAGATGATGCAAAGTTGGGACGAACCATAAAGAGCTGTGAAGATGTTGTGGCCTTGCAAGAAGACTTGAATGAATTGAGTGATTGGGCAAGCAAATGGGGATGCGAGTTCAATGTTGCAAAATGTAAGGTTTTAAAATTTGGAAAACAAAGATGGGATGCAGAATTTATGCTTTGTGAGAATATACTGTTGGAAGTAGAGGAAATAAGAGATCTGGGGGTGATAGTGGATAAGCAACTAAAATTTAGGGGACACATCGCCAAAATTGTGAAGACAACACAAAGACTTCTGGGAATAATGCAGAGGACACTGATGTGTAGAAGTAGAGAATTCTTGTTCCATTGTATAAGGCTTTGATTAGGCCACACATGGACTATTGTGCCCAGATTTGGTCACCTGGTTTTCAGAAGGATGAAGAGATGTTGGAAAGGGTCCAAAGGTGACTGACTAAGGTAGTTTCTGACCTCTGGAATGTCGAGTATGAGGAAAGATTGTAAAGATGTAATTTGCAGAGTCTAGTGGAGAGAAGGAAGAGGGGAGATATGATAGAGACCTACAAGTTGCTAAGGGGGTTGTTATAGGATCAATGGTGGAGAAGTTCTACAGAGAGTAGTGGGAGATCAGGGGAGAACCAGAGGTCATCCCTGGAAGCTGTATAAAGAGGGTGTGAGTAGGGGAGTGAGAGGCATGTTATTTTCGTGCAGAGTTGTGAGTGATTGGAATGCCTTGCCTGAGAGTGTGGTGTCTGCAAGGAGTTTGAATGTGTTTAAGACACGGTATGATGAGATGTGTGAGATAAAAGGACCTCCTAGATAAGTCTTTGACTCCATGAGGTCTTGTTTAATAATAATAATAATAATAATAATATAACAAACACGTATGTTAAATTATTGATTAGGCCACCACTATTGCTGTAGCGTTCTCTATGTTATAAATAGGATATAGCTTTGAAGTAGGATTCCCCTCCCCCCTCCCCCCACTAGAGGTTAGGACATTAGAATAACAGTTGATCAAATCATTGTCACTTTGGTATACTGTTTGAAATGTCATGCAGCTTGTCTTTGTGTGTGTGTGTGTGTGTGTGTGTGTGTGTGTGTATATATATATATATGTGCGTGTGTGTATACCCCCAGATGATTACCTCAATATTACTATTATTACATGACACCTCCAAGGAGTCCAAAGACTCATCAAAGGGGGGCACCTAATCTACAACTCTCCATCACCACTATCCAATCCACCAACTACGGCAAACCAGATCATCTACACCAATGCCGTCTGCTGCTCCCCACCACCATTAGTATTTTCACACACAATCACAAACATCCTTGCCCATGCTGGGATTCGAACCTGCAGCCTTTTGGCTGGAGAGCATATATGCTAACCACTCGGCCCACCCGGTCAAAACATCAGGAAATTAAAGCAATTATTTTTGACGTGGTTTTAGTATCCATAATTGATCACTATGAATGCTATAACATTAAAGGAAAGTGATGCCATCAGTTCACTCCCCTAATTTTTCTCAGAAACTCTCATATCTGTGGTCTCTTTGATCAAGTACTTTATAATTTAAAACTGGTTTGATCACCTATGTATATAGCTAGTTCAGTATTTAACTGATTTCTTTCTTATTTCATACACATTAATTCAACTGGCTCACTACTATACCAGTTTGTTTATTCTGTTGTCTATTTCGATATTTAATTTGCCATCTTGATAGTGTGGAAGGTGTGAGTGACTGTGATAGTTTAGGAGATGGTTTTGTTTTGGAGAGTGAATTTAGATCAAGATTGACTGACCTGCAGAGGGAGATAGATGAGCTGAAAGAGTAGGTGGAATGTCTTGTGAATGAGAGCAGAAGTATGAAAGATAAGAATAGGAGAATGGAAGAGATAAATGCAAGACGAATCAGAGTCGGGGAGAGAGAGAAAGGAAACTGAAGAGAGGGAATGAGTGAGAGGTATGGGAATGCTAGCAGAGGAGAGAATGGAAACAGCAGAAGAGAGGGAATGAGAGAGAGGTATGGGAATGCTAGCAGAGGAGAGGATGGAAACAGTAGGAGAGACGGAATGAGAGAGGAATATGGAAGTGCTAGAAGAGGAGAAAATGGAAAAAGTAGGAGAGAGGGAATGAGAGAGAGGTATGGGAATGCTAGCAGAGGAGAGGATGGAAAAAGTACGAGAGATGGAATGAGAGAGAGATATATGAAAGTGCTAGAAGAGGAGAGAATGGAAACAGTAGGAGAGATGGAATGAGAGAGAGAGATATGGGAATGCTAGAAGATGAGAAGATGGAAACAGTAGGAGAGACGGAATGAGAGAGGGATATGGAAGTGCTAGACGTGCAGAAAATGGAAACAGTAGGAGAGAGGGGTATGGGAATGCTAGAAGAGAGAATAGCAGTAGAAGACAGGGAATGAGAGAGACCTATGGGAATGAAAGAAGAGGAGAGAAAGGAAACAATAGGAGAGAGAGAATGGTAAGAGGGATAATGTATGGCGACTAAATGATCCCTGATGTTCAAGATAGGATGCGTGAGGAGCGTTTGCCAGGAGGAACAATAGAACGGGTGGCTATGGCAATTAAGAGAGGTGAAAGGGTGGATGAGATGATTGTGATGGTAGGAACAAATGATTTGAATGGTAATGTAAGTCGGGCAGAGAGAAATATGAGATTTTTGCTTGGGGCTGTACGGAAGAAGACAGAGAGAGGAAAAATAGTCTGCGTGTTGCCTAGGTATGATAATGGTGAACTGAGCAGAAGAGCGGTGATATTGAATGGCATAACAGCGAGAATGTGTGACAAGAGGGGACTGGTATATGTGGATGCTTGGAGAGCATTTGAGGAAATAGAGAAATTGTCTGCGAAAGACAGCTTACATTTGAATGAGGAAGGATGTAGGCATCTGGAGAGATTGCTGTTCTGAATGAGTCAGTGTGTCCCAGGGAGGATGACAGCAGGGGTGGCCTCTTGTGGGAATGGATACTTGGGAGAAGGGAGATGATGTCAGGTAACACTGAACCCAGTGGAGTCTAGAAGGGATAATGCTGGGTATAGAAACAATGGCATTTATATGTTTTATATTAATGCCAGGAGAATATCCGGAATAAGGGAGAGGAATTGGTGGCGCAGATAGCATCAGCCTGGCCAAACATTATTGGGATCACTGAGACGTGGTTGACAGAAGAGGATTTAATAACAGGAATAGAAGTTGCTGGGTATAACATTTTTCGTCAGGATAGGAGGGAAAAGCGTGGTGTTGGGGTACTGCTGATAAAAAGTGATGACCTATGTCCTCTAAGAGTGGAGGCCTTGGAAGGAAGTGAAACAAATGATTTTGAGAGCATATGGTGTGAGGTAGAGATAGGCAAGACAGGATATTTAGTGGGGTGTTGCTACAGACCCAGGAGCACAGAGGATGGGGGAGCAGGAGCCTGGCAAGTGCAAGAAGAATGATTATTATGGGAGATTTTCACTACAGTAGTATAAATTGGAGAGAGGAAGATGCATGTAGCAATAGGGGAATGGAATTTCTAGAATTCTTGGGGGACAAATGTCTTAGGCAACATGTAACAGAGGGAACAAGAGGTTCAAGAGTTTTGGATTTGGTTATAGCATCAGAAGAGTTGATAATAACTGAGATGACATCTCTCCCACCAGTTGGAGAGAGTGACCATATGGTTTTGATTTGGAAAATGAATAGACATGCATTAGTATCAAAGAGACGGGAACTTATGTGGAATTATAAAGCAGGTGATTATAATAGTCTTAGACGTCAACTTCGGGAAGTTTCATGGAGGGAGGAATTGGAAGGCCGGGATATCATTAGTGCGTTGAAAATTGTGAAAGAATATTTGTTAGCAGCAATGGTAAGTTGTATACCACGAGTGAAGAAGAGGACACAATTTGGAGTAAAGTAGATGACAAACAATATTAAACAGGAATTGCATGCGAAAAAGAGGCTATGGAAGAGATATAAGGAGTACAGGTGAAGAGATGATGCATGAAGAATATAAGACACAGGTCAGAAGGGCGACTAGTGTGGTACGGAAAGCAAAACTGGAATATGAGAGGAGGTTGGCCCTAAGATCCAAAGAAAATCCTAGGGAATTTTTTAGCTATGTGACCAGTAGGAGGAGAAAGGACTGTCGAAGAATGATATTGTGGGATAAAAATGGGAATAGAGTGACTGATGCAGAGGACATAGTGGAATTGTTCAATGAACACTTTATTGGAGTATTTCATCCTAGAGGAGTCAGTTTTAATGCTAGAGGGATAGGGCTGGTTCGAGGTTTAGAGGTACAGGAGGATTGTGTGTTTCAGATACTGAGTACTCTGGATGTCAGTAAAGCTTTGGGACTGGATGGTATTTCACCACGAGTTTTGAGAGAATGTGCCAGGGAACTGACAGTGCCTTTAACCTGGCTTTTCAATGAAAGTCTGGCTTCGGCAAAGGTGCCCAAGGAATGGAAGGAAGTAAGATAGTGCCATTGCATAAGGGTGGTAACAGACTGGAAGTGTCTAATTATAGGCCAGTCTGTGTGTCATCAGTAGTTGTTAAGATCTTGGAGAAGGTAGTGAGGGACCATATACAACATTGAGCAGATGAGGGTAATGTTATCTGTGAGCGTCAACATGGATTTGTGAAAGGGTGCTCTTGTTTTAGCAATATGCTAGCTTTTTATAATAAAGTTACATGAAGAGATGAGGGAAAGGCATATACTGCAATTTTCTTAGACTTAGCAAAGGCATTTGACAGGGTGTCACATGATAAGCTGATATTTAAGTTGCAGCACATGGGTCTGGATGTCAGATTGGTCAACTGGATTCAGGATTGGCTGTGTGATAGGTATCAGAGAGTTGTGTATGGTGGAACAGTTTCAAGGAGGCAGAGGGTTACAAGTGGGGTCCCACAGGGCTCAGTACTAGGACCGATATTGTTTAACCTTTATATCAAAGACATTGCCAGTGGATTGCAAGGGGATATTCAGTTGTTTGCGGATGATGCGAAGCTGGGAAGGATTATTAGTAATAGTGCAGATGTGGTAGCCCTGCAAGAGGATTTGAATAAGCTAGATAGATTGGCAAATGAATGGTGGTGTCAGTTTACTTCAGCAAAATTTAAGGTCTTGAGGTTTGGGAAACATCGATGGGACACTGCATACTCTATGGAAGGAGTTATGCTGAAGGAAGTAGAGGAGACAAGAGATCTGGGGTTGATGGTTGATAGAAACCTGAAGTTTAGGGGACATATTGCAAAGGTAGTGAAGGTAACACAGAGGATTGCTGCAATTATGAGAAGGACACTGACCTGCAGAGATAAGAGGGTTATCATTCCATTGTATAAGTCTCTGATCAGACCACACTTGGACTATTGTTCTCAGATTTGGTCTCCAGGATTTGAAGGGGATAAATTAGCTGTGGAAAGGATACAAAGACAGATGACAAAGATGGTTTCAGGACTGTACAAGGATAGTTACAAGGATCGACTGAGGGAATGTGGACTGCAGAGTTTGGTGAATAGAAGAAGGAGATGTGATATGATTGAGACTTTTAAACTGTTGAGAGGGGGTTACAGGGTTGACACTGGGGAGTTCTTTTGCTTGGTTGAACAGCGGGAAGGAGTGATGACAAGAGGCCATCCCTGGAAGTTACGAAAGGAAACTGTGAGCAAGAGGGTGAGGAGTGGTTTCTTTGTGTGGAGGGTGGTTGAACCGTGGAATGCATTGCCTGGTGGAGTGGTGAGAGCGAGAACGGTCAATGAGTTTAAGGAGTGGTATGATAGACGATGAGTCTTGACAGACTTTATGTTCTTAGGAAGGACCTCCCACGATGAGTCTTTTGACTCCATGGAGGCATGAATAATAATAATAATCTTCACTAAACAATGTGCCTAAACAGCTGAAATATTTTACTTGTTTTACCAGTTCTCCATTTTTGCAGTTTTGGATGTTTATTACTGATTTTCCTGCCATGTTTGCTACAGATGCCATTCTATTTAATTAGAGACTTGCACTGTAGCAAACATGGCAGGAAAATCAGTAATAAACTGTTTGGGCAAATAAGAAGGAAAGCATTAACATATGTGAAAAGTGTCTTGATAGATTACAGTAATTAGTAATAGGAGCAACTGTGACCATAGTAGTAGAGCTTAGGCAAGAGTTAGTGAAAACAAATGAAACATTTGGACGAGAATATTAAATATCTAAAGGAGAGATTGGCTGATGAGAAGGAGGAAGTTAGTATTATGAAGAAAGAGTCAAAAGATAGTTGTATATCACTGTGTGTGGGGGACTTGATCTTTAGAGGTGTGATGACTAATAAAGTGCACAAAACTTGCTTTAATGGTGGAACAATAAAGCAAATAACTGATGCGTTACAGAAAAGGAAAGACCAGACATCAAAATTAGTAGTAGTCGTGGGCACAAATGACTTGGTTGAGGGGGGGGGGAAGAATGTTGATAGAGACTTAAGGAAATTGTTGTGGCAGATAAAGAAGAAGAGAGTTGTTAGAATATTCTAGTTAGATATGACAACAGTGAATTAAGAAAGAGAGCAGAGATAAATAATAGTAAGATAGCTGAGTTGTGTGAGGCAAAGGGGGTTCGATTTGTAAATATGTGGAGTGAATTTGAAGGAAAGTTGGAATGGTTTAAAGTTCATAGATTTCATTTGAATGGGTTGGTGTTGGACACTTAGAAAGGCTACTGTTTTCTGAGAAGGCACAGAGTCATGAAGGTAATGTAGAAAATGATCAGAGTATACTTGTGAAGCAGGATAGCAGAACTAAATGGATTGTACAAGGAGGAAGATAGATACGAGGTTGGAGATATAATTGAAGCAGTACAAGGTGATGGAATGCATAAAGGTGGGGATGAGACAGGTAGGAATGAAAATCAGAGTAAGGATTAGGGAAACGGGAGTGATCTGACCAAAGAAAGATATTCTATATAGCAACTAGAATAAAGAATGTTGGTACTGGTAGAAATGGCCTCAAAGAAACAAGGATTGATTGTTATGTTTGTACACAAATGTAAGTAGCATTCAAAAGAAGAGAGTTGAGTTTGTTCATTGATTGAGTCAGAATAGCCAAAGATAATTGGAATAAGTGAAACTTGGATGTCTGAATTTAATGTGATGTTGGGGACAGAAATGGAAGGATATATATAATTTTTCTGAAGAATGGGAATGTGAAAAGAGAAGGGGAAGTGCTATTAATGATTGCAGAGGAATTGTGTCCATAAAGTGTGGAAGTTGAGAGTGCATACACCGATTTTGAATCTGTGTGGTGTGAAGTTAAAATTAACAGGCTAGTACATCTGATAGGATGCTGTTATAGGCCAGATAATGCAGAGAATACTTATTGTGAATGTTTAGGAAAATTGGTTGGGAATGTAAAAATAAGATGATTTTGATGTGAGACTTTAACTATAGAAATATAGAATAGGAGGAGGAGATAGTGCATGAGAACAAGGAGAGTGAGTTTGTTGAAATTTTGAGATTTTGAGAGATAAATATCTTAAACAGCATGTGGCTGAAGCAACTAGAGGTTTTTATGTTTTGGATTTGGTGATAACTTCACAAGATGTAGTTGCTAATGAGATGTTGACACTGTTGCTGGTTGGTGAGAGTGATCACGAAGAAATCATTGCAATTGGCGAAGAGCTTGGTTTTGATGATGTTGATGCAGAAGATGTTAAAGAATTAGTGGATTCAAATTCAACAGATTTCAGTGACAACGATCTTCTTGAAATTGAACAACAACACACATATGAAGACAACGAACAAATGGAATGTGAAGGTGAAGTTAAAAAGAAGACAACAATCACAGAACTGGATGGAATATTTCACAGTTTATAATCACTTAGGCAGCAAGTAATGGATATGGATCCAGATGTTAATTGAATAATGCTTGTTTGCCGAGGTGTAGAGAGTCATTTTGCTTGTTATCGTAGAATTTATGCTGATAAGAAAAAAAACTAAAATTGTTCAAATGACTCTTGATAACTTTTTTTGATAAAAATTGCAGTAACTAATGAAGGTACAAGCATTTATTAAACATTTACTTTGAACTCATTTTTTATCTATCCTAAAAGAGTACCATATAAAATGAATTATTCAGTGATCAATCATGGATGTAATTTTTACCATTGATTATTATATTT
Organism: Typopeltis vanoorti; assembly: GCF_054136105.1. Classification (NCBI taxonomy): domain Eukaryota; kingdom Metazoa; phylum Arthropoda; class Arachnida; order Uropygi; family Thelyphonidae; genus Typopeltis; species Typopeltis vanoorti. The sequence continues at coordinate 87,700,179 of NC_143563.1, forward strand.
GATTAACGCAATTTTGATATACACAGTAACATTGAGGGATTAATTAATCACGTTAATCAAACGTTAATCTAACCAATATACAATACCTATATTGGTTAGATGGATTGAAGATTGGCTCTCTGAATGATACCAGCAAGTTGTATATGATGGAGCAGTGCCTCAAAAAAGGAGGGTAATCAGTGGGATGTCCAAGGTTCCATTGTTGGGCACCTCCTGCTGTTTAACTTGTTTGTAAATGATATATCATGTGGGCTGACTGGGAATCTTCAGTTTGCTTCTGATGCAAAATTGGGAAGAATTATCAGTAGCATTGCTAATGTTAATTCCCTTCAGGAAGATTTGAATAAACTTTTGACTCAGACAAAGGATTGTGGTTGTATTTTTAATATCAATTAGTGCAAGGTATTGCATTTTGGAGTGTAGAAATATAAGGCTGTGTACTATATCGACAGTGCTGTACTGCAATAAGTGGATGAGATTTGAGATTTGGGAGTGATGACTGACAGTACACTGAGGTTCAGATGGCATATTGCTAGTGTTGCAAAGGCTGCACATCATAGTGCTGTTATGATAAGAAGTACTCTAACATGTAGAGATAAGAGGTTGGTTGTGCCACTGTATAAAGCACTGGTCAGACCACACTTCAACTATTGTGCTCAAATTAGATAACCTGGTTTTCAGTGTGATATGGAGACAATGGAGAGGGTCCAGAGACCAGTAACTAAGCCAATATCAAGACTTTGGACTGCTGGCTATGGAGAGAAGGTGAAAAATTGTGGATTGCAAAGTTTAGTGAATAGGAGGAAAAGAGGTGATATGATAGAGACATTTAAATTAGTGAGAGGATTTTATTCTACTCATTTTATAATCCAGAGGGGATTATAAAAAGAGTAGAAGGTGAGAGGGGATGAAACCCGAGGTCATTCCTGGAGTTATGTAAAAGTGTGTGCGAAGAAAGGTGTGAGAAGTAGATTTTTTACATGGAAAATTGTCAGTGAATGGAATTCATTACCAGAATGTGTTGTTAATGCAAGGAGTGTTAAGGATTTTAAGATTCTATATGATAAATATGTTGTCAGTTGAATGAACCTTGCATGATGAGTCTGTCGACTCCATGTAGGGTGTAATAATAATAGATGTTACCTGGAACACTTGGTAGAGATTCCTCCATAATCCTCATTATTTTATTTACCTTTTCATAGATGAGCACTACAATAGCTATACACCAATCATCATCTGGAATTTGACCTTATAAGAAGGCTTTCTGAATAATGCAGTATAGCTATTGCAAAATATTTATATCTTCATATGCGAGTATTTCTGGTTACATATCATCTGTCCAGTTGTCTTCCTACATTCTATCAGGCTTTTGATAGCTTTTTCTGCTTGATGTAGCAATAGTTATTCATCTCTCCATTTCTTTTGAATGTCTTCTACAATGCCTATCTCAGTCTATCAACATAATTCCAACAGTTTTTCAAAATAATTACTTCAATCATCTATAATATTTATCTTCAGGTTCCATGTCACCATTATCATTTTTTATTCTTTTCATAGTACTCTATTCTCCATTTTGGGGCTTTTTTATTTGGACTCCTGAACATTTTGTCACCTACTTTACATTTATCTTACATATTCATACTGAAGTTTTCCCATGAGTTTGTTAAGGTACTTTTACACATAGTGTCTTACATTTTTTTTCTGTGTTCTTTTAGGGCACCTGCTGACTTATTTGTTAGGAACTTTTAATATGCTTTCTTTTTTTCCAGAAGTGCTTCTTTAACTTCTTATGTCCAACACACAGTGTTCATACTTTTCTATTCTTGCAGATAACTTCACCACATGCCTTCCTAACTGAATCAATGCTTCAATTTGCCACTGAAACTCTAGGGTTTGGGTTCTTCTTGTTTTGAAACTGTTTCTTTTTTTTTTTTTTTTCAATTATGTTTCTTCAGTTCACCTATAAAAGCTGTTCATATTTAATTCTTTTTAAAACTTTCTTATTAATTTCAATGTAATATTCATTTTATCCTATTTAAAAGTAAGTAGCAACATCATCACTTCCAATTTCTAATTCTCCACATAGTCTGGTATCTAGAAGAAGCATGAAGATATCACTATTAACAATGATGTAGTCAAACGAAACCTTTCTTATTTCTTGTGTCCTCTCTCCATGTAAACTTGTGCACATCCTTATATTTTAACTAGTCAGGATATATACTAGTAATAAGACTAGTCTGTATCATGAACAGTAATCCAAAAAAAGTGCTAAACAAATTATTTTACACAGAAAAAATACCATAAATTATCACAGAATTAAGATATAAGGATGTTTTCTCTATTTCTCAACTATACCTCAAAAAAACATGTGCTTCTATACAGGAAGACATGACATCAGAAATCTCCTGTAAGTAACATAAAAGAATTAAAAATATTCTCAAAGAGAGAATTTATCCCACATGTTTGTTAAATTAATGCAGCAAAGCAAAACTTATACAGATTAGGAGAAGCTACAGAATTCTGAAAAGCCAACACTGCAGCAATGTTAACAACAGAAGAAAAAAGTCAGGACTCAGGTTGCTTGCATTTATAAAACACCATGGTATGATTCAATGCCTTATCTCAAAAATGTTCTCTGTCTTGCTGCTTCAATGAGTTAAGCAAAGAAGTTCATTCATATATCAGTCTGAACACAATGTCTAGTTTTGTATAAACTGCCAGTTTTGTGTCTCACTCTTGACAAAAGGTTTTGCTGGACTGTTTGGCTGAGTGGTTAGCATATCCGTTCTCCAGCCAAAAGACTGCAGAACAAATCCCACCATGGGCATAGATGTTTGTGATTGTCTGTGAAAAAACTAGTGGTGGTGGGCAGTAGATGGCATTGGTGTAGATGATGTGGTTCATTGTAGTTGGTGGATTGAGTGGTGGAGACTGAGAGTTGTAGAGTAGATGCCCTCCCTCGATGAGTCTTTGGGCTCCATGCAGGTGAAACGTAACAATAAAATTTTGAAATCACTTATTTGGTCTAGAAGCACACTTGACTTATGCTACCTTACTTTTATTTTTTCTTTAGTTGAATCTCACTCAAGAAACTCAGATGGTACTGCAACATGATCTGAGGAAAACTATTATTATTATTATTATTATGATTCAAGTCTCCATGGAGTCAAAAGACTCATTGGGAGGCCCATCCTAGAAAACACAAAGTCTATCATACCATCCTTGAACTCATTGACTGTTCATGTTCTCACCACTCTATCAGTACATACATTCCATGGTTAAAGCACCCTCCATGCAAAGAAACCACTCCTCACCCTCTTGCTCACAGTGTCCTTTTGTAACTTCCAGGGTGGGCCCCTTTGCCTTGCCCCCTCCCTCTAGTTCTGCTAAGCAAAACAACTCCCAGTGTCAACTCTGTAACTACCTCTCAACAGTTTTAAAGTCTGAATTATTCACCTCTCCTTCTTCTTCTTCTATCTACAAAACTCTGCAGTCCACATTCCCTCAAGTTCTGATACCATTTTTTTTTATCTGCCTTTGCACCCTTTCCACAGTTAATTTATCCGCTTTAAATCCTGTTGACCAAATTTGATTAAAATAGTCCAAGTGTGATCTGGGCTTTATACAATGGAATGACAACTCTTATCTCTGAAGGTCAGTGTCCTCAGTATTGCAGCAATCCTCTAGGTTATCTTCATCACTTTTGCAATATGTTCCCTGAATTTCAGGTTTCAATCAATCATCATCCTTAGATCCATTGCCTCTAATACTTCCTCCAGTATAGTTTCTCCAGCAGAGTATGCAACCTCCCATCGATATACCCCAAACTTCAAGACTTTACATTACATTAAACTGAAACCCCCATTTATTTTCCCATCTGTCCAGTTTAATCAAATCCTCTTACTGGGCTAGCACATCTGCAATATTACTAATAACCCTTCCCAGCTTTATATCATCTGCAAACAACTGAATATTCCCTTGCAATTCATTGATATAAAGGTTAAACAATACAGGTCACAGCACTGAGCCCTGTGGAACCCCACTCGTAACCTTCTGCCTCTTTGATATTCCTCCCCCCATACACAACTCTCTGATATCTATCAGATAGCCAATCCCAAATCCAGTACTCTAACCTGACATCTAAACCCATGTGCTGCAACTTAAAGATCAGCTCATCATGTGGTGCCCTGTCAAATTCCTTTGAAAAATCCAAAAAAATGGCAGAATATGCCTTTCCCTCATTAATTGCTTTTGTCACTTTATTATAAAAGGCAATCATATTACTAAAGCAAGAGTGCTCCTTAACAAATGCCTGTTGACTCTCACAAATAACTACCCTCATGTGCCCAACGTTGTATATGGTCAACTACTGATGAAACACACACACTGGTCTGTAAGTTTAACACTTCCAGTCCGCTACCACCCTTATGCAATGGTACTATCTTACTCTCCTTCAACTCCTTGGGTACCTTTCTCTTTGCCAGACTTTAATTAAAAAGCCAGGTCAAGGGAGCTGTCAGTTGTTCCATACACCAAATTGTGTTCTTTTCTTCATTCACAGTATACAGCTTCCTATTGCTGCTAATAAATATTCCTCTTTATGAGTTCCCAAGCACTAATGATATCTCACCCTTCCATTTCCTCCATCCATGGAACTGCCCCAAGCTTCTAAGACTATTATAATCACCTGCCTTATAATTTCACATACATTCCTTTCTCTTTGGTACTCCATGTCTATTCATCTTCCAAGTCAAAACCACATAGTCACTCTCTCCAACTGGGGAGAGATGTTATCTCAGTTATTATCAGCTCTTTTGATGCTACCAAATCCAAAACTCTTGAACCTCTTGTTCCCTCTATTACATGTTGCCTGAGACATTTGTCTCTCAAGAATTCTAGAAATTCCATTCCCTTATTACTATATACATTTTCCTCTTCCCAGCTTATACTGCTGTAGTTAAAATCTCCCATAACAATCATTCTTCTTGCACTTGCCAAGCTCCAGCTCCCCCACCCTCTGTGCTCCTTGGTTTGTAGCAACACCCCCACTAAATATCCTGTCTTGGCCACCTCTATCTAACACAATATGCTTTCAAAACCATTAGTGTCACTGCCTTCCAAAGCCTCCACTCTTAGAGGACATCACTTATCATAAGCAATACTCCACCACTGCATTTTCCCTTACTATCCTGTTGAAAAGTGATGTACTCTGCCACTTCTATTCCTGTTAGTATATTGTCTTCTGTCAACCATGTTTCAGGGATCCCAATAATCTTCGGACATGCTGATGCTATCAGTCCACCAATTCATCTCCTTTATTCCGGATATTCCTGGCATTAGTATAAAGAATAATAATATCACTGTTTCTATAACTATCCCCTCCAGATTCTACTGGATTCGCATTACCTGATGTATTCCCTGACCTTCTCCCAAGCACTTATTTGCACAAGAGGTCATCCCTGCTATCATCCAACATGATAATTCTAGTTTCCCTGCATTGATACACTGAATCGTTCACAGAACAGCATTCTTTCCATATGCATACGTCCTTCCTCATTCAAATGCAAGCCCATACATTTATTTCGTTATTATTATCATTATTATTATTAGTTGACATCTCCAGGGAGTCCAAGAACTCATCGAGGGAGGGCACCTGCACCACAACTCTGTCTCCACCATTCAATCACCAACTGACTGCAACTACACCAATGCCATCTACTGCCGACCATCACTGGTATTTACACAGACAATCACAAACATCCATGCCCACGGCAGAATTCGAACCTGCAGCATTTAAGCTGGAGAGCAGATATGCTATCCACACAGTCAACCAGGCCATTTTCTTTCCTCAAATGCCCTTCTTGCTTCCACATTTTCAAAGCTCTTTTTTGACACATTCTGGCTATTATACTATTCATTATTAATGCTCTTCTCCTCAGCTCTGCATTATCATACCTGGGCAACACACACCATCTTCACTCTCTCAGTCTTCTTCTGTACAACCTCAAGCATGAACCTCAGATTTCTTACAAACCCAATTCACACTGCTTCTCAAGTCATTTGTGCCCACCATCACGATCAACTCTTTCACCTTGCTTAATTGCCTGTTAATCTCATTGTTATACCACATTGGTGGAACTGTACTCCAAGAGATTGATGAGGCCAGGGACTTGGGAGTGTTGGTGGATAGGGAGATGAAGTTTAGGGGGCACATTGCAAAAGTAGCTAAATAAGCTCATCAACTCACTTGGTTGTTGAAAAATACCTTGCCGAGCAGAGACAAGCAAGTTATTGTACCTCTGTACTGAGCCCTGATAAGACTTCATCTCGACTACTGTGCCCAGATTTGGTCACCTCGGTTCCTTCTTGATGGGGAGGAAATGGAGAGGATCCAGAGGCAAGTGACTAAGATGATAGCAGGTCTATGGAATGAACCATATGAAAACAGGGTGAAGATTTGTGGGTTGCAGAAACTAGTTGATAGGCAGAAAAGGGGAGATATGATTGAGACATTCAAATTGCTAAAAGGATTCTACAGGATTAATTCAGAGGATATTTTCGAGATCAGGACTGGTGGTGGGAGAACTAGGGGACACCTATGGAAGCTGGGCAAGGGTGTAGTTAGCAAGGGTGTTAGAGCTGGGTTCTTTACTTTTAGAGTGGTAAATGAGTGGAATAAGCTGCCAGAGTCTGTTGTGGATGCTTTGACAGTGAGCGAGTTCAAGGCAAGGTATGATAGATACTGTGAGAATGTCGAACAGTTGTGTGGACATGATGTTTAGGGCCTCCCTCGATAAGTCTAAGGACTCCCTGGAGTAGCCCAAAATAATAATAATAATAATAATAATAATAATAATAATTGTTGTTCCTCCAGGCAAACATTCCTAAGGCATCCAATCCTGCACACATAGATCATTGAATCTCCATACTTCACACCTCTTACCATTCTGTTTCTTTCTTGCTCACATGAATCCCTCACTCTCTCTCTCTCTCTCTCTCTCTCTCTTGTAAATTTGAAACCTTCACAATGTTTCAAATTTACCATACCCCCTATTTTTATTTTTTCATCCAAATTCTGCTTGTTATTCTCACCCTCGATCACACCACTCATTTCCCTCAGTCGGTATTCTCCTATTTCTGACCTAATTCTGCTGAGGTGCAATATACTAATCTCCAACTGACAAGGTTCTTCCATTTGCCTCATATATGCACTTCCAGATCTCTCACCTACCACATATCCAACTGATGGGATGCATACATGCCGCAAGCACCACATACCACAAAATCCTGTAGTATGCTGTGCAAAATCTAGTCCTTAAATGGGGGGGACTTGGTGACAAGCCATTGGTAAACTGGGCTGCAGCTATCATTCAAACAGTGCATGAAGAACTAAGCACTACTGTATACGGAAATGTTATGTTTTTAAGTACAATTTCCCCAACTGCAAACTACACACAGACTATACTTCACGTTGTGTAATTTAAAGTAAAAACTAATAAAAACAACAAAAACTTATCTTTTTTCTTTGCTGCTACCTCTGAATGTATTTGCATCTGAACCTCAGGAAGAATAAACTAGTAGCAAAACACAATATAACAACAAAAAATTCCAAGAACAACACTACTGAAGGATACCTGTATCACAGTGAAAAAAAAGTAGCACAATTTGCAAGAAAAAGCCACCGATATATACTGATTTAAAAACACTTTTTTTAGCACAAAAATATCGAATCTACCACAACATCTCTCTCAAATATTATACAAAACTTTACTACACATTGTGCTAATCCCAACCACCCAACAAAATACTTTGGGGTAAAGTGAAATGTTGGGATTTGACCAGACCATGGTGTTAAAGAACAATACATGAACTGGTATATCACCAGACCTCAAAAGAATCCAAAGACTCATAGTGGAAGGGCTCACTGCCACACAAAAACACACACAGCTCATCCATCATACTGTCAATGTCAACATCACATTTAAATGCATTCACTATTTCTTCACTCAACACTCTAGGGCAATGCATTCCAATGAACTAAAACTCTTCATGCAGAAAAAAAAATATGCACTCCCTCCCCAGCTCGAGCCTTTTTATAGCATTCAGGGATGGCTTCTAGAACAACCCCATTTCTATGCATCTCATCTGCATTAAACCAACTTATATGTCTCAATTCCCCCCACTTGCCCACTCCTCAACTCCACTAGGCCATGTAAATTGCATTCTCTCAATCTGTCTTCATACTCAACATTACAGAGACCAGAATTCACCTTCATCAACTACCTTTGGACCCATTTCAATTTCTCTTCATCCTTCTGAAAATTAGGTGCTCAAATCTGTGCACAATAATCAAAGCCTTATATAGCAGAAACCATACCATATCCTTACTTCTACATGTCCATGTTCCCCACATTATTCCCATAATCCTCTGTGCTGTCCTCACAATTTTAATAATGTTACGCTGAAATTTTAGGTCATCCACCATCTCCTCTAGATGGTGGATGACTTAAGTCTTCTCCTCTAAGATATCCTCACAAATTGTGTATCCTGCATCCCATCTTTACTTCCTGAATTTTAAAACCTTACACTCTGCAACACTGACCTGGCACCACACTCACTTGTCCTTCATCCAGTGCATTCAATTCTTGCAAAGCTAATATATATACCAGTGGTGCACTCAGGATTTAATCTGGGGGGGGGGGCAAGTTGAATAGACTATACGAACACACACTACGCATTGCATACGACCTATGACTGAGCATCTGCAGTGATCGTCAATACATGATAAGTAGTATAGAAATAGAAGACACAACATAAATAAAAAAATGAACTTTAATTAGGAAAAGATTTTTGGAAAATTTTCTAGTGTTTATTTCCTTTTTCTTTTGGTAGGGGCCAGGGCCCCTTGGCCCCCCCTCCCTGGGTACACCACTGACATATACACTATCCTTCATAGTTCTTCCTAACTTTGCATTATCTGCAAGCAATTATACCACTTCAAAGCTTCCCCAGTATCATTAACATACAAATGAATTAGGAATGGTCCCAAAACAGAACAATGGTGCACAACACTAGTGACTTCCCTCTTCTGGGATATCATGGAATTATATCCAGTGCACCAATCCACTATCCAATTCTATTCATAGTTTAGTTACCAGATTGTCATGATGAAATCTATCAAAGGGCTTTCAAAATCTAAATATACCACAGTGTATGATCTCCACTGTCCAATGAATTTGTTACCTTGTTACAATAAGTAAGTAGACAGCTAAACAGTACCGTCGACAGGATGTAGCATAGAGGCAGCCTGCCTCACGGCGGCGCTTAATAAGGGCGCTCGTTCAGCCATATTGCAGTAGGCAGCATATTACAGCAACAAGATATTTTACAAATATATGCCATTTAGTTTACCAAATAATAAAAAAGGCACCATTTCCCATTGACAGTTAAATATGTGGTTATTATATTTTATTAATAAAAAAAATTATAGTCATTGTTACACCCTGATAACTTAAGAATGTGAAAATTTCAGTTATCATGATGTAACAGGAGAAGAAATAAAAACCCTGTATAAATAACTAAGTAAACAAGTTTGTTCCTATGCAGATATCGTTAAGAGCCTTTGAAAGTAACGAATACAAAAAATTAAAAGAAAGAAAAATATGCTTGCATCCAAGTGAAAAAAAATAGCTGAAATTGTTTGTTGAACTAAATAAAAAAAAAAAAGGAAAGGAATTTTATTACAGTTGTGATATGATAAAATAAGGTTAAGTAAAGCAAAGAAGATTAGTCATAGGATTTTGTATGTGAAAGGCTAGTTTTTACACTTGAAATAAGAGATTAGAGATTCGAGTTAATTCTTAGAAAATTTTGGAAAGGGGATTAATTTAGTATAGATGACATAGAGGTTAGCTTAAACAAAAACCAAAGCTCAAGGTCATAATTCCCGAATTGAAACTTCTTCACGTGTCAGTCATGTGCACACGGACCGCATGATGTTTTGGCAGAAAAACGCCACTCTAATTGGTCAGTGAAATTGACTCCAGTAAGAAGGGAAGAAAAGAAATTGAAGAAGGTGCCGGTAGGGGTCATCGTATAAAAGGGTTAGGAATCCTTTTATATGATGGGGTTAGGAACCCCACGAGGCTTTTTTCCTCAGAGTTTTTCTTCATGAGTCTTTGTATAGGTCTCCTGCGGTTTTCCTGAGCGACGGATTAGGAGTTTTCTCCGTCTGACACAATAAAGAAACAAAGTGTGCAGGATTTCGATTCAGCGTTCCTATTTTAAGAAATGAGGGACGCCGTTTAGTTAAAAAGAGAGAAGATAATGTCAGTGTGTTTCATCGTCCATTGATCGTAACAAGAGAAAGAAAATTCTATGAAGTCAGTGCCCACGTGGTGAATTTCACAGCCATAGAATAGAAGATCCTATGTATGTCCTTGATTGAAGAATGTACGGTAAAGATTGTGTAAGGAGTGATAAGTTATAGAAGAGTTCGTCCTAGGAAGGTAAAATATCGGAAAAAGGTAGAGACCAGTGTAGAAGACCCAAGTCAAAAGGTACTGTAAAATCTCGTGTCAATTCAAATCATATGTAACTGTAGTCATTGTTCAATTACTGAACAGTTGAAAGGATTAATGAGAATTATACTAGGACTTTAGTTAATGTCAAACTAGAATAAAAATGAGCTTATTATTAATTAATACGTAATTCATGTGCCTAGAGATTCCTGCATGTACATTGTATTTTAATTAAGAGAGTTTTAAAGGTCAAAAGTGTGTTAGCTCAGCGAAAGGATAATTTTAATCCATATTGTCTTAGTGAGAAAATTAGAATAACTGATTATATATGTCCTAGAAAATACAGAATTACAGCGTGATCATCAAACCAGCAAGGGGTTAGACAAAGGATCAACTAGTTCTAGGATTATACATGTTTGTATGTATAGAATCTGTAATGGCGATATGATCACATTTCTCATGTAGGATCTTAACCTAATACTTGTGTTTAGCTAGTGAAAATTTGTATTATATATTCTTAGTATTGAATTGAGTTTTATTTGATAAAGAATGAATTGTACCATGTTTAAGAGTTCAATAAACTTTTGTTCATTGAAAATACAGTTGTCTGAGATTGCCGCTCAATGCACCACTTGTAACAACGTACGAACCTAATCACGTGGGGGAGGGGGTTTGTTAAGTTACGAGATAAAAGTCGCAACTGCATATTAGTTTCACACTCAGACATATTTTGGTAATTGCTCCTTGTTTTTGAATTTTATATCTTAAACTAAATGTCCTGAAAGGCGCAGTATAAAATAAATATTTAGGGACACTAAGGGTTTGAATATTTGTATTTGGGTGATATCTCGTATATAAATAAGATTTAGACAAAGACAAGCAGAGTTTCACATGTAAGGATAGTTGAAAGCCTAATAATCGTAAATTGGGACACAACATCATACATACTAAAACTAAACATTTCAGAACCCACTTATTAGATACTTAAGGAAACAACCTATAAAGTATCATATGATGTGAATTTTATAAACTTTTATAGTCTATCGAAATATTTAGTTAAATATTATTATATTATGTTTTGCATTAATGTTTCTCTTGTATTAAAAACAAAATAACAATTGGAGATTTTCTTATATTTTTGTCTTATAATCCATCAGGGGAGATATTTAATTGTTTGCCTCAGGGCACGATCTAATCTGCCGACGGCCCTGCAGCTAAACATGATCCTTCTTTAACAAACCCATGTTGTCCATCAAAAAGAATGCTGTTGTCAACCCAATTCTGAATTTCAGTTATCACTAACCTCTGTCACTTTAATTACAACTCCAGACACACAAGCTGGCCTATAATTTGAAACCATACTCTCTTACGACCTCCCTTATAAAGCAGAACAATTTTTTCCTCTTTCCACTCCTTTGGAACTTTGCTCAATGTAAGACCCAAAATAAACAAGTATGGCAAAGCTATGTTAACTTCCTGGAACATTTCCTCAAATCACGCAGTGATATACCATCATGCCCTATACACTTATTAACATCAAGTTTACTTAATTCCTCATATACCTCCTTCTCACTCAACATCAGTGCCTCGTCTTCCCAATGAATTCAAGTTCTGCATGGTGTAACCTTCACAAGGACAAAATACATTTATAGATGGGTCATTTAATATTTTAACTATATCCTCTGCTGCAGTTATCATTCTACCATTTTCACGAACCATTATCTTCTTTCCACAATCATTCTTCTTTCTTTCTTCTACTGGTCATATAACTAAAGAATTCTCTGAGATTTCCTTTTTTTTTTTTTTTTTTTTGGCCTTGTTAGCTAATTTGGCCTCTCTGTACTTCTGATGCAACTGATTATCACTTATCTTGTGTTGCATCCATAATACTTTGTTCAACACCTTTCTTTCATCCATTTCACACCTACCTTATTTAATCACCTTGAAGTATTTAGACACTGCCTGTACTACTCGTTTCCTGAGTAATGCCCAAGCAGCACTGATCTCCTTTTCATCCAATTCCTCATTCCATAATACTGCTTTATGGCATCTCTTTTTCATATAAACCATATCCCTCCATCTCTGTTCCTGTCAGGATGTCATCATCATCCAACTACTCATTTATTCTAACAACTGTTGGATGAATGAACTCAATCTATAATCCCAATTTCAATCTCCCTTATTTCAGATACTTCTGGCATTTGTAAATAAACATAATAGCAGATTTCGGGTAATCTGGAGTGCAGTGAGAAGGAAATGTACAAGCTTGAAAAATAAAAAAAGGGTTATCATTTCTTATCATTTATCTTCCTGTGTGTGTGTTGGCTTCCCATGGGTGATTTTAATTATGATAATATGCAGTAGACTAGAATAAAAGGATGGCATCTGTGGATAAAGAGATGAGTTTTTGAGAGGCACTTAGCTTTGAAAGTGCCTCCCCAAGCCATTTCTTTCATTTCACTGCCAATCCTGCAATCCTCTGCAAAACCATGTGCCTCCTCCAACATTCCATGCCATTTCAATACTTGTATACTCATACATGCACTTATCAATCCAGCATTCACACTGCTCATGCAGTATTTCCATGTTCATCAACACTCCCTCTTATTTCCACATCTGACTTGTGGTCCTGTTCTCTAATTCTAGCTCATTCCCACTATTCACAAGCTGCACTACTTTAATTTCCTGCTCTTCCACATCATCTCAGTTTTTCCGATTTTCTATTCACTGCATTCATTACTTTCCCTTCAAGCAACATTCTTTACAGCTGACTCACACCAAAACCATTTCAATGCAGTCTGCTTCTCTCACTCTCTTACATTCCATCCTACACATTTACAAAAAACACTTCTTTTTCTGCTAAAATACCATTCTTGATCTTTGCTTGCTATCTTAACATTTGCTGCCAACTACTAGTATACTCGTAGTTCATATATGAGCTTCACAAGCCAACTATGAGTATACTCATATATCGATTTACCGACCTCCTATGCCAAATACGAGTTAACCCTTAGTATAATTACCTTAATTTGGACCCTTGGATTCTGAATAAAGCGAAGAGCATGTCTGGGTGTTTGGTAGAAGGGAAATAATTTCAACTAAAACATAGTATATTATATATGTGCCTCAGAAGCCAACTACAAATATACTCGTATTTATTTATTTATTCGTATGGAGCTTCCTCCCTTTTTCTACCCCATCCCTACTGGGGAGAGCTGAGCCCCCTCATGGGGGGTTAAGTATTTATGGCTGTAGATCTGTGTGTGTTCACGGGGCTCGTTTGCCTGCTCGCGGACAAAAAACGCCAGATAAACTGGCGGAAAAAACCCTACTGTCCATGCCCAAGTCCGGCTAACTTGGCTATGGCTGTGGAAGATCCTCAAATTCCTCACGTCTCTGACGGGAATCAAACCTGGGACACTCCTTCCCCAGTCATATGGTTGTGAAGCACAGCCACTAGGCTAACCGTGGGGACAATATATTCGTATGTCGATTACCAACCTCCTATGCCAAGCGCGAGTTAATCCGTAGTTTAACACATAATTTGTAAATCAATTTAAAACTAATAAAATCAATAAAAATAAAAACCAATCAATAAAATAAAAAACAATTTATTCAAATTAAGAATGGTACATTTTAAAACAATTTTCCTGGCAAACAGGACAATAATAACGTGTTTCGCGTTGTCGTTTGTTTCGTGTACACACATGACATGGTTTTGTTGGGTGATTTTTTTTTCTGTTGGTAAAAGTTCCAAATAATGAAAATCCCGATTCCTCCTGATATTCTCTGATGTTGTAAGCTCATCCATTCCAACAAAAACTGAGATAAACTGATCTCTAAATTTTAACGCAGTCATTGCATTTCCAGTAAAAAAGCGTCGTCGTTTGTTTCATGTACACACACGTAATGGCTTTATTGGGTGATTCTTTTTTTCTGTTGGTGGTAAAATTTCCAAATAATGAAAATCGCGATTCCTCCTGATATTCTCTGATGCTGTAAGCTCATCCATTCCAACAAAAACTGAGATAAATTGATCTCTAAATTTTAACGCAGTCATTGCATTTCCAGTAATCATGTTATAAAATTTATGCGCATTTTGAATGTATACCTCAAAAATGCATATTGCCAATTTCTTTGGCCATGTAATTGTCTTTCGTAAGGTGGAATAGTAAGAAACCATTTGATCAGAAAGATCGGTGCCTGACATACCCAAATTATAATCCCTAACGATATTTGGTTTTAATTGAAATTTACCATCCCGATTTTGCGCTTCAACCATTTCAAATTTGTGCATATTTGAAATGGAAAGAACTTCCCTCTTATCCTTCCATTTGCCGACTACAACAGGACCTCTTCTTTGCCAGACAAATTCCCCTTTCTTTAGTTTCTTCTGTATAACATCTGGTGGATTGTTTTCCTATTATTTCTCAGCATTCCACACACATATGTATTTCTGTTGGTAAGCGATTCCGTCAGAGCTACAGAATTATAAAAATTGTCCATATGCAATACATAACCCCTGTCTAAATATTCTTCCATCAAGTGGAATACAATATCATATGGGTGACCCATTTTCGCTAAAGAGAATTCAGATTTTCCTGTATAAATTTTTATTCTTATCACCAATCCATTCGATTGGCATAGTTCATAGAATTTCACGCCATATTTATGTTTTTTGTTTTTTATGTATTGCCAAAATGCCAGTCTACTGCGTCACAACACCATTGACTCATCAATATATAAGTTTCTGTCTGATGTGTAACTATTTCACATTACATTATTAAAATGATCTAGGACTGGTCTTAATTTGTGCAATTTATCATTAGCTGCTTGGGAATTATCTGCGAAATGCAAATGACACAAAATTTGAAATCAATTTCGGCTCATTTTAGAGCTCCAAAATGGCAAATTGTAAAGTTGATTTGCCCTCCAATAATGCTCAATAGACGGTAAATTACAAGGAGCCATATGAAATAAAAGTCCAAGAAATAATGTCATTTCAGGTATGTCTGTTGCTTTTCAGTTTGAAATTCTTTGACTTTTTCTGATCTGCACTCGCTTTGCTCAATATTTTGTAAAGCATATAAATTGGTTTGTTCTACTAAAATTGTGAGAAAATCTTCAGAAAAGTTCAACTAACCTTTTGATACTGAAATTTCCAGTGTCAATTTTAAAACCTGCAGTTTCAACAAAGTCAAATTGTGGGGCTCTTGTTCTGAATTTTCCCAATAAGTAGATGTTGATATATTTAACTGGATGCTAACTTCATCTTCAAAAGTTTCTTCATCATCTGAGTCACCGCTAGAGTCGTCTGTCGGATCATCTTCAGAATCGGAACCAAAATTTCATGCAATTCATCATCGCTCATTTAGCATACGCTTCTACTTCTATATCAGTAAGTTTTCGTTTACTGGCCATGGCGAAATTGAAGGTTCTTAGAGATTAGAAACTAAGACTAGACGCAATAAACACCATCGTCAGTGCATCTAATATATAGGTGGAAGTGATACGAGATTACTCGTAGTTGGCCTATGAAACAAAATTCTGTCTGATAAGCCGGCTACAAGATTACTCGTAGTGACCTTGAAGATGGGGGTGATACGAGATTACTCATAGTTGACATACGAAACAAAATTCTGTCTGAAAAGCCGTGTACGAGATTACTCGTAACGACCTTGAAGATGTGAAAGTGCTTGGCGTGCGGGAACAAACTATGCCTTAGGAGCGTGGCGGTGAACGTGTTAACTTGTTAGTATCAAGGAAAAACACACAACCTTAATATCACACTCTTCTTTTATTCTCTTAATAAACTTCTTGGTATTCGTTCTCACATTCTTATTGTCATCAACGAAATCATTCTTTCATAACTTATGTTTTTAACGGTATTAACACCACCGAACAATTTAATCAAAAGATGTTTTATTAACTGCTTATATTTCGCTGAATTTCAAATAAGCATCATCAGAGCACAACACTTGTACACGTGACCGTAAAACAATAAAATTGCAGTATACAAAATATCTAAAGTTCTATTCTTGGTGTTCTTTAATGTTGAAAAAAAAAATCACAACAGCTATGTGGGAGTTTTTCTCAGGATGGCAGTCTCCCAAATTCTTTGCAAATTAATGCAACCATACTTGTTCAGGTTAGGAGAATTCCTCAAAGCCATTGCTGACTCAAAAAATAATCTTTCAGATCTGTAACAACTACTAAATAGCACATTCGTTTTCTTCCATCTAATCCTGTATGAAGGAGTGTCCAAAGTGTGGTCTGCCAGTCCTGACTTGCCATAGTAATAGTAGCGGTATTTTTTATATTCTTCCAGGCGGATGTTAACTGATCTTCCTGTTAGTCCATAGTAGGTCAAGTCACAGCCACAAGGAACTTCGTACACTCCTGGGTGTGCTAAAGGGTGAAGTTTATCTTTAGGCGAGCAGATCAGAGTTGCTAGTTTTACATGCGGTTTGGAAGTGGTGTGAAGGCCATGTTTCATCAGTACTTTGGCTATCTTTTCTGATGTACCTGTGACATTGGGAATAGAGATGATCATGTTGTGTTCCTGTGTATGCAAGGGAGGAGTAATGGGGCTGTGTAGTATTTCATCTATTTTGTAGTGATTGTAGCCATTGACTAAGAACGTATGGCGCAGATAATTGAGTTCTGTGGTCAGAGCTGTATCATTAGAACAAATGGCTCTGGCTCTGTGTGTGAGTGTTTTAAAATGCCATACTGTTGGACTGGATGATGATGCGATTGCTTATGTAGGTTATTTCCTGTGTGTGTTGGCTTTCTGTAAATGGTAAAAGATAGTGATCCATCTGAAAGGCAGGTGACTAATGTGTCAAGAAATGGTAAACAGTTATTAGATTCTTTTTCTACTGTGAAGTGGATTTTGGGGTGTTGACTGTTTAAGTGGGCAACAAACGCATCCAAAGTTTCTTGTCCATGGAGCCAAATGGCAAACACATCATCTGCATAGTGTAACCAAATTAATGGCTTGTATGTAGCTTGGTAAGTATTAATACTTTGTTTTCACAGTATTCCATTTAAAGGTTTGCTAAAGGGGGGAGATGGGAGAACCCAAAGCAGTACCATTAATCTGTATGAATCTCCCCTGTAATAATCTCCCCATGTAAAGTAACCTGCATGCATAGTAAATTTGAATAATTCAAAAATATATTTTTATATTTTTGAATTATTCAAATTTACTATGTATGCAGGTTACTTTACATCATTATTATTATTATCTGAGACCTCCAGGGAGTCAAGGAATCATCGAAGGAGGCTGTAAATTACTCAACTCAGCTATCATACCTTCCATTAAATTCATTTACACTAGATGCACTCACTACCGCTAAGGGCAATTTATTCTACTCACTCTGCTCTCTGGGAGAAAAACCTAGCTCTTACCCCTTTCTTGACTGAGAACAACCTTAACTTCCATGGATTCCCCCCGTGTTCTCTCCCCGCCTTCCATACATAACGAAAAATTTCATCATTTGAAATGCTATAACACCCATTCAAAAGTTTATAGACTTCTATCATATCACCCCTTTCTCCTGTTAACCAGAGTCTGCAATCCACATACTCGCAATCTGTCCTCAATCTAAATCCCATAATCCGGATATAATCTTTGTAACTCTTCTTTGCACCCTTTCCACAGCTTCTAAATCGTCTTGGAACCCGGGAGACCAAATGTGCACCCAGTAATCCAGGTGTGGTCTTATCAATGCCTTATAAAGAGGCAAAAATTACTTCCTTATCCTTATATGTCAAGGTTCCCTTCAATGTAGCAATTATCCTGTGAGCTGTATTTGCAATTTTTGCTATGTGACCTTTGAATTTTAAATTCTTATCCGCCAATACACCAAGATCCCTTGCCACTTCAGTTTCTTGTAGCATAGCCCTGCTAATAAAATATGCTGCTGGAACTCTAATCATGCCAAAGTGCATAACTTCACACTTTATAACATTAAACTGACAGAGATTTTCATTTGCCCAGATTTCCAGTCTATTCAAATCATTTTGTAATTGCTGAATATCAGTAGCATCCCTGATTGCCCTACCTATCTTTGCATCATCAGCAAATAATTGCAAATCTGATGATAGACCCTACTTGATGTCATTAATGTACAGATTGAACAATAATGGCCCAAGGACTGAACCCTGAGATACACCACTGGTCACCTTAAATCTGGCAGATTCACACCCACTGTATACCACTTTTTGATATCTGTCTGTTAACCATCCCCTGATCCAAGTCAATAGATTATATTCCAATCCCACATTATCCAGTTTACGCAACAGCCTATCGTGTGGTATCTTATCAAATGCCTTAGAAAAATCCAACATTATTATAGTGCATCCATTCCCTTTATCCAACTTGGCCGTAACATTGTTATAAAATATGAGCAAATTGCTAAAACATGAACCTTCCTTTAGTAAATCCATGATGTTCGCTGCAGAGCAAAGAATGCTTCTCTACCCATTTTTCTAAGCGAGTTCTTACCAACTTCTCTAAAATCATCACTACCACACACCAGAAATACTAATAGGTCGGTAGTTAGATGCATCAGTTTTTGAACCACCCTTGTGCAATGGAACTATCATGCATTCCTTCCATTCCTGTGGTATCATTTCTCAGCTGAGACTCAAGTTATACAAATGTGTGAGAGGCCTTGCCAATTCAGCTGAAAATGAGGAGGAAAAAATTCAGCTGAATCATGGGGAGGAAAAATCTACAAACAGATTAATGGTACTGCCATGGTTCCCCCAACCCTTTAGCAAACTTTTACATGGAACACTTTGAAAACAAAGTATTTACCACAGCTACATGCAAGCCACTAGTTTGGTCACACTATGTAGATGGTGTATTTGCCATTTGGCCCCCACGGACAAGACACCTTGAATGCATTTGTCACCAACCTAAACAGTCAACACCCCAAAATCCACTTCACAGTAGAAAAAGAATCTAATAACTGTTTACCATTTCTTGACATATCAGTCACCTGCCTTTCAGATGGATCACTGTCTTTTTCCATTTACAGAAAGCCAACACACACAGGAAGTTACCTACATAAACAATCACATCATCATCCAGTCCAACAGTATGGCATTTTAAAACACTCACACACAGAGCCAGAGCCATTTGTTCTAATGATGCAGTTCTGACCACAGAACTCAATTATCTGCGCCATATGTTCTTAGTCAATGGCTACAATCACTACAAAATAGATAAAATACTACACAGCACCATTACTCCTCCCTTGCATACATAGGAACAGAACATGACCATCTCTATTTCCTATGTCACAGGTACATCAGAAAAGATAGCCAGAGTACTAACGAAACATGGCCTTCACACCACTTTCAAACCGCATGTAAAACTAGCAACTCTGATCTGCTCGCCTAAGGATAAACTTCACCCTTTAGTACACCCAAGAGTGTATGAGGTTCCCTGTGACTTGGCCTACTATGGACAAACAGAAAGACCAGTTAATATCTGCCTGGAAGAATATAAAAAATACATTCGCCACTATTACTATGGCAAGTTAGGACTGGCAGACCATGCTTTGGACACTCTTCACACAAGATTAGATGGAAGAAAACAAATGTGCTATTTAGGAGTTGTTACAGATCTGAAAGTTTATTTTTTGAGTCAGCAATGGCTTTGAAAAATTGTCCTAACCTGAACAAATATGGTTGCATTAATTTGCCAAAAATTTGAGAGACTGTCATCATTTTTTTCTCCCAACATTAGAGAGAACCATGAATAGGACTTTAGATATTTTGTATACTGCAATTTCATTGTTTCACTTACTCACTGTCGCGTGTACAAGTTAGTTGTGCTCTGATGATGCTGATTTGAAATTCAACAAAATATAAGGAGTTAATAAAACATCTTTTGATTAAATTATTTGGTGTTGTCAATACTATTAAAAACTTAAGTCATGAATAACCATCAACAACTAAGCTTATCTGTTCTTGATTAGTGTACAATTTAAAAATTAAAATCATACACCGAGATATGTGTTCAGTTTAGTTTTCTCTGAAATACAACACTCTCTAGTATTTCAACACAGAATGTATAAATATATATTTAGATAACTAGGGAAAATATACAGTGTATTATTATTATTATTATTATTACCACCCCAAGACCTCATGGAGTCAAAGACTCACCTGGGAGGTCCTTTTATCACACACACAGCTCTTCATATCGTGTTAAAAACACATTCAAACTCTTTGCAGACACCACATTCTCAGGCAAGGCATTCCAATCATTTACAACTCTGCTTGAAAAAAACCTGCCTCTCACTCCCCTACTCACACCCTCTTTATACAGTTTCCAGGGATGACCTCTGGTTCTCCCCTTATCTCCCACTATTCTCTGTAAAACTTCTCCAGCATTCATCCTATAACAACCCCTTACCAACTTGTGGGTCTCTATCATATCTTCCCTCTTCCTCCTGTCCACCAGACTCTGCAAATTACATCTTCTCAAGCTTTCCTCATACTCAACATTCCAGAGGTCAGAAACTACCTTAGTCAGTCTCCTTTGGACCCTTTCCAACATCTCTTCATTCTTCTGAAAACCCTGTGACCAAATCTGGGCACAATAGTCCATGTGTGGCCTAATCAAAGCCTTATACAACGGAACAAGAATCTCCCCTACTTCTACACATCAGTGTCCTCTGCATCATTCCCAGACGCCTTTGTGTTGTCTTCACAATTTTGGCGATGTGTCCCCTAAATTTTAGATCCTTATCCACTATCACCCCCCAGATTATTTTCTCTTATTTCCTCTATCACCAACAATATATTCTCACCAAGCATAAATTCTGCATCCCATCTTTGTTTTCCAAATTTTAAAACCTTACATTTTGCAACATTGAACTCACATCCCCATTACCGTGCCCAATCACTCAATCTATTCAAGTCTTCCTGTAAGGCCACAACATCTTCACTACACTTCATGGTTCATCCCAACTTTGCATCATCTGCAAACAACTGAATATCTCCATCCAAATCATCACCTATATCATTAATATACAAGTAAAACAGTAATGGCCCTAAAACAGACCCCTGAGGCACTCCACTAGTGAATTTTCCTTTTTCTGGATATCGCACCCCTATACACAACTTGTTGATACCTATCAGATAGCCAGTCTCCAATCCAATGCACTAATCTAATATCCAACCCTATCTGCTCTAGTTTGACTGTCAATCTATCATGAGGTACTCTATCAAACGCCTTCACAAAATCCAAGTATATTACTGTGTATCTTTTTCCTCTGTCCAAGGAAGCAGTCACTTTATTGTAATAAATAAGTAGATTAGTAAAACATGACCTCCCTTTAGCAAATCCATGCTGCCCATCAAAGATAATACCATTGTTAAGAACCAACTCTGGATCCTAGTTCTCACAAGCTTCTCCAAAAACTTAACCACAACACCTGACACACAGATAGGCCTATAGTTTGATGCTTGAGTTCGATCACCTCCTTTATGAAGTGGCACAATCTTCCACTCCTTAGGAACTTGATCAAGTGCAAGACTCGTATTAAAAAAATATGTCAAGTCAGGTGTCAACTCCCCAGCACATTCCTTCAGAATACGTGGTGATATATTATCAAATCCCACAGCCTTATTAACATCTAGTTTACACACTCCCCATACACCTCTTGCTCACCTACAGTCAGTCTCTCCTCCCCATCACCAACTGCTCTCAATCCCTCCATGAAGTTACATTCACAAGATTGAAAGATCTTTATGAACTGCTCATTAAGTGTCTCCACCACACATTCTGCATCAGCTGTCTTTATACCATTTTCTCCAATCAATGTCATCCTTCCATAATCATTCTTTCTTTTGCTGGCTACATATCGAAAGAACTCCCTAGGATTCTTTTTGGCTTCTTTAGCTAACTGCTGTTCATACCTCTCTCTTTAGCTACTCTCACCAACCAAGTCACCCTCCTTGCCTAGTCTTTGTAGACCTCATGAAATTGGTTATTTCCACTTCTCTCATGCTGCCCCCACAATGCCCTTTTTCTCTGTATCGCATGCTTAATTTGTTTATTCATCCATCTCACACCCACCTTATTTAACCTTCTCACCCTTGGAATACATTTAGACAGTGCATCTACTAAAAAGCTTTTGAAAATCCCCCAAGCTGCATTGACCTCTTTTCCAGCTAACTCCTCATTCCACTCTACACCCGCAAGCTGTCTCCTGAGCTCTTCATAATCACCCCATTTGTAGTTCCACATATACCCTTTTCTCACAGAGGTCCTCGCACCGCTGGCAACCACCCAGGTAATCACCTCATGGTCGCTCTCACCAATTGGTGGATGAGTTGATTCCTCATTTACAATTACATCCTCTGATGAGATGACCAAATCCAAGACCCTCAATCCTCGTGTGCCCTCTGTTACATACTGTCTGTGGTAGTTATATCTCAAAAACTCAACAAACTGATTTTCTTTACTTCCAGTTGCTATCTCATTATTCCAGTCTATATTGCCATAATTAAAATCACCCATAATGATCACCCTTTTCTTATTTACTTGACTAATTTGATTGTTCATTTTATTATCACTGCCATCCACATTACCTGTCTATAACAACATCCCACCTAGTATTTGATTCCATTCACCTTAATCTCACACCATATTGCCTGAAAACCACTGGCACTATTTCCCTCTTGCATCTCCACTTTATATAAATATAACTCTTTCTCTATCATCAATTGCACTCCCCCTCTCTTTTTACCCCATCTCTCCTCATGAAACACATCATACCCTTCCATCTCTATTCCTGTCAGGATGTCATACTCTTCCAACCATGTCTCACTTATTCCGACAATCTTTGGGTGAACAGACGCAATTAGTGCAACCATTTCATCTGCCTTGTTTCTTACACTTCTAGCATTTGTATACAAACACAACAGCTCATTTCTGGATCTACAGCTAGTTCCACTGATACCACTCACTCGATGTGATCTCTCCATGCTCGACTTGGGTCATTTCCCTTTCTACTTCTTCATTTTAGAACCTTTTTCAATTCCAATTGTTTCCTATTGATCCCGGGTCATCCCATTCCTTTCCTGCCTACACATGCTCTCACCTCCTCTTGGAGCATCCACCTTTCTTACGCTGTGTAACACTGTCCACCTTGAGCCTTCCCGTTTCCCTGCTCCTCTTGCACACCCATTCTCTCATTTTCTATACTCATACCACTCACTTTCCCATTCATTTCCACCTCTCCAATCTCTCCTGTCTTACTCCGCTTCTCTTCCACATCACTCCACTCTTGATCTGATTCATTTTCTCTATTCACTTCTCTACCTTACAGCAGCAGTCTCTCCAAGTGACTCACACCATAACCACTTAAATGCAGTCCATCGCTCCCATACAGCTCACTTCGTCCCTCAAACTCATTCCACACATTAACAAACTGTACTTCCATCTGCTCGCACATTTCAGCCAGCATATCATTCATAATCCCTGCTCTCCACCTCATTTCACCACAGTTATATCTAGGCAACACACTGACTACCCTTCCTGTCACACTATTCTCTTTTATCCTTCCAAGCAGCCTCCTGATATCCATTCTGACACGCTCTTTGTCCTCTCTCAAATCATTTATACCAATTAATACTATTAACTCTTTTGCTTGCTTCTGCCTCATTTCCAATGTCACAATCACTCTACTCATTTTACCACCTGGAAAACATACCTTGTGCATTCTATCCTCCAGCACACCTTTAATAATGGAGTCGCCATATAACGCCACTTGCTCATCTTTCGTTAACTCTTTCATTCCATCATTAATTATTTTTATAGTTTTTACCTGAATTTTCCTAATTTCATTCTGCATCCATTTCATTTCTTGCCTCATCCAATCCAATTCACCTTCCGAATCTCGTGACACATTCTCTCTACCATTCAATCTTTCTAACTCTCAACCCCTCTTCTCACTTTCACTCTCATTCATCCTTCTTTGTTTCCGTACTTTCGATCCAACATGCATCCAACTTTCGCTATCATTCTTCCCATTTTCACACTCATTCATCTTTCTATGTTTCTGTTCTTTTAGTCCAACATGCGTCGAACTTTCGCTATCATTCATTCTTTTTTCACTATCATCCATTCTTTCGATTTTTTTCACTTTCGATTTCTGCATCACGCTATTTCTAGTTTCATTCGTTCTCTCAATTTCATTTCCTTCCGCCACTCTCACCACACTTTCGTCCCTTTTAACATCCATTACGGTTTTCAAATCGCTCTTTTTCTTTTTTACTGATTTTTTAATATTTTTTTACCTCTCTTTCCCACCATCCTTCTCTTTCAAACGTGCACCCATTTTTCCCAGCGACAATCTCGTTACTAACACTTTCTGTCAACAATTTCATATTTGCATTCATCATTTCCTCGTTCAGGTCACACTTCGCACACACCCTCCTTCCATCCTCACCAAATATCCACAAATCATTTATGTAATCTAAAGAATACATATAACAGACCTCACACTTAACAAAACGACTGAAATCTAAATTAAAGTCATGGAATGACAATGCCATCGGCATTTTTTGCCGGTTACTAAGTCTAATAATAACGATTTCATAATAAGTTTTGGCAAAAAAAAATCCCCCACACTAATAAAACTGGTAGTGCACAATGTTTACAGTCTCTGTTACTCAAAAAATTACGCACGTATATTTAATTATTCCTAGAAAACTTATCCCAATCAGGAGCTCTTCTTATACATGTCATGTGCTTAGGAGAGTAGTATGAATGAAAGAATGATAGTATTTAAAATGCAAATATTCATAGAAAAAAAATGTAATATATAGCAGTAATAATTGTGAATAACAGTCTGAAGGCCAAGTTCTTTATTTGAGGCAAACAACTTTTTTAATGTATGTAAGATGTAAGATAAAAAAATTAAAGAAGGAAACTTAAACTTACATGAAATAAATTTATTAGATGTAAAATTTTCACTATCATGGGAATCCTATGATAGAATGATTTTGCTAAGTATCCTAGGCAGTACAATAATAACAATGGAACACAAAATAAAATTACAATAAAAAAATCAATTTCAAAAAATGTCACTATAGCATCAACAGGACAACACATGGTCAGTAAATTTCAGAATTTAGCTGAATTATTAAAAAAAATACAATATAATAGTCAGGAATTTGCATAAAAATGATATAGTAATATTTCTCATAAAGGGAATAACTGAAGGCCATGAGATCTGTTTAAGTTTGGTCGGTGTAAGGAGGCCCTACAGCTCTCTCCTTATATAACTGCGCTCTAAGAAATCTACTTTTATGTAAAAAATTACTTTAATTCCAAATGACCATGTTTAGTTGAGGTGGCACATTCTGCTAAGCCAGACTGCTCAGGTTTAAGATACTGGATATAAAATTTATATTCTTCATGGTGAATAGCTGCAGATCTTCCAGACTGTATAAAGTAAGACAAACCACAGGAGCAGAGGATCTGGTAGACACCTGGAAAGCTAAGTAGAGAAAGTTTGTCTTTACATGAAGGAAGGATGGTAAAATTCCTCCTGGCATGGTGAAATGATATTGCAGTATTAAAATGTTTTATGAATTTAGCAATACATTCAGAAATTCCTTTAATATATGGGCATTGAATCCTAGTGATATCTTCAGGAGATCTAGGGTTGCCTGAAGTGCTAATGGCTTTCCTGATAAAAGATTCATTAAAGCCATTTTTCATAAAAGCAGATTTGATATAATTCAATTCTTACTGTAAAAAGTCTTCAGCA
The DNA here is from genome assembly GCF_054136105.1 of Typopeltis vanoorti. Classification (NCBI taxonomy): domain Eukaryota; kingdom Metazoa; phylum Arthropoda; class Arachnida; order Uropygi; family Thelyphonidae; genus Typopeltis; species Typopeltis vanoorti. Next base: position 87,726,505 of record NC_143563.1, read on the forward strand.
GAACAAATATTATGAGCACAATGCAATAAGGTTTTAATGGTTCCAACCTTTTGATTAGAATGATGATGAGAAGTAGCATGGATATGACAATCGGTATTTATTTACAGATGGTGGTTTACACTGGAAAGTGTAAACTACCATCTGGTTGACGAATAAAATATCTATCAAGGTTGGTTGTATCAAGATGTATCAAGGCTAGTTGATTGTTTTTCTCCTCTTCTAGGATAAACTGATCTTGGATGAATCATATTTATTTTTGAAATGAACAGTTTTAAATCTGATGGTGGACCTTTTCATATTGCAAATATGAAATTACATCTACATATCTGTACAACACTGAAGGTTTACAAGATGCGTCTTTAAGGAGATGATCTTCATAATGCCCCATGTAGTAACTGGCAAGAGTAGGAGAGATAGGACTACCCATCGCTGTTCCTTCAACTTGTTAGTATAAATTTGTCTTGTACACTGAAATAACCAGAATGGATTACAAAGTCAAAAAGTTTGATAATATCAGGAGGAAAATCTTGTTTAAGTAAATTAATAGTATCTGTCAAAAGAATGTTTGTGAAATGAGATACTATATTAAGACTAAACAGAATATCTGAAGGTTCTAAATGTAGATTAGAAACTTTTGTTTTAAAATCTATGGAGTTCTGGATGTGAGAAGTAAATTTTCCAGTAAACGAAGATAATAACACAGACAAGTATTTTAGGAACTTTATATATGTCGGGCAGATGATACAATCTACTAATGGTCTTAATGGAGTGCCTGGTTTATGAATCTTGAGAAGACCATATAATCTAAATGGATAAGTATGAAACATTGTTAGTTTTTTCTTTAATTCTTTGTCCCAATTGGAGATATCAGTTTATTGATTTTATTCATTTGGCTAAAATGTCCGGATCAGATGAAAGTGGATGATAAGTAAAGAAGTCATATAATATTAAGGAAATCTTTCTAAAATATTCTCTCTTGTCTTGTATGACTACTGCTTTGTCAGCCTGGATAATAATAATATTATTATTCTTTTTTAGAATGCGCCTCCTCATATTCCACTCATCTGACCCTAACATCTGCTGTGAATGAGTAACAGCAATTATTCTCAATGGGATGAAGGCCACCATCTCCCATTCAAATCATAATCCTCATCCACTTTCCAAGCCATGGCTCAACCAAAAGTGTATCAAAACAGTTGAAGAAAAAAATTCAGCTTACTGCATGTAGCTTGCATCAATAACTCCAGTTTTATCCTATGCCTATACAAAAGCATGCAAGATACGCAAATCAGTCATCAGCAGATACACATCCAATTTCATAAAGGCCAACAGCACAGAAAACTTGCCTCCTGTCCAAATGGAAGCCATGCCTTCTGGTCCCTTGCTAAGGCTGTTAGTCATAACTTCTGCTCACTGAACTTCTACTCCTCTCTCTCTCTCTCTCTCTCATCCTCATGGCACCACTGTTACTTTGACCAAAGATAAAGCTGATCCCCTTCTAGCATTACTCTTTTTCCATGAACTACTGCAAAGTATGGCCAAGATCACCTCCTACCATGCTGGAATCTATGCACTGCATGCCTCCTGCAGTTTTTTGACAAAAAGACATAATAAAACTACTAAATAACTTGGACACTAGTATAATATAATCCAACCAACTGCCATCACCTCTGACCTCTCCAAAATAATGGAGAAAGTCATTATTAGCCAACTTCACTACATAGAGGCAGACAAATTAATCAGTAAAGAAACTTGTGCTGTTGCCTTGAAATGTTCCAAGCTTTTGACCATGCATGACATTTAGGCCTACTAAACAAATTGCAATCCTTTGGTCTCTCTCTGCCACCCTCTGCAATCAGGTATCCAGCTTTCTTTCTTGTTCTCTGCAATTCATGGTAGATGACTCCCTCACTTCAAGCTTCACCACAAATGCTGGAGGGCCTCAAGGCTCTGCACCTCTTCTACCCTCTTTCTCCTGTACATAATTGACCCACTCACAATCACCACTAATTATATCACATCAATAGCCTCGTGTTAACTAAATGTTAACTATATAGAAATCCTCCAAGGCTTAGAATACTGCTAACATATTTGAGGTGGTGTACCTAACATTCCCTTAAATTCTGCAATCCTGAGACAAGCAATTAAGCTCATAGATGATCTCTCTCTCTCTCTCTCACACACAGATTCAGTTCAACCTCTAATCTCACAGATGCAGTGTTTCTGCACTGTGTTTATTCTACAAGTACTTCCATGGTCACTGTTCCAGTGAACTAGCAACCATCATTCCTCCACTTTCTGTTGCAACTGTTAATACAAAAGAAGCAGCTGCTCAACATTCCTTTACTGTGCAACTACAAACACATCTATTCTATTTCTTCTCTTCATCTTATTAAATATGCCTCTGTTCTATGGAACAGTCTCCCTCATGAAGTATTTCTAAACAAATATAATGTGTAGCTCTTAAAAAAAAAAAATCTATAAACTTTTATCTCAGTCATCCTTTTTGAAATTATGGATTCTACAACCATGTTAAAATAACTCTTTTTATTATCCCTATGTTTCGATCTTCATATCAAGATCATCATCTGGAGCATACATAAATATACAAGACAAGCTGCGTTACATTTCAAACCGTAAGCTAGAGAAACAATGATTTGATCACATGCTACTCACTGGCATGACCTCTAGTGGGAGAAAAAAAAATTACATCAAGCTAGATTTAATTTATGATTACATGAATAAACATTCTTGCTTACAGATGGTTTTCCTTCCAGTAACATTGATGTCCTATTTCTATTATTACAATTGTTATTTTTGATTTAAAAAAATAAATAAATAAATAAAATAAAATAAAAAATAAATTAAAAAATTTTTTTTTTTAAAATATATATATATATATATAAAAGAAAAAGTTTTATCTCAGTCCTTACCTGCACCCCACACACTGCACTGATGTGGTTGTAGGTCTCTTTGACCTCTCATGTATGGAATCAACATAAAAAAAAGGCACTCCCCAATCCAATTCACTAACCTGATTTCTAAACACTTATACTGCAACTTAAATATACTCATCATGTGGCACCCTGTCAAATGGCTTCATAAAATCAAAAAGTACATGCCTTTCCCTTATCAACTGCTACTATTAGTTTAAATAAAAGGGATTTAGATTAGAAAAAAACATGAGTATCCTTTGACAAATCCATGCGGATCCTCACAAATAACGTTATCCTTGTCTCCCCAATGCTGTATGAGGGCTGTTGAAAAGGTTGGTAAAAAAATAAGTTAAACACATTTTTTTGGAAAAAATTACCGTTATTTCTCAACATAGTCTCCATCGAGGTCTATACATTTAGTCCAACGAATTTCTAATTTTTTCATCCCATCTAAAAAGTAGGATTTGTCAAATTGTGCAATATAGTCATTGACAGCCTTGATGCCTCGTTCGAATAAAAATTTTTCCCGCTGAGTCAAATTTTTAAGTTTGGGAACAATAAGTAGTCACACGGGGCCAAATCCAGAGAATACGGTGGATGTGGAACCAATCTGAATCTCAATTTGTGCAATTTTGTCATTGTGATGGCCAATGTGCGGAACGGTGCATTATCTTGATGAAACAGCACTTTTTTGTGCACCAATCTTGGCCAATTTTTCTTCAGTTTAAATGGTCCAACAATGACACATAATAGACTCCTGTTATTGTCTTAACCTTTTCCAAATAGTCTATCATACTAATTCCTTGGGAATCCCCAAAAAACAGTGATCATGACCTTCCCAGCTGACAAAATGATCGTCACTTTTTTTCGTGCTCTTTCACCAGGCATTGTCCACTGTTTTGACTGTTGCTTGGACTCAGGTATGTAGTGGTGGATCCAAGTTTTGTCTACAGTCACAAATTGATGAAAAAAATCCTGCGAATTGCGATTACTCTTCAATGAGATAATTCTATATATGAGAGATCATGATTTTACTAATACACAAAAGAATAAAGTTGTTAAATTACTGAGGAGAGTTGCATCTTGGCCAGAAGAAACCATTAACAAGCTGAAGCCTTTTTTAAGTAAAGCCAGAATACACAGAGAACTAAAAATGCACTAACCTGATGCCTATCTCATGCCCAACTGTTGATGGTAAACAATCCTTCATGCAAACTTGCTAAACAGTTTGTTAAATCACTTGTACCACCTTTGGGTGGTACAAGTGACTTTCTTCTCTGAAAAAATTCTGTTTACTTTACAGAATATTTAAAAGCCATTTTCTAAAAAAGTTCAGACATAATGATAAATGTAGATATTATTATTATAGCAACCTCCATGAAGTCAGTACACACATCATGGGAGGCACATTTAAGAAGTCAACATGTCTATCATGTTGAACCTTAAAATCATTCACACTTCCTATATTCACAGTGCATTCTGGCAATATGTTCCACTCACCCTCTACCCCCACTCTCCACCTACAAAAATCTACTCTCACCAGATTCCTTACCACATCTTTATGGAACTTTCAAAGATGGCGTCTTATTCTTCCCATCTTGCCTTCTACTCCTCTGTATTAATTTGATAAAATCCCTTCAAAAACTTTAAGGTCTCGTATCTCCTCTTTGCAAACAGCTGCATAGCATTAGTAAAACTCATCTCAATATCATTAACATACAAATTGAAGAACAATGGTCCTAAAACTGACCCCTGCAGTACACCATTAGTGACCTTCCTCTTTCAGGATACTGCACCACCATATACAACTTTCTGACTGCAAGTCACTGATCCAACTCAAGTCTGTTATCGAATCACATCTGTTTCGATTTATTTAACAGCTTGTCATGTGGAAACTTTTGCAAAATCCAAGTATACCACTGTATATGAATCTCTGCTGTCCAAGGTATTCGTCACCTTGCTATAATACATACAAGGGTGGTCTGAAAAGTTCGCAGGCTCGACCATAGATGACAGCACTATAGGCAAGATGTTTTTTTCTATGTTGGTACATCTGTCATAAGCATCCATGTGAAATTGCAAGTCATTCTATCAAGTAGTTTGTTTTATACACTTGTCTGAAGCAAAAGTGTTCTCTGTATATCCCTTGAAATGGATAAAATTGAGTATCATGCGGTTATAAATTTCTTTGTAAAAGAAGGTTTAACACCACAAGAAATTCATTCGAAGTTCATAAAAGTTTATGGGTACTCTTCTCCTTCATTTTTGACAATTAAGAAATGTGCTGCCGAGTTTAAACGTGGCTGTACCAGCCTTGAAGATGATCCACATGAAGGATGTCCAAAAATTGTAACAACACCAGAAATTACTGATCAAGTGCATGATATGGTATTGGATGACCGGCGAGAGAGTATAGGCATTTCAAAAGAACGTGTAGGATATATCCTCCTACAGTTGATAACATATGCTGTCTTAAACTTGCAAGTGTTGTTCTTATTGTGTTTTACTCTTTTCACCTAGCTGAAAATTCTACAAATACAGGTATCCCTCGATTAACGCGTTAATTAATCCCTCGATGTTACCGCACAGGGCCGGCGGAAGCAGGTATGCAGAGCATGCGGGTGCCGCTACGAAGGGACGCCGGGACACAGGTCATAAGTTCATTTTTAAGAAACAAAATTTTTATCATAAAAACAAAAAATTCTTAGAATGATCAATATTAAAATAAATAAGGCCGGATACGCTGAATAAAAATTTTTAAAAAATTGTATATTGCCGGCTGTTTACAATTTTGCAGTGAGAGCAGGCTAAATGCTTGCCTCCAGAATCTAAAGTGAAATGGTGAATGGTTTTTATGCGCAGAAACGAATTTTCATACAAAACATTTGTTGCTACGTAACCAGTCATATGGTACTGTAAAAACTCGATTGTAGCTTAAATATTCCAAAGTACGTTACATTTGATTGTTTACTTAGGTTAAGTCCCATGTGAATATTGTAAAAATAAGCTTTGTTTGTCTCTGTATAGTTTGTTTTAGATGTTATTGTAAATAACACTCAGGAAGTTAACTGTATATACTGCTTTAATAAGAATATGTTAGGGTGTTAAAAACAAAGGCAATGTTTATATCGCCGAAGCTGCACGTAATAGATCTACATGGCGGCATTAGAAAGATTGTTATTAAGATTTGTTTGTATGAGAAAGGCTTGCAGGCTCTAAGTGTAAACATCTGCTAAGTCAGTCAGAAAGGTTCAAACAACTTTCCGATGGCCGGCAACTTACAATTAAAAGAAAGCAGAGGAGAACAAAAGACGTGCCGAACTTGAAACTTAAGATGAAAGAATCATACTGATTCTTTGGGGGTTGCCAAACTTCATGCAAGGTCTCAGAGGAGGTATAATAAAAGGGGACTGAAGCAAACAGAAGGGGCTGCACAGATCCAGAGATTGCTGCAGAAGTAGAGGGGGGGGGGCCTGGTTCCAGAGGCATCCACAGAGAGACAGGTGAGGCTGCCCGGTTCCAGACGCTGTCAAAGAGGAGGCAGCTAGGTTCAAGACATTGCTAAAGCTGCCCGGTCTCAGACGTTGCCGAAGAGAGACAGAGCTGCTCGGTTCCAGACATCGTCAGAGAGCATCCCAGATCCAGACGTTGGTTGAGAAAGGAGTTTTACGCTTTCAGAAAGGAGCTTCTCAGTTCGAGACGTCGCTAGAGAGAAATGACTTCTAGGCCATTTCGAGTTGAAATCAAATTTGTAAAGATAACTTAACAGAGATTTAGGTAACCTCTTTGCAAGTAAGCTTGGAGTTTAATAAGTAAAATTTATAAACTGAGAGTAGATAACGTTTTGTGTTAAAGAAAGTATTTTAAAGTTGAAGAAAAAAGGTTCTAAATTTTGCTAAAGAGTTTTTATAGAAGGATAGAGAAAGCAATCTCCCAAATGTTTAAATTCGTGTACATTTCATTGTAACATAAATAAATGTTATTTGACTTTTTTGTAAACATAGCACGTAATAATATAAACAAGAGAGATTCTGAGAGAGAGAGAGAGAGAGAGAGAGAAAGTGCGCACAGCTACATTAGAATAACGGAGAATAAAGTATAAAGTAAAGAAAAAAAGACATCACAAGTAATTAATAGAAATTACAAGTATACAAAGTTAAAATAATAATAAAATTTTACAATGTCGCAGTAATGACAAGATAGCAACAGTAGATTTATAACAGTACGTATCTCAATAGGCTACTGACAGTAGCAGTGTGGACTACTGTTTCGTCCCTGTGTTGTGTAATAATTTCTTGTGGATATAAAATAGAAATGGAATCAAAAAAAACAAAAGTTATGTGGTGCACAAAATCGTAAGCGTCATGCTGTGAAAGAAGCAGATATTAAGAAACAAACTGGGGCTCTTAATAAATTTGTTAAAATATTAAAATATTCTGATGCAGATTGTAATCAACTCGATATATCAGAAATCAGAGTTGACGAACCGGAGCTCGTGCACATCATCCAGTTTGAAAAAGTACTATTACAACTGTTGAACAAGATAACAAGATGCAGGATTTAAGTGAAAAACAGTTAGGAGAAGATTTAGTTGTAGTTGACCACGAAACTAACACATTGTTAGTCTGTAAATTTAGAAGATCCAGGTGAATGGGGAAATACTGATGAAAAATTATGAGTTGTTTTAATTGAAATGGGGCCTATTCAAAAGAAAAATATAACATATCCCAGAGATACATATGGTCATAAATTTGGCGACACGTATTATAATAGAAAAATGGAAAATGGGGATATCTTGCCAAGAACATGGCTCATTTATTCCGAAACTTTAAATTCTGTTTTTTGCTTTTATTGCAAACTTTTCGCACCTACTGAATTAAGTAGTCTTGTAGAAGGTTATAACGATTGGAGAAATGCAAGTACAACTTTGCATAGACATGAGACTAGTTTAGCTCACATGAAAAATTTCTTAAAATGGAAGGAACTTGATAAAAATGTAAAAAACAAAACTAGCATTGATTGCCAGACTTAAAGCATGTATGAAATGGAAAAGGAACATTGGACGAGTGTTTTAGAACGCTTGATTGAAATTATAAAATTCCTTGGTAGCCAAAATTTAGCTTTTCGCGGATCATCTGATAAATTATATGAAAGGAATAACGGCAATTTTTTAAAATTAGTCGAACTGTTTGCGAGTTTGATCCCGTTATGGAAAATCATGTTGAAAGGGCCCTACAAGGAAACAATAGCATACACTATTTGAGTAAAGACAGTCAAAATGAAATATTGAAAACTTTAAGTAATGCAATCAGGGATGCAATTTTATTATCAATTCGAAAATCTAAATATTATTCGATAATTTTTGACTGCACACCTGATGCAAGTAAAACAGAACAAATGACCATTATTATTCGCTTTGTTTCCTGTGACAATGGAATTGTCAAGATCAGGGAAAACTTTTTAGGTTTTGCAGATATATCAGATTCCACAGGACGTGGTTTATGTGCAACAATAGTGGAACAACTGGAAAAATGGAATATTACCATTGAAGACATGCGAGGTCAAGGGTATGACAATGGGGCAAATATGAAAGGAAAAAAATATGGGCTCCAAAATTTGCTTTTGAACAAAAATCCTCGAACTTTTTTTACGTGCCACGTGCTGTTCATACTCTAAATTTAAACATTAATGATGCAGCCAAAGTGAATGCAGATACAATTAGTTTCTTTGCAATTATTCAAGAAATATATAATTTCTTTTCATTCTCTTACAAACGTTGGGAAATCCTTTTAAAGTTCGTAAAAAATTTAGCATTGAAACGTGATGTGATAGTAAAATTAATGCAATCCGCCCTCTGCAATATCAGTTAGGAGAAATTTACGATGCACTTTTTGAAATTTTAAATAATGAAAATTTTAATAAAGAAACTCAGCATGAAGCACAAAGATTATGTTCTAAAATGAAGGACTACAAATTTATTTGTTCTCTTATAATTTGGCATGATTTACTTAACAGAATAAAGATTGTGAGTAAAAGGCTTCAAGACAAAAATATGAACATTACACTTGCTTTAGAATCTATCGAAAACTTAAAAATATTCTTACAAGAGTATCGATCAGATACAAATTTTAAAGAAATTCTAAAAACGGCAAAAGAACTGAGTGAAGAGGTGGATGGAGAACAAGAATTTAAAACTGGTACGGAAGTTTGACGACGAAAGAAGACACAACAATTTGACTACGAACGTCATGACGAAACGGCACAATCTCCAGAAGATAAATTTAGAGTGAATGTGTTTTATACACTTCTAGATGTTGCAATGTGTTCGTTACTAGAACGTTTTGAACAACTAAAAACATATTATGATAATTTCAATTTATTGTATAGATTACTACAAATTAATAACAAAGATTTACGAAAAAATTCTGACGATTTAGAGATTCTCTTGATGGACGGTGACAATAAAGATGTAAATGCAATAGAACTATAGGACGAGTTATGTGCTTTCCGGGATATTTTTCGAAAGAATAATTTAAATATTCAAAACCCTTTCGATATTTTTAATTTTATTGTGTCCAATAATTTATCTTTCCCTAACTTTTCAATTGCTTTAAGAATACTATTAACCTTACCTGTTAGTGTAGCGAGCAGTGAACATTCCTTTTCCAAGTTGAAATTGATTAAAACCTACTTAAGAACCAGTATGTCACAAAAAAGGCCTGTTAGTTTGGCGTTAATAGCTATTGAAAATGATGTATGTGTGGAATTAGACTTTAAGACCATAATTTCTAATTTGGTGAATATGAAATCAAGAACCCTAAAATTTTAATAAAAAAATATCAATTATATTTATGAAATTTAATTTATTTTCTATTATTCTGTAAAGATTTTATTTTTTGAATACTTATATTAATATTAATAAAATGTTGTAATTATTATTTCTGAATTCTTTTCTTATTTTCTTATCTAGCTTGAGTTTCTTTTATTTTCCTAAAAGATAGTTCCACTTATAAAAATTATTAAAAAATTTTTACAACTTAATAAGAATTTAGTAAAATGCAAGACTTTTTTAAACTTTAGTTCAAATAAATTTTAACTTTAATTAAAATTCATTTTAATTTTGTTAGCGATTCGGGTCAGTGAGAAGGCTATAATCCCTGTATCATTATATTCAATGATCAAAGTGAAGTGGCTTTATCAAAATTTCCTTTAACTTTTGAGAATTTTTTGAATATTCAGGTTTTTAATGATTATCCTGCCTGGTCAACACCCCTGGTTCGCTACATTTAGCGAACCAACGTGTGGCTGTTCTTTAAAAATTTATTTAAGAAATTTCAAATAATTTAAATTTTTATTATCGTAAAAGAACCACACATGCCTGGATCGTTACAGGGGCACTTAGATAGACATTGCATGCGGGCGACAAAGACCCTAGCACCGGCTCTGTTTCTGCATATATCAAAATCGCGTTAATCAAATCTAATAATCAATGGTAAAAATTACAATTCGTCCATGATTGATTACTGTATTAATAATTCGTAAGAGGCTGCATAGGAGGAATGACATCATCATTTTTACGCCAAGATGCTTGCATTTTTTGCATGGTAAATGTAACCCTGGGGAGCTCGCGGCGGTAAAAATTGCAGCGTAGGTTGCGGTATATCTGAGATATACATTAATTACTAGTATGTGCTAAAACGCAATAAGACATAAAGAAAAAACACTGCAAATATAATACATGATAGTACAAATTAAGTGGATATTGAATCAAACATTATTTCATAGCCGAATACAGAAACTACAAGAGTTTTGAGATGAAATATAGAAACTAAAAGTTTCAGCAGATGTAAGCAACCTTATGGGCAACTCATAGTAAAGGTGGAGTAAGCTCCAGATAACTTTCCTTAGTATATTCCATAATGTAAAGCACATCTCCCAGAGGAGATGTATGATAAATAAGCCTTTGGCTCTCTATTTCAGTAATACATAATGGCTAATTTATTTTCAGTTACAATCTAGAAATTATTGAACAAAGAATAAAAAAAGCAACTAAACAATACTATACTGACATCGGAGGTCACGGTATCTCTCAGATACAATTTATTGTCGAATATCACAAACCTTTACATAAGATGTGTTAAACCAAACTGACAGCGAAACACACTGTGGAATATCACTCGTAACATATGAATGCACAGCTATTCATGACCTCCAAGCTATGCACTGGATATGTGTAAGAATATTTATATAAGCATTTTGCATGTATCTGTCAGATCAGCTGTGAGCTCTGCAGGGTTAAAGGAGTGTTAATCAAAACTCTTGCCGCATACATCAAGGGATTGTCGCAATTAATTTTTCCGCATTAAGCAAGGGATACCTGTATTAAATAATTTTCCTAACTTGAGTGTCATTCCATTACTTTACAATTTTATTATTATATCCACTCTAGAGGGGGGGGGGACAAAACCAGAATTGATTTTTAAGAGAAGGAATGATTTTCCAAGACATAAAATTGAATAGGGAGGACTTAACAAACTTGTAAGAGAGATCAAAAAGGATATACAGAATGCTAACATTGCATAAATAAAGGATATCCTTTCCTTTAGCGTTACACAGTGATCAGAATTCATTTTACACAAATTATGGACTCTACAACCATGTTATAAATAATTATTTTCATTTCTCGACGTTTCAACCTTCATATGAAGGTCATCATCTGGAGTATACACATATATACAGAGACAAGTTAAATTACATTTCACATAGTATGCTGAAGAGACAATGATTTGATCAACTGTTATTCTACTGCCATGACATCTAGTGAAAATAAAATTACAATAAATAAATGAAATAAAATAAATTAACTACATCAAAGCTATATTATATATAAAACAACATCAGGGTAACATTATTTTCTATAGATAGTTTTGTTACAGTGAAAATTATCTCCTAATTTAACATGACAAGTGTTATATTAGATTTAGGATCCATTATTACCTATGGTACTATTTAAAATTAACTCTTAGGAAGAAACGTTAAGTGGGTAGAATATGTGCCTTACATATGTTTTGGATTTTTAGACTATAATTATTGTCAAGATTAGGGTGATAGATAAGAATCTCACAGGCCTCCATAAATTTATTCATACCGTGTTTTGGTGTGATGTAAACAACAGATGCTTTTCCAGTCAATTCTATGTAAAGTGTTCAGGGCATGATCAGAAAGACCAGCTTGACCACAGTTATATTTAATGTGTTGTTTATGTTCCTTTTTTCTGATAGGAATTGTGCATCCTGTTTTTCCTATATAGGGCATATTACAGGTGTAATGAATACAGTATATTCCAGGGAGGGCCAGTGGAAAGAGTGGATCCTTGGATGTGTTGAATAAGTTCTTGAATTTTGCAGGTTTAAAGGTGGCTTTAAGGTTGTATTTTTGTAGTATTCTGTTAATTTGTCTGATATCCCTTTAATGTTTGGAATGGTTATAGTTTTATTATAGTCTCGTTTATTTTTATGTTTATTATAGTAATCGTATGTACGCTTTCACACAGGACTACATATTTTACCGTGTAGGCTTCCATAACTGATAATCCCCCTGAATAGGTTGGTTGCTTCTTATTCCCAGTAGGTATCCCATGTCTGTCAAAGCATGTGTTCATGGGCATGGTTTACCTGCTTTGTGGGAGTAAAAAACCCCAGTATAAACTGTGGAAAAAACCCTGCTGTCCACGCCCAAGACCGGCTAAAATGGCTATGGCTGAGGAAGATCCTTAAGCTCCGCATGTCGTTGACAGGAATCGAACCTAGGACACTCCTTCTCCAGGCATATGGTTATGAAGTGCATAGCCACTCGGCTAACCATGCGGACATGTTTATTATAGTCTTGTTTATTTTAAAACACACCAATCTGGTCAATAATAAAAGGTATAGACAGACCCAATTATCACCTAGCCAAGAAACTAGCATCAACACTCAAGGAGTTTGGTAGGTCATTCCCCCTCCTATATTAAAAACACACAACACTTTGTAAACAAAATCAACGATATCACACTGGAAAAAGATGATTTATTAGTCAGTTTTGATGTCTCTGCCCTCTTTATAAATGTCCCAATCAATGACACAATCCTTCTATTACAGGACAAATTCTCTCCCAATATAACAGCGCTCTTTACGCATGCACTAGGTTCTGGCTATTTTGTGTGGCAAAACACTTTTTACTTGCAAAAAGAAGGAACATCCATGGGCTCACCATTATCCCCCCCTCCCCACTGCTGACTTTCACATGGAACATTTTGAGCAACATGCTCTAGATTCGTCTCCTTTAAAACCCAAAGTCTGGCTTAGATACATCAAAACTGACTAATAAATGGCAGTCTTTCCTTCACTGTTTACCAGAAACTGACACATACTGGCAAATATATATACACAAAAACTACTAATACCACCACCACCACCACCCAACACAAAAACTAGGGGTCATTAATACAATTAAAAAAGGGCTTTGAATATTTGCTCCAACGAACAAGCACTTAAAGATGAATTAAAAGTTATCAGCAATACCTTCCTAAGAGGTTGCAGCCAAAATACTATCAACAAAATTCTATACAAGACTACACTTAAAACAAAAATAAACAAGACTATAATAAAACTGTAACCATTCCATACATTAAAGGGATATCAGACAAAATAAACAGAATACTACAAAAATACAACCTTAAAGCCAACTTTAAACCTCCTTCAAAAGTAAAGAACTTACTCAACACATCCAAGGATCCACTCCTTCCACTGGCCCAACCTGGGGTATACCGTATTCATTGCACCTGAAATTTGCCCTATATAGGGGAAACAGGATGCACAATTCCTATCAGAAAAAAGGAACATAACACATTAAATATATACGTAGGCTGTTCAATAAGTAATAAGACTGTATTTATACAGCAAACAGATTACCTTCAATCTTCATCATTTACATGGTCTTTTTCAAAGTAACTACTGTGAGACGCGATGCATTTGTCCCAACGTTGCGTCCACTTCTTAAATACATGTGAGAGTCCGTGTTTTGAGAGTTCTTTCAAAACTGCCTCCGCAGCTTTTACACATGCTTTGTTGCTTTCGAAATGGCTGCCTCTTAGTGGTTTCTTGAGCTGAGGAAACAGCCAGAAATCACACAGTGCAAGATCAGGACTGTATGGAGGGTGTGGTAGGATATCTGTGTTGTTCTTCTGCAAAACATCCACTACACAACCAGCAATATGTGGCCTTGTATTATCGTGGTGCAATAAGAAGCTATTCTTCAGCAATGGACGCTTCCTTTTGACGTGCTTGATGATAATCGCTGCTGTGTTGATCATTGTCTCTGTGATGGACATTGAAGGTCTTCCCTGACGTTCAAGATCTTCCACATTTTGCCTTCCTTCCTTAAAAGTTTTATGCCAGTGAAAAACACTTGCCCTCGACATTGCTTCATTGTGGAAAGCTTCGCGTATCTTGTTAAAAGTGTCCAATGCCGATTTTGCAAAGCACACAAAATTTAATCGCATAAGGCTGTTCCAAGGACGCTTCCATTTCGAAGACTGGTCGCACCTCGTAGGCACGCCGATGAGCACATGCATTTAGTCACGTGACACTCAGGCACATCAGCCCGTATATGCCATCTATCAACCTCTTTTGTTAATACATACAGCAACATTTCTTTATTCCACAGAAATTAATATTGTGATGAGTGGTTTCGCCACAGTAAAATTAGTCTTATTACTTATTAAACAGCCCATGTAACTATGGTCAAGCTGGTCTTTCTGATCATGCTCTGAACACTTTACATAGAATTGACTGGAAAAGCACCTTGTTTACATCACACCAAAACATAAATTTAAGGAGGTCTGTGGGATTCTTATCAATCACCCTAACCTTAACAACAATGATGATCTAAAAAATCCCAAACATATGGAAGGCATACATTCTATGAACTTAACCTTCTCCCTAAGAGGTAATTTTAAATAGAACCATAGGTACTCCAGGATCCAATATCTAATATAACAATTGTCATGTTAAATTAGGACATCATTTTCACTGTAATAACAAAACTATTCATAGAAAAGAATGTTTCTCTGATGTTGTCTTAAATAGAATATTGCTTTGATGTAGTTAATTTATTTTATTTTCACTAGAGGTCAGGCCAGTAGAATAACCGTTGATCAAATCATTGTCTTTTCAGTATACTATGTGAAATGTAATTTAGCTTGTCTCTCTCTATATATACGTGTATACTCCACATGATGAACTTAATATAAAGGTTGAAACGTCAGGAAATTAAAATTATTATTTATAACACGGTTGTAGAGAGACTGACTGTAGGTGAGCAAGAGGTGTATGGGGAGTTGAGTAAACTAGATGTTAATAAGGCTGTGAAACTTGATAATATATCACCACGTATTCTGAAAGAATGTGCCACGGAGTTGACACTTGACTTGACATATTTTTTTAATATGAGTCTTGCACTCGGTCAAGTTCCTAAGGAGTGGAAAGAGGGCAAGATTGTGCCACTTCATAAAGGGGATGATCGAACTCAAGCATCAAACTATGGACCTATCTGCATGTCAGGTGTTGTGGTTAATTGTTGGAGAAGCTTATGAGAACTAGGATCCAGAGTTGGGTTGATAACAATGGTATTATCTTTGATGAACAGCATGGATTTGCTAAAGGGAGGTCATGCTTTAGTAATCTACTTACTTATTACAATAAAGTGACTGCTTCCTTGGACAGAGGAAAAGGATACACAGTAATATACTTGGATTTCGCAAAGGCTTTTGATAGAGTACCTCATGATAGGTTGACAGTCAAACTAGAGCAGATGGGGTTGGATATTGGATTGGAGACTGGCTATCTGATAGGTATCAACAAGTTGTGTATGGGGGGAGCGATATCCAGGAAAAGGAAAGTCACTAGTGGAGTGCCTCAGGAGTCTGTTTTAGGACCATTACTGTTTAACGTGTATATTAATGATATAGGTGTAGATTGGGATGGAGATATTCAGTAGTTTGCAGATGATGCAAAGTTGGGACGAACCACGAAATCAAGTGTAATGAAGATGTTGTGGCCTTACAGGAAGACTTGAATAGATCGAGTGATTGGGCACCAAAATGGGGATTTGAGTTTAATGTTGCAAAATGTAAGGTTTTAAAATTTGGAAAACAAAGATGGGATGCAGAATTTATGCTTGGTGAGAAAATTTTGTTGCAGGTAGAGGAAATAAGAGATCTGGGGGTGATAGTGGATAAGGATCTAAAATTTTGGGGACACATCACCAAAATTGTGAAGACAACACAAAGGCTTCTGGGAATGATGCAGAGGACACTGACATGCAGAAGTAGGGGGAGATTCTTGTTCCGTTGTATAAGGCTTTGATTAGGCCACACATGGACTTGTGCCCAGATTTGGTCACCAGGTTTTTAGAAGGATGAAGAGATGTTGGAAAGGGTCCGAAGGAGACTGACTAAGGTACTTTCTGACCTTTGAAATGTCGAGTATTAGGAAAGATTGAGAAGATGTAATTTGCAGAGGAAGAGGAGAGATATGATAGAGACCAACAAGTTGGTAGGGGGTTGTTATAGGATCAATGCTGGAGAAGTTCTACAGAGAATAGTGGGAGATCAGGGGAGAACCAGAGGTCATCCCTGGAAAAGTGTATAAAGAGGGTGTGAGTAGGGGAGTGAGAGGCAGGTTTTTTTCGTGCAGAGTTGTGAATGATTGGAATGCCTTGCCTGAGAATGTGGTGTCTGCAAAGAGTTTGAATGTGTTTAAAACACAGTATGATGAGCTGGGTGTGTGTGTGTGTGATAAAAGGACACCCCAGATGAGTCTTTGACTCCATGAGGTCTTGGGGTGGTAATAATAATAATAATAAAAATTTCTGTAAAATGAAAAAAAAAAAAAAAAAGAATAAATGAAGGCTGTTTTGAACAATGATAATTGCTTAAACATAACAAAAGATAGCATATCTATTGGCAAGAAATAGATCAACCAGCTAAAAATGCAAATGGAGTAAACAGCAAGTAATTTCTATAAAAAAGTGTACTCTAGCTCCAACTAACTTCCTTGTGTCATATGCCTAATATTGGATAATACAGAAACTGTCCCAGAGATCAGCAGCACAGAAATTGGGAATACTATACACATAGGATGAAAACCTGAAAAATTCCCAGAAAAGATGAGATAAATGTTGAACTGGTGAAATTTGAACATGAATATTTGTTACTTTCTGGTGAAACTCTACAACATTATGATAAATGAATCCATCAGCCTGTGGTTTAAATCAAAGAAATTTCTTGTATTTACATAAGAAATTTGAAATTGCAAATCATATAAAAATAACTATAGACCAATCAATTAATTCCTATGACTACAAGTTGTTTATCAGTTATTCAAAACAATTTCGAAGCAATTAGAAGCAACCTGCCATATCAGACATTAGGATTTAGGAAAAACATTTCCACATTAGATCACTTGCATACAATAAATCAAATTACTGAAAAATATAATTAAAACATTGACTCTCAACTATGATATAACTTGTAGCTAGCAGTCTACACAAGGGTGCCAACTGTGAGTTATATAATTTTTTGTACTGAACATTATTATTATCATCACACCAAAACCTCATGGAGTCAAA
The DNA here is from genome assembly GCF_054136105.1 of Typopeltis vanoorti. Classification (NCBI taxonomy): domain Eukaryota; kingdom Metazoa; phylum Arthropoda; class Arachnida; order Uropygi; family Thelyphonidae; genus Typopeltis; species Typopeltis vanoorti. Next base: position 87,744,111 of record NC_143563.1, read on the forward strand.
GACACATCTGGGAGGTCCTTTTATCACACACATAGCTTATCATACCGTGTTTTAAACACATTCAAACTCTTTGCAGACACCACATTCTCAGGCAAGGCATTCCAATCATTCACAACTCTGCACAAAAAAAACCTGCCTCTCACTCCCCTATTCACACCCTCTTTATACAGTTTCCAGGGTTGACCTCTGGTTCTCACCTGATCACACACTATTCTCTGTAAAACTTCTCCAGCATTGATACTATAACAACCCCTTACCAACTTGTAGGTCTCTATCATATCTACCCTCTTTCTCCTGTCCACCAGACTCTGCAAATTACATCTTCTCAATCTTTCCTCATACTCGACATTCCAGAGGTCAGAAACTACCTTAGTCAGTCTCCTTTGGACCCTTTCCAACATCTCTTCATCCTTCTGAAAACCTGGTGACCGAATCTGGGCACAAGTCCATGTGTGGCCTAATCAGAGCCTTATACAATAGAACAAGAATCTCACTACTTCTGCACGTTAGTGTCCTCTGCATCATTCCCAGAAGCCTTTGTGTTGTCTTCACAATTTTGGTGATGTGTCCCCTAAATTTTAGATCCTTATCCACTATCACCCCCAGATCTCTTATTTCCTCTACCTGCAACAAAATTTTCTCACAAAGCATAAATTCTGCATCCCATCTTTGTTTTCCAAATTTTAAAACCTTACATTTTGCAACATTGAACTCACATCCCCATCTGCTTGCCCAATTACTCAATCTATTCAAGTCTTCCTGTAAGGCCACAACATCTTCATTACACTTGATTTCATGGTTCGTCCCAACTTTGCATCATCATCTGCAAACAACTGAATATCTCCATCCAAATCTTCACCTATATCATTAATATACAAGTTAAACAGTAATGGATCTAAAACAGATCCCTGAGGCACTCCACTAGTGACTTTCCTTTTCCTGGATATCGCTCCCCCCCATACACAACTTGTTGATACCTATCAGATAGCCAGTCTCCAATCCAATGCACTAATCTAATATCCAACCCTATCTGCTCTAGTTTGACTGTCAACTTATCATGAGGTACTCTATCAAAAGCCTTTGTAAAATCCAAGTATAATACTGTGTATCATTTTCCTTTGTCCAAGGAAGCAGTCACTTTATTGTAATAAGTAAGTAGATTACTAAAACATGACCTCCCTTTAGCAAATCCATGCTGTCCATCAAAGATAATACCATTGTTATCAACCTAACTCTGGATCCTATTTCTCACAAGCTTCTCCAACAACTTAACCACAACACCTGACAGATAGGACTATAGTCTGATGCTTGAGTTCGATCACCTCCTTTATGAAGTGGCACAATCTTGCCCTCCTTCCACTCCTTAGGAATTTGACCGACTGCAAGACTCATATTAAAAAAATATGCCAAGGCAGATGTCAACTCCGTGGCACATTCTTTCAGAATATGTGGTGATATATTATCATGTCCCACAGCTTTATTAACATCTAGTTTACTCAACTCCCCATACACCTCTTGCTCACCTACAGTCAGTCTCTCCTCCCCATCATCAACTGCTCTCAATTCCTCCATGAAGTCACATTCACAAGATTGAAAGATCTTTATGAACTGCTCATTAAGTGTCTCCACCACACATTCTGGATCAGCTGTCTTTATACCATTTTCTCCAGTCAATGTCATCCTTCCATAATTATTCTTTCTTTTGCTGGCTACATATCAAAAGAACTCCTTAGGATTCTTTTTGGCTTCATTAGCCAACTGCTGTTCTTACCTCTCTTTAGCTACCCTCACCAACCAAGTCACCCTCCTTGCTTGGTCTTTGTAGATCTCATGGAATTAGTTATTTCCACTTCTCTTATGCTGCCTCCACAATGCCCTTTTTCTCTGTATTGCATGCTTAATTTGTTTATTCATCCATCTCACACCCACCTTATTTAACCTTCTCACCCTTGGAATACATTTAGACATTGCATCTACTAAACAGTTTTTGAAAATCCCATAAGCTGCATTGATCTCTTTTCAAGCTAACTCCTCATTCCACGCAAAACCCGCAAGCTGCCTCCTGAGCTCTTCATAATCACCCCATTTGTAGTTCCACATATACCCTTTTCTCACAGAGGTTTAACCCCTTCCAACTACTAACCATGCTCAAACTTGGTTAACTTTTTGTTAGCCAATAGTAGCAGAGGCTCTACCAATCGACCAACCTTCACTGGCAATTTTTTGAAGAAAAAATACTAACAATCCCATGGGCACTGGCAGCAAGTTTAGAAGTTAGGTCAATGTGTTAATATAATAATAATTATTATTACATAACACCTCCAGGTGGTCCAAAGACTCATCGAGGGAGGGTTTCTACTCTACAACTCTCTGTCACCACCACTCCACCAGCCGCAACAACCTTCATCATCTACACCATCACCATCTACCGCCGACCACCACAACCACTGGTATTTTCACAAACAAGCATCCATGCCCATGGCAGGATTCGTACCTGCAGCCTTTTGGCTGGAGAGCGGACACGCTAACCACTCGGCCAATATCAGCAATAAATGCTCTTAAAAAACAACCTAACAAATATTTATATGTGAAACTCAACAAGATATGGAAAATCACTGTTACAACACCACCCATTCAAAATTCAATGCAACCTACTAACATCCACAGAAGGCACACTTCCAGAAACTTTAGTTCTAATTATTTCCATTTAATTTATTTTACCTTAATGCACATCACAATTGCTCTAAATTAACCCCAAGGAGTAGGCAGAACTACTTTAGTGCTCTCTGAAGACAGGTAGGAAGCTTGCTTTATCCTTCAAACTTTCAATGATAGTGAGCTCAAGATGTCAACGAATCAAAGTTTTTCAAGAGAGCAGTGGTACCCAGAGGGGGGGGGGGCAAAGGACCCTGCCCTCCCCCAAAGAAAAAGGGGAAAAAACACTAGAAAATAAGAAATCTCTGTACATCACTGTAACAAAATATTTCACTCCCAAGTCAATGCGGCTTTTTTTGTTAATTCTCTACTGAAACAATATGTAAATTTTAAATGTATTAAAACTATTTATGTCAAAAGTCAAGAAGCTGTTTGTATAGAAAAAGATTATTTCACAATCAACAGAGATGTTAAACAAGGTGAATCAATATTATTATTATTACATGACACTTCCAGGGAGTCCAAAGAACTCATCTAGAGAGGGCATCTACTCTATAGCTCTCCGTCTCCACTACTCAATCCGCCAACTACAGCGAACCACATCATCTACACAAACACCATCTACTGCCCACCACCGCCACTAATATTTTCATAGACAATCACAAACATCTATTCCCATAGAAGAATTCGAACCACGGCCTTTTGGCTGGAGAGCGAATACACTGACCATTCGACCAACCAGGCTGGCAATTATTCCTAATATTCCTAGACTTTTTACAGCTACACTCGAAAATGTATTCAGAAAACTGGACTGAACCAACAACAGTATCATTATCTTAGGAAGGAAACTAAGAAGTAGTCTTTCTATGCTAATGATGTTGCCATCTTCTCAGAAAAGAAACTGGTAAAGATCAATGACTTGAATGACACAAACAAACTAATGGGACTTGAAATAAATTTTAAAAAACAAAAATTGTGGATAATATCTCAAACATTCCTGTCTTTCTAGATGGTATAAACATTTAATCACATTCTGTACAACAAAATATCCTTGACTTAGAAATACAGTCGAGAACAAAGTATAGAATTATCACTGAAGATTGAATATCAACAGATGAACAGTAATTTACACATTTTCCCTTAAAAGGAAGCTGATAGATTCAGTTATATAATGAACTACCACTGCATACCTTAAGTTAGTGGGAGTTAACAACAGCCCCCATGTACCTATTTAACTAATTTGCAACAGGACAAGTCCTAAAGGAAGTGGAGAGAGGACAAAATTGTTCTGCTTCATAAAGGAGATTATAATACTGATGCTTAAAATAATAGGCCAACTGGTATATCTGAATATGAGGCTAAGATGTTAAAGAGGTTGATGAGAGACAGGATACAGAACAGGATTATGATACTTATGTACTACAACAGGTGATGAATGTATTAGACAAGGGTGATGCATATATGGTGATATACCTTGATTTTCAAAGGCCAAGTTGTGTAATGAGGCACTGTATCCTGAAAAAAAAGAAGTCAATAGTAGTGTGCTTTGAGATTCTGTTTCAGGCCATTATGGTACAACTTGTACATGAATGATATTAGGTTGGCTTTAACTGCAGATGATGCAAAGTTTGGAAGAAGAATAAGAACAACGACAACAAAGGGTCAAGAAAAAGTTGTGGTCCTACAGGGAGAACTTAAATAGACTGTATGAGTTGGTAAGTGAGTAAAGCTAACAGTTTGGCTAAAGTGTAACATTTTGGAATTTGGTAGGCAAGGATTGGAGGCAAAGTGCAGAATTGGTGGAGTAATATTTTGAAGAAGGTGGTAGAAATGAGAGATCTGGAAGTGATAATGGATAAGGTACTGAAATTTAGGGGTCACTGAAATTGTGAAATCATCAAATCAGAGTATTAGAATGATGAAGAGAACCTTGACATGCAGAAGTAAAGAGGTTATGATTATAATTCCATTGTATAAGACTTTAATCAGGCCACCAAAGATATGGATTATGTGCATATTTGTCACCCTGATTTTCATAAAGATGAGAATAAGGATCCAGAGAAGATTGACTTAAGATGATTTCCAATCTGTGGGATATGAAGAGGGAATGCTCTTTGCAGAGCCTCATAAACAAGAGGAGAAGGGAATATGACAGATATAAGTTGATGGAAAGGTGTTACTAGAGTACTGTGGAAGAGATTTTTAGAATAGCAGTAGAGAGAGAGAGGGGTGCAATAAAAGGCTATCCATGAAGAAATGAAAGAAAGTGAGAGAAGATTCTTTGCATGTAGAGTAATATGTGTGTGGAAATGTGGAATAATTTTAAGGCATGGTTCAATGAATTTTATGTGTGACAATGAGGACATCCTGCTACGAGTCTTTTGACTCCACAGAGGTCTGGTGCTAATAATAATAATTATTATCCCCACTTATATATGGTGCCAAACTTGGTCCTTGACAAAAAATCCTCAAACATGCCAAAGAGCATAGGACAGAAGTATTTTGGGAATTAAAAGACCATAGATAACAAAAAATACAAATGCAAGAAATTAACATAAACTGGGTTGTATATTGGCCGAAAGATTTTAATAATTGATCCTAAGTAAAAAACACCAACAAGTTTTGCCAACTTAGCTGTCTGGCTTCGTCAAGGTGTATAAAAGAGATAAAAACCAACTTAAACTGTTCGCGAAGGAATGAACCAAATACAATTGTATTTTTTTACAAATACAGAGGAACGTGTACATCAAAATTTAACTCTGGCATGCTTAATGATCTTATGAGGGTCTTCCAAATATCAGCTATAATTAATCCTTGATTTCTATTGAGGTTGCATTCAGAACGGATGACTGCTATAGCTTCTTTTATGTTTCAGGAGCAGAAATCCTCTTCTAAATAGGGTATGGAACGTTTGTCCCATTCGATGGTATGGTTTGTCCTTGAGAAATGAAGGGTTAACCCAGAGTTGTCTTCTCTATTGTTGTTTACATCTCCATCATGTTCTCTTTTCCTTATTTCCAAACTTATTGAGAACTGACCAATGTAATTTAATCCACACGAACAGGGGATATTATAGACACTGGAATATTTGAAGAAGGCATAACTGTCTTTCGGAGATCTTAAAAAAGTGAAGGATAGTCTTTAAAGGTTTAAAGGTCACTCGTATTTCATGTGGCTTGAGGAGTATAGCAATCTTTTTAGAAACTGTCCCAGCATAAGGAATGGCAATGGTGGATTTGTAAGGTGTTTCCTCAGATGGTTGTTGTGGGGGGGTCACAGAAAAGTATCTTATGGATCACTTTTTTGGATAACCATTGTCTATCAGGGTTTTTGATATATGGGATAATTCATTTCTTCTTTTTCTTCTGTTGTGATGCGAATGGCCCTATTTTTGAGCATGTGTACGATGCTCGGTTTTTGAGAAATATGGTAAGAAGATGTGAAGTGCAAATATCGACCTGTGTTGATTGGTTTGCGATAGACTGCAAGGCTGATGTGTCCATCCATTTGTTTTTAATTAAAGTATCCAGGAATGACAATTGTTTGTCCTTCTCAAGTTCCAAGGTGAACTTTATTTTGTAATGGAAGGAATTAATCTTGGTTAGAAAATCAAAAAGATCTTTTTCTGTGTTTTTCCATAAGATAAAGATGTCATCCACATACCTCCACCACACTGTGGGTTTAGGGTCTAATTGAGGCAGAATGTCATTTTCCAGTTTCTCCATAAAGAGATCTGCACAAGGCGGGAAAGAGGGCTGCCCATTGGAGGACTGTTAATTGTTCGTCAATCGTTCCATTCCGTAAGAAAAAATTAGATTTTAGGCAATAATGGAAATGAGAAGCAAATGCTAATTAATGGAACATTAGTAAATAAGTATATTACATCCAGGAATGTCTGTTTCGGAGATCGAGATGTTCTTCAATTTATCAATGAAATGTTGTGAATTTTTTATGTAGGTATCTGAATTACTGATGTGTGCCTTTAGGAGACTGACAAGGTGTTTCGATAATAAGTATGTGGGAGAATTAATTCTGTCCACTATAGAGTGTAGAGATATTCCATTTTTGTACACTTTGGTAGAGCTATATAGTCGCGGCATTAGTGGATGCAGAGACTTTGATGTTCATTTTAGGTCTGTTGGCCAGCTGTCCATATTACGTAACACGTTGTTTGTTTCATTGTGATTTTTTTCCTGTGGGGTCTGAATCTAATGCATGATAGGTAGATGTGTCAGAGCGCAAGTCCGTGATCTTTTTCATATAATCTCTGGTGTTTAAGATAACAGTAGAGTTATCTTTATCTGCTTTTAAGATGACAATTTCCCTATTTTTCTTCAAACTAACCATAGCTCTTTTTTTTTCTAAAGGTGTGATATTTTAGTTGGGAGCTCTTGAAGATGAGAGAATGATGGCGCTTCTCAGTCTGTGATCATTTGCTATGCGTTCTGGTAATGATGAAACTGCCTTTTCTATGTTACATATGATATCCACTTTAGGAATGTGGTCTGGGGCAATAGCAAAATTGAACCCTTTCTTTATTATTATTATTATTATTATGGGCAACTCCAAGGAGTCCTTAGACTCATCAAGGGAAGCCCTGAACATCATGTCAACGACAACTATTCAACATCCACACAGTATCTATCATACTTTGCCTTGAACTCATTCACAGTCATGGTACCCACAACAGCCTCTAGCAGTTTATTCCACTCATTCACCACTCTCCAAGGAAAAAAACCTAGTTCCAACACCCTTACTAACCACACTCTTGTCCAGTTTCCATGGATGGCACCTAGTCTTCCCAACACCAGCCCTGTTCTGAAAAATATCCTCTGAATTAATCCTATAGAAACCCTTCAGTATTTTGAATGTCTCAATCCTATCACCCCCTCTTCTGCCTATCAACCAATTTCTGCAATCCACAAATCTTCAACCTTTTCTCATAAGGTTCATTACACAGACCTGCTATCATCTTGGTCACTCGTTTCTGGATCTACTCCACTTCCTCCCCATCATGAAGAAACCCTGGTGCCTATAACTGGGCACAGTAGTCCAGATGGGGTCTTATCAAGACTCGATACAGAGGAACAATAACTTGCTTGTCTCTGCTCGTCAGAGTATTCTTCAGCAACCAAGTGATTTGATGAGCTGATTTAGCCACTTTTGCAATGTGCCCCCCCCCCCCCAAACTTCAACTGCCTACCCACCAACATTCCCAAATCTCTGGCCTTGTCAATCTCCTGGAGTACAGTTTCACCAATGTGGTATACTGCTTATAATCTTTTCATCCCAAAATGCATAACCTTACACTTTGCCACATTAAATTGACATCCATTCTCCTTAACCCAGTCCTCCAATCTATCCAAATCATTCTGCAAAATTTTGACATCATGTGCATTCACTATTGCTCTACCCAACTTTGCATCATCTGCAAACAAATGAACAGTTCCTCTCAGATCCTTTCCTATATCGTTAATGAACAAATTTAAATAGTAGTGGTCCAAGAACAAAACCCTATGGAACACCACTAGTCACAGGCTGTCTTTTGGACTCTACTCCTGAATAAACTACTCTCTGATATCTCTCCATCTCACCAACCCTATATCCATCCCTATATGCAGTTTACTGATCAGAATTCCATGTGGTATCCTGTCAAAGGCCTTAGCAATATCACTGTAAACCCATTACCCTTATCCAGTTCAGCCGTCACTGTGTTATAAAACGTGAGCAAGTTACTGGGGCATGATCTACCCTGCACAAAACCATGCTGTCCCTCATACAGTATCCCATTTTCATCTGTTCATTCCTGTAGTGTACTAACTTCCGGTTTAGATAAAACGTGGTCAGAGAAGTTAAAGATTACTTTGTTATCTGGCAGATTAGGTCTTGACTTATACCTGTTTTCATAAAGAGCATTGAATTTTTCAATTTGAGTTTTTTTGATGATAGAAAAGGCCTTGTTAAAACTATTATTTATCATTTTGTCTAAAAGTGATCATAGGTTTTGGTCTATATTGTTGGAGATGTCTTCGTATATTTGATAGCATGTCATATGTACTTTGCATAATTCAAATCTAACATGTTGTATTCTCTCATGAAAAAGCACCAAGGATGTTTTGAAATATATTTGTTTAGCCCATTTTGAGTGGAACTGTTCTTTCATAATTAGAAACTTAGGAATGATGTTGTAGTTCCTGCATCTTTTTAAGAAGTAAGGTGGTTAATAAGTCTAGCTTTTTTACCTCATGCTTCATTTCCCCATTGAGACTATTCATAACGATTATATATTATTTTCGACCATCTAATGAATGCAAGAAATTAACATAAACAGGGTTGTATATTGGCTGAAGGATTTTAATAATTGATACTAAGTAAAAAACACCAACAGTTTCGCCAACTTAGCTGTCTGGCTTCGTCAGGGCATCCTGACTCCTGACAAAGCCAGACAGCTAAGTTGGCGAAACTTGGTGTTTTTTACTTATTATTATTATTATTATTATATTACCCCAAGACCTCATTGAGTCAAAGACTCATCTGGGAGGTCCCTTTATCACACACACATCTCATCATACCGTGTCTTAAACACATTCAAACTCCTTGCAGACACCACACTCTCAGGCAAGGCATTCCAATCATTCACAACTCTGCACGAAAAAACCTGCCTCTCACTCCCCTACTCACACCCTCTTTATACAGTTTCCAGGGATGACCTCTGGTTCTCCCCTGATCTCCCACTATTCTCTGTAGAACTTCTCCACCACTGATCTTATAACAACCCCTTACCAACTTGTAGTTCTCTATCATATCTCCCCCTCTTCCTCCTCTCCACCAGCCTCTGCAAATTACATCTTCTCAATCTTTCCTCATACTCAACATTACAGAGGTCAATTATTAAAATCCTTCGGCCAATATACAACCCAGTTTATGTTAATTTCTTGCATTCATTAGATGGTCGAAAATAATATAAAAAATACAAACATTAGAACAGAATTGGGCTGGCCGTGTAAACAGGAAGAAATGTAGCAGATGTATAGTGCTCACAAGAGTTTGGATTCTCTCTCTCACACACACACACACATCCAGAAAAAAATGGAGGATGAGTAGGAATAGTAGAAAACAACTAGATGAGACCCAAGAGAAAAGGAGAAAAGTGGAGAAAATTGGGTGACGCAGCCTTGACTGAATCTGAATGAGCATGCTGAAAATAACGAGTCCGAAAGAAATTCTGAAGTCATTACAGTATGTAATTTGTTAACTGAGTGATCAACTGTTATTCGCAGTTTATAAAAACACAACAATATTTGTACTATAAAAAGACTCCATTAATCCATTATGTCAATGAATTAAAGATGTCAACAAAAATCACGGTTTAATCCTTTATCCAAGCATAAGTGAACAATGTTTGTGAGTGAAGTATCTTCATGACTGGGCTACTTGTATACAGAAGCTAATTACTTCACATTAATTGCCTCAGTATTCCATAATGCATATCACACAACCTTTAGGACATATATAATGCTATGCATTAAGGGAAGAGTCACTGCCCAGACTGGTCATTGACCTCTAATGAGGTATATTAAAGTGCAAGGATACCTCTCCAAAAACTCTGAGTGATCTAAAAGTTCACCCTAAATCTCACTGAGTGATCCTAAAGGATCACTATTAAATTCAATGACAGGCAAAAACCGTCCACCAATCAGAACCTCTCTACTCCACAGAAACCAAAAGATGAACATTGCCAAATATAATAAGTGGAAGTCAGAACCAGAAGAAATACCAAGGCTAAAGTATGAAGAGGTCATATTTCCTAAATACAAGTAGTGAAGAGGTGTATCACTTTATTATGAAAATACTCTGGTTCAGAGATGGATGTTGAAGGTTTTTCAAATTGGTTAGACTATAAATTACAGATGCCAAGAAATTATATTCTTAGTTTAATCCTTTATTCTAGAATTTTACATAGTCATTTCACATAATGATCCTTTCCAAATGCATAATGTTATACACATTTGAAAGGGTATGTGTGCTACGCATTATGGGATACTATGGCAAATGATGTGAAGTTATTAGCATCTTTTTACAAGTAGTTCAGTCATGAAGATACTTCACACTCAAACTTTTTTTTTTCTTTTCTTTTTTTTTTTTTTTGTGAAAAGGTGGCACACCGTTTGGCAACTTCTATAGGTAGAGATGACCTTGCTAATGCTTCTGCCTGGTATCTCCACTTGGGCCTGGCTCCCACCGAAGAGACCTCAATAAAGGTCAAAACTAGTCTGGGTAGTAGCCCTTCCCTTAAAGCATAACATTATACATATCTGCAAGGAGATGTGTTTTGCATTATGAGAGATACTGAGATAGGAGTGATGTTAGCTTGCTCCACCTTTATAACGAGATGCCCGATGTTATACTACCTTACCCTAGTCCTGAAGATACTTTCAGGCACAAACTTTGTTTGCCCACATTTGGATAAAGGATTAAACTAAATTTATTACACTCAAACTTTGTTTGCTTACACTTCGATAATGAATAAACTAAGAATATCCAAAGCTCTAGAACCTCTTGTTTCCTCTATTACATGTTGCCTAAGACATTTGTCCCTAAAGAATTCTAGAAATTCCATTCCCTTATTGCTACATGCATCTTCCTCTCCCCAATTTATACTGCTGTAGTTAAAATCTCTCATAATAATCATTCTTCTTGCATTTGCCAAGCACAGCTGCCTAAACATCTCCTGGTCCCCACCCTCTGTGTTCCTTGGTTTGTAGCAACACCTAACTAAATATCCTGTCTTGCCCACCTCAATCTCACACTATATGCTTTCAAAATTATTAGTCATACTGCTTTCCACAACCTCCACTCTTAGAGAACATAAGTCATCACTTATCATAAGCAGCACTCCACCACCATGCTTTCCCTTCCTATCCTGCCGAAAAATGCTGTACCCTGCTACTTCTATTTCTGTTATTATATCCTCTTCTGTCAACAATGTCTCAGTGACCCCAATAATCTTTGGCCAGGCTGAAGCTATCAGCGGCACCAATTCATATCCTGTATTCCAGATATGCCTGGTATTATTATAAAGCATAAAAATGCCACTGTTTCTATACCCAGCATTATCCCCTCTAGACTCCACTGGGCTCAGCATTACCTGATGTCTCCCCTTCTCCCAAGTACTCATTCCCACAAGAGGCTACCCCTGCTACCATCCACCTTGGGCATTCTAGTTTCCCTGCATTGACACACTGACTCATTCAGAACAACAATCTCTCCAGATGCCTACATACTACCTCATTCAAATGCAAGTGATTTCTCGCATACAATTCCTGACCTTAAATTCCCTCCAAGCATCCACATTCCAATCCTCTCTTCTGACACATTCTAGCTATTATGCTATTCAATATTACTGCTCTTCTGCTCAGCTCTTCTCTATCATACCTAGGCAACATGCACACTATCTTTCCTCTCTGCATCTTCTTTCATACAACCTCAAACAAGAATCTCATATCTCTCGCTGCCCAATTTACATTAACTCTCAAGTCATTTGTTCCTACCATCACAATCATCTCATCCACCATTTCACCCCTCTTAATTGACATAGCCACACTTTCTACCATTCCTCCAAGCAAACACTCCTCATGCATCCTATCTTGCACACCACAGATCAATGAGTTTCCGTACATTACACCTTTTATCACCCTGTTCCTCGATTGCGCACATGCATCCCTCACTCTCTCTCTCTCCTCTAACATTTTCTCTCTGTGTTCCCCTACTTACCTGCCTTCCTGACATCACTCTATCCCTGGTTCCGGTGCTCCCTCGCATTCTTCTCATTCCCTCTTTCTTACTGTTTCCATTCTCTCCTCTTCTATCATTCCCATAACTCTCTCTCATTCCCTCTCTTCCAATGTTCCTATTCTCTCCTCGTCTATCATTTCCATAACTCTCTCTCATTCCCTCTCTTCTACTTTTCCTATTCTCTCCTCCTCTATCATTTCCATAACTCTCTCATTCCCTCTCTTCTACTGTTCCTATTCTCTCCTCTTCTATCATTCCCATACCTCTCTCTCACTCCTACTCTGATTTGCCTTGCATTTGTCTCTTCCATTCGCCTAATCTCATCTTTCAACTCATCTATCTCTCTCTCTCTCTCTCTCTGCAAGTCAGCCACTCTTATTTGCCATTCATCCTCCCAATTGAGACCATCTCTAAAAACTTCACAATCATTCAACCTTTCCATACTCCCCACTCATATTTCTCTCGCTACTCTTGCCCTCTATCATCATACCACTCATCTGTCTACATGGAGAATCTTCTGCCTCTGACCCAATGAGGTCAGTTATAGTCATCTCTAACTCACCAAGTTCCTCCCATTGCCTGCATTTTGCACATATATGTATTTCCCCTTCTCTCACCTGCTACATATACAACTGCTGGGATGCATACATTTCAAAAGTCCCACATGCTACAAAATCCTGTATTATATCATGCAAATTGGAGTCCTTAAATAGAGGAGGACTTCGTGATACGCCATTTGCAATTTTAGCTGCCACTGCCACCATTATTCAAAATAGTGTCGAGGAACTATTACAACTAAACACTAAATAAGTATAAGGAAGTATAACTATATAAGTAAAAATACAAACAAAACATTTAAGTATACTAAATATAAATAAAATAAAACTAAATAATGAAAACTTATGTTATCTTCGCCTTCACTTCCACCGTTACACATCCAATTCCGACCGCATCTTCTCGATAACCAAAATACACAATATAGCGACAACTACTAACCCAAAAAACAAATGCTGAAGGACACTTGTATTATAGAAAAATAACTTAGCACAAATCTCGACAGAATTCACACTATTCACCGATTTTCAGATCGGTGAATAGTGTGAAAGAACAGCTCAAATTCCCTGCCATGTTCTCCAGCAACTCTAGCGCTCTCCCATAGCAAAGGATTTGGTCATATCATCAGAAAAGTTGATAATAATTGAGATGACATCGCTCTCACCAGTTTGAGAGAGTGACCATGTGGTTTTGACTTGGAAGATGAATAGACATGCAGGAATACCAAAGAGATGGAAACATATGTGGAATTATAAGGCAGGTGATTATAATTGTCTTAGACATCAACTTGGGGAAGTTTCATGGAGGGAGGAATTGGAAGGCCGGGATATCATTACTGCTTGGGAAATTGGGAAGGAATATTTGTTAGTAGCAATAGTAAGCTGTATTCCACAAGTGAAGAAGAGGACACAATTTGGAGTAAAGTGGATGACAAACAATACTAAACAGGAACTGCATGTGAAAAAGAGGCTATGGAGGGGATATAAGGAGACAGGTGAAGAGCAGATACATGAAGAATACAGGACACAGGCCAGGAGAGTGACTAGTATGGTAAGGAAGGCGAAACTGGAATATGGGAAGAGATTGGCCCTAAGATCCAAAAAAAATCCTAGGGAATGTTTTAGGTATGTGGCCAGCAGGAGGAGAAGTGCTTGTGGAAGAATGACACTGTGAGATAAAAATGGGAATAGAGTGATGACTGATGCAGAGGATAGTGGAATTGTTCAATGAACACTTTATTGGTACATTTTGAAATATTATGGAAACAACTACCATGTTATAGAGTAAAACTTTAGTTAATATAAACCAAAATCAACACTCGACGTTTCGACCTTCATATGAAGGTCATTCTCTGAAGCATACACAATATTACTATTACTATTATTACAGGCAACTCCAGGGAGTCATTAGACTCATCGAGGGAGGCCCCAAATCATATTCATCACAACTATTCGACATTCATACAGTATCTATCATACCTCGCCTTAAACTCATTCACTGTCACAGCATCCACCACAGACTCAGGGAGCGCATTCCACTCATTCACTACTCTAAAAGTAAAGAATCCAGCTCTAATACCTCTGCTAACCACACTCTTGCCCAGCTTCCATAGGTGTCCCCTAGTCCTCCCACAACCAGCCCTGTTCTCAAAAATATCTTCTGAATTAATTTTATAGAAACCCTTCAGTAATTTGAATGTCTCAATCATATCTCCCCTCCTCCGCCTATCAACCAATTTTTGCAACCCACAAATCCTCAACCTGTTCTCATACGGTTCATTCCACAGACCTGCTATCATCTTGGTCACTTGCCTCTGGATCCTCTCCACCTCCTCCCCATCAAGAAGAAACCTAGGTGACCAAATCTGAGCACAGGGGTCTTACCAAGGCTCGATACAGAGGAACAATAACCTGCTTGTCTCTGCTTGTCAACGTATTCTTCAGCAACCAAGTGATTTGATGAGCTGATTTGACCACTTTTGCAATGTGTCCCCTAAATTTCAATTCCTTATCCACCAACACTTCTAAATCTCGTGCCTCATCAATTTCCTGGAGCACGGTTCCACCAATACAGTAAACTGCCGCCAATCTTTTCACCCCAAAATGCATAACCATACATTTTGTCACATTAAATTGACATCCATTCTCCTTAGCCCAGACCTCCAATCTATCCAAATCATCCTGCAAGATTTTAACATCTTCTGCATTCATTATTGCCTTACCCAACTTCGCATCATCCACAAACAAATGAACTGTTCCTCTCAGATCCTTTCCTATATCATTTATGAACAAATTAAACAGCAGTGGTCCAAGAACAGATCCTTGTGGCACACCACTAGTCACAGGCCGTCTTGTGGACTCTACTCCTGAGTAAAACACTCTCTGATATCTCTCCGTCAACCACCCTCCTATCCATCTCACCAACCCTATGTCCATCCCCATATGCTGCAATTGACTGATTAGAATTCCATGTGGTATCCTGTCAAAGGCCTTAGCAAGGTCCAGTAGAATCACTGTAAACCCATTACCCTTATCCAGTTCAGCCGTCACTGTGTTATAATACGTGAGCAAGTTACTGAGGCATGACCTACCCTTCACAAAACCATGCTGTCCCCGATACAGTATCCCATTTTCTTCTATCCAATCTTGTATTTTCCTCTTGACTATTTTCTCTAAGACCTTGATAATGATTCCTGTTATGCTGATTGGCCGGTAATTTTCAACAGCAGCCTTGGAACCACCTTTGTGCAGCGGAACTATTTTCCCCTCTTTCCACCCCCTTGGGACTGACCCAGTCCTGAGGCTCCAATTAAACAAAATGGTCAAGGGCACTGACAATTCTTTAGCCGCTTCATGTACGACACGAGCTGGTATACCATCCAATCCCACAGATGTATTGACATTGAGGTTCTGTAATAGACTAGTTACCTCTACTTCATTCATCACAATTCCAGTATAAGCTGTTGGTTCTTCCATTCCTGCAAAGTCACCACCTGGATGATATACTCTTGCAAAGTGCTCGCTCAGTAATTCCACAACATCGACTGATTCGGTTACCTCCCTACCCTCAGCATTTTTTAAGATCATTCTACCATGAGCATTTTTCATTTTACTTGCAACATATTGAAAAAACTGTTTGGGATTCTCTTTAGCCTGCGTGGCCAATTTCCTTTCGTAATCTGCTTTTGCTTTTCTTACCACCCTTGTTACCATCCTGGCCTGAGCTTTATACTGTTCCTGCGCCTGATGGTCACCCTTCTCCTTAAATTCCCTCCACAATTGTTTCTTTTTTTGTAGCTCAAGCTTAATAGTGTTATTCATCCATTTAACCCCTACTTGACTTATTATTCGGACTCTTGGTATACAGTCAACCATTGCCTCCTGCAAACAGTTCTTAACCACCTCCCATGCACTATCAACATCCAGCCCTTGCAGTTTTACATGCCATGGCATTGAGCCAAGCACACACCTAAGCTTGTCAGACTTACCAGCCCAGTAATTCCAAATGTCCCCTGTCTTAATTGTAAATTCGACTCCTTTAGCCACCTCCCAAGTCATGACCTTATGGTCACTCTCACCAATTGGTGGCAACATGGTCATGTTCGTTACAGTCACATTCTCAGTTGCAATTACTAGGTCCAGCACTCTCTGCCCCCTGGTATTTTCCACTACATGTTGCCATAGATAGTTGTCCCTTAATAACTGCATAAAATCCAATTCCTTCCTCCCATGTGCCCTCTCCTCTTTCCAGTCAATGTTACCATAATTGAAATCACCCATAATAATTACCCTCCTTCCACTCATTTCTTCTATTTGCTTATGCATACTATCCTCACCATCTATTCCATCACCTGGTCTATAGCAGCACCCAATTGTATATTTTGTTCTGCTAGATTCTATCTCACACCAAACAGCCTCAAATGTGCTTTTTTCCCCATCCTGCAGTTCAACTTCTATACTCCTTGGCTGAAGCTCATCAGCTATCATCAATAACACTCCTCCCCCCTTTTTATTCCCCCTGTCACTCCTGAACATGCTATACCTGTCGCATTCAATCCCACTAGCTTTATCATCTTCTGTCAGCCATGTTTCACTAATACCAACAACCTGTGGCCTGGAAGTGCCAACCATGGCCAAAAACTCTTCCTTCTTGTTCCTAATACTCCTGGCATTAGTGTACATGAATCGCAGAAGCCCATTTGTCCCATCCCTACTTTGATGCCTTATACTAACTATCCCATTCTGATTTGTTGTCCGTCGTACTTGCTCGGGCATAATATACTCATTCATACACTTAACTGCCTCCCTAAAGTCTGCATATCTACCCCCCCCTCTTAATAAATCTAGTTTCCCTGAGTGTGTACATCCACTTCCACATCATTCATCAAAACTTTTTCAAGTCTCCGTACACCAACTCCATTCAAATGTAACCCATCCATCTTATATAAGTCCTTTCGCCCATCGAACTCATTCCACAAATTCCACACCACTCTCCATGCATAACCCACGCATAAAGTCATTGGCAATTATGGCCCTCCTTCTAAACACTTCGCTGTCATACCGCGGTAAGATACTCACCATCCTAACTCTCCCACTCTTCTCTTTTGCTACCTCAAATAACTCCCTCACATCCTCTATCATTTCCATTTTGTCCTCTTTCAAATCATTCGTTCCTGCCACGATTATCATCTCTTTCACCCTCTGTTTTTGCAGTCGAATAGATTCGCTGACGTCCTTTATGTATATATACAGAGAAACAAGCTGCACTACAATTCACATGGTTTGCTAAAGTTACTGACCAACCTTTATTACAATTATTGGCCTGACCTCTAGTGAAAAAAAAAAAACTTGACTATATATAGATATATATATAGATATATATATATATATATATTAAAAAAAAATATACATACAAATTTCAGCCAATTGGTATGGAATAGTTTCCTAAAGTCCTAAAGTATGCTAGATACTAAGAGGGCTGAATATGTGCCATCCAAATTCTTGGAATTTTTATGTCATCATTATTGTTGAGATTAGGGTGGTTGATCAGAATTTCACAGGCTTCTTTAAATTTTCTTTCATACAGGTTTTTGTATGATGTAAAGAGCAGGTACTTTTCGAATCACTTTTTGGTGTAGGGTGTTGAGAGCATGATCTGAGAGGCCCGTTTCACCAAAATTGGTATATTTAATGTGTCTTTTGTGTTCTTTTTTTTTTTTTTTTTTCCCATATAGCCTTTGTACATCCAGTTTCACCAATATAAGGTAAGTTACAGGTGCAATAGATGCAATAAACTCCAGGATGTGCCAATGGGAGGAGCCTTAGAGGAGTTGAATATGTTTTTTAATTTTATAGGTGGTTTAAAAGTGGCACTGAGATTATAATGGTGTAGGATTCGATTGATTTTTTCTGATAACTCTTTAATGTATGGGATGGCTATGGTTTTACTGTAATCTATATTCTTTTTTGACGACGTTTTATGAAGAACTTTATTAATAGTATTTTTGTTTTTGTTATATCCATTATTTATAAATGTGTTGCTAATAATTTTTAATTCTTGTTTAAGTGCTTGTTGATTAGAGCAAATTGTTATAGCTCTGTTTTTAAGGGTGTTAATTACTCCAAATTTTTGTCATGGATGGTGATATGAGTTAGCATGTATATATTGGCCAGTATTTATGTGTTGGTTTGCTTTAAACCGTGAAGGATAGACTGCCTGAGGGAAGACGTGTGACCAGTGTATCCAGGAACGGGAGCGAGTTCTGATTTTCAATTTTGATAGTAAATTGTATGCGTTCATGTTGTTTGTTCAGGTGGCTGAGGAATGTGTTTAATGTTTGTCTACTGTGTGGCCAGATAACGAAAATATCGTAAATTTATCTAAGCCACACTGTAGGTTTTAGAGTAAAGGAATCAAGTGCTTTGCTCAAAAGCTTCCATAGAAAAGTAAGCAATTGGCAGGAATAGTAGTGAGCCCATGGCCCTACCTTCTTTTTGTAGGTAAAATTTATTTTGCCACATGAAGTAACTGGAATGTAGTACGTGGACAAAGAGGGACGTAATGTTGGGCAGAAATTTGTTCCGTAGGACAAGAATTGCGTCACTGATTGGGACATTTGTGAAAAGGGCAGAAACATCAAAACTAACTAATAAATCATCTTTGCCAAGTGTTATGTTTTTAATTTTGTTTATAAAGTGTTGTGTGTTCTTTATATAGGAGGGGCAATGACCTACCAACTCCTTGAGTGTTGATGCTAATTTCTTGGCTAAGTGGTAATTAGGGCGGTCAATTCCTTCAACTATCGGCCGAAGTGGAACGTTTTGTTTGTGTACTTTAGGAATACCATATATTCGGGGAGAACAGGTGTAATGAGGTATAAGTTTTTTAACAGTGTCTGACTTTAGTAACTTTAGCAAACCATGTAGATTGTAGTGCAGCTTGTTTCTCTGTATATATTGTGTATGCTCCAGAGGATGACCTTGATATGAAGGTCGAAACGTCAAGTGTTGATTTTGGTTTATATTAACTAAAGTTTTACTCTATAACACAGTAGTTGTCTCCATAATTTTTCAAAATGTATTCTGATCACCATTTAAGCATGAAAGAAAGCAAACACTTTATTGGTGTATTTCATCCTGGAGGAGTAAATTTTAATACTAGAGGGATAGGGCAGGTTCGAGGTTTAGAGGTGCAGGAGGAGAGCATGTTCCAAATACTGAGTACTCTGGATGTCAGTAAAGCTGTGGGTCAGGATGGTATTTCAACAGCTTTTCAATGGAAGTCTGGCTACGGGAAAGGTGCTTAGGGAATTGAAGGAAGGTAAGATAGTGCCATTGCATAAGGGTGGTAGCAGACTCGAAGTGTCTAATTATACGCCAGTTTGTGTGTCAACAGTAGTTGTTAAGAACTTGGAGGATTTAATTAGGAACTGTATACAGCATTGGGCAGATGAGGATAATATTATCTGTGAGAGTCAACATGGATTTGTGAAGGGGAGCTCTTGTTTTAGTAATATGCTAGCCTTTTATAATAAAGTTACAAGAGCAGTAGATGAGGGAAAGGCATATACTGCCATTTTCTTGGATTTAACGAAGACATTTGACAGGGTGCAACATGATAAGCTGATATTTAAGGTGCAGCACATGGGTTTGGATGTCAGATTGGTCAACTGGATTCAGGATTAGCTGTCTGATTGGTATCAGAGGGTTGTGTATGGTGGGGCAGTTTCAAGGAGGAGGCAGAGGGTTACAAGTGGGATCCCACAGGGCTCAGAACTGGGACCTATATTGTTTAACCTTTATATCAATGACATTGTCAGTGGATTGCAGGGGGATATTCAGTTGTTTGCAGATGATGTGAAGCTAGGAATGTTATTAGTAATAGTGCAGATGTGGTAGCCCTGCAAGAGGATTTGAATAAGCTAGATAGATGGGCAAATGAATGGGAGTTTCAGTTTAATGCAGCAAAATGTAAGGTCTTGAGGTTTGGGACACATCGATGGGATGCTGCATACTCTTTTGGGGAGCTATACTGGAGGAAGTAGGGGAGAGAAGAGATCTGGGGTTGATGATTGATAGTAAATTGAAATTCAGGGAGCATATTGCAAAGGCAGTGAAGGTAACCCAGAGGATTTCTGCAATACTGAGAAGGACTCTGACTTGCAGAGATAAAAGAGTTATCATCCCATTGTATAAGACCCTGATCAGACCACACTTAGACTATTGTTCTGAGATTTGGTCCTTACTTGTATTCCTTCACACAAACTTTGTTTGCTTACTCTTAGCTAAAGGATTTAACGAAGAACATAATTTCTTGGCATCTTTAATTTATAGTCTAACCAAGTGGAAAGACATTCAGCCACTACGTCCATACGGTCATAATAAAGATAAACTGAAAATCTATGCAAGTAAATTTCCTATGACTAATGAAACAATTACAGAAAATAATGTGAAGTTTTAAATTTTTCATTTGCAGTCACGAATTGTCTGTATCTACTCTTATTAAATTAACCCTTTTCAGACAAATTATTTCATATACAGATTTAGTCATCTGGGTTTCTTTGGGACCAGGAGATGGTCAAAAAGATTCACAGTTGAGCGACCAGTGACCAAGATGGCGAAATGTCTGTGGAATACTCCCTACGAGGATAGGTTGAAGGTTACAAAGCTTAACTGATAGGCAAAAATAGGGAATATGATAAACTTTTGAGATATTCAAGGGGTTTTATAAAATTGATGCAAATGAAATTTTTCAATATATGACAAATAGTCAGAAATTCGTGGAAGCCATAAATAATAATATAATAATCATTCTTTTAAGGAAAGTACTATGTTTTCTCTGCATGCCATATGTTAATATACACAAAAAAAAAAAAAAAATTAAATTAAATTTGAAAAAATAATAGAGAATGAAACAAAGTCGAAAAGTGTTGGAAAGCAGCATAAGTAATCAAATTCATAAAAGGAATACCTTGGAAATTATTTTTGTTCCACTCATTACTGTGTAGAGAAATTACACATGTGACATGGTGTTCTGGTAGGTGGAAGTTGTACTAATGATAATGAAATAAAACCTTTTGTTGTGCAAATCTATACAAAAAAAAACATCAGAAAAAGAAAAGATCTTAAAAGGCTTCAATTTGCCACTGAACCTTATTAAAATATAAGGTAATATATATCCATTATTTAAAGAGGGTTACCATCAGAATTTATTTTTATGAAAGAATTATTTTCATAAAACAAAGGAAAAATAGAAAAAAAAATTCATGCTGTACTCACAGTACAGTTACTCTTCACTTACCTTTTCTATCAAGTCACATATTACTGCATTATTGAAGTAATCTATGTGTTCCCACTGGATACCCTGGGGAATAAATTATCCTCCATTTAGCAAAACCTTCCTGAAGGAAACAATGCATGCAGCAAATTGATTTTGTTTTTATAAATAAGAAACATTTCTGTTTCACATCAAGTAGTCATTTTACATACATTGATTTCTAATTCTGTAATTTCTTATACAATTACATATTCAGCATCATTCTTAGTCTTGTATTTAAATTTAAGTAGTATTTATGTGTGAAGAAATATGAAGCACTAAAATCAATATAACTTATACAATTTTATTGACACAAGTCTTTAATTTTGTATAAGATTATTTAGTGCAAATTAATACATAAAAAGAAAGTTAGAGTTTAAAGTAATCCCATGGGTTTTACTTTAGCAACTTGCTGAATTTTCTCACATTTTATAACTGCAGAGTTTGATAAGGGAAATAGACATACCTAAATAACTTTGGATTTTGCCAAGACATTTGACATGATTGCAGAAGTATGCAAAACAGACTTGTTTGTGACATGAGTAAGGGAATGGCAGATAGATAACAGAGTATTACGTCTAAAGAAAGAGGATGAATGACCATCAAAATAAAACAGAGTTCCACTTGTATCATTTCAACTTGTATATTAATGACATTGAGGTTAGTTTGGATAGTAATGATGAAGCAAAGTTAGAAAGGGTGATGGCAAACATTTCTGATAATGAAACTTCTCAGGATGATTCTAGTCCTGCAGGCAAATGATAATAAATGTCAGTTTAATGTTTCTAAGTGCAAGATCCTCATAGGCCAAGTGTTGTACCATTGTATTGTACCATTGTATCCACTCTCCAGCCAAGAAACTGTGGGTTCAAATCCCACCATGGACATGAGTGTTTATGATTGTTCTACTAACTCTGTGTTGAAAGGGCATCTGAGACCCTATCACTTCTTCTAGCAGAAGACTTCTCTCCCAATACCTGATGAGGTATGGGGTGACCATACAGCATCAAAATAATAACTAAGTTCAAGATGAAAACTGTAGGTGAAAAATTTGAATAAAGACTTCTTGAAATTCTTTAATAAGGTTTGGATTACTAGAAAAGCACCTAACTCTTGTAAAAAAAAAAAAAAGTCTGGTTATACCAATTTATAAAAAAAAAAAAAAAAATGAAATAAAATTAACTGCAATAATTATAGAGAAATTAGTCAACCTAAATGCAAAGTACAATACATACACAGAAATATTAAAATAGAAGCTAAATAATATTGTAGACAATAAACTACTAGAAGAACAAAAATGGATTTCAAAATAGCCAATCTTGCATGGATGTAATTTTTATTTTAATAATTGAAAAGAGAATATAATTACAAAAAGAAACAAAGAAACCAGAATCTCTTTACTTCTACAAGTCTGTTATCCTCTGGATCATTACCAAAATTTATTGTGCTGTTCTCAAAATTTATCAATATTTCCTGTAAATTTTTAACCTAGATCTCTAATTTCTTCCACCTACTCCAATATATCTCCACTGAGTGTATATTCTACATCCAGTCTTGGTTTTTCAAATTTTAAAATGTTACACTTAGCAACATTGATCTGGTAACCTGCTTCCCATGCACCTTCACTCAGTCAATTCAAGTCCTCTTGTAAAGCCACAACATCTGATGTACTCCTCACACATTCTTCCCAACTTGCATCATCTGCACAAACTGAATATCCCAATTCAAATCTTCCTCAATATCATTAACATACAAGAACAGCAATGGCACTAACTCCTGAGCACACCATTACTGACTTTCTTCTGCTAAGATATTGCTGTCCATACACAACTTATTGATATCAGGCAGTCAATCTCCAGACCAAATCAATGCTCTATTCTAATATTTAACCTCATTCATTCTACACTAGTGTCCAAAAGCTAAAACTACAATTTTACCTGTATATGAAAAAAATTTAACAACTACAGCCAAATGTGGACATAAATTGATTGCCAGAATATAATTATATTGCACAAAAAATGTGTTATGAATTTTGGAACAAATTAAATTGCAATACATTTGTGGCAAAAGTTACAAATTTCCAGAGGATGTAGTTAATGTACAATGGAATTAACATACAGAAAAATATATGCAGAGAGACATTTCAGTATGGAATATGTCCACCCCCATGCTATGATGAAGCTCTCACAATGTCGTGCCATGCATAACACTAAGTGATTCAGGAGTTCTTGAGGCAAACTGGCCAATTCCTCCTTTGGAACAAGGATAAGGCCTTGTTTGTTTTCTGTAGGGGAATTTTGAGCAGCAATGCATCTTCCTGTTATGTCCTAAATATGTTTTATGGAGTTGAGATCTGGGGAATGCACTGGCCACTCCATTTGATTAATATCCTCAGTCTCCAGAAGTATCTCAACTGCATGTGTATGATGTGGTGTGGCATTGTCACTCATAAAAATAAAATCATTGCCTACAGCACCAGGGAACAATCAAACATGACACTGAAGAACTTTGTTGTCATAGCATTCACCAGTTATAATTTTTTCCAGCACTTGCAGCTAAGCACGTCCATGAGGCATAATGCCTCCCCACACCATGACACCACTGCCATATCTATTGCAATGATAAGCAGCACAAAATTCATGCCAGATCAAGTGTCATCTAGAATCGAGGAAACACTGAAGGACTCATCTGTAAAGAGCACATTAGCCAACTGGTGTTCAATTTTTGTAGACCACTGAAAATGTGCTCTATTATGAGATATGGATACAGGGGTGCAGACTATAGGCCTTCGGGCATAAAGGCCTACTTGTCGCAGACATCTTGCCACAGTTTTTCTAGATATCCATGTGCCTGTGCTTGAATAGAGCCGACTTGAAAGCTGACCTGCCATGACGCATCGATTATGTTCAGCTGTTATAATCAAAAATCTGTCTTCATGCTCTCTGGTAAATTTAGGGTGACCTCTTAGCAGACACCTGGAACATGTTCCATTGGTTTGAAATGCTGCCCAGAGCCAGGATACAATGCTATGTGGGATTCCAAACTCTCTGGCAATATCAGTAATTCTGCAGCCTTCTTCAAGCTTTGCAATACTTCTTCCCTGGGTGTGTGAAATCATCTAGATGATGTCTTTGATACAAAACAAGACATCCAAGTATGAAACTTTATTCCTTCACGAAAAAGAGCTTCCTTCAAACACAATTCGCTTAACACAGCCTTTTGCCTTGGATTCTGTTGAGAACTACCAGGTGTCACCTAACATGAAGTTCAAAAATTTGAATGTGTAACCACTTTCCACTCAAAATCATCAGCTATACAAATTACCATAAGCTGATTCATCTGAATGTGGTTGTATTCTTCAGAAATAGTACATTTTGAAAATTATGAAGACAGCTACCATGTTTGAGTAAAACTTGAGTTTAATATAAACCAAAATCCACATTCGACGTTTCGACCTTTATATCAAGGTCATCTTCTGGAGCATATATACCATATACAGAGAAACAAGCTGCACTACAATCTACATGGTTTGTTAAAGTTACTGACCAATTTACAACAATTATTGGCCTGACCTCTGGTGGAAAAAAAAAACTTACATCAACGCTAGAGTCCTATTATTAATATTATCTAGTGTTTGCCCTTAGGTTTTGGACACCAGTATAGTTTAACTATCAACTTAGTATACTATTGTGAATCCCTTTTGTCCAATGCACCTGTCACATCTTTGGTGACAGATGCATTTGACATGGAATTTTAGTAATCTTCTACCTTAAAATAAGTAAGCAGATTACTAAAAATTGTCAGAAAATTGACTAGTATGGTTAACAAATGCAAAACTTGAATATGAGAAAAGATTTGCTGTGAGATTCAAAGAAAATCCTAAGTAATTCTTTACCATTATGTGGCAGTAGGAGGAGGAATGGTTATGGGAGAATGACACTGTTAGACAAAAAATGGGAATAGAGTGATTGATGCAGAGGACATATCCATAATCAAGTTGACAACATTGGTATTTTCACTGATGGACAGTATGGCTTTGCTAAAGGAAGGTCATATTTTAGTAATCTGCTTACTTATTTTAAGTTAACATATTACTAAAATTCCTTGTCTAATGCATTCTTAGGATTTGCTTTGAATCTCAGAGTAAATCTTTTCTCATATTCAAGTTTTGCCTTCATTAACTGTAGTAGTCAATTTTCTGTCCTGAGTCTTATATTTTTCATGCACCTGTTTGCCACTCCTCTTCTTATATCTTTCATAACTTTATTTTTTCACCTGAAGATCTCATTTGATATCATTTGTCATATACTTTACATGAAATGGTGTTCTCTTTTTCATCCCCGATATGCAACTTGCCACTGCTGCTAATAAATATTTCTTCACTAGTTCCTATACTCTTTAAGTTTGCTATAATCACCTGTCTTATAATTCCACATAAATTCATTTCTTCCTGATACTACTGCATGTCTATTCATCCTCCAAGTCAAAACTACATGGTCTCTCTCTCCAACCAGGGACAGGGATGCCATCTCAGTTACAATCAGATTCTTCAATGCTAAGACCAAATCCAAAACTCTTAAACCTCATTCTATTACATGTGGCCTAAGACAAATGTCTTAGGCCACATGTTCTTTCTATTACATGTGGCCTAAGACATTTGTCCCTCAAGAATTCCAGAAATTCCATTCCCTTATTACTACTACATGCAGTTTCCTCTTCCCAATTTATACTGCTGTAATTAAAATCTCGCATAATGATCATTCTTTTTCCAGTTGTCAAGCTCAACTGTCTAAGCATCTCCTGCTCTTCAGCCTGTATGCTACTTGGCTTACAGCAATACCTCACTAAATATCCTGTTCTACCCATCTTCACCTCACATCATATGCTCTCAAACCCATTAGTACCACTACCTTCCATATCCTCTACTCTGAGAGAACACATCTCATCACTTATCATAAACAATACTCTACCACCATGCTTGACGTTCCTGTCCTGTTGAAAAATGTTACATCCTGCTATTTCATTTCCTGTCAGTACATCATCCTCCATCAACCATGTCTCACTGATCCCAACAATTACAAGATAAACCAAGGCTATCAGTGCCAATATTTAATCTCTGTTATTCCAGATACTCCTGAAATACTCCTTTGATATTTCTTTATACAGGTACATCTGTATAAAGAAATATCAAAGCATTATTAATGTTTTCATTACACCTTTCATTATTCCCTCAAACTCCACTGGATTACACATTATATAATGTGTTCTTCCTTCTTGCAGGTGACTATTCCCACAAGAGACCAACTCTACTACCATCCACCCTGACAATTCTAGTTTCACTGCACCAATGCTCTCACTTGTCCAGAGAACAACATTCTTTCCAGATGCCTACATCCTTAATTCAAATGCAGGCTGTCTCTCACATACAGTTATTTTCTATTGTCAAATCATGCTGGACATCCACAAATTCCAAGCCTATATTTTGATACATTCTAGCTATTATACCATTCATTATTGACACTCTTCTCCTCAAGCTCTACATTATTATACCTGGGTAACACACTATCTTCCCTATCTTAGTCGTCTTCTGTATAACCTGAAGTATTAACCTCAGATCTCTTGCCATGCTACGAGATCTGAAGTCATTCATACTCACCATCACAATAGTCTCATTTTCTCTTTCACCTTGCTTAACTGCAATAGTCACGTTATTGTTCCTCCAGGCAAATACTCCTTGGGTATTCTATTTTGCACTCCATAGATCATCAAATCTCCATACATCACACCTCTTACCACTCTGTTCCTTACTTACTCACTTACTCACCTTGCTCTCTCCCACTTACATGCCTTTCTGTCATCTCTCCATCCTTAGCTCCTGCACTGTTTTACCTTCTCCTCCTTCCCTTAGTTTTCCTATTCTATTATTCCTTTAACTCTCTCTCTCTCTCCTACTCTCAACTGCTGAATCTCAGTATCATAACCATACACTCAAAATTCATCACCTGTTATGGCATTTTAGAAAAGTTCTGAAGTCACTCATTGTTCACGTTCATTGCTTTCTAATTTTGTAACAATGATGAAAACAAGGTACACAAAAACTGTATTTACAACCGAGTGAGCAAAGCGATCAACTTGATGGATATGAGATCACATGACTCCTCTCAGCATCGCTCTCCCTTTAATAGATCAAGCACTGTGGCTATATTCATTATATATATACAAGGCATGATCAAAAAATATAGTTTTATTTTTTTTTTAGTAGTTGCTTAGAATGTTTTAGATTCAATAGAAATGATCTCAGTATTATTATCTGTTCCCAGGAGATAACAACAGCTTTGATGTACCTTTTTAACATGTCTTGGACTGGGCAAAGTATGAAAGGAATGGAAAGAGGACAAAATTTTTTTGCTTCATGAGGAAGGTGATAAGAGTAAGGCTTTGGATAAAGTGCTGGAGAGGTTAGTGAAAACCAAGATTGAAAATTGGATTTACAATCTTGGTTTGCAAACATGCTATCCATCAGAGAGAATGTTATTGCATAAGTTTGCTAAAGGAAGATCATGTTTTTTGCAATGTAGTTATCTATTATAACAAGGTGAGAAATGCATTGGACAAATGAGATCCATATATAGTGGTATATTTCAATTTTTAAAGGTGTTTGATAGATTGTAATGCGACAAGATGATAATTAAACTGAAATGAAACAGACTCTATAGTAGATTAGTGTGTGCCAGATTGGAGAGTGACTATCTGATTGGGATCAGCAAGTTTTTCACACTAGTGGTGTACTCCAAGGTTCTGTTTTGGGGTCATTGCTATTTACTTTTTACATCAATGACATTGGATAAGGTTTAAATGGTATTAGGCAGTTGTTTGCAGATGAAGTTGGGAAGAAATATGAGGAATAGGGCTGATGTCGTAACTTTGTATAAGAGGACTTCAATAGACTTGGTGAATGGGCAAGTGAGTAAAATTAACAGTTCAATGTTGTGAAGTATGAGATTTTAAAATTCAGAAAGCAATGATAGAATGCAGAATTTAAGATTTGGGGTGGGGGGAGATATCTTAGAGGAGATGAGAGATTTGAGGGGTGAAAGTGATAGGGGCAAATTTTTTGGGGGGGGGGGATTTGCTAAAATTATGAGGGCAGCACAGCTGATTATGGCAATGATTTGGAGGATGCTGACATGAAGCCAAGATGTTTTATGGTTCCATACAAGGCTTTAAGCAGACTGCATATGGATTACTGTGCACAGTTTGGTCACCTAGTTTTTCAAAAGGATGATGAGATGTTGGAACTAGTTCAGAGATAACTGGTTAAGGTAGTTTCTGATCTCTGAAATGTTGAGTATGCAAATTGCAAAATATAGTGGATAGGAAGAGGGCACGTGACTGAAACATACAAGTGGATTAATGAGATTTTTCATAAAATGAAGAGGGAAGAGAGAGGTCATCCCTGGAAGATGTGAGCAGGGAGTATGAGTAGATTTTTTGCATGGAGAGAAGTAGGTGATTAGAATGCATTGCCTGAGAGTGTACTAAACGTAGAGACAGTGATTACATTTGAGGCAGAGTATCATAAATTATCTACACAAAAACACAAGGAGAAGTATTATTTACTAAATATACTGCCAAATACACTTCTCCTTATGTTTATGTGTAGATAATTTATGATACTATGGCACAAGTTTCTCTCAAAACTTAGGCACAGTATGATGAGCTGTGTGTGTGAGAGAGAGAGAGAGAGGGACCTCTAGTAATGAGTCTTTTGACTCCATGGAGGTCTGAGGATAATAATATCTCCAGTTAAGCCTGTCCTGATATTATCAACATATAACTTCAAACAATAATGGTCCCAAAACAGACCCCTGTGGAATATTCTAGTGATGTTCCTTCCTTCCTCTTTTTTTGGGATGCTCCTTCCTACACCCCTGTCTGCCAGACAGGGGTGTAGGAAGGGGCATTGCAGTTATTATATTATAATTACATGAATAACTCCATGGAGTCAACAGTCTCACTAAGAGAGGCCTTAAGCATTATGCCAAGCACTAATCAACATTTGTGCAATATCTGTCATACTTCACCTTGAACTCATTCATTGACCTACTATCCACAACAGACTCTGGCAATCTATTCCACCCATTCGCCTCTCTTGAAGCAAAAATGTTTTGCCTTTATGTCCTTGCTATCAATTTCCAGGGATGACCCACTATTCCTCCTCAAACCAGATCTGTGGTGAAAAATTTCCTCTATATCCAAACAAGCCAAATTTTTTTTGTCAAGTTTTTGGTTTTGGTTTATTATTTTCGGTTTACTATTTTATTATTATTATTATTATTACGTGACATCCCCAGGGAGTCCAAAGACTCATCGAGGGAGGAAACCTACTCTGCAACTCTATCTCCACTGCCTCCATACACCAATGCCATCTACTGGCCACCACCACCGCCACTAGTATTTTCACAGACAATCACGCACATCCACACCCACGGCAGGATTCGAACCTGCAGCGTTTTGGCTTGAGAGCAGATATGCTGACCACTCGGCCAAACAGGCTGCTGGTTGAGTGTTTTAACTGTCACAACGAAGTTTACTACTAGTGTTGTATGGTTTTAATAGTGTAAACAAGTTGAGATTCATTAGTGTTTTATTCATTATGTGTAGCTATAAAATGGATACATCTCCAAGAAAGCATTCAAAAATATGCACTCTTTCTCAGCACACATTTATGACTCAAAGACATTTTGCCAAAACGTGTGCTGTTGGTTTGGGTATTGTTAATGAGATCTTAAAGATGTTTATGGAGACAGGTACATTTCTCCTGGTAGAAAAGGAGAATGTGGGTGAAAAAGGAAAACTACACTTACCAGTTAGGAAAAGCAAAATGAATCCAAGATTGTCTGCTGTAGACTTAAATAAAGACTCAGCAGCTAGTGGGAATAATGTTTCTGACATGACAGGGAGTCAAAAATCATTGGAAGTAGGGAGGACTGCCCACAGACAAAAAAAGAAACAACTGTCGATGAAGGCTATGAAGTAAAAAATGCTCCGGTGGGGAAAGTATACACAGATCAGACTGTTGAGAAATGAAAGAAGGTAATATTCTCAGACAAGAGCCATTTCTTTGTCTAAGGAGAGTGAGTATGCTATATCAGTAGCTGAGAAGACTGCTCCAGCCACCTTTAACAAACTCTTAAACACCAAGCTAAAAAGATGTTCTGGGGTTGATTTACACATGATGGTCCAGGATCACTTGTGACTTGATGGTATGATGAAAAGTGACCAATACATAAAAATATTGGAGAAATGAGGTCCTATAGATCCATAAAGACAAATAATTCATCTTTTAACAGGATCTTGCTCCATGTCACACTTCAAAAAAATTTAGAGTTCTTCAAAAATCACAACATCCAATCGCTTCAGCAGCCAGGTAACTCTCCTGACATTAACCCAATTGAAAATTTGTGGGCCACAGTGAAAAAGAGACTAAAAGAATTAAATTGTGATACAAAGGATAACTTAATACAATCGATTATAAAAGTATGGTTTTGAGATGCAGAAATAAGAAAAATGTGCACTACATTGGTAGAGTGAATGCCTAAGCGAATTAATGAACTTATTAGGAACAGAGGAGAACATATAAATTATTAGGTAAAGTTGGAGCTTCATTTTTGTACTAATTTTCTTGAGAAATTAAAATTTTTCTTTAAAATGTGAGTGTTTAGATTAATTTGTTCGCTACTTATATATATATATATATATATCATACACAACAATATATTATGGGCCTGCCTAGTTGGCATACCTGCTCTCCAACCAACAGGGGCTATGGGTTCGAATCTTTAAGAGGGACATGAATTTCATCATAGTGTGATACCAACACCCCTCTTAT
Organism: Typopeltis vanoorti; assembly: GCF_054136105.1. Classification (NCBI taxonomy): domain Eukaryota; kingdom Metazoa; phylum Arthropoda; class Arachnida; order Uropygi; family Thelyphonidae; genus Typopeltis; species Typopeltis vanoorti. The sequence continues at coordinate 87,775,822 of NC_143563.1, forward strand.
TGGAGGCCTAAAGTGGATTGAAAAAGTTCCATGTTTAGTCTGTAGAGAGGGCTTTCCAAACTATATAAAAAATAAATTAAGAATGCAAGAAAAAAAAAAATATATATATATATAATTCATAAAAAATATATACATTCTTAGCTTACCCATGGTGCAAAATATACTATAGGCTTGCAAATAATATTTTGTGGGTGGAAGATACATAAAAACGTAGCCAGATACGAGCAAAAAATTGTGTTAAAAATCTGGCCTTCCAGACATTCCATGAAGTAAACAGCCTAAGTGAGTGAGATAAGACTGCTCTGGATGTGAAAGTGGTGGAAGCATGGGTGGCCAGAAGTTGTGCCTGATGGCCTTAGCTAAGAAAACCAAAGAACCAAAGGCTCAACTGCCATTAGAACAGGAGGAAAGTTCGCATCATTTGGGTGATTCAAACTCAGATTTACAATTTGATGCTTTATTTTTTATTTTTTTGTAGTTGTGAGTTGCAATACAGGCTGAGGGTTTATTTCGTGATATACTGAATTTTTTTCTCAGACTGACTTTGAACTTTGGGTGGAGTGAAGGCAATCATTCCAATTATGATTAGTTATGTGTTTAATTGTTATTCAATTGAAGCAAGTGTTAGGATTGGTAGAAATGAAGCAGTGTTCCAACCAGAAAGGATCAGCAGAAGTCATGGTAGTTGTTCTATTTGGCATCCCAGTAATGCCAGAGGACAATGAGACTGAGAATGGTGGGGTGTAGGCTGTTCTAAAGTGCAGGCAACGTGGATCAGGTTTGTGGTCTGAATTACCAAGAGGAGAAATTATATCCATTGTGTATTTGGAAGAGGAGCTCGTTAGGAAGAGATCAGGGGTATTTGGCAAGATGGTGGGGTAGTCTGATATTCTAGTAAGAAGATTGACTATCTGTGTTAAGGCTCATGAAAATATTTTGGCATTCCTACCTGCTTGATCAGTTTCACTGATCAAGCAGGTAGGAATGCCAAATCTAGTGGGAAATCTGGTGAGAAGCTAATTTGAGTTGTGGACAACTCAAATTAGCTTCTCACCAGATTTCCCCCTAAGAAAGATGATCTCACTATTTGTGTACTGTGACTGCAATCTAACCTAACCTAAATCAACCCAAAAAATCAAGCTCAAACAATAGGTACTTGAAGAGGACAGAGTGGCTAAATAAATTTGGGGAAACAGATGCAGTGAATGAATGCAACATTGCTTATATGGAATATTCTGATCCAAGCAAATCAAATGAGACAAGTACCACTGTTGTGCAAGGTGTAAGTTGAGGTTCCATTAGGAGTATGAATGTTTATGACTATGTGATAGTACAAACTATTTATACTACTGCTGAGGTGGCAAATCATAAACATTTATTTATGAAGTGGATATAGAAACTTTCTTTTTGTGAAGATTATTATTATGCGACACCTCCATGAAGTCCAAAGACTCATTGAAGAAAGGCACTTGCTCTATAACTCTCTGCCTCCACCACTCAATCCACCAACTACAATGAACCGCAACTGCCATCATCTACACCAATGCTACCATTGGTGTAGATGATGTATTTTATGGTGTAGATTAGTATTTTCACAGACAATCACAAACATCCATTCCCAAGGTGGGATTTCAATCCACAGCCTTTTGGCTGGAGAGCGGATATGCTAACCACTCGGCCAACCAGGCCGGCACTCTCCATGGAGTTAGTAGACTCATCGCAGGAGACAAACTATTCACACAATATCTATCATACCTCTTCTTGAACTCACTGACAGATGAAGCACTCACAACTAAGTCAAGCAATGCATTTCAATGATTCACCACTCTCCGAGCAAAAAATCTAGTCCTCACACCCTTCTTAACCACAATCTTATTTAATTTCCAGGGATCATGTCTTGTTCTTCCACCACTATCCTACTGTTGAAATATTTCCCCTCCAGCAATCTTATAAAAACCTTTCAGTAACTTAAATGTTTCTATCATATCCCCTCTTCTCCACCTATTACCCCACTTCTTACCCACAAACACTCACCAACTTGGTCACTCGCCTCTAAAACTATTTTACCACTTCCTCATCTCCAAGGAATCCAGGTGACCAGACCTGAGCACAGTAATCCAGACGTGGACATATCAATGCCTTATAAAGAGGAATAATAACTTCTTTATTTCTGCATGTTAGTGTAGTCTTCAATAGCCAAGTAATCCTATGAACTATCTTGGACACTTTAGCAATATGCCCTCTAAACATCAACTCTCTATCCACCAACACCCCCAAGTCCCTAGCCTCATCAATCTCATGATGAGGTTCCATCAATGTGGTACACAGCTTGTCATTTTTTAATCCCCAAATTATTAATGTTTAAGTGTTGTTTTAGTTTTTTTTTGTTTATGGGGAATTTTTTATGATCTGCAGTATAGTCATATTTTAATAAGTTGAATTATGACACTGCAATACCTTCTAGAATACCTCCAAACAGGATATATTTCTAGTTGGTTCAAATGCCAACCAGATCCAGTAGGTGACCAATAATCTTCATCATCCAGTGAAACACCACCACCTTGCTTATTGGAAACCTGTAGTGGCAAATGCTAAGTTTGGCAACCAGAGCAGAGGTTCCAGTCTGTAACCACCTCTTTTCTGCATGCACTGAGTGATAAATTTCTAGGTTAATCAGTAAAAATGGTGGTGCTGCAAGCCAGCCACCAGACAGTACATGGACCTAAAACCTGTTAGTAACAAGTTTGGAGGATTATCAGTAAGCAAGTGCATAATCCCAGTGCCACATACTCTGCTAGGTTGTGCCTGGAGAGGGAGTCCAAGTACTGGTATATGGAAGGTAATATGGCCACATTACATTAAGGAGACTAGTAGCTCTCTGTATATAGGTGTTAAGTTCAATAGTCCACCATGAGTTATCCTCATGGCATGTCTCCACTCTTTCTTTTCATCCAACAATGAACAAATATTGAAACATGCAAACAAAATAAATCACCCTTGAAAACTAATCCCATCAAACAAATCAACCCAAACTCACTATTCAAAAACATACTAGAATCCCTACAAAAATCACTTTTACATCCAATTTACCAACATCTGTGGCACAAACTCCAACATAAATGGAATACATCACTACTGACAGACATCCAAGAGCAGACCTTCTCTTGACAGAAACCTAAATTGTGACTATATCAAGAACAGTCCACCTGCAATGCCCAAATTACACACTTCATGGCACCTGTACCTTTGTGTAATCCAACATTGCCAGACAGAGATGCCAAGTTTAGAACTCTTGCTTTTATCATTCTCTGGTTGAAGGTTTCTTTTCCCCATTCAGTAACATTCAATTGATGTATTTTCTGAAATTCTGAAAACTACTTTGACTTCTTTGTCTCCTATCCATGAAGCTTGACCTTCTGCAATCAAGATATCCAAATAGTGAAATTATCCTCCTAGCTGACCTTAATATTCACACCTCAAACTGGATCCCCTTTTCCAATACTAATCGAATGAATATGATGCAGAAGTTTTGCTATAAGTAATGACCTAATGCAAATCATTCATGATAACTCTTCCCATGTTCTCAACATCTGTTATCTTTTCTTCACCAGTTCTACTTCCAGATCATAACCTTGTGCATGTTTCCACTCACACAGAAGCTTTCTCTCCAACCACTCCCAACCTCACGTCCTTTGGCACTACAAAAGGTAGCAAGTGAGATGACCTCCAGAACTACTCATCTTCCTTTTTGTGGTCTGATTATTACTTCTGTTCTTATAACCTAGACACCTGCACTGAGAGAGTCACAGAAATTATCCTCAATGGTATGAAAGTCTTCATCCCTCATTCTACCCTAAATTCTTGTCCCACTTTCAAGCATGGGTTCAAATGAAGATGAATGTCAGCTGCTGAAGAAATAAAAAACTCATCTTACCATAGGTTCCTTGCAATAAGAACCTACACTTCATATTTGCTGCGTGCTTCAAATTTTACATTTACTGCATGTTTCAGCATAGGCTGAAACATGCAGTAAATGTAAAAGACCATCAGCAAATCTAAATCCAATGTCATAAAGACTAACACAAGAAACGTTTCTCCTGTCCAAATGAACCATGCCTTTTGGTTCCTTGCTAAGGCCATCAGAATGAACTTCACTTCTGCTCGCCTGCACTTCCACCACTCTCATCAAATTATCCTCAATGGTATGAAAGTCTTCATCCCTCATTCAACCCTAAATTCTTGTCCCACTTTCAAGCATGGGTTCAAATGAAGATGAATGTCAGCAGCTGAAGAAATAAAAAACTCATCTTACCATAACCTGAAACATGCAGTAAATGTAAAAGACCATCAGCAAATCTAAATCCAATGTCATAAAGACTAACACAAGAAACGTTTCCTCCTGTCCAAATGAGCCATGCCTTTTGGTTCCTTGCTAAGGCCATCAGAATGAACTTCACTTCTGCTCACCTGCACTTCCACCTCTCTTATCAAATTATCCTCAATGGTATGAAAGTCTTCATCCCTCATTCTACCCTAAATTCTTGTCCCACTTTCAAGCATGGGTTCAAATGAAGATGAATGTCAGCAGCTGAAGAAATAAAAAACTCACCTTACCATAGGTTCCTTGCAATAAGAACCTATACTTCATAAGACATAAGAAAAAAATTAAATAACTTGAACAATAAAAAGAAAACTAATCCTTAAGGGATTTTTCCAACTATACTCAAATGTTGTGCTCCAGAGCTAACAACTAGGCTGCATCATCTCTTCTATCTTCTGTACTCAAGTGGACACTTATTTCAACAGATGAAAGCAAGCATACATCAAACCTATTCCAAAAAAAAAAAAAAAGATAAAAGCCTATGTTCAACTACTGACCAATAACCATCACCTCAATCCTCCACAAAATAACGGACAAAGCTATTAACAGTCAACTTCTCCACTTCAGATTCCACTAATCTAGATCCATGGCTGATCTCTCCGCCTATATCGACCATCATTGGACACATGCCATGGAAAGATTTAGAGAAACGTCACCACTAGTGTGACCATACATCCCAGTTTGGTTGGGAGTGTCCCTGTTTATGCCTGTTGTCCTAGTGTTCTGTCCAGGTTAGCATTAATCCCAGTTTTTTTTTTTTTTTTTTAACTCTATCTTCTTTTCCTAGTGAAATATATAACTAACATAGATAGCATGCAGAGTGTTCACTGATAAAATGAAGCATGCTCAGATAAGAGAGGATAGGGACAGTTAACTCCTATTTTAATTACAGTGGCTGCCAGGCCACCATAATTAAAAATATTATGGTCTACAGAGAACAGTCCATTGAAATGTCAACAATTTTTAATTTATTAACCATAAAATACAATTCTGAAGAAGACTAGCAATTTTATGAAAAAATTCAAAATAATAAGATCATATTAAAAAAAATACATTCCTTAGAAAAATACTAATGATATGAATAGATAATGCCCAGTAAACTGATTAAAGAATGTAAGTAATTACCACCAATATTTCAAAATATATAAATTTAATTATTTTTCGATTCATCCCCTTGATTCTCAAAAATATCTCAGGTTGCATGATAAATTATATGGTCACCATAGTCATCACTCTTGACATTGCCAGGTCTTCGGATCGTGTTTGAAGCCTGCTTAGCAAACTTACCTTCCTTTGGTTTACTTCCCACCCTCAATAATTGAACAGCCAGCTTTCTTGGTCTTCATTCACTGCATGGCATGGTAGACACACCCTCATTCTTAATCTCAATGCAGTGTCTCAGGATTCTGTTCTATCAACTATCTTTTTCTTCTACATAAAAAACCTATTCTCAATCACCACTAATTCTTTCCACAACTTTGCTGATAATAGTACATTCCATTCATCCTAATCTTTCAATAAACCACAATTCTCAGACATCCCAAGCTTTAAGATCAGCTGCAGCCAATGCCTTAAACACTCATCTCTGCAAAGTGGCATAGAAACACTATGGCACTGAGGCAGTTGCCAAGGGCACTGGTATTAGAAGGGTGCCAGTGGAAGGATATTTTACCAAATTATCAAAATTATCACAATAAAAAGGGTGTGGCTAAGAAGAATTTGCCAAGGATAAGAAAAATCTTGCTATGCTCCTGCCTCCACATCATCCTTCAGCTGGGCAAGAATAATCTAGTCATCTTCAATACCACCAAAATGCAGTTCTATAAATTACATCTAAACCACATCTCTACAAGATTTTACCACGTAATTCAAAGAAAACGTTAATCTGAATTGTGCTGTATTTTTTTTTTTTATGTGAATCCTATCCACAAATGATTATAACCTATTGTACATTAATAATGTGAATGGGCAAAGGATTTAGATAATCTGGAAATTCTGTTCAAGAGACAATATGGAAGGGTCCTGCTACCAGGTGATGAATTTCATACTGCCTAAAGATGTTCACAACTATCCATGCCCACAGTGAGATTCTAGCTTACAGTCAAATTTTTAATGGAACTTGTGCCATTATAACATTTATTATACACACATTCAAAAAATATAGTTGTATCTTCACCTTGTGATTATGCTGATGCACTGATGAAGACCAGTTAGTTTCTGGTTGAAATATTTGCAGTAATAAAATTACTATGTTAATGCGCACATGCGCATAATAAATGATAAGAAATAGCCTGCAGTCCATTGGACAGGGAGTGGATGCACCATTTACTAAGCCATTTACCTTGCTAATTCAGCACTAATGTTTTTATCTCCATGATATATCTGAAATAAACAGAATCAAACCGAGGTAGTAAAAAAACTGGACTTTTTGTTTCAAAAACAAACAAATCAATCTGAGAACACAAATTTGAAACAAATGGCATCATTCTTTTCAAGTTACTTTATCACCTTCCAAATGTTTCAGATATTACTCTCATGGTCACTAGGCAAAAAAAAAAAAAATCAATAATGAGTGAATTCTACCATTAACGATCCCTTTCCCTTTACATAAATAACTGTCACCATTTTTCAGAAATTTATGAAACTCAATGTTTAGTACACTAACTACATCAAGTAATGATGCATTAGCATTTTCGGATAATGCTTTATTAGTTTGATGAAGAGATGCTGAACATCCTTGAAGTTTCTAAACACTTTATTATGCTTTTGAATGTAATTATATTATTAATAATATGATTATCAATGATTAAGTCTTACCTCCCTTATGTACTCTTCTTGTTCTTGTTTCAAGGTAACTTCTGTCAGAATATGTTGCAACTTTTCATTGCAGTAATTAATTATAAATTGCTCAAAGTTATTATACTGCAAAGAAAGTAAAAAAAAAAGAAAGAGTGAATGTCACTCAGTGGCTATAAGACTTTCAATATAAACAATGAAATATGTACTTATGTATAACTAAATATAATGCTAGAAATATTGGCAATGAATTAATTCTCTGTTATATCTAGACTCATTTATTTATTGATTATTATTATTCAGGCCTCCATGGAGTCAAAAAATATTAATGCAGTGGATTCATACTACACATTAAATTCATGATAATAAATTTAGTTTAATCCTTTATCCAAGTGTGAGCAAACAAAGTTTGTACCTGAATGTATCTTCAGGACTGGGGTAAGGTGGTACAACACCAGGAAACCCGTTGCAAAGGTGGAGCAAGCTAACATCACTCCTATCTCAGTATCTCCCATAATGCAAAACACATCTCCTTGTGGATATGTCTAATGTTATGCATTAAGGGAAGGGCCACTACCCAGACTAGTTTCGACCTTTATTGAGGTCTCTTCGGTGGGAGCCAGGCCCAAGTGGAGATACCAGGCAGAAGCATTACCAAGGTCATCTCTACCTATAGAAGTTGCCAACTGGTGTGCCATCTTTTTAATAAATTACTCTGGATTTAGAGAAAGATGTTGAAAGTTTATTTTTCACTTGGTTAGACTATAATAAATTTACTTTAATCCTTTATCCAAGTGTGAGCAAACAAAGTATGTGCCTGAAAGTATCTTTAGGACTGGACTGGGGTAAGGTGTTTCTGTACTCACTTTACAGTTCAACATAAACCCTTTCTTGACAGGGAATTCCACATTTAGCATAAAAGAACAAATCTTCATGGTCACTCTCCCTACTAGAGGAGAGTATCTACCTTGGTAATGGATATATCCTCTGACGATATTACCAGATCAAGCACTCTCAAACCTCTTATCCCCCACTATCACATGTTGTTTCAGGTAATTATCCCTTAACAACTAAGGAATAATTAACTGTATAAATTCCTCTTCCATCTTGCCATGTTCTCTTTTCTTCCTTCAGTCTATGTTCCTATAGTTGAAGTTTCCCATAATAAATGTTCAGTCTGCACTCATTGCTAATTTGCCAATGTATAGCATCTACATCTTCATGTTGACCTGCTGGTCTATAGCAGCAACCAACAACATATTTTGTCCTATTCCCACAACCTCACAACAGACAGCCTCAAACGAACTATCTTCCCAAGACCTAAAAACCCCTTTAATTTCTAATCGTGTTGGTTGTAGTTCATCTATCATCAGCAATACCCTGCTTCCTGTCCTATTCTCTCTCTTTCCTTCCTGAAAATATAATACTTCCATTCATCCTTGTAACTATATCAATTTTCTGTCAACCAAGTCTCACTTGGTTGAAAGAAATGACTGATGCTTATAATTTTTGGGCAAGTCAAGCTTGCCAATGCCAAAAACACTTCCCTTATTTCTGATACTTCTGGCAAATATTTGTGTACATGCACTTCAACATCCCCTTGATTTGCCCAAAAATTATAGGCATCAGTGAGACCTGGTTGACAGAAAATGATATAATTCCAGGGATAGAATGTAAAATTAAAACCCATAATTATTCTTGTGTAATGTCATTACCCTGGGTGCTAACAACATACCAGGCATGTCCCTCTGAATGGCAGATGGAAGGAACACCTGACATGGAACTTGTTTCCAGCTGGGACTGCTTTGAATATATTGAATGAAGACCATGGACCATGCAGACCTAGTGCCCTGGGATATAGCTGGGCCATCCTATTTCTGGGTAGTTTTAAATACAGAAATCTGTATTTCTGTATTTGAAATGAGGGAGGAAGTACTCTTAACAACCCATTACCTGAAAATTACCATTTGTTAAGGAACCTGGAAAAAAAAAATGTTTCAAACTGGTTAGACCAAATGGCTGCGACTGAAGAAATGACTGCTGGATTACAAGAGCATTATATAAGACAGGAGTACTTAAAGCACTTATATCAGAAATCCATCAATACAAATTAAAATTAGTGGCAATACAAGAAACAAGATAGATGAGAACAGAAATCCAAAATTTTGGAAACTATACAATTTTCTTGAGTGGGATAGAATCAAGGAAACATGAATTTTAAGTAGCATTTATAGTAAAATAAATAAATTCTTTGTGATGATACAACATTCCCCCCTCCCCCCCTTTTTACGGGAGTTCACGGTACCATCTAGTCCCCCCAAATTTTATCTGGGCTCCTGAACCGGCATAGGCTGAAGAATCAGACCTGTGGATGGGTCAGTATTCCTGACTGCAATCTGTGTGTATCCTTGGACCGGTTTGCCTGTTTGTGGGATGAAAAACACCAAATAAACTGGCAGAAAAAACCCTGCTGTCCACGCCTAAGTTCGGCTAACTTATGGCTGAGGAAGATCCTTGAGCTCCTCACATTGTTGACAGGAATCGAACCTAAGACACTCCTTCCCCAGGCATATGGTTGAGAAGCGAAAAGCCACTAGGCTAACCGCACAGACAGCATTTATAGTAGACAAACATTAAAGAGAATAGTGTAGATTTTAAACTTCTGAATGAAAGGTTACGTTGGAGAGGTTGTATGATTCAGCATCATCTAATAACACGAAAATGATGATTCAGGATTTCACCTAAGGCTGGATATAAATGAAAAATTGGAAAAGGCAGTCTGCATGCATATTATAAATGATAATGGAGAGAAACCACGTAGAAACCAAATAGATATAACCATGGATATCCCAGATGGCACAGTATTTAATCAAACTGATTATGTGTTTATAGATAAAAGATCAGCATCAAGTATTATGGACATTGGATCATATAGAGGAGCTTGTTGTGATTCAGATCATTATCTAGCCAAAATTAAATAAAAGAGTAGAATCCCAGTGAAGAAACAAGAAAAAGCACTAGAGTTTAACTTGCAGAAGCTTAAAGAAATAGAAATCTTTAAGCTTTTGAAATCTTTTGAACCATCAAGAAGATACCTTGTTCTCATCCATTCATCCCCCAAACTCTCATTGGTTTTGTTATGTTGATGATGTCTTTGCTATTTGGCTTCATTCTGAAAATAAACTTACCACTTTCCTACAACAAACAATACTCTTCACCCACGCATTCAGTTCACCATGGTGAATGTTTGCGTGGAAGAGTTTGCCATTCTTGGACATCCGTCTAACACGCCATTCTTGTTTGAAGTTTGCCATTCTTGGACATCCGTCTAACACGCACAGCCTCCAGTAATTTATCAACCAGTGTTTATCAAAAACCTACCTTCACTGGCAGATACCTCCATCAAAAGTCATCTCATCACACCTTTCAAAAAATTGGTGTTATCAAGTCCTTAATTAATAGAGCACATAAGGTGTGCTCCTCACCCTCAAGCTTACAACAAAAACTTCTCACTATCAAGAAGTTAATGGAATTTAATGACTACAAACCCTAACCAAATCCAGCAGATAATGGACTCCTATGTTCCAACACCTCAGGATTTTTCAACAGACTGCAGGGTTCCAATACTGTATATTTCTAGCATTTTGGAACCAATTGGTAGAATTTTGAAGAAGTATCGTCTCATTCCCACATATTTTCCGATCAACAAATTTCTCATCTGTTACCATCTACAAAACACAAAGTGGCACCTCTATCATTAGCTGGCATTTACCAGATACCATGTATAACATACTTTGGACAAACAGGCTGTTCTGTAGAAAAAAAAGAATTAAAGAACATCAATATTATATCGATAACGTGAAACCTCAAAAGTCTGGTCTGGCACAACATAGTATTGACACTAAACACAATCTCCAGTGGGATAAAGCTCGACTTCTCCACAGATGCAGGTTTAAATATGAATGCCTTTTCAAAGAAAGTTGTGAAGCCCTTTTACATTGGCCAAATCTGAATCAGAACAATTCTCACTCTCTCTCTCTCTCCCCCCAAAAGTATGGAAGATTCTTATCTTATGTAACCATCAAAAATAGTTGTCTAATATTATTTTAATAATATTATTTATTAATACTAATTTGTAGCATGCAACAACAGTTTTTAATTGGTAAACCACTGACTGCTGTATGTATTTGTAATCCGGTTCCTTTAAATTGCTTTTTTCTACACACTGATGATGTACTGTTATTTTCAGTACGAAATCTCTGTACTTTCATTTCATTAAAGTTAATTACTGTGGTTATTGTGTAATTTATTATTTATAAAGAAATTGAAGTTAAAACAACTTCCAGAATAAAATTAAAGAGAAAATAGAGATGAAAATTAGCTATAGAACAGGATATATAAAGAAGCTGGACAAACCAATGGATTCTTAATACTGTAAAAGAAACTCTGAGGAGGAGGGGGAAAGAGACTGCAAGACCAACTAGGATTAAAGAAGGAAAATATAAATAACTAAGTAACTAAATAACTAATAAATAAAATATAAACAAATAAGGAAAATATAATATATAAAGTGAAAAGAGCAGTTGATGGGGGAAGGCATATACTGTCATTTTTTTGGATTTTGCAAAGCCATTTGACAGGGTGCCACTTGATAAGCTGATACTTAAGTTGCAGCACATGGGTTTAGATGTTGTGTTAGTCAACTGGATTCAGGATTGGCTGTCTGATGGGTATCAGAGAGTTGTGTATGGTGGAGCAATATCAATGATGCAGAATGCAAGTGAGGTTCCACAGGGCTCAGTACTGAGGACCTGTATTGTTTAACCAATGACATTGTCAATGGATTACAAGGATATTCAGTTGTTTACTCTTGTGGATTATCTTATTTCAGTCAAACAGGAAGATCTACCTCTATTCGACTAGAAGAATACCAGTCTTATATTCGGTACCTTAAACCTGAACAGTCTGGACTTGCAGACATGCCATCTTAACCAGACATAGAGTCCATTGGAAAAAGACAAGAGTCTTTCACAAAAGTCGGTTCCTCATAGAACGGCTTTATAAAAAAACATGTGAAACTTTACTCCACTCTCCTAACTTAAACAGATCTGATGGTTTACGTCTATCCCCTTTATGGGAGATAGTACTTTACAAATCAGCTAATCTTTCCTAACTTTTTATTGTATATATAGTTTTTTTTTTTTTTGTTAGGAAATTTTATTGACCTTTTTAGTTATCTTACACCAGCTACTTAGGTTGCACTTTTTGGAATTGTCAGTTATTGTTTAATTTCAGCTTAACATGTATTGAAGATGCCTGTAACACATAGGCAAAAATTATACTACAAAAAAATCTTTTTACGTGAGATTTTCAATCATCAATTTTGTATTTATATAAGTCCTTTCGCCTATCAAATTCACTCCATACATCTATAAATTACACACAATTCCTTCTGCACAACCTTCTCATCCACCCATTAGCAATCATTGCCCTTCTTTTCAACTCTGTCCTATCATAACAAGGCAGCAGGCTCACAAGTTTTATTTCCTTACCTTTCATTTTGCTTCTTTCAACTCTTTCATATCCTCTCTGCATATTTATCCCCATTCAATCATTTTTTCCTGCCAAAACAAACAATTCCTCCCTTCTCCCTTCTACACACTACAGCTTCACTGATAACCTTTATATTTGCACATGGGAAACATGCTTTTGTCATTTTTTCTTTAAGTATACCTCTTATCACTGAATCTCAATACCTTCTCTTTATTTCCAGTTATTTGCACTTTCCCCATTTACTTTTTCCTTCATTCTCCTGTCTTCTGTACATCACGACAATTGTTTCTCCTGTCACTTTATTTCCTGTTTTATCCCATGAAGGATAGTTAGGTAGTTATTTTTCATTTTTATGACACAATGGAGAGCAAGGATTATGAATGATATGCTGGCTGAAATGTGTGAGGAGATGGGAGGACAGTTTGTTAATGTGTTGAATGAGTTTGAGGGGTGAAGTGAGCTTTATGGGAGCAAGTGAGTCGCTTGGAGAGACTGCTGCTGGAAGGTAGAGAAGTGAATGGAGAGAATGAATCAGATTGAGAGAGGGGGGTTGATGTGGAAGAGCAGGAGAGTAAGACAGGAGAGATTCAAGAAGTGGATATGAATGGGGAAGTGAATGGTATGAGCATAGATTATGAGAGAATGGGTGTGCAAGAGGAGCAGGAAAACAGGAAGGCTCAGGGTGGACAGGGGTACACAGCGTGAGAAAGGTGGATGCTCCAAGAGGAGGTGAGAGCATGTGTAGGCAGGAAAGGAATGGGATGACCAGGGATCAAGAGGAAACAGTTGGAATTTAAAAGGGTTCTAAAACAAAGAAGCAGAAAGAGAAATGGCCCCAGTCGAGCATGGAGAGATCACATCGAGTGAGTGGTATCAGTGGAACTAGCTATATATCCAGAAGTGAGCTGTTGTGTTTATATACAAATGCTACAAGTATAAGAAACAAGGCAGATGAAATGGTTGCACTAATTGAGTCTGTTCACCCAAAGATTGTCGGAATAAGTGAGACATGGTTGGAAGAGGATGACATCCTGACAGGAATAGAGATGGAAGGTTATGATATGTTTTGTGAGGATAGAATGGGTAAAAAGGGAGGGGGAGTGCTATTGATGATAGAGAAAGAGTTATGTCCATTCAAAGTAGAGATGCAAGACGGAAATAGTGCCAGTGGATTTGAGGCAGTATGTAAGATAGAGGTGAATGGAATCACATACTTGGTGGGATGTTGTTATAGACCAGGTAATGTGGATGGTGGTGATAGTGAAATGTATTGTCAAATTAGCCAAGCAAATAAGAAAAGGGTGATCATTATGGGTGATTTTAATTATGGCAATATAGACTGGAATGATGAGAAAGCAACTGGAAGTAAAGAAAATTAGTTTCTTGAGTTTTTGAGGGACAACTACCTCAGACAGTATGTAACAGAGGGATTAAGGGTCTTGCATTTTGTCATCTCATCAGAGGATGTAATTATAAATGAGGTGTCAAATCATCCACCAATTGGTGAGAGTGACCATGAGGTGATTACCTAGGTGGTTGCCAGCAGTGTGAGGACCCCTGTGAGAAAAGGGTATATGTGGAACTACAAGGGTTGGGGGTGATTATGAAGAGCTCAGGGAGACAGCTTGCGGGTGTAGCATGTATTAAGGAGCTAGCTGGAAAAGAGATCAATGCAGCTTGGGGGATTTTCAAAAACTATCTAGTAGATGCAATGTCTAAATGTATTCCAAGGGTGAGAAGGTTAAATAAGTTGGGTGTGAAATGGATGAATAAAGAGATTAAGCATGTGATACAGAGAAAAAGGGCATTGTGAAGACAGCATAAGAGAAGTAGAAATAACCAATTTCATGAGGTCTACAAAGACCAAGCAAGGAGATTGACTTGGTTGGTGAGAGTAGCTAAAGAGGGGTATGAACAGCAGTTAGCTAATGAAGCCAAAAAGAATCCTAGGGAGTTCTTTCGATATGTAGTCAGCAAAAGAAAGAATGATTATGGAAGGATGACATTGATTGTATAAAATGGTATAAAGACAGCTGTTGCAGAATGTGTGGTGGAAATACTTAATGAGCAGTTCATAAAGATCTTTCAATCTTATTAAAGTGACTTCATGGAAAGATTGAGAGCAGTTGATGATGGGGAGGAGAGACTGACTGTAAGTGAGCAAGAGGTTTTTGGGGAGTTGAGTAAACTAGATGTAAATAAGGCTGTGGGACTTGATAATATATCACCACGTATTCTGAAGGAATGTGCTGGGGAGTTGACACCTGACTTGACATATTTTTTTAATACGAGTCTTGCACCTGATCAAGTTCCTAAGGAGTGGAAGATTGTGCCACTCCATAAAGGAGGTGATGGAACTCAAACATCAAACTATAGGCCTATCTGTGTGTCAAGTGTTGTGATTAAGTTGTTGGAGAAGCTTGTGAGAACTAGATTCCAGAGTTGGGTTAACAATAATGGTATTATCTTTGATGGACAGCATGGATTTGCTAAAGGGAAGTCATGTTTTAGTAATCTACTTACTTATTACAATATAGTGACTGCTTCCTTGGACAGAGGAGAAGGATACATGGTAATATACTTGGATTTTCACAAAAGCTTTGGATAGAGTACCTCATGATAAGCTGACAGTTAAACTAGAGCAGATGGGGTTGGATATTAGATTAGTGCATTGGATTGGAGACTGGCTATCTGATAGGTATCAACAAGTTGTGTATGGGGGTGCGATATCCAGGAAAAGGAAAGTCACTAGTGAAGTGCCTCAGGGGTCTGTTTTAGGGCCATTACTGTTTAACTTGTATATTAATGATCTAGGTGAAGATTTGGATGGAGATATTCAGTTGTTTGCAGATGATGCAAAGTTGGGACAAACCATGAAGTGTAGTGAAGATGTTGTGGCCTTACAGGCAGACTTGAATAAATTGAGTGATTAGGCATGAGAAAGTGATTTTTATTGGTGAATAGTCCGCTTTTTTCCCCATTTTTCTACGTTTTTTAGTGCTAAATTGTTTCTCTGAATACGAGTGTACTTCAGTGGTTGTTTTTTGGAAGTTTGTTGTTATTGCGAAATAATATATTTTGGTTACCGTCGGAATCGAATGCATAACGGTGGAAGACAAAACAAAGCTAAGTTTTCATTACTGTATTTAGTTATATTTCATTTTATTTAGTGTACTTAAATGTTTTGTTTTGCTTGTAATTGTTTGTACTTTTTTTTTTCTATTTATGTAACGGAATTTATTAAATGAATAATTAACGATTATGCTACTCGGCAGTAAGGAATAATGGCAGATTCAGCTGCAGTTGCAAGTGGCGTATCGCCAAGTCCTCCACCATTTAAGAACTCAATTATAAGAAATATCATAAGGGACTTTGTGGCATGTAGTACTTGCAGCATGTATGTATCTCGAGAATTAGATATGTGGCTTGTTAAAGAGAGCGTATGTGTGCAAAATGCAGGCAGTGGAAAGAAATAAGTGTCGAATTATCAATATCCGACCTTGTTCCTCCAGGAATGGGGAATGAATGTAGGAGGACAAGTAGCGTGATAGGAGAGAATGAAAAAAATATATGTATGAATGAGAAAATAATAGTTGATAGTGTGGAAGGCGTGAGTGACTGAGAAAGTTTGGGAGATGGTTTTGTTTGGGAGAGTGAATTTAGATTAACAGTGACTGACCTGCAGAGGGAGATAGATGAGCTGAAAGAGTAGGTGGAATGTATTCTGAATGAGAGCAGAAGTATGAAAGATAAGATTAGGAGAATGGAAGAGATAAATGCAAGCCGAATCAGAGTCGGGGAGAGAGAGAAATTCGGGAATGTTAGAAGAGGAGAGAAAGGAAACTGAAGAGAGGGAATGAGTGAGAGGTATGGGAATGCTAGCAGAGGAGAGAATGGAAACAGTAGAAGAGAGGGAATGAGAGAGAGGAATGGGAATGCTAGCAGAGGAGAGTATGGAAACAGTAGGAGAGACGGAATGAGAGAGGAATATGGAAGTGCTAGAAGAGGAGAAAATGGAAAAAGTAGGAGAGAGGGATTGAGAGAGATGTACGTAAGTGCTAGAAGAGGGGAGAATGAAAACAGTAGGAGAGAGAGGTATGGGAATGCTAGAAGAGAGAATAGCAGTAGAGGAGAGGGAATGAGAGAGACCTATGGGAATGAAAGAAGAGGAGAGAATGGAAACAATAGGAGAGAAAGAATGGAAAGAAGAGGACACAATTTGGAGTGAAATGGATGACAAACAATATTAAAGAGGTATAATGTATGGCGACTCAATGATCCGTGGTGTTCAAGATAGAATGCGTGAGGAGTGTTTGCCAGGAGGAACAATAGAAAGGATGGCTATGGCAATTAAGAGAGGTGAAA